>NC_138772.1:99691090-100291090 GCF_965119305.1 Pelophylax lessonae
GTTCGGGTAACAAAAATCCAATTATTCGGTACGAACACGAATAATACAGTCCGTGTTCGCTCAACACTAGTTAGGACGCCTCACAATAACAATTGTGATGTGCTGCCCGAGAAGTGCTGTGCCTGAACCTTATCGGTTCCCTTTGCCCAATACAATATACTGTAGAATGTGCACAGAATTACAACGCACCCACTGCCCAACCTAAGTACTTGACCTCACAAATACTCTTTTGGCTAAATAGACACACATTTCCAAAGGCACACGCCAAAATCTTGTGTAAAGCCTTTCTGGAATGTATAATATTTATTTCAATGGGTCAGACCAATAATCTGATTCAAATAAGTATACCCTTATTCAGTGAGGTCCAAAAACAATACAAATGTTTATACACTAACAATAACATACTATGTGTGAAATACGTTAACAAGAAACAGCATACTCTGTGTCCTTTGTGCTATCTTTGTCTGATTATGGAATAAAGGATTAAGCATCTACAGCAGTGGTGTGTGGCCAGTTTCCTGTCTTGCTGTGTGGTGGTGGCGAGCCAGGGTGGACGCCCACCTTGGAGATCGTATGATGTGAGTAGTGGTCTCATTTGAAGCAGCGTATCTCTTCTTTGGACAAATGTTTATACTGCCTCCATACAAGTATGACAGTTTAAAAAAAAAAAAGAATAATATTAGTTATGCATAAGCACATTGAGGTGGTCATACACGTCACATATGACACATGGAACAGCTATTAGATATGGAAGAAAGATAAAATCTCACTACAGTGTTTTGGCAATTAAATTCTTGGCGGAAAAACGACAAGAAAATCCTTTCAATTATTTTTTTTTACCATCGAGGAATAAATTGCCTCCCTTGCACTAGACAGTAGGAGCAAGGATAAAATCTTTAATTAGCATTTTACTGGAAGCACCTGCTCACATTAGAAAATGCAGACTTCAAACTGGGCAGTTCATATATACTGGTTGTTTAATATGGGTATTGTGCATTTTTATATTATTTGCTTTAGATAATCTCATAAGGTAGCAGAGGCTGGAAATAAAGTTTTCATCACGCATTTTTGTAATTGTTTTTTTTTTTTTTTTTTTGTTATCTCTTTAACCTGAGGTTACACCTAACTCTCAAAAGCACATGGGTAATCATGTACAGTTGTGTTCAAAATTATTCAACCCCCAATGCTGTAAAGGGTTTTAGGGAATTTAGTGTACATTTGTAATTGTATTCAGAATGAAATCCTACAAGGACTTCTTAAAGAACCATATGCAACTAAAATGACATCAATTGGTTTTGTAATACAGTAGTAAATGTTTATTTTGTGAATTCTTCATTGACACAATTATTCAACCCCTTAAAGACTACCACTCTGAAGAACAGAGATTCATTGAATTGTTTTCAATCAGGTATTGAAAACACCTGTGGATGTCAGGGAGCAGCAATAAAGCCTAATAAGCACCAATTAGGCAGGTTTAAAATGACTGCGATACTCAGCTCCTTCTAGACATTTACTGGTGTGGTTACAAACATGGTTAAGTCAAGAGAATGGTCCAGGAAGACAAGAGAAGAGGTGATTACAATTCACAGGAAGGGCAATGGCTATAAGAAGATTGCAAAGATGCTAAACATACCAAGAGACACCATAGGAAGCATCATTCGCAAATTCAAGGCAAAGGGCACTGTTGAAACGCTACCTGGTCATGGCAGAAAGAAGATGCTGACTTTGACTGCTGTGCGCTACCTGAAGCGTAGAGTGGAAAAAAGTCCCAATGTGACTGCTGAGGAACTGAGAAAAGATTTGTCAGATGTGGGTACTGAAGTTTCTGCTCAGACAATACGGTGCACACTGCGTAATGAAGGCCTCCATGCCAGAACTCCCAGGCACACCCCCTTGCTGTCTCCAAAGAATAAGACGAGTCAACTGCAGTATGCCAAAAGTCATGTGGACAAACCACAGAAGTTTTGGGATAGTGTTCTGTGGACTGATGAAACAACATTAGAACTGTTTGGGCCCATGGATCAACGCTATGTTTGGAGGAGGAAGAACAAGGCCTATGAAGAAAAGAACACCTTGCCTACTGTGAAGCATGGCGGGGGGTCAATCATGCTTTGGGGCTGTTTTGCTTTTGCAGGTACAGGGAAGCTTCAACGTGTGCAAGGTACCATGAATTCTCTTCAGTACCAGGAGATATTGGATGACAATGTGATGCAGTCCGTCACAAACCTGAGGCTTGGGAGACGTTGGACCTTTCAACAGGACAATGATCCCAAGCATACCTTCAAGTCCACTAGAGCATGGTTGCAGATTAAAGGCTGGAACATTTTGGAGTGGCCATCAGTCACCAGACTTAAATCCGATTGAGAACCTCTGGTGGGACTTAAAGAAAGCAGTTGCAGTGCACAAGCCTAAGAATGTGACTGAACTGGAGGCTTTTGCCCATGACGAATGGGCGAAGATACCTGTAGATCGCTGCAAGACACTTGTGTCAAGCTATGCTTCACGTTTAAAAGCTGTTATAACTGTAAAAGGATGTTGTACTAAGTACTAAGATTGAATGTCACTTGAGGGTTGAATAAAACTGATAATGTGAGCACAGAAAAGACATTTGTGGTTATTTCATTATAAATGTTATGTTATATTTGTCTGACCTACACGTGCCTCTTTGATTTAATTGTAAGCAGGATGACTGAATGATCAAAATCAATGTCAAACTGGCCAAAACAATCAATTTCATTGGGGGTTGAATAATTTTGAACACAACTGTATATCTAGTGGCAGTAGCCCTTAGACTAGTGTTTATCAATTCTATAGGCACCTGTGACATCCCTGAGACTCCCCAGGGCTCAGTAAAATTTCTGCAAATAAACTATCATTATTTTCATTAAATTGTATTCAACCTTTCCAAATATTTTGGTTGAGTGTTGATGATGTGTAGTTTCTTATTTTATTCATGATGCCCTTAAAGACAGTCTTACCACAAAAAGGAGCACATGGACAAGCATTAGTTTACTAATGAGATAAATCAAGCTTTTTCCAGTTCGCTTTGAGTCTGAAATTTGGATAGAAAGGTATAGTATTAAAGTAATGCCTTCAGTGTTTAAGAGCAGGAGCCATAACTCTGTGCAGCTTGCTGAGTTCCAGCTAGAAAAAAATATCCCCTCCATGGACAGGTTAAGTAAATAATTTAGAGAACCAGTTAGCCACCTCTTTAAGCCACCCAGCAGGACATCGCATACAGACACATATTTTTTCTACCTTCTTTCTGGAGGTTGACAGCGCAGGGAGAGAAGAGCAAAATGAGGACATAACTTAGTGTCAAGATGAAAACATATTGAGGACTCTTATATTATGTATTCATGTATCAGTATAGCAGTCTAGAGTTCCCTCTTAATCCCTGAATATATTTAAACATCATAGTTTTAGAAATTCAGTCTTTAGTCTGATTATGTTGTCTTTATTATGAATATGTGTCAACTATAACATGAGATGTCCTGCCAAGAGAACTTCCCTAACTTTCTGGAATAACAGATAAGCAAATATATATTAGCTTAGATAATTCCCTCCCTTCTAGATTGTAAGCTCTAACGAGCAGGGCCCTCTAGTTACTCCTGTTTTGAACTGTATTGTAACTGTATTGTCTTCCTTCACATTGTAAAGCGCTGCGCAAACTGTTGGCGCTATATAAATCCTGTATAATAATAATAATAATAATAATTATAGTTCCAGTAACTGGCCATTAATTGCATATTATCCATCATTTTTAATTGTCATACACCCTTCCTGCTCCTAGAGCAAGATGACCAAGAACTTTGCTAAATAATCAACAAAGCCTGTATTATGGCTGTTATTGAAATATTGTGTAATCTTGTATGACTATGTTTTTGGACCTATGCCCGCCATAGGTTTTACTGTGATAACTCTCTATAAAAGGATGTATAAAAAATGTATAAGGCATCACATTCTCTATTTCTGTATGAGATGTGGTCCTTGCGCAAGTAATCTCAGTAAAGCTTACCTGAACAGATGCAAACCTGATTGGCGTAGATTATTTCATGGCTCAAGCTTAACATGAACTTAACAGCTAGAAAAAAATATCCCCTCCATGGACAGGTTAAGTAAATAATTTAGAGAACCAGTTAGCCACCTCTTTAAGCCACCCAGCAGGACATCACATCCAGACACATATTTTTTCTACCTTCTTTCTGGAGGTTGACAGCGCAGGGAGAGAAGAGCAGAATGAGGACATAACTTAGGACTTAGCCTACCTATAGCAACAGGGGAAGGACTGTGATTGGTCACCACTGTGGCTGGATTGTAGCTACAACCACCAGATTGACAATGCATTTGAGATGACTGGGGGAAAAGGTTTAAGAATGTCTGTGTGTGGCAAACCCAGGAGTGTGCAGAGCTCAAGGATAGAGTTTTCTGTTCTAGGTAGAGAGTAGATGTCAACAGAGGACTGAGTGTGGAACAACATGGCTGCTGTGTGTTTTTCCTGAGCAAAGTGTACTAATAAGCCCTAGGTTGGATGGGTTGAGCTGCCGGGGAGCCTGCATGACTATGAGCTGTGCTGTGCTACCTAGAGAGTGGGGCAGAGACCATCTGCAGGAAGCCATTGTGGCAGAGCAACATAGGGCAGAGCCATAATAAGTACTGAGCTGTGCTATGCCATGCAGTCAAAGAGAAAGAATTCTACAAATCACTAGAGAGGTGCAAGTTTAAGAGGGAAGTCCAGAGCCTGGCAGGCTACCTTTCTCCTGACCTCATCAGATGTTGTCATCGCAGAGACATACATCCAGTAAGAATTAACTTAACCTATCTTCAATCTGCATCCATCCTGTCCTTAGAATTGGCCGATGAAGAACAAACTGTGCCTAGGAGGACAGCTATATAGTGTCATGTGGGTAACAGGCCTATTGCCAACCACTGTGTCTTTATTTGACTTTTGTTTGCCAACACCCTCTGCCAAAGGGCAATGTATCCCTTACCTTACTTTACTGATATTTGGGCCCCAGCACTGGCCGGCAGCTTCAAACTTCATGTAGGATGTCACTATGTAAAGTCAGTCAGTGTACATAATATACTGTTCCCCGCCAGAGTGCAAAGTATTCATATTCTTTGCTGGGCTTAGGGGGGCCAGGGGGGCCCATCTGTTCACTTCTGGAGCCGGCAGACTGTAGATTGCGGCGACCACTGGGGACTTATTTTCATTTTCAGGCACCCCTGCAGACCTACACATACTTTCCTGTGATGGGAGGAGGTCCTGGCTCTGTAAGTCCCCGCTGCTGGCCTGCACACTGCCTGAATCCTTTAGCAAGTAAGTTCTGAGGGAATCAGGCAGAAGAGTGCTGGCAGGCTAGGGACAGCTTGCTGGAGCCTGGAACCGGAAACAATCAGTGCAGGGCAGGCACATAGACGAGTCCATGTGTGATGTCCACTCAGCAGCCAGTCCAGCATAGTAGACACAGAGGGATTGTTGGCTCTGGCAGTGGTCACACAGGAAAGGCACAGTCTCATGACATGACACAGCACACACCTTTCCCCATGCCCTGGCCATTGCCTAATTTCATTTAAATAGCAGGGAGCAGCCAATTGTGATCAATATTATCATCATGATGACAGTCACCCTCACACAGTACAGGTGCTTTGAGCCACAGCACCTGCACTGTGTGATTATCATGATGATAATGATGATCATTGAAGGATGGACAGTGAAATGCAAGCCAGGCATAGATAATAATTTTTTTTTTTTAAAAGGGTATGTTTAATTAACTTTTGTAGACATTACAGCAACAACAAAAGCTAAGTAGTGGTAAAACAAAGCTTGCCAAACAGGGCAGTGCACTGAGGCACAGCTCGGACAAACAAAAGAAAGAAAGAAGACAGATCCTTTTATCCATGACCACAATGCTTAATAAAATACCAAAATGGTCAAGCCGGCCATAGATTGTTCAAATCCTGACATGTTAAGCAGGAACTGGACAAGATTCTAACCATCTATGGTCAGGCTAATTGTACCCAAGTCGATCCACTTGATAGACTTTGGTACAACCAGCCTGTCAGATTTTACATGCAATTATTACTAGCAGCTATTATAGCCACTAGCAGTACTCATTGTGTTCTCCTAGCAAAGACCGGGCAGCGGAATCATTGTGTTCTCATGACCAAGGTTTCAGGAAAGAAAATAGCATCATCTATGGCCTGCTTTAAGGATGGACTACGGTTTGTTGAGTGGGGGATCTCTCCACTTATCAGAGCGGAGCAGGCAGATGACAGGTCCATATCTGCTCAGTTTATGCAGAGCAGACATTGACAGAGCCTACTCTGCTCTATGGGCAGTCGGGTGTAAATTAACTCCATTGTCTATTTACACCCGACTGCCCTCTGATGCAATCCACATAGACGGAGGAGGACGGACCCCCTTCGGAAGACAAAGCTGCATTTTTTCAAGCGGTCAGGGGTGGGGTAAGGGGCGGACTTTTGGGGGCCCCATAAGGTAGGCTGTACAGAGCCCCATGATTTCTAACAGTGGCCCTGTGCATTGGTCTACCCCAAACCTGCCTTCCAAAGGCTTTTTCCTGGTTCAGTTAAGCCTGTTCAACTGTTACTCATGTGTCGTTGACTGGTTGACTGTCAGGTCCAGGTACAAGACAAGTCATCACTGATAGAGACAGGAGGACCCAACAAATCCAGCAGCTCCTTAGGGGGTAGCGCTACGCATTGCAAAGATTTTTACCAGCAGATTGCAGGCTGGTACCTGTACATTGTCGGCTCGCTTCTGGATTTGGAGCGCACATGGGCACGCCCCCTGCCAACCCATGCTGTGATTGGATAAAGCACAAGTTTGGGAGCTAATTTTCAGCTATTGATTTTGGCTAAAGTCAGCTGTGGCCAATCACATGCATTGTTCTGTGTACTGTACTGTGAAAAGCTATCCAGCTGTTTCTTCTCCCTGCAAAGCAAAGAGAAAAAAACAGCCAGATAGTATCATAACAGCAGCACACATTACACATGTTAGGCCTTCCTAGCCAGTGTCATTAGTATAGTGTCAATGTGCAGTATTGTAGCCGGGCTGGAATTGTGCCTTCATATTTGAATTGCAGTCTGGACCATGTTGGGGCGCTCCTTTAAGAGTTTCATAAGTGGGATTGGTTTCTCCCTAGGAGTGGTCGAACTGGACTATGGGGGATCTAGTTTGAGGAAGGGCATAAACCATGAGATGGATGATTGACTGAACCCCACTCCCAGGGAGCTTTGAGACTCATGGGAGAGGGTATATATACGAGGGGCGTGGCCGGGTACGCGTTTTCTTGCTTCAGGAACTCGTGGAGTGCGGATCAGAGGAGGAGAGTGGTGGAAGGACTGGCCGAGACGGAGGCCTGAGACTGCGGCCTAGCGTGAGGAGAGCCAAACCTTAGCAGAGTGGATGACGGAAGTCATGGGGAAGTGACTGGTCCAGAGTGAGAGCTGAAGGGACAGCGAGCGGCGCTGAAAGACCGGCCTGGTACAGTGAATGCTGAGAGTCTCCTTGTGATGCAGCATCAGAAGGAGCTGTCTGGTTGGTGGACAAGAGAGTGCCTGGTGACCTTTGGAACCGCAAGTATACCTATGTACTCAAAATACACTGACAGCAGTTAGGATCTTATTAACATCCTTAACCTTGGATTACAAATATCACGTGAAGAGTGATAAAGAGCTCCAACTGCCGGTGAAGAAGTGCAAGGCCTTGCTAGCATAGAGACTATGTTCTCTTTAGTTCTTAAAGGGGGCTCCCGGTTATAGATTATAATTCCGCCAATTGATTTAGACTGATTATTAAGCTGAATAGGAAGAAGCAGATTGCAGTTTGAGGTTACTATATCTAAGTCATAGTACAAACAGTTACAATTACAATACTATACAGTCACTCTCACTTAATATAAATGTATATTGCTTGAGCATTAAATTCTTGCCGTTGTCAATCTCCCAAGTTCTACCTTTATTATTGGGAATTGGAAGGGTGACACCATATTGATCCTTATTTAAGTATTTGGTGTTTCTTACTTGTAGATATGTTCTACTCATTTCTACCCCAGTAAATGGTTAAACTAGAATCTTTGTGGTGAGAGTATTTTTGCATAACTTTACAGAAAATGACTGAACCTGTAGTGCCAAGTGGGTCTGATGTTTTTCAGGGTCCAGAGAGTGCAGAGGATGTTCTATTAACCAGCAGCCCCCAAGGGGGTCGTTCTACAGTATTATCACTTATCATTGTATTAGTGGCACTAGTAATGTCAGTGTCAGTTAAGCCTCGTACACACTAGTAGCCTTTTTTCATTCAACTTAGTCTAGTGATCTCCCCTACTGTTCTATTGTGTTCTGACAGGGGGGCGCTGAATAGCAAAAAATGCCCCGGTTGCGAAAGGGGTCAAATCTTTCAGAGGTCAATTTGGTAATGCCTTAATGCACATAGATACACTATATTGTCAAAAGTATTGGGACACCTGCCTTTACATGCACATGAACTTTAATGGCATCCTAGTCTTAGTCCGCAGGGTTCACTATTGAGTTGGCCCACTCTTTGCAGCTATAACAGCTTCTTCCTTCTCTAATATCTTCTCCTTCTCTAACATCAGTGCCTGACCTCACAAATACACTTCTCCTAAACCTTGTGACCTTGTGGACAGCCTTCTTAGAAAAGCTGAAGCTGTTATAGTTCATGCGTGTGTAAAGGCAGGCGTCTCAATACTTTTGACAATATAGTGTACTTAAGAGCTCCGGTGTGCTAAGGGGTAAATTTCCTGGTGCTGTCCAGTGAGTGGGGAGCCACACATGCTGTGTACATCTGCCAAAACAAATACATGGCTCTACAAGCCCCTGTAAGGGTAAAAGCTGGTGGCTGGTAAGCCTCTGTGTGTATAAGGCACAACAGTAGTAGTCATCTTTAAGCTAATAGAGGGTCTTTGCTTGCAGGCTTCTGAGCAATGAATATGGCCTTCATTTCCTTTATAATAAGGGATATTTCCTTCCGAAAAGAACATAAGCAGGCTAATCTCACTTTGCAGTTGCTTTTTGTTGTCAGATGTTCTACATTTATCATGTTTCGTAATTATTGCAGCTCTGAAACACCATTGTACAAAAATAAACGTGTAAATGTTCTGGCTACCTCCCAGTGGATAAACACAGGTGCAGTAAGAACAATTTCCCCCCCCTAAGGTTATCACTGATAGGCACCATAGGATTATTTTTTGATACGTAGTTGTTGAAAGAGTCTGCTAATCATTAATGTCTGACAGTGTGATTGCCTTAGTTACATAAGGCAGTTGCTAGTTCTTGTTCCAGCCTGAGGTGTTTACAGCTGAAGATATTGCATTTTGCCAAAGTATTGTTTACACTGTGAATATCACCACAAAAAAATTTTGTTTAGATGAGCAGAAAATGATGTTCTTTGCTAATTAGTGCATTCCATCTGCCCTGAAAGATTTACTTTAGTACATATCTCTAAGGTGGTTAAAAAGTTTGGTCACTCACAGTTAAACTTTGGAAATCCTCAGGGGCGTGTCCTCACTTAAGTGAGCATGCATTGGCTCAGTTATGAGCATAAATGAGCACATTTGACACTAAGTTTAGGTCACATCTGCAAAAGCATTATAAAGAAAAAATTGTTATTGGAAAATATTGGGAGTGATGCTAATCCTTCATTTATTTGAAAAGGCCAATTTACAATATGTTTTTATGTTTTATTTTTAAAATGTAGGAGGGTAGTGTAGTACTTTTTAAGGGTTCAGAAATGTTGATTTGCTTCCATGCCACATGCTTGCCAAAACAGAATACAGAATCAATTTGATATGTTACCTTAGTTATCTGACTGCACATTAACTGTCACTAGAGGACAAACCTGGGGACTGCAACTATATAGAACCAGCTATACCTCCACTGATTACTTGGGGGAACTGGACAAACTTAGGTTAGGCTTACAACTGTCTTTTGTTTCAGGTACTACTGCTTGAGAACCTTATATTACCTGTATAGAGATTGATTACTATACATTTGGAAAAAACAACATATACAACATATACAACAAAACAAAAAAGAAAGCTCTATTTGTGGGAAAAAAAGGACGTAAATTTTGTTTGGGTACGGCGTTGCATGACCGTGCAATTGTCAGTTAAAGTCGCACAGTGCCGAATCGCAAAAAGTGGCCCAGACGTAAGACAGCAAAATCCTCCGGTGGTAAAGTGGTTAAATAATAAGGTTGATGAGGATGAGCATCACCAACACAAGCTTGATGGTACATACTGAACATTGTGCTTGTGGTTCTGGAAAGTTGCTTTCACATGAGTCTTACAAGCTGTGTCTGTTATATAGTTTGTGAGGTTGATAAAAGACATCAGTCCATCCAGTTCAATCTATGATGTGTGTGTGTGTTTGATGTTAACCGTACATTGTATACCCCCTTATGTTGTGGTCTTTAAGCTGCCCATCTACAGGCGGTCCCCGGGTTACGAACACAATAGGGACTGTAGGTTTGTTCTTAAGTCGAATTTGTTGGTAAGTCGGAACATGTACTTTTTTAAGTGTAACTCCAGCCCAAAAAATTCATAAGGATACAGACAGCAGTACAAACCTCATTGTGGCTCTAACCCCACACCATACAGTACTGTACTAGCCAAAACTAAAAGGCTAAAAGAGACCCAGAAGGATAGTTACATTCAACCTAGCTAGAAGTACAAGTACAATACAGTGGTCCTGCTCCCAATACAGAGTAATGTAATCTCACCAGTTTCCAGACAGTTCCAACAGCTTCTGCCTGTGCAGTGGGATGCTTCTGGGCAGTGTGGGGCAATCAGTACATGTAGTACATGCAGCGTGCATTGTGGCCGGCACTAAGATGGATGCTATCCAGCACAGGAGCGAGAAGAAGCCGGAAGAAGCCAGCAGTGACGTCACGCGGGCGCCGCCACCGTTCGTAAGTAGGAGTCGTTCGTCACGCCCCCGTTCGTAAGTAGGAGTCGTTCGTCACGGGGCCCCGTTCGTAAGTAGGAGTCGTTCGCAACTCGGATGTTCGTAAGTCAGGGACTGCCTGTAATAGTTTTTTGAAGCTATCAATGCTCCCTGCTGATACTACTGCTTGTGGAAGAGAATTCCACATCCTTACTGCTCTGACAGTAAAGAACCCCTTACGTATTTTAAGGTTAAACCGTTTTTCCTCTAGTTTTAATGAGTGGTCACATGTCTTATTGTATTCCCTTTCTCTGAAAAGTTTGTTCCTTATGCTAGGGTCATTACCAGTTCAGTATTTGTACATTGATATCATATCCCCCCCTCAAGCGCCTCAAGCGTCAGAGAGAATAAGTTCAATGCTTGTAGTCTTTCCTCATAGCTGATGTCCTCCATTCTCCTAATTATTTTTGTTGCCCTTCTCTGGACTCTCTCCAGTTCCAGCACATCCTTCATGAGGACCGGTCCCCAGAACTGGACAGCATACTCCAGATGTGGCCGGACCAGAGTCTTTTAGAGTGGGAGAATAATCTCTTTATTTCTGAAGTGAATCCCCTTTTTTATACATGCCAGTATTTTGTTGGCTTTGCTTGCAGCAGGTCCTTTTCCATCTTAGATTCACCCAGAGGTCCCCCCCCCCTAGTGAGTAGCTTGCTTTCGTGTTTTTGACGCCCAAGTGCATTACTTTACATTTTTCAACATAAAACCTCATCTGCCATGTAGTTGCCCACCCCATTATTTTGTTCAGGTCCGCTTGTAAGGTTTCCACCTCCTGCATCAAAGATATTGGCCTGCTTAGTTTAGTATTATCTGCAAATACGTGATTTTGTTACTTCTGTGATTTTGTTACTTGGCAGCAAAGCTGACCATTTTTATCTGAAAAACTGTTCTGCCTAAGGCCTCAAGTACACTGGACATTATCAAAACACCAGTAGTAATCTTTAGCTGTAGGAGTTTTTTTAGGTTTTTTTTTCAGTAGTGTTTTTCTACATTTTTTTTAGTGTTTTTCAGCTGTAAAGATTTTTTAGCTTTTTTTTAGTGAAACTATACTCTCACAAAAGCTTATAGGTTGAAAAAATGTTGGTAAACCACCAAATAGCTACATTTTGCAGAGGTTTTTTATGTTTTTCAGCATTTTTAAAGGTTTTATTAAAGTTAGAGCGTTTATACAGCTGAAAAACTCCTCTCAAAACCAACTAGTTCTAGGGGGTTTTTTTTCCAGCCAGAAAACACCCCTGCCAAAAAATTTTGATAACAGCCTATGTGTGCATTGAAACATAAGATAACATGCTGGGGAGTTCACTGGCTGCAGAAAAAAACACCTGACACCAAAAACAGCAGCTGTAAAAACCTCCAGTATGCATGAGGCCTAAATGATATGATATACCTTGGTAATAAGTTATGACAATGCCAAGAAATATAAAGCTATATTTTTTAAAACATGATTTTTCTTTTTTTTTTTTTTTATTTTGTGCCAGTTTTTCTTTCATAATAAAAAAAATAAAAAAATCAGGAGATAGCCATTACCATTTACTAGCAAGTGAAAGCCCAAGTACCAGCAAGTGAAAGCACAATTTTGTCCTGAAAGAAATCATGTTTAGCGCACCGGGATACAAAGTTTTTGTGATGATATGTACAGTTTTATTAACACGTCAAAGTTTCAAAACTGTGCCCAGGCTTTAAAGTGATAGTAAAGGCTCCAGGTTTTTTACCTTCATGCAATCTATGTATGAAGGCAAAAAAAACCTGTGTCCAGCAGCCCCCCTAATACTTACCGAAGCCCCATGCCAATCCAGCAATGTGCACAAGAGCCGCGGCTCTCCAGGGACTCCACCCTCTGTGACTGAGACAGCAGTGGGAGCCATTGGCTCTCGCTGCTGTCAATCACAGCAAGTGAGCCAATAAGAAAACAGAGGGTGGGGCCAAGCCACAGCTCTGTGTGTGAATGGACACACGGAGCAAGCCTGCTTGGGTGTCCTCATAGCAAGCTGCTTGCTCTGGGGGCATTCGGTTGGAGGGAGGGGCCAGAGGCACTAACAGGGGACGGATTGTGGAAAACCACTGCACAGAGCAGGTAAGTATGACATGTTTGGTTGTTTTTTTTAAGAACTTGTTTTTAAGATTTGTTAAAAGCTATTCTAATGTGAGAAAAAAGACATTTTTTTTCCTGTTGTACTTGTTTGCCTGGTAGGACTGTAACACACCACTGTGTGTTTACATACAGTGCTTTAATACATAATTCATGCAGTATAATTGTTTCATATTTTAAAGTCTGTAAATAAAAATATTCACTTAAGGAAGCCAAAGATCCTCACTGTTTCAGATTGCTTGAGGCTTGATATATAACACCATGTTTTTCATGTGCGATTTTGCTTATCTTTTTTACTATATTCAAAGTTTTATTAGTTAATTTTTAATTCCAGATCAAATAGATAATTCTCCTTTTATTTTATAATATTTCATTGGAATTATAAATGTTTTTATTTTACCCGCTGGTTACTGCAGTTCAAGATACCACCCAAAAAAAAAGGACTGGCAACTGTGAATGTGGCCAGTAGCCAAGTGTGGGCTATTAAGAAATGGAGAAGAGAAATTTCCAAAAAAGAACCATAGACTGTTTATTTTCCCCCTTATGTTCATGGACAAGGTCATTGCATCATCTCCTCTCTTTAGAGGGATATTGCGCTTTCTGTCCTGAAGCAGAGGACTTTTGGACTCTTGGTCCCATAGCTAACATTTACTGAATCTTGAAGCCACTTTGAAACTACTAATCGCAGCAATTTGAAACAACAGGGGATCCTGATATGGTCTATAAATTAAATTAAATTAAAGTAACTGGCAGGTCCGCTCTTGGCCTTGGGACATCTGAGAGGCCGGTCAGGAGCCACTGTCTTGCTTGCAGCTGAACTGAGATGCAGTGATCCAGCCTTACACAAGCAACAGGCTACAGATCAATCTGCACCAGCACCAGAGGTTCAGTGACACCACACATCCAAGTGTCAGGCACCCAGCTACACAGCTGTCCTTAGCGGCCGGAGGCATAAAGACATCTGCACTGATCACCATCCACGGCTTCCCACCAATGCTACAGCAGTCCACTGTGCATTCGCCACTCTATCCAACTGTTGTTCCAAAGCCTGCTCATCCTATTTTCTTACACTGGAGTCCAATCTTCAATCAGGATTGGTGAAAGGACAGCTTGCCCAGCCTTTACTCTTTTTCAAATATGGACACTGCTAGCAGACATCTTTATCCCATCTCAGTAAAGGAGAGCTTGCTACCTTGCCCTCACTGTATGCAGATCTGACTCAATCACCAACACCAATATTTCAAGTGTTAACCACTTTAAGACCGGAAGAATTTGACTGCTTAATGACCAGGCCACTTTTTTCAACATGGCACTGTGAGACTTCAACTGACAATTGCGCGGTTGCGCGACGCTGTACCCAAACTAATTTTACGTCTTTTTTTCCCACAAATAGAGCTTTCTTTTGGTGTTATTTGATCACCTATGCGACTTTTATTTTTTGCGCCATACGCAAAAAAAGCGAAAATTCTGAAAAAAAAAATCAATATTTTTCACATTGTGCTATATAACATTGCCAAAAAAAAAAAAAATGTAAAAATCAAAATTTTTTTAACATTTTAGGCCAATTTTTTTTCTACTACATATTTTTGGTAAAGAAAATCGCAATAAGCGTATTTTGATGGTTTGCACAAAAGTTATTGCGTCTACTAACTATAGGAAAGGTTTATGTAATTTTTTATTTTTTTTTTTTACTAGTAATGGCGGCGATCTGCAAATTTTTGCAGGACTGCGACATTGTGGCGGACAGATCGGATCCTGACTGACATTTTTGAAACTTTTGGGGGAAGCAGTGACATTACTACAGTAATCAGTGCTAAAAATATGTACTGTTACTCTAATAATGACACTGGCAGGGAAGGGGTTAACATTGCGTTAAATGTGAGCCTAGGGCAGTGATTCTATTTGTGGGGGGGGGGGGGGGTGTGGCTTGTGAAATGACCATAGAGACCTGTGTTCCTATATAGAAGGATTACAGGGGCTCTATGATCATTCCAGGGAGCAGAACGGTCAACTGTGTTTACAACAGTTTGAAATGTGAAAAAGACAAGGTGCGCTAAAACAAATATATGAATCCAACTCAATTAAATTGCAATCAAACAAAATGTTGGATAACAGGTGAATGGTGTGTTTCAAAAGTCCATAATACATCAATCATAAGTGTCCATATATGATAATATCAAACTGGTGCTCCACAAAATGAAAGATTTCTTCAACTTCAATGTGAAAGACCCACCACCAAGTAGAATTCCTCCTTACCAGACGGAAATAAGGTGCACACAAATAGCAAATCTACTGATAATAACCACAAATAATAAGTGCTTCCAAACTCCAAGTGAAACGCCCGAAATAGTCCCTTACCAGACCGCAGGTATTTAGCGCTTATGGTTCCACTGATATCCACTACCACCTCCTCCGTATCCAGCCTACGGCAAGGTGAATCTCAAACACCAGGTAATAGGCGCTTGTAGTTCCACTGATATCCGCTACCACCTCCTCCGTATCCAGCCTACGGCGAGGTAAATCTCTGACCAAAAAGCCAGTGATTTCCTATCTTGGTCGATGTCCAATAGGAAGAAACGCGTCAGAGAGGAGGCGTAACCGTCACGTACGACTGCTCGTGGTCCGTGCTGCAGCCGGACACGAGCGTAGCTAAAGAAATTCCGGCATCAATACCATCTATGCTGATTTGCCATGTATCTCCTGTAAGTGCATTACTGCTTTCTTAATAAATTATATAGACTATTTGCTGCTTTATTCCTTTACATCCCATTCTTGGAAATCACCGGCTTTTTGGTCAGAGATTTACCTCGCTGTAGGCTGGATACGGAGGAGGTGGTAGTGGATATCAGTGGAACCATAAGCACTAAATACCTGCTGTCTGGTAAGGGACTATATTATCATTTATATTCATTTGGCACTGAATACCCATAGCAGCTCTAACTAATTACTATCAGCGCACCCTCCTACACACACACTGTGTTTACAACAGTTGACCGTTCTTCTCTCTCAGCGGGGAACGATCGTGGGTGTCCGGCGGCAATCGGAGCTGCCTGCCTACTGCATCGGCTTCCCTGCTGACTAGCAGGGATGGGAGCGCGCCGCCGGCAGCGCATGCTCACCCCCTAGCCTCCTGCTTGCGACCGACGTACAGTTACTGCGGTTCATGCAGGAGTGGCTCCCTGCCACAGTACATCTGAGGCGGGTGGTCGTAAAGTGGTTAAGGGGCCCAAACAATTGCCAGTAGAAGATACAGTCTCAGACAGGAACTGACCTTTCTCTATACAGATATCTATCACTCACCCAGGATTTCCTCTCCTTTATCCATAGACAATTACGACCTTCCTTCCCAATACTGCACACGTGGCTGTGCGGAGCCTGACTGCATTGGTGGCAGACCTCTCTTCCACAGCCAGTACTGCACCCTTAAAAGGCACCACAATAATCCATAGTGCTTTGCCCATTGGTTAATTATTATCTGGTTTAATCTGTCTATTCATTATTACCTGTATTACTGTATTGTCTATATAATTGACATGAATTACTTTAAAGTACACAATGTTGCGCTACCACCGCAGGAGTCGCTGGTATTTTTCCCAGATCTTCCCCACTTTTGATCCGCAGCCAGGCACAAGGTAGATTCCCACAGCAAGGTTTACACATACACTTCCGCTTGTTGTCTCAAATGACCAGTCTAGGGGTTTTGTTTTGTTGTTTTTTTGGAGAACATGGATAGGGAAAGGATATAGTAGGATATTCCAAATTGAACTGTTCACACCGAGGACTCTAACTTTCTTTCCTAGTGAAACTTGGCTGAAGTCCTTGCAGAAGGCAAATACAGACTTCTTCACAGCAGCAGCACACTGATTGCAGAACTGAGCAATGTCCCTTAGTAAATTAGTGGACAGTCCTGGACAACGCTCTAAGAACATTAGCCAGTGTTCTTTTTGTTACTTAGAGCACAGACTTAGATTGAGCTCAGACTTAGAGCACAAGAGGTTGTTAACTGTCTAAGAATCCTTAGAGGTCTGTACTCACAAGGATCCTGAATCACCACCTGTAGCCTTCTCTCTCTGTGATACCAGACCAGATGCATTGTAGACTCTCCCTCTGTCAGCTATGGTAGGACCAGGATCAGCCACACAGACTTCAAGCCCTCAGGTCTCCCACCTGAGGCCCCATATCATCATTTAAGGCCCGCAGGTCACCCAACTGAGGGCACGTGGCAGCAAGTGCCAGGGGGGAGGCAACGCAGCCTGGTGCAATCTTGGATACGGCCCTGCTACTAGTAGCACAAATATAGATACCCTGCACACAACTAAAGTTAAGTATCAAAAAGCAAACATCAAACTGGTCAATGGTAAATGAACCCAATATAATGTCACAGATTGCAACAAATAATGGTATGCACATAAGCAAAGGATTAAGTCACACAAAGTTCACCAGACATGATGTTCACTAGGCTATAGCAGCATAGTATGGAGTTCTATGCATCCAAATTAGATTAAACCTGGTAAGCCACAAAAACAGCAATCAGTAATGGCATTAGAAATTAGTAGCAGCATTGATAATCAATGCTAGGATAACTTCTCTGTAAACAGGAGGCTATATCCACTTTGGGGTGCACTCTATATGAATAGCAGCAATTAAATTAAAAACTTCCTAAAGAGGTTGAGAGGTACCTATTACTATGGACGCTAGAAAAAGTTGAGTGTGCAGTCTTTAGCCGTAATTCTTCAGCCAGCTGGTGTTGGGCCCCCTTCTTTACGGTGGTGCACATGAGTACAGCATAGTGCTCAACTGTCACTGATATCAGGAGACTGCTTCTCATTTAGAACAAAGTCCTTCTGTCCCTCTTTTCTCCTCATTTGTCCCTCATTTTAGTCTGATTGTATATAAAATGCACTATTTATCTTTAAAAAAGTGTTTCCCAATGCTAAACCTATCAGCTAATATCTAAAGTGCTGCATTTGTAAATTCCAAAAGCCAATATAAAGGAATAGTAGTGTAATAAGCACTTGCAGATTTAACAAAATATTTTTTTTACAATTCTCCTTTCAGGAGGGCATGGCAGGGGGCATGTCCTATGCCTACATCCTTACTAATACGTGTCTCTCATTCCCATCTCAGAAAGTTGGGAGGTATGAGTAGAGTCCCAGTAAAGTTTGCATGCAATAATAGTACTAGTTAGAGAGCCAGTCCCTATGTGCTCAGCCTCTGCTAGCAGCAACAGGTTAATGGTAGCAGTGTCATCTCAACAGTCCCAGTGATACAGCACCAGGCTTCCCCCTGGCCAGACGTCAGTCCCTTTCTGAATCTGCCTGAAGTGAAGCCAGTCCTCCGCTATGTGCACACCTCAATTTCCTTGCAGCAAAGAGTAAGTTCCTCGGTATTTAGTCTGAGAAAATATAACTTTCTCTCCCCTTCTACCCAGCTTGCATTGGGCATTGTAATCCAATGGTTTACACACTGCCATAGTAAAGGTTTTTTTCCCAAACTTCATCTACCATGATTCAATTCTGCCACCCACCAAGTCTCTTGAGCCCTTTCTGTTATATAATATAATGCATTAAGATAAAAAAAACATTTTGTGTGCAGCAGCCCCCCTCAGTCCCCCTAATACTTACCCAAGCTTCATCTTGATCCAGTGATGTTGCAGGAGAACCTTGGCTGCCCAGGACTCTTTCTCCTGATTGACTGAGACACAGCAGTGGGTGCCATTGGCTCCCACTGCTGTCAATCAAAGTCAGTGAGCCAATGAGGAGAGAGAGGGTCGGGGCTGAACCACAGCTCAATGTCTGAATGGACACACAGAGCAGTGGCTTGGGTGCCCCCATAGCAAGCTGCTTGCTGTGGGGGCACTCAACAGGAGGGAGGGACCAAGAGTGCCGACAAGGGACTAATCAGAGGAGGATTGGGGCTGCTCTTTGCAAGACCACTGCACAGAGCAGGTAAGTATAACTTTGTTATTTTTTAAATAAGAAAAAACAAGACTTTAATATCAATTTAAGCTGCAATATATTACATCTTTGGCTTGAGGTTTAGATATGCTTTAAAGCAAAACTCCAAGCAAAAACTTGTTTCCATGTTATTGTTGCTGATCTCCTACCTTCAACAAATGTTCCATCCATATTCTTAGCTCAGTAGTTGCTCTGTAAAAATCGGATGATTTTCAAATAAAACTGTTACTGCCCAGTAATTTCCTGTTTGTAAGACTGTTGGCTGCTTTTCCTCCTATTCCCCTAGCCACTGCTCTTGGTACAGCCCATTTGTAGATCTATCCACAGCAAGCAGGGATGTACTTCCGTCCCTGCTTGCTGTAGTTGGCGGACAGGACTTACAGACCCCCGGTCTGTACCGCCCATTGGAAATGGTGTCCTCCTCCTCCCTCCTTCTCTGCTCTCTGCCAGCCTTCCTCCTCCCAAAGTCGTATCACAGCCCTCAACCACCTGCCACACCGCCAGCCACTGCCTGCCAGCCATTTGTCACTGCAGCACTGGGATCACAAGAATTGTGAGGCTTGCCAACCGGATCAAGAAAGAGCAGGGATCTCCGGCTGTGACACAGCTGGTATATGAAACGTCAGCCACTGTCAAACAAAGTCTCACCTTCTTGACCAGTTCCTATGATAGACAACACACTGGTCCAATGCAGGTTCAGGAGGTGGAACCTTGTTTGACAGTGGCCAGTGTTTCATATACCAGCTGTGTGACAGCAGGAGATCCCCACTCTGGCCGGCAATCCTCACAATTCTTACTGTGATTCCTGCTGCATTGATGGGCACTAATATGCTACACTTATGGACACTGATACGCTGCACTAATATGCGGCACTGATAGGCACTGATATGCTGCATTGATGGGCAATAATGAGGCTGCACTGATGAGTACTGATGAGGCTACACTTATGGGCACTAAGGATAGGCTGGAAGTTCGAATCACTGAAAACAAACAAATGGGGCACTCAGCGGGAAGTTCACCCGCCTACAAGCGCCCCATAATGCACTGTGATCTCACAGTGCACTGGCTGCTAATGATTGGCCAAAGCATGCATCTGACCTGCATGCTTTGGCCAATCACAGCACAATGTACTGTCAGAGGGTGCCTTTGGCCATTATTGGCTCACACACACCCCACACTATATAAATCTGCTTACACGGCAGCCATGTATAGTGTGTGTGTTAGTGGAGATTAGGCAGGGTAGTTAGTGGATCATGTGTTCAGTCAGTTTAATGCAGTCAGTGTAGTGTAGTATTGTGATTCTTGCGAATAAGTGTAGTGGTGCACTGAAGTGTTGGTGTGTACAACACTTCTGTGTCACCCCACTGATCTCATTTTATTTTTATAGAATTTTTTTTCTTTTTCATTTTTTTTTTTTTGCAGCATCAGGTTCTGTTGCTTTATTAATAGTACTCCCCCATCTGTTTCGCAGGTGCTATTCCTTCTGTGTTAGTAGTGGTTTTCTTTTTTTTTTGTGGAGCAACAGTACTAATAATATTTGGGGCATAATTGCCTTCCCTCTTTCTACATCGCAAGTGCTATTCCTTTTGCATCAGCAGTGGTTTTCTTTTTTTTTTTGGTACAACACTAATAGTATTTAGGGCATAATTGCTGTCCCCCCTTCTGCGTCGCAGGTGCTATTCCTTTTGCGTCAGCAGTGATTTTCTTGTTTTTTGTGGAGCAGCAGCACTAATAATATTTAGGGCATAATTGCTTTCCCTCCTTCTGCATCACAGGTGTTCCTCTTTCTGCATCAGCAGTTGTTTCCTTTTTTTTTTTTTTTCCACAGTAGCACTAAAAATATTTAGGGCATAATTGCTGTTCCTCCAACCTGCATTGCAGGCATTCCTCCTCTGCGTAAGCAGTGGTTCCCTTTTTTTTTGGCTTTCTTAATTTTTTCACAATTAAAAAAAAAACTATAGTAAAATGGTTTATAGTGCACCAAAGTATTGCACCCAAGCACCATATTCCCTTCCCACACTCTATAATAAAAAGTTTTAAAAATCCCCCCCCCCCCCAAAAAAAATAAAAAACAATAATAAAACGGTTTATAGTGCACCAAGCACAAAGTATTGCACCCAAGCACCATATTCCCTTCCCACACTCTATAATAAAAAAATTATAAAAATTCCCCAGCCAAAAAATAAAAAACAGTAATAAAATGGTTTATAGTGCACCAGGCACAAAAGTATGGCATCCAAGCACCATATTTCCATCCCACACTCGTATAAAAACAAAACGTATAAAAAACCCACCCAAAAGATAAAAACAATAATAGAACAGGTTACAGTGTTCAGGCTTCACCAACACCCAATGCCCAATTTTTTTGCACCTGTTTGACAGGTGCATGTAATTTCAAGATACAAGCAAATATTGCAGTTCATGCACTTCAATGACAATGAACTCTATTGTCATCGTGGTGACAATGAACATGATCAGCTTCACAAAATTCGACCAATCGTAAACCACTTCAACCAAAAATTTGCAGCCTTGTTTATCCCCCAACAAGATGTCTGTTTTGATGAGACCCTGATTAAGTTTTATGGCTGCCTTGCTTTCAAACAGTTTCTCCCCAGCAAGCGTGCCAGATATGGGTTCAAGATGTACAGTATAAGCTCTGTGACAGGGCAACAGGCTATCTGGTTAAGAGGAAAAAAATAGCAGAGTGGAGCCCCCCAACTGCCCAGACTACATAGGGAGCAGCGGCAAGATTGTTTGGCACTTGGTGTCACCCTTATTCGGAAAAGGGTACCATTTATACATGGCAATATGTTTATCTCCTGTTGTGGCTGGAGGGGGAGAAATGTAATTGGAAGGTAGCAGAGAAAGCCACTAACAGAAAGCCTAGAGGAGGGTGAATTAAATATTTAATGAATGTAGACTATATAGAATGCATGCTTAATCATTATAAGTTGTCATCTGTCTGTGTGCTCAGCTGTGTGGCTGAGAATGAGGGGGTGTGATTTATGTTGAAGTGGGTGAGTTCATATTTACCATGTACAGGCCTATTGTACCCTTCCACATTCACTGCAATTTCCAATGGTTCATGGGAAATGTAGTTCCCTTTCCTGCAGAGAGAGAGATGGGGCCAGAGGCGTAACTAGAACCTTCAGGGCCCTGGTGCAAGAAACCATGAAGGGCCCCCCGGACCCCTGGCCAGGGCCCTTCCCTTCAAGCCTGGGGCTCTTCCTACTGATCCTGGGGCCCTTTACTCTCGTTGCGGCGCCCTTTACTACGGATCCGCAGCAGGACCCTTTCACAAGTTCTGCAGTGGGCTCCCTTCCTGCCATCTTGGGGCCTCCCCACAGTGGTGGAATGCCAGGGCCCAGTTACAAGTGTGACCTTTGCGATCCTGGAAGTTCTCCCACTGGTGTCAGAAGTTTTTATTTTTTGGTATTTTAATTGTATTATTTTTTATCATTTTATTTTATTTTTTTACAATGTCACTGGCTATGACTATGTCGATTCAGAAAAGGAAGGAGCTGGTAAATTACATATTTACCGACCCCTTCCTGGTTCTCTATTGTGACACATCCCTTGCAGCAGCCGGCAGGAGAGGGGAGGGAGCACAGTGGGGGGGGGGGGGTCCAGGGGAGTACATAGGGGCCCAGAGACAGCAGAACACAATACACAGGAACCAATCTCCTCCATTTAACTCCTGCAGCTACAGGAGAAAAAAGGAGGACAGTGATTTCTCTACATGCTGCCCCAGCCGCCCTCCTATCCAGGTGTACAGGGGAGCCGCACAGGCCCCCTGGAGCATGGGGCCTGGTTGCAATTGCAATCCCTGCAACCCCTTTAGGTACGCCCCTGCATGGGGCGATATGCTGCAATCCCTGCTGCAACAACTCCTCCTTGGCAGAGCAGAGGCTGTAATCTTTTGAATTAGAGAGCTGACTTCCTGAAGATTCGGTTAGACTTTTGTCTTCAATGGTAAGGAATTTCACAAATGTAATAACTGTTTAGTGTTTTGTGTAGGGGAATTTTTTTGCCTATCCCGGAGTTCTGCTTTAAATGACAAAGCAGAAAAAAATCTGTTATGTCCAGGAAATATAAGTATGTCCCTTTATTTCCTGTCCTTTCTTCTATTCTAAGAAATTCATATTGCACTCAATTTCTCTATCCGGGACCTTTTAGAAATTTCAACTGGCTAAAAAAAAAATGTGCATGTATCCCTATGCTTTCTCTTCTCTCCACCAGCCTGTGCAATTTGTGACATCAGATCTCAGCCCCCTGCCTCTGGAAGTTCAGAATAGCTGTGTAAATTCTGTACTTTAACCACTTGCCTACAGGGCACTTTCACCCCCTTCCTGCCCAGGCCAGTTTTCAGCATTCAGCGCTCTCATGCTTTGAAAGACAATTGCGCGGTCATGCTATACTGTACCCATATGAAATTTTTATAATTTTTTTCACACAAATAGAGCTTTCTTTTGGTGGCATTTAATCACCTCTGGGTTTTTTATTTCTTACAAAAAAAAAAAAAAGACAGAAAATTTTGAAGAAAAAAAAGTTTTTCTTATTTTCTGTGAGTAAATTTTGAAAATAAATAAAATTTTCTCCTTCACTGATGTGTGCGGATGAGGCGGCACTGATGGTCACTGATAGGCTGCACTGATGGGCACTGATGAGGTGGCACTTATGGGCACTGATGAGGTGGCACTTATGGGCACTGATGAGGTGGCACTGATGAGGAGGTACTAATATGCCGCACTGATGAGCACTGATACGCGGCACTGATGAGCACTGATAGGTGGCACTGATGAGCACTGATAGGCGGCACTGCTGGGCACTGAGAGGTGGCACTGCTGGGCACTGAGAGGCGGCACTGACGGGAGGCACTGATGGGCACTGAGGGGTGGCACTAATGGACACTGACAGGTGGCACTGATGAGCACTGTTGGGCGGCACTGATGAGCACTGATGGGCAGCACCATCTGTGCCCACACTCAGTGCCCATAGTGCTGCTAGTCAGTGCCCATCAGTGCCTAGATGAGCAGGCACTGATGGGCACTGACTGGCAGCACTATGGGCACTGATTGTGGGCACTGATGGGGGGCACTGATGGCAGGCACTGTGTGCACTTATGGCATTTTATTTACCTCTTGTGTAATCAGGGCACTTGTGATCAGTGCCCTGATTACATTTCTCTGTGTCTGATTGGCTCTCCTCTTCCTCACACGCAGTCTCTGTGTGAGGAAGGAGAGCTGGCAATGAGAGATGATCTCATATGTTTACATTTGAGATCATCTCTCATTGGATGTTCCGATCACGTGGCAAATGGCCGCTGTGATTGGCCATTCACCACGATCTGTGATTGGCTGTGTCCAAGGGACACGGCCGACACAGATTTTCCCCAATGCGCGTTCGCGGGAGCGCACGGGGAGCCTGTTACTGGGAGTTTAAAGACGGCCTCCCACAAATTAGAGCTCGCTTTAGCCGTCTTTCAGCTGTAGCGCGGGCGGAAGGTGGTTAAACCAATATAGAGACTGAAGACAAACAGGTACAACTTATATAGGAGAATTTGTTTAATCTCTTTCTCTGACCTGAGGATAGTCATTTCACTGGGTATATGTGAGGGTTTTCGACCAATTTCTTTGTTCACGTACATTTTCTGCAAGAACAGAAAAAAAAACATGTTGATCCTACCAGAAAGGTTGTGTCCTTGGAAATTTCTTTGCACTAAACTGATATCTCAAACAACATTATCAGCTTCTCAGCTAACTTCTGACAACTACAAATCACATTCCTATATGTAATAAAGAAGAGAAGAGGGGGAGGTGTTGGTAGTTTAAATCAGGATGAAAATGTTGCTCCTCCTTGGATACAGCCGAGGGAGTGAGCGTTATTGCCCCAGGGCAGGATATGTGTTAATAGTGAGATAATCAGGTGAAAATAAAGACAAACAAACCTGAAAAAAGAAATGAATGAAATATATTCCGTTTTTGTTTTTCAGGGTTTATATACGCATTAAACACTGTTTTTTTGTTTAGGAAAAAACTGATTGGTTGGCATTGACAAAAAAAATAAAAATAGCTAGCAACACCCAACAAATAAAATCAGTCAATGCAGTTAGATAACACAGAAGAACACAACCCTAGGCACAACAAATGCAGTTACATGAAATTCCAAGTATTGATTATGCAAACTGCCCATGTATGTGTTCCACTGGTATTTATAGTAGATCAATATGTATTAACCTTATTGTCACGTAATTAATACTGCGGCTCGCCACCTACCTCATTGCACTCTTTGCTCCAGGCTTGACATTCTCCATTTTAGTTAGGCCATGTAAAGTTCACTGGGAATTGTCTGTCTATGTTAGTGTCCGGCAGATGACCCTTAGCGCACAGCAGATACAGTTTCAAGAGTCTGCTAATGATGCCCAAGTACACTGAGCAGAAAACGCAGTCCAAGTGTGGGTGGCCAATTTACGCTGTTCTGTATTTCTACTGGGCAGACTGGAGGCTGTGCATTCAGGCAGAGAAAAATTACCTGCTTTAGATGTCCAGGACAAAGATACAGACATACTGCCTATTGATTGATTTTACACAGTAAAATGCTTGTTAAATAGAGTTTACATTGTGACACATGCCAGAAGATATCTAAACTGGTTCTTCTCACTGGAACTAACCAGGTTCATTAAAAAAAAAAAAAAAAAAAAAAAAAAAAGCAGTGCAAAAGCCCAATTACCTGGAGCAACAATAAAAAAATCTCTTAAAGTGGACTTAAAGCAATGTTATATTCAAATCAAATCACCCCTCCCCCATCTTACATATACAGGTAGGTGATGTGGTTCTAGCTCCTGCCCCCATTGCTGTACTGCAATGCAAGTTGCAGGCTTCTGCGGTGTTTCTTGGAAGGCAAAAATCACTCAAGCTTTCTTCCTTTTTATTTCACTCTAAAAAGCCCTCTTTACTTTTAGGTTTGTTTTCTGCAATGTTCCCTGCTGTTCCTGTCATCATCTTCACTATGGCCTGGCACAGAGGCGTAACTAGAACCTTCAGGGCCCCGGTGCAAAAAACCATGAAGGGCCCCCCGGACCCGTGGCCAGGGCCCTTCCCTTTAAGCCTGGGGCTCTCCCCACTGATCCTGGGGCCCTTTACTCTCGTTGCAGGGCCGTTTATTACTGTCCTGCAGCGGAACCCTTTAACAAGTTCTGCAGTGGGCCCCCTTCCTGCCATCTTGGGGCCTCCCCACGGTGGTGGAATTCCAGGGTTCGGTTGCAAGTGTGACCTTTGCGATCCTGGAAGTTCACCAACTGGTGTCAGTAGTTTTTATTTTTTGGTATTCTAATTGTTTTATTTTTTATAATTTTTTTTTTTTCTACAATGTCACTGACTATGACTCTGCCCATTCAGAAAAGGAAGGAGCTGGTAAATTACATATTTACCGACCCCTTCCTGGTTCTCTATTGTGACACATCCCCTGCAGCAGCCGGCAGGAGAGGGAAGGGAGCACAATGGGGGGGACCGGGGGAGCACACAGGGGCCCAGAGACAGCAGAGCACAAGTGAACTGGATAGGAGGAGTGGCGGGGGCAGCATACAGAGGAACCAATCTCCTCCATTTTCCTCCTGCAGCTACAGGAGGAAAAAGGAGGACAGTGATTTCTCTACATGCTGCCCCCGCCACCCCTCCTATCTAGCTGTACAGGGGAGCCGCATAGGCCCCCTGGAGCATGGGGCCCGGTTGCAATTGCAACCCCTGCAACCCCTGTAGTTACGCCCCTGGCCTGGCAGCACTCATTGCAGTGGGAATTAAATAAGCACTTCAACGGGCACACTTTCAAATTAAAACAAATACCCAGATTCAGCACTTAGCGGAAATGTCAGACCTGCATTTCTGAACCTGAATTACTTAATTACTTTGGTGGTTTTATGTAGGATATTCTATGTGTATAAATATACATATATATATATATCTATATATATATATATATATATATATATCTATATATATATATATATATATATATATATATATATATATATATATATATATATATATATATATATATATGTATATGTATGCAGGGCCAGATTAACATAGGGGCTATTGGAGCTGCAGCTCCAGGCCCCTACCTTAATATAGGCCCCGGGTTGGCCATATTCACTGTTACCGCTCTTCTGTCATTTGTAAACACAGAAGTCTGGCTTCTAAGCTCGCTTCCCCAGGCAGCTCCCTACAGCCTCCCCACACAGCACGAAGGCCGGACAAGGAGGGACAGTTGCCGATGCATGGATGTGTTTATGGGCTTCAGAGACAGCATCCCATGTTGAATTAGGCATGCATGGCTGCACCCTTCCTCCTCTGGGTGCATGCCAAGGCACGGCCCTTAAGGCCCTTCAAAATCCTCAGCACCAAGCCCATGATGCTCTTAATCCGGCCCTGTATGTATGTATACGTTTTTCAACAACTGCCTTTAAATGCACATGAACTTTAATGGCATCCCAGTCTAAAGCCCCGTACACACGTACCGATTGTCGGCCGTAAATATTCGGCCGACGACCGATCGGCCGATTGTAGGCTTGTTAGTATGATGCTGCTGACAGCGCATTTTCAGCCGAACAGAATCTGTCGTGCAGGCATTAAAATTTTTGTTGGCCAACACCAGAACGGCCGATTGTTCGCCAGTCAGTAGAAGATTTCGGCCGACAGACAGCAGATTAGCAAGACTGGGCATGCTCAGAAAAGAAAAAACACACGGAAAGTTAACCATCACATGACATCACTTCTGCAGTCGGCTTTTGTTGGCCGACAAAATTCGTGTGCAGTCTTTTGCAGTTTTCAACAGACACGACAGCCCTGGACAAAAGACGGCCGATCGTTCGGCCGACGATCGGTACGTGTGTAAGGGGCTTTAGTCCGTAGGGTTCATTATTGAGTTGGCCCTCCCTTTGCAGCTATGAAAGCTTCAACTCTTCTAGGAAGGCTGTCCACAAGGTTTAGGAGTGTGTCCATGGGAATTTTTGACCGTTCTTCCAGAAGCGCATTTGTGAGGTCAGGCACTGACGTTGAAGAGAAGACCTGGCTCGCAGTCTCCACTCTAATTCATCCCAAAGGTGTTCTATCAGGTTGAGGTCAGGACTCTGTGCAGGCCAGTCAAGTTCCTCCACCCCAAACTCACTCATCCATGTTTTTATGGACCTTGCTTTGTGCACTAATCCAAATCACTTAGCAGAGGGGGGAATTATGGTGTGGGGTTGTTTTTCAGTGGTTGGGCTTGGCCCCTTAGTTCCAGTGAAGGGAACACTTAAGGCATCAGCATACCAAGACATTTTGGACAATTTCCTGCTCCCAACTTTGTTGGAATAGTTTGGGGATGGCCCCGTACTGTTCTTAAATGACTGCGCACCAGTGCACAAACAAGGTCCATAAAGACATGGATGAGCGAGTTTGTGGTGGAGGAACTTGACTGGCCTGCAC
Organism: Pelophylax lessonae; assembly: GCF_965119305.1. Classification (NCBI taxonomy): domain Eukaryota; kingdom Metazoa; phylum Chordata; class Amphibia; order Anura; family Ranidae; genus Pelophylax; species Pelophylax lessonae. Next base: position 99,719,584 of record NC_138772.1, read on the forward strand.
AGAGTCCTGGCCTCAACCTGATAGAAACATATTTGGGGTGGATTAGAGTGGAGACAGCGAGCCAGGCCTTCTCTCCAACATCAGTGCCTGACCTCACAAATGCGCTTCTGGGAGAATGGTAAAACATTCCCATAGAAACACTCCTAAATCTTGTGGACAGCCTTCATAGAAAAGCTGAAGCTTTTATAGCGTCAAAGGGTTTGCTAACATCAGTTTTGAACCCTACGGACTTTAACCACTTAACCCCAGGAGGATTTGGCTGCTCAATGACCAGGCCCTACGATTCGGCACTGCGTGACTTTAACGGACAATTGCGCGGTCGTGCGTCGCTGTACCCAAATTAAATTGACGTTCTTTTTTTCCCACAAACAGAGCTTTCTTTTGGTGGTATTTGATCATCTGTGTGATTTTTATTTTTTGCGCTATAAACAAAAAAAGGGCGACAATTTTGAAAAAATAACAATATTTTTCAAATTATTTTATATGAAATTCTCAAAAAAAAGTAAAAATCAAAATGTTTTAACATTTTAGGCCAATTTGTTTTCTGCTACATATTTTTGGTAAAAAAAAATCACAATAAGCGTATTTTGATTGGTTTGCGCAGAAGTTATTGCGTTTACTAACTGTGGGAAAGATTTATGTAATTTTTATTGTTTTTTTTTTTTAACTAGTAATGGCGGCAATGTGCGATTTTTTTTTTGCGGGACTGCGACATTGCGGCGAACAGATCAGACCCCAAACTGATATTTTTTATACTTTTGGGGGTACCAGTGACATTACTACAGTAATCCAGTGCTATAAATATGCACTGTTACTGTCAAAATGACACTGGCAGGCAAGGGGTTAACTTTATTGGTGATCAAGGGGTTCAGTATGTCCATAGGGGTGTGATTCTAACTGTGGGGGGGGGGGGCAAGGCTTGTTATGTAACCATACAATCCTACATAGCAGGATCGCATAGCCTCTGTGATTACTTTTGTGAGAATGACAGATGGCTGTGTTTACATCAGCCGTCTGTCTTTCTCCCTCTCCTGCGGGAGATCGCGAGTGTCCGGAGGCCATCGGAGCCGCCGGTCACACGCGCTGGCTCAGCAGGGAACGAGCCAGGGCGTGAGAACGCCGCCGGCGGTGCGCGCTCGCCCCACACAGGCTTGTGGGCGAGCGACGTAGTACTGCGTCGCTTTGCCTGTAAGCGGCTGAGTGCCGCAGTAAATATACAGGAGGCAGTCGGCAAGTGGTTAAGGTTTCCACGGGGGGTCAGCAACCTGTGGATTGTAGATAGGTGACTGATAGATTGCGGTCTGGGCTTGCTCACCTCTTATCCCGGCCAGCGCTCTCCAGAGTGATGCCAGCAGCAGGAAAGAAGAGATTTTTAGGTCATTGTGAAGCAATACACTGGGCATACATAATAGTATATGGCTGCTTTTATACTGATGCGCTGAGGTTTACCCATTATGCGGCTGCAGTGCAGTATACCTGCAGCTTTCCTGTGGGTTTGCTGCGCTTTGCCATAGACTTCTATTATATCCTGCTTTTTTTCCACCCCCCCACCCCCCCAACTACATGTGAACAGGGCCGGCCTTAGGTGTTCAGGCGCCCTGTGCGAGCTAATCCTGTGGCGCCCCCCCCCCCCCCCCGCACGCGCATTTTATTGCACCTTTTTTGCACTTTATTTGACTTTTCTTTTTTATGATCACTAATAACTTAGCCCCCCTTACATCAGAGACCCCCCACACATCAGAGACCCCCCACACAAAGTCCCCCTTAATTTAGAGCCCCCACACAGAGCCCCCCTCACATCAGAGACCCCCCACACATCAGAGACCCCCCACACAAAGTCAACCTTAATTTAGAGCCCCCACACAGAGCCCCCCTCACATCAAAGACCCCACACACAGAGCCTCCTTTCATCAGAGACCCCCCACACAAAGCCCCCCTTACATCAGAGACCCCCCCACACATCAGAGACCCCCACACAAAGCCCCCCTTACATCAGAGACCACCCCACACATCAGAGACCCCCCACACAAAGCCCCCCTTACATCAGAGACCCCCTTACATCAGAGAGCCCCCTTACATCACAGAACCCCACACAAAGCCCACTTACATCAGAACCCCCCACATCAGAGAGCCCCCCTTACATCACAGACCCCCACAAAAAGCCCCCATACATCAGAGCCCCCCCACACAGAGCCCCCCCACATCAGAGAGCCCCACTTACATCACAGACCCCCCCCCACAAAAAGCCCCCTTACATCAGAGCCCCCCCCCACATCAGAGACAGCCCCCCACATCAGAGAGCCCCCCTCACACAGAGCCCCCCACATCGGAGACCCCCCTTACATTTTTTGAAGGAGACCTTACTTACCTCACGCTGTCTGCTCTGCAGCTTTTTTTTTTCTTTAAACTTCCCGGGGAGTGTGGGCGGGGTAGGAGTAGGAGGAGAAGGGCAGGGCGAGGAGGAGCTGACGATCCCTGCAGGGAGGAGGGATTCTGTCACCGTGGTGGATCGGAGGCTGAGCTGTGTGTAATACACAGCTCGCTTCAGACTGTCAGCACAGCACTGCAGTAGGTGAGGTGACCAAGGCACAGTGGGAGGTAAGCGGCGGCCTCGGCCTGTGTTTACCCTGTCCAGGCCGCGGTCGCAGCTTACCTCCCGCTGTGCCTGATCTTCTGTGAGCTGTGATGGCCGCACGGCGCCCTTGTTGCCCATGGCGCCCTGTGCGGCCGCACGGCTCGCACACCCCTAAGGCCGGCCCTGCATGTGAACGAGGCTTAAGGGTGCCACTGATAAATGTAACTAAGGGCTCATTCCCAAGTGCAGCAGGCAAGCTGATCCTCTGAAAAGTGATCCAAGTGTATGTTGACAGGTGGTGAGGAGGCAATATGTTGCCTCCTCACCACCTGATTTAAACTCATGATTGCCGTGCAATTCACGCGATTGCAACATGGTAGTATGGCAATTAGAGGTTTAAATCAGGTGTGAGGTGGCAACACTGTGCCAGTGATCTTTGACTTCTCCCGTGTTGTTCAGGTAGATCTCCACCTCTTTAAGGTTGCCTACCCTGGTTTACACTTTACACCATTTCACTGTGAAAGGAGGTAATGTCGCATGAACTGAACTTGGGTTCACCTTAGACATCAAATCATGGAAAAAGAAGCTCTATTACTTACAAATTCCCTGCACATGATTGGAGGCATGTGTTTACTTCACAGCACTTCACCTCTATTCACACTTCAGGAAACTGAGACCCCATGATTAATGATGTTTGTAGGTACTTTTGAAAACAGGGAAGTTACGTCTCTTTGCATATATTTCTGGAGTGCATGCTATTTATAAAACACACTTCTCTAGGTAAATGGATTTTTTAAATGTTAAAGCGTGATTTGTGAGTCGCAGAACTGCCCAGTTTTCCCTTGTATTGGGTTTATAAATGACTTCCCACGTTTATTTTGCAGACACAACAAATCACAGGGGACAGCATACAGGAAAGAGAATTGGTCTATGTTGGCCACTGCAATCTATCAGTTTTTTTTAACCTACTCTACCTACTTAGCATTTTTAATGTTCTCTAAAAAGTAAGAAGCCCTTTTAATTTTATTGCCTTTTAGACTTACTATACTTTGTTCAACACTTGAACTCAAGTTCAACGTCTCTTTGTGGAGGCAGTAATGTTGAGATAGGCAGAGCTTTGCCTAATAATGTCAGAGCTGCCCCCTGATGACTGGTGATCTGATGACTGGTGGACAGGACTGCTGATAGGGGGGGACCAGCAGTCCTCCTGTAGGGGGCCCGGGCACATAGGGGGCCCCAACAGCATTGGGAATCAGTGCAGAGGGGCAATTACAGAAGGGAGCCCTGTGCGTCTCTCTGCAGCAGCTGAAAGCCACCCCCCCGCCAGCTTTCAGCTGCTGCAGGGAGTGACACAGACACAGGGTATCATTCCTGTAATTGCTTCTGCAACACTGATTCCCCTCCCTGTTCTGCCTCACTTACCATGTGCTCCCCTTTAACTGTAAAGCCCCCCCGCGCAGCGCTGCAGGCTTCCCTTTCCTGTAAAAAAAATATAATAATAATTAAACATTGCAATAAATAATTTAAAAAATTGTAAAATAAAATAATTGTAATTGTTTTTAACATTTTTAAAAAAAATATACATTTTTTTTAAATGTAAAAAACAATTAAAAAAATACTAATTCACACAGGTTTTCTGTTATGTTTGTGTCAGCTAATAATGGTTTTAGTGTATTTTTAGTGAAAATATTGTCTTAAAATATTCAGGGTGGGGGGTGACCCTGCCAGGTTGACTGTACGGGGCCCCATGATTTCTAACAGCAGCCCTGCTGGTGGATGAATATTTAAGAAGCAGTAGGAGAGGTGGAGGAAGCATAGATCCATAGACAGAATAAAGCAGAAGCAGGGATATCCTTGCACAGCAGGGCCCTATCTAACAAAGAGAACTCCAAATGTCATGAGACTAGCAGTCAGAAACAGCAGTGCTTTAATCAATACATTTTTATTAGGGAGGTATACAAACTGGGACAAATGAGAGTCTCGTGGTCAGAGACTGCGGACATGGTACAGGAGGTGGTCAGGGACTGCGGACATGGTACAGAGGGGTGGTCAGGGACTGCGGACATGGTACAGAGGGGTGGTCAGGGACTGCGGACATGGTACAGAGGGGTGGTCAGGGACTGCGGACATGGTACAGAGGGGTGGTCAGGGACTGCGGACATGGTACAGAGGGGTGGTCAGGGACTGCGGACATGGTACAGAGGGGTGGTCAGGGACTGCGGACATGGTACAGAGGGGTGGTCAGGGACTGCGGACATGGTACAGAGGGGTGGTCAGGGACTGCGGACATGGTACAGTGGGTGGTCAGGGACTGCGGACATGGTACAGTGGGTGGTCAGGGACTGCGGACATGGTACAGAGGGGTGGTCAGGGACTGCGGACATGGTACAGAGGGGTGGTCAGGGACTGCGGACATGGTACAGAGGGGTGGTCAGGGACTGCGGACATGGTACAGAGGGGTGGTCAGGGACTGCGGACATGGTACAGAGGGGTGGTCAGGGACTGCAAACATGGTACAGAGGGGTGGTCAGGGACTGCGGACATGGTACAGAGGGGTGGTCAGGGACTGCGGACATGGTACAGAGGGGTGGTCAGGGACCGCGGACATGGTACAGAGGGGTGGTCAGGGACTGCGGACATGGTACAGAGGGGTGGTCAGGGACTGCGGACATGGTACAGAGGGGTGGTCAGGGACTGCGGACATGGTACAGTGGGTGGTCAGGGACTGCGGACATGGTACAGAGGGGTGGTCAGGGACTGTGTACATGGTACAGGAGATGGTCAGAGCTCTCCACATGAGTGTCCTCCTCCTAAGTCCCCTTCACCTCTCCACAGCCACAAACATCAGTGACATTACTAGTGCAGAGTGAGTGAAGCTGTGACACTGCCTGTGGAGAGGTGAAGGGGGCACAGGAGAAGGACACTGATGTCCTCTGCCCCCTGACTCATCTCTCTACTCCAGTCTGCTCCTGCTAGCTGTCGGAGGCTCGGAGCCCCAGCACTTACCAGTCCTCTGCCTCGGCTGTCAGTCTGCGACTGCTCTGTCCACTCCACCAGGCATCTCCTAGTCCACTCCAGATAGACAGAGTGAGTGACTCTGCATTGTAGCTGGCGGCCGGCTGCGGCGGGAAAACTTAAATTATGGCGGGGGCGGAGGCAGGGGCGGACGCAGGCGGGCAGTGCAGTGGCACTCGTCCAACGAATAGTGCGAGTCTGGCAGTCTGCATCGCTGCGAGTGCGAGAGTCGAGAGAAGAACTCGGGGATCTCCGGAACTGCGCGCCGCGCATGCGCAGTTCTGACAGTGCCGCCGCCGCAGTAGATTTACGGGCACTTTTCTCCTGCTACGGGCATTTACGGGCAGGAGAAAAGTGCCCTTTTTTTACGGGCTGTCCGTAAATCTACGGGCGGTTGGCAACACTGGACTCTCGTATGACATGCAGGTCCGCGCATAGTGAAACACAATAACAACAAGTTTCATACATGTGGTAGTCAGAAGGGTATCATTCATATATGGTAGTAGAGGTCTGACAATTCCAAGGAGCATGTGACTCCTCTCCTCACCTGCTCCGGCCTGCTTGCCCCCCGAGTATCTCAATCTGGCCAGGGGACGAATCAGGCGGAAGAAAGGCAAAGCGGCAACCGCCAAGAAGAGTCGCCCCCTGTTACCCATCAAGCATATATATCAAACAAGGAAGAAATTAATATGAGTACACCAACTCTAAACTGTCAGTATTAGAACAAGGAACAAAGGGAGAGGGTAGGGGGAAACGAAGTACAGTCACGGAACAACTGAGGGATACTTGGCTATCCATGGTTCCCATAGTTTGAGCGTCTGTTGTAGTCTATTAAGAGAGGACGAAAACATGATCTCGTAAGAAGTATGTGTGTGTACGATATTAATGGTTTCATCTAGAATGGGAGGATTGGGTTCCTTCCAGTGTCGGAGGATGATAAGACGGGATGCTAACAGTATGTGAACTAGGACCGTCCTCAGGGGAAGTGGCAGGAGCTTGATTCTGAGGTAGCATATGGCCATTGCTGGAGTCAAAGAGACATGAGGTCCCAGTATATCATGGATAAGAGCCAAGACAGCTGCACAGAATGAGTCTAGTTTCGGACATTCTCACATCATATGGACCAATGCCCACAATGCCTCCAGCAGAGTGGAGATTCCTTTGGGGAGAATCTAGCTATCCTGAGTGGAGTAAGGTACCATCTAAGGTTCAATTTGTATGTCAGTTCCCATAGTGCAGTGCATCTAGTAGCTTGAAAAGTATGGGTAAGGGCCTTTTGCCACAGCAGTGCTTTAAATGAGATGCGTTTAGCACTTGAGCAGTTGGTTATTCAAATGGTCAGAATAAATTAATACTTTGACTAATGGAATTCATAAACACTCAAATGATTAATGCAGCTAAACATGTGTGCAATATGTGGCTTTAGGCAAGTGCTTTTTCCTGCCAGGAGTAAAAGGTATTCAGGGGAAAAAATTCAAACACCCAGTGTGCATGAGCCCTTACTGCAGATATGCAGTGGGGTCACCAGGGGGTGGGGTGGGCAGAGGAGGTGCCACAGGATACAGGGCAGCGGCGCCTAAACTGACAGGCTCTGTGAAGGGACACAGGCAGAGCTGTGGGGGATTTCCACCCCTCCTTCTCTGCTCCTATTTGCCACATTCAGGGCCAATGGGAAACTAACAGCCAGAGGATTATGGGACATGTAGTCCCGGATATCAGTTGACCCAGAACGATTACCTGGGAGTGGACTGCAGCCCCCAGCATGCCAAGCGGAAGGGGAAAGAAGAGGAGTGGAGAGAGGAGAAGAGGGACCACGAGGCTGTCAGGTGTGATACTAAGAGACCAGAGGCGGCAGAGGAATCCTACCGTTTTTCCCTGCTGGAAAGACATTGTGGCTAAGCAAAGTGGTGACCCTTCCTGGAAGCAGCGACACAGTCTTCCGCAGATTACTAGTCGCAGACAACTGCTGTGTGTGTGTGGGGCACCTGTACAGAGATCGCTGGGCCTTCCGGTTGCAACTCGGGCATCCCTAAAGAGTCTGTTTCAGAACATCTTCTCTTTTGGGCCTCGGTGTTGCTTGGATTGGTGAGCGGACATTAGCCCATCCTGCACTTACATTTAAAGGGAAAGACACTGCATGCAGATACTTTTACCTCCCCTTTTTCTCAGAGCTTTTATGGGAGATACTTTGTTCCAGTAACCCTATGTCCCCCACATGGTTTCTTGCAAACTGCAAATGGAACTTATTTTGGCTTTCTTTTCACAATGGCTTTCTTCTTGCCATTCTTCCATAAAGGCCAGATTTGTGGAGTGCACGACTAATGGTTGTCCTGTGGACAGATTCTCCCACCTGAGCTGTGAACCTCTGCAGCTCCTCTAGAGTTACCATGAGCCTCTTGGCTGCTTCTCTGTATAATGCTCTCCTTGCCCGGTCTGTCAGTTTAGGTGGACCGCCATATCTTGGTAGGTTTGCAGTTGTGCCATACTCTTTCCATTTTCGGATGATGGATTGAACAGTGTTCCATAAGATGTTCAAAGCTTGGGATATTTTTTTATAACCTAACCCTGCTTTAATTTTCTCCAAAACGTTATCCCTGACCTGTCTGGTGTGTTCCTTGGCCTTTATGATGCTGTTTGTTCACTAAGGTTCTCTAACAAACCTTTGAAGGCTTCACATAACAGCTGTATTTATATTGATGTAGCACCCTACAGGTAGGTGCTAGGTAAAATATATGGTGAGCCTTGTCTGCCTAACAGCAGGGCTGTGATTTGTTAGGTAGGGTGTCAGGGCTTCCAGATGTGCCTCCTGAGGGGAGAAGTATCCCCACTGGCTCCTGTTAGAGGCTTCTCATAGGGCAGTGTGGGAGGCCCAATGAGGGGACACATCCCAGCTTGTAAATACCCCAGAAGGCAGATTATGCTGCAAGGGATTCTGGGAGTGGGTATAAGTTTGGGGGGAAGTGCGTGGCACAGTGTCTTTGGCGGGAGCAGAGTCCCAGGAAGGAGAATTTCGGCTGTCTCTCCTTCTGTTTGAGGAAGGTGGATGTCTCAGGGTGTCGCCTGAGAATCCAGAGAGTGCTGAAGTTGAGCTGAGGGGAACCGGTGTGCCGAGAGCCTGCAGAGAGAGAGAGAGAGGAGTCAAGTCCCAGGAAAGCCTACACAGATCGTGAGTACTGGGAGTTGCCCCTGGGGGTCTGCCTAGTGTCAGAGGGGACCACTCCGGAAGAGGTTGGGGGATCCAAGGTCAGCTAGCTGTAAAGGGGGTACCTAGGTTGAGGACCCTGAAGACTAAAGGGGGTACATAGTCAGTGGACCCTGAAGAGTTCAAGGAGCATAAAGGGGGGCGCCAGCAGTCTGGGCCCTTAATTGTATTGCGTGTGCCATTTATAGTGCTAGCTATTTGGAGTTCTACACAATACTATCTCAAGCTGTGCCAGGCGGGGGAAAATATTCAAAGACTTACACAGTGAAGCAGTGTCAGGAGTTCTACAGTTCTCAGTCTTGGATCTACTGGACTATAGGTCGGGGATTCAACACTTCCTCTGTTGTATAGAGTGTTCTCAGAGTCAGTGAGCGTTGGCTGGCGCTGGCTAGCATCAAGGAAGCCCCAACGGGCATTTTTCCAGGACCAAAGTCCCAATTGTAATTTAGTTAAAGCCAAGAGGAGTATCCCACTCATTCCCTTCTCCCATCCCCTTAATTCATAATAAAAACCACAAACAAAGATGCCAGAGTTGTCACTGTTTCGGTTGTCACACCTGAGGACACTGTTTCGGTTGTCACACCTGAGCTCACATGGGCTGGAGAGGATTCCAGTACTAATGGCAGACCCACATCAGGCCACAGGCCTGGAAACCTTGCTACACTGAAATTAAATTACACACAGGTGGACTCTATTTACGAATTAGGTGACTTATGAAGGCAATTGGTTCCACTAGATTATAGTTAAGGGTATCAGAGTAAAGGAGGCTGAATACAAATGGCACTCACACTTTTCAGATATTTATTTGTAAAAAATGTTTAAAACCATTTATCATATTCCTTCCACTTAACAATTATGTGCCACTTTGTGTTGGTCTATCACATAAAATCCCAATAAAATACATTTACATTTTTGGTTGTACATGTCAAAATGTGAAAAATTTCAAGGGGTATGGATACTTTTTCACGGCACTGTGTGTGTATAAATATATATAGCCCCTCTACTTTTGTCCCTGTCCATCATGTGCCCCCCCTATATATGAAAGCCAGGGATGCCACTGCAGATATGCAGATATGGGGCTCAAAGCACAAAGGTGATTAGGCGCAGTAAGCGTACTGTTATTTTTCAGGCATACTCAAGGCAACAATAGGATTTCTGACTTACTGTGAAAATTTTCTCTGTGTACTTCACAGGGTGAAGTGTTTAGGTGCATTGAGTTATGCTGCTGCCTCCAGTAGATTGGACCCTGGCAAACAAAGCTATAAAGACAGGCTAGGAAACCCATCCTTCTCCCATCATGTCTTAGTTTTGTAGCAAGCAGTAGGGGTGGATCATAAGAACAAAAGGAAGAGACCTGTGTTACTTAATGTACTCCAAGAAAAGGATTTTATGGTAAGTCAAAAATCCTATCTTCTTAATAGTACATAAAAAGGCGCAGAATGAAGTAATTCAGGCACACTGAAATGTCCAAAGGCAGTCCAGCTGAGGAGTGGGCAACACCGCAAATGAAAAGCTGACAGGGCCACGAAAATTCATGGGTTAACAGAGGAGGTTCAACAGAGCCACCTAAAGAACCTTATAGCCAAAATTGACATCAACTGAGAAATGAATGTCTACCTGGTAAAACTTAAGGAGCATGTCAACCAAAGACCAGATGGCAGTTTTATAAACCTAAGAAATAGATGCCTGATGCTGAAAAGCCCAGGATGTACTGACAGATCTAGTAGAGAGCCCTTTGACAGGGAAAGGTGGAACCTTGGTTTGAGTACCATGTCTGCCTGGGCCAGTTTAGCATGATGCGAATCACAGTAATGCCCTCCATCTTGATCCTGCAGAGCAGGAGAGAAAGGCATTTTAGAGGAGGAAAGCTGAAGATAAGGTTAAAGTGATCCCATAGAGACACTGGAGCATCCACTGCAAAGGCTAGGGGGTCCCTTGACCTGGAGATAAAGCTGCTCAGTGTTGCTGAACTTGTAAGCTTGGATATCCATGACTGCATCCTTCAACTGCAACAGAGATTTTGAAACATCTTTGGGTGAAGAGACCAGCACCCAGATGTTGACAATTGAGGAGGACTTCTGGATAGAGGGAAGCAATGACTTGCAGAAGTTATATCTAGAAAAAGATGTTAGAACCTTCACATCAAGTATGGTTCAGATGCCCCCTTTTATTTTGGGAGCTGGTGAACAGGCACAAATAAAAACTCTAGAAACTTTGCCTTTATAGAACAATGGCTGTAATATGACCACTTGAGAGAGGAGCTGCATCAGAGCAGTTAGTGCTTAGACCCTGCACCTCAGATGAGCCTTTGTCATCTGCCCTTGTGTACTTATCCTGCTGGTCAGTGGCTAAAGCCCGCTGTAGACTGACGTCGCAGAGCTGGTCCAGTCTCTGAAAAATTCCCGAACAAACCCTTGACTGGCACCTGGCTCAGTCTCTCAGTGACCTACACTCCAGTGAGTGCTGGAGGGTCAGGGCAGAGAGCCGGAGTCCGACAGTCTCAGCTCTCTGCTCAGAGCAGAAGGGGAGAACTAATGGCACTTTTCCACTGCAAGTACCGGCTAGTACCGGCTCGGCTCTACTCGGCCCTGCTTGGCCTGGTTTGCTTTTCCACTGCGGTACCGCATGGTATAGTGTCGGAACGGTTCGGTACGGTACGGTATAGGTTTGCTTTTCCACTAAAGTAGTACTAAAGTTAAGTGGGTGGGATAACAACGGGGTGGGTGTGATTCTCTGACCAATCAGTGGCTAGTAGTGACTGCATGCAAAGGATTGTGGGATATGGTACCAGTTTGGTACCTGTTGGAACCACAATCGAGTAGGTACTGTTTTTTCAGAGCTGTACCGTACCGTACCGTTCGGTTCCATGCAGTGGAAAAGCAAACCTATACCGTACCGTACCGAACCGTTCCGACCCTATACCATGCGGTACCGCAGTGGAAAAGCACAAAAGCGTGCCGAGCCGGTACGGTTCTATGCAGTGGAAAAGTGCCATAAGAGATCCGCGTTGTTTGATCGCTCAGCTCTCGCTGCAGAGCAGGTGAGGGAACCAATGCAGCGTTGAATTGATGCTGCGTCCACCTAGGTGAGTATAATGTTTTTTGTTTTTTTAAAATCCTTTACTGCTCTTATAATGCTGTCTATGAAAAGGCCATGCAAGGCAGTAAGGAGTCCAGGAAAATTTCCAAGAGGATCATGAAGGTGGTGAATACTAAAAGGAGATGGCAGGAATGCAATGAGGTCTGCAGGTACACTGGAAAATGGTTTGTTTATGCACACTATGCACCATGGGAGACTCACGCAGAAGCAATAGGGCCAAAGAGTCCATACAGTCACAGTAAAGGGCTGCTAGGACACCAAATTCAAATATGCCACATCGCCCCTTACTGCCATTAGCCATACAACCAACAGTGTCAAAGCCAGAGCACTGTAAGTTAACTCATTAGGGGAAGAACTAGAGCTATGTAAGCCACGTCAATCTCCCTACATACATGGTCTAAAGCCCAAGCTCACTGTAGCTAAGGGGTTGTTTCAACACAGGCACACTGGGAATAAAGGGGCAGGATTCAGGAAACATAGCGCTTCAACTAATCGTTTCTTCTCCAGTGGACACACTGATGTGACAGGGACAGGATTCCGCAAGATGAATGCACTGCAACCTTGAACCTGTAAAGCACTCTGTAGCTTACTTACACATTACACACAGGTGTCTAGGAAAGCTTCTTCAGCAGAGCCCAGTGCTCAAGGACACATTGCAGGTCGGCTCCACTTTTTCTTCTCTGTGGGGGCCCTTGATAAAGTCACGTGAGTGTGTGACGCAACGCGTCGGGAGAAGCCGGGTGATGTCACTTCCGGTCTACGGCCGAGACCGGAAGTATCGGAACAGAACGCATCGGGGGTATCTTGCTGTACACCGAACGCATCGATTTTAACTGTAAGTGTGTGATATTTTTTGATCTATTAAAATCCTAAATACTACACTATGAGAGCCCCCTTTTATCTTTGGTGAGCGAGTATCCCAGGAACACCGATTCTTTGGCTGCTTATATGATGACCCCATAGAAGAAAAAAGATTATCCATTGGGCAGTTTACATCTCTTGGAGATCCATTTCAGTGATTCCCCAGTGATCACACAAGCCATCCATCCAATTGGAAAATATCTGGAGGTCCCCTACAGTGATCAATTACACCAATAACGCTCGATTGAGTGTTAATGGAGGTGAGCAGCCATTACACATAATCTTGGATTCCAAGCTCACGAATCACCGCACTGGGTTGTCACTGGAAGTGTGTTTTGTCACCAAATCACTTATGAACTTTTATCTTCTTCATTAATTGCAATACCGCACTTTTCTGCACATTTTTTGGACTTTGCGATTTTATGCAATTTTCATTGTATTTTATTTTTTATCAATTTTGATTTTGTTCTTCATCATATATATTTATATTTGATGTTTTTGGGCACTTTTCAGCAATTTTTGATTGGATCATCATCTGGCACTTTTTATTCACTTACACTTTCACTTGCACTTGTCATTTAGATGGTCATTTTGCAACTTGGAGTTGCAGCTCATCACCAGCTCTGAAGACGTCACCAGATGTGACGAAACGCGTAAGCTTGGAGTTATTTTTATGATAATATATGCAGCTTTACCCATGGAATTATAATCAGTTAAGTAATTTTTGAGCACAGAGTCACCTTTATATATTTTTTAAAGATATTATATGCAGCTTTACCTATGGAATTATAATCAGTCAAGTAATTAATTAATTTTACACTATTTAATATACACCATTGGTTTTTCGCATCACTATACTGTATATATTTTGCACTATTATTTATTATTTGTTCTTAGCATTTTAGAAAGTATGTGCTGGTATCAATAAATTAACAACAAATCGGGTAAACCTTCAATAGGTATTCTTAATTACTAGCAATCGCTGTATTTGGTCTTAAGTAAGACCATAGATATCTTAATATTTCCTATCACCCAGATGATTTCTAAAGGGTTTTGATCTCTTTATTTATTTATTTATTTAGTGTCAGTTTAGCACTTTTAGTGTTCATAGCACCCTTATATTATCCACATCGCGAGATGAGAATATCGTGATCATCAACTGTATACATTGTTATCCAATAGCACCTTAACTTATTTTTGCTTATGCACGCTTGAGCACACATCACCTTATTGATTATCACCACGGCACTTTATTCATTATTACTATTCATTATTGTGTATTTATCATCATTGCTTTTATCACCACTCTGTATTTATATATATTGGATATACAGTATATATATTTATTTCTACTATTTATTGTCCACCAAATTTAGATATTCTGCGCTGATTCTCCCCTTTCTTATATGGTTTTAAAATAAACATTTTTCAGGGTACTGCTTAGGCACAATAACCAATTATAAATTACCCCTATAAGATAGCAAATCTTCTTTTGAGTTATGCGGTGAACATGTATCCTTAGTTTATCCTGGATACACTCTTATACAGTACCCATTTGCAATAACAATGTTTTTTTATTTTTCTTAAGTGAATGTACTCAGTTATAAGATTGTAAAGGTGAGACTGAGGGACGGAAAACAAATTAAAAGCCATTAAACAATAATTTTCTGTTACAGGTTTCACCTGGTTAACCTTACTCCACAATGACCAGGATAAAATCTGATGTTGCCATGGCAATAAAGAATTAGAACTTTCGGCTTTCTTTGAGTTCAGGTAACACTTTCAGTTCCATATGTGGTAATTTTTCACCCATGCCACAGTGCTAATGCACATTTCAAGAAGTGTCGTTCCTTTTTACAGTAGCAGGACCTCATTGGACCTATAGGATAGCCGCTAAACGCTCATTAGTGGTGTTAGTGGTGCTAGAGAACGAAAGCCTTAATTAAAAGACAAGAATAATTATTTTCCCTTTGCACAGGTGAGGAGGGATTGAATTTCTTTGATGCCAAGGGATGAACAAAAAAGAAAACAAATTCATACTGATTTCAATTACATGCTCTGATCGATGCTAAAGGCTAAAAAAAATACATATTTTGGCTGTGTGTTGGCATATTTTGAGGGGACAGCAAATTGACACTGTTATACAAGCTGTACACTCACTACCTTACATTGTAGCAAAGTGTCATTTCTTCAGTGTTGTCACATGAAAAAATATAATAAAATATTTACAAAAATGTGAGAGGTGTACTCACTTTTGTGAGATACTGTAGTCTCTAATGACCCACTTAACAAATGTATTCATTTATGGCACAGGCGGCTGGGGCACAGAAATTCAGAAGCTATATAGGACATTATAAAGAGAGACTTATGAGAAGATTTGACAATAGTGCCTGGCAAAGTGCTCATGAAATGCAAGTGCTGTATAGAAGAAAAGTGACACGTGCTCTCCTTCCACAGGCTTCTCAAAGAAAAACCACCCATCCTCTGCAGTTATACACAGTGACGTATGTGGTCCAATGAAAACTCCCACGTCAGGCGGGAACAGATATTTATTGACTTTCATTGATGATTATTCCAGGTACACAACTACTTATCGGATGAAACACAAGAATTAAGCATCAGAGAAACTTCAAGAGTTCATTGCCATGTCTAGCAACAAATTCCAATGAAAGCCAGGAACAATATGCACCAACAATGGGGGAGAATCCATAAGCAAAGAAGTGGCCTCATACCTGAAGAGACAATGAATAGTACACCAGACAACCACACCATACACTGAACAAAATAGCAGAAAGGAAAAATCGCATGCTTATAGAATAGGTCAAGTGCATATTATTGGATGCCAACCTATCTCACAAATACTGGGGAGAAGCAGTCATGACTGCAACCTACCTACAGTACAGACTACCTTCAAGAGACAATAAAAGTACTCCAATCGAAATATGGCATGGATCAAAGCCTAGTATAGGGCACATCAGCGTTTGGATGTAAAGCACATGCCTATATTCCAAGTGAGAAACAATCTAAGCTGGAGAACCGAAGCATAGCGGGCATTCTAGTAGGCTACACCCAAAGACTGACAAAGTGACAATAAGCCATAGTGTTTATTTTGATGAGATCCCATTACCAGAAACACTGACCCCTGAAAGCTGTGAAGTCAAACCAGAAGAAAAGGTTGACTAAAGTGTGCAAAATTCAGAGCAAGAAGCGGAACTCACAGTGCCTAAAGCAAGTTCCCCACCTGCTAAATTGTAATCAGAAGATCCACTTGGACTACAAAGGGGATACCACCCCGCAAGCTTTCATACACTGTCAAAACACACTAGAACCAACATCCTGGAAAGACATAGAAAAACTGCCAAAATGTGAAGCCAATAAATGGAGAAAGGCAGTAGAAGAAGAATTAAACTCACTTCAAGAAAATAAAACCTGGACACTTACAGAGCTCCCTCCTAATCACAAAACTATGGGAAGTAAGTGTACTTTCAAATTAAAGCCAGACACAGAAGGGAATATCCACAAATACAAAACCAGACTAGTTGCCAAGGGTTACTCCCAGAAATTTGAAGAATATTACGATGAAATATTCGCTCCCGTCGTAAAACTTTCCACCATCAGAGCGCTTTTCAGTGTTGCAGCCGGGACATGCAAGTGAAACACCTAGACATTAAAACTGCTTTCCTATATGGGGACATTAAAGAAGACCTCTACATGGAGCAACCACCAGGATTTAAAACAAGGAGAGAACCTTGTGTGTAAACTTCAGAAGAGCATCTACGGTCTTAAGCAATCTGCAAGGATGTGGAATGAGAAAGTGAATGAAGTGCTTACTAGAGAGGGATTCTCAAGAAGTAAAGCAGACCCCTGTCTCTAACCCAGGAATCAAGAAGGCAGATGGGTATACATCCTTATCTACTGTATGTCAATGACATTAAAACCTGTTTTGAATAAGAAGAGGATTACAATCAGATAGTTCACAATCCAAAAGAAAATGTTGAAATCGAAGAGCTAGAGAACATTAGCTACTATCTGGGAATCCAAATTGAGAGAGAAGAAGATGGAAGTTATCTTCTCAACCAATCTCAGAAAATCTACCCAAATCTTGGAACAATTCCATATGCAAGATGCAAAGGAAGCTAAAACTCCTATGGAACCAGGCTATCAAAAGAGCAATGAAGCAGAAAACCTGCTACCCAAAAATGACATGTATCGCAGAGCAATCAGTAAGCTGCTATATGTTGCCACTGTGACAAGACCAGACATAGCTGCAGCAGTGGGCATGCTATGAAGGAAAGTCTCAGCTCCCTGTCAGCGTGACTGGAACGCAGTAAAAAAGAGTAATGCAGTACCTCAAAGGATCAATTCGGATGAAGTTACGATTACCAGCAACATCAAATACAAAACTGGTCAGATATGGGGATGCTGATTGAGCCAGGGACTGCACAGACCGCAAATCCACAAGTGGATTAATCTTCCAGTATGGGGAAGGAACCATAAGTTGGTCTAGTCGAAAGCAGGTAACTATCACTCTATCTTCAACTGAAGCAGAGTACATTGCAGCAGAAATGATATGGATTCGTCAACTTTTTGTGGACATTGGGGTAGACATGTAAAAACCAATTCCTATTGTTGAAGACAACCAGGGATGTATAAAGCTTACGCAATCAGAAAGGGTCCAAACACATCGACACATCAACGTCAAGTATCACCTCCTGAGGGATAATCAAGAGCAAGGCATTATTGCCATTCAATGCTGTACATCAGAAGAGATTACTGCTGATGCACTCATCAAGCCTTTGTCAAAGGGACGTCATAATTTTATCCAGAAGAAGCTGAACATACTTTGACAAAGCACATGCTGTTGAGAAGGGGTGTTGGAAGAATAACAGAAAATTTGCTTAGTAATCAGACTATATACTGTGAATTATATATGCATTATACCTATCTATACCAGCAGGTGACACTGCAGTGTTATTGTATAATAGCATGTATTCTATGATATGATGTAATCAGAGGATGCACCTTCTTTCTGTTCTTAGTGTACTTGTTTGTGTTCTCTTCCTGTCTCCATGATGTAATGACCTGCATTATTATCCTCCATTGAAGTAAAGTTATTCTCTACAACCAACACCTTTGGGATGAATTAGTGGAGTGGAGACTTCTTCTCCAACATCAGTGCCTGACCTCACAAATGTGCTTCTGGAAGAATGGTCAAACATTCCCATAGACACACTCCTAAACCTTGTGGACAGCCTGCCCAGAAGAGTTGAAGCTGTTATAGCTGCAATGGATGGGCCAACTCAATATTGAACCCTACGGACTAAGGCTCAGATGTCATTTAAACTCATGTGCGATTAAAGGCAGGCGTCCCAATAATACTGACAATGTAGTGTATGTCATCCCTTTGTGAGACCATAAAGTGTAAATGGAGGCAAAAGGTTTTTTTTTTTTTTTTAACTTTTACATGGAGTAGAGAGGGATTGGATTACCCTAACAGCGGTCATATCCTTCCCTTACTCTATCCAAAATTTAAAAAAAAATGTTTTGCCTTCAGTTCTACTTTAACATATACCGGGAAAGGTGTATGATAAAGGCAAGGATGTGTTTTCCCAAAAGAGCATCACTATATAAATTTCTATTGTCATACTGAAATATATATACCGCTGTGTTGTACAGGGTAGATTGGAATCACATAGAGCTAACTGGATGTCAGTACATTACATATTTTTAGACACTTATATATTTACTATATATATACTTAAAGCGGAGTTCCAGCCATTTACTCACCTGTCCAACGGTCCAGCGATGCGGCCGCCGGAAGCCTCGATCCTCTCCCTCGGCGCCGGCATCACTGCTGTGGGCACCCGGCTGTTACAGTTTGCGGCTTCACAGCCGGGTACCCACTGCGCATGCGCGAGTCGCGCTGCGCGCCGTGATTGGCCGGCAATCTTCTGGGACCTCTGACGTGTCCCAGAAGATTGCAGGGAGGGAGGGGGAGAGGAGAACTTCCGCTCAGGGCGCTGCGGCGCTCCGAGCGGAAGTGGGAGCGGGTACCTGTCAAAACTAGGTACCCGCTCCCCCCCCCAAAAAATGACATGCCAAATGTGGCATGTCGGGGGGTCAGGACTCCCTAAAGCGGAAGTTCCACTTTTGGGTGGAACTCCGCTTTAAGTAAATATAGTAGAAGTCAACAGAAGACCAGTATGGTGGCGGAGAGTTCTTAACAATCGCTCATGGTGTTGGTTACCTTGGTACTTGTAATGATTTTTTTTTTTTTGAACAAGAAGAGACAGCTAAAATAACCTAAGTCGCAGCTACTTTGAAAAAGGCTCCTGCACTACTTTTTTGCGATTTCATTGAAACTTGCATTGACTTCTGTTAAATGAAGTTGCAAGCCGCAGTGAAATTGGAGGTCCAAGTTGCACTGAACTGCAGGTTTGAAATCGCACTTAAGTAGGATTTCAAACCGCACTAATATGAGCCAGAATTTAAAGCATTTTTCTTATCTATTGGATAAGTGCAAAAAATACATAATGATCCTAGCACATTTCCTGTCCTACAGTGACCTCACTTCTCCTCTGTATAAACAGTATGGTGAGTAAGAGCTGTAACTCTAGGACAAGAAGTGTGTTACACGCTGGATCACCATAAATTGAAACAAGCTGAAAAAAAAAAAAAAAGAAAACAAATGCAGCCACCACATCTAAGGATTTGTAAGCTAAAGCTAAAGTATTTTAAAATGTTGTTTCATAGTTTTAACTTTTACACCCAGCTACAGGAAACTTGAATATTATAACTTGCAGTAGGGCTGTTGGCAGGTGTAGTTCTTCTCCACGCAGCAGGTGGCACCTTGCTGCTCAGGGATGGATTGGAGACCTAAGAACAGGGGTCTTCAAACTATGGCCTTCCAGTTGTTCAGGAACTACAATTTCCATCATGCCTAGTCATGTCTGTGAATTTACATTGCCTCGTGGGATGTGTAGTCCTGCAACAGCTGGAAGGTCGTAGTTTGAGGATCCCTGCCTAAGAGGAAGCTGTTCCCCTGCAGCCTCCATAGGTGCCACAGGAGGAGCAATTGTCCAATTAGATGCTATACTTACAGTGACCTCTGGTGGTAATTTTAGTTGAGAGCAGTGCCAATAAATAGCAGTGTCCTACTGGGTTTGGCACACATTTTGAGCATGGATAGTGTGGGGAGAGGAACCCGTCTGGCAGGGACAGAGTACAAGAGCCAGGGAAAGGTTCCAGGGCAAATAGGGCCAGAGTAGGAGGACACCGCTGGGTGCCGAAGGCAGCACTGATCACCTGTACTGCTGCCAGTCTCTGCAGGCCACTTGAGCCAACATTGTGTCTGCCCCCTACCAGCTCATTGCCTCTTCAGCCGATGCTGCCCTGGCAAGACTCACTGCACAACCTGCACTAGTCGCAACCAGCCAGCCAGCCAGCCTTACTTCTCTGCCACTCATGTGTCTAAGGGCCCTGATAGTCAGTTGGCACCCACTCTGGACCTGAGTGGAGCGACCACCCTACCTGTTACTGAAAGTTACTGAGCCTGTTCCTGAGTATTACTGAACCTGTTACTGCAAGTTACTCATCCTGTTGCAGAGTATCACTGAGCCTGTTACCTAATGCTACTGAACCCACCATCATAAAGGGATACTGCATCTGTGTTAGACAAAGCAGCTTATGCTCATTGTTGTGCTCTGCAAGTGTAATTGTTAACTGTGGAATTGCATTCAACTAAAACAAATACTGTGAACCTCCCTTGACTCTGAGTTTGCTGCTTCTTCCATCAGGGTACCATATCTCTGGCCCAGCCCACAGGACTGTGCTTGCCCTGCAAGGTTTAATTGATTGTTTAGTCTAGGGGAAAGGAGAAGCGCTTTTACATAACTAATCTTCCTTTCCCTTTTCAGTCGCTGCTCTATCATGGTGGACTGTCCTTCAGCTTCCTCATGTCCATTGCAGGGCTGTTGACCCTGCATTGGTCAAGATTAGAGTTTCGGCCCATTCAGCGAACACTCGGCTGGATGTTCACCCCGCGGAGCACCCGCAATGCACTGCACACTGCACAGTGCATTCTAAGCCCTGATTGGGCAAAGCTTTGCCAAATCAGGGCAAGTTGAATAGCTGATTGATAATGAGCTGGCTGGAAATCCGGTCGCAACATCCTTAACAACGGATGAGTCATCAGCTGTCAATGGGCTTCTTCACATGCCCCCAACATGGGATGTGTGCTTTTGGGATGGAGAAGCTCTGCCCCCCCCACCCAAAAGCACCTTATCCCCATGTTGATGAGAACAACAGTCCCCTAGGCTGTGGTTGTGTGGGTCTGCGGGCAAGGGGCTTATCAAAATCTGGAAGCCCCCTTTACCAAGAAGCCCCCCAGATCGCGGCCCTCCCCTATGTGAATGAGTATAGGGGACATACCCTTACTCATTCCCAAAAAAAAGTGTCAAAAAGAAATAAAAGCACACACACAGTTTTTGACAATTCCTTTATTAAAAATAAAAAAAAAAATGCCCCCCATGTAGATTCATCGACACTGCCAGACCAGAAAAAAAATTCTCCTCCTGTGTTAAAGGGCTAACCGCCGACTACTTGCTCCGCCATTTGACAGTTCTTATATAGGTAAGGGGTGGGGCCCCCTGGCAATGTCACCTGGTGGCACCGCGGGCTTGTGATGTCACTGACCGAGCATGCACCACAGAGCCCCCCCCCGCTGCAAAGCACTCCTCCATGTTGAGGGTATGTGGCCTGGTATAATTCAGTGGGGGAGGAGGGCGCTCACAAATGTCTCCCTCTTTCCCCTGACCTGCCAGGCTGCATGCTTTGATAAGGGTCTGGTATGGATTTTGGGGGCCCCCACGCCGTTTTTTTTACATTTTTGTATTGCCGGCAAAGGTATTGTATTGCTGAGAATTTAAATGTAATTTTTTTATTTATAAATGTCAGTTTTGCTGCAGCAGGTTCTATACATAATACAGATGCGCCAGTTTACAGGCAGACTAAGGGGACCCCCCAGGCACTATATTTAACTGCTCCAGCTTCGGAAGGTTTACCTCACTTCACGACCAGGCCATATTTTGCGATACGGCACTGACAATTGCGCGGTTGTGTGACGCTGTATCCAAATAAAATCAATGTCCTTTTTTTCCCATAAATAGAGCTTTCGTTTGGTGGTATTTGATCACCTCTGCAGTTTTTATTTTTCGCGCTGTAAACAAAAAAAGAACAACAATTTTGAAAAAAAAAAAAAAAACAATATTTTTTAATTTCTGCTATAAAACACATCCAATAAAAAAAAAAAAAAAAAAGAAAAAATCGAATTTCTTTATAAGTTTAGGCCAATATGTGTTCTGCTACAGGGTTTGGTAAAATAAATCCCAATAAGCGTATATTGATTGGTTTTCACAAAAGTTATAGTGTCTACATGAGATAGTCAACTATGAGATATTTTTATAGAAATTTTATTTATTTTTTATTTTTTTTACTAGTAATGGTGGCAATCAAAGACTTATAGTGGGACTGCGACAATGCGGTGGACAAATCAGACACTAAGTGAAACTTTTTGTGGACCAGTGACACCAATACAGTAATTAGTGCTAAAAAAATATGCACTGTCACTGTGCTAATGACACTGGCAGGGAAGGGGATAACATCAGTGGTGATAAAAGGGTTAAATGTGTCCCTATGGAGTGCTTTCTAACAGTGTGGGGGGGGGGGGGTGCTTGTACTGTGGGAAGACAGAGATCCCTGTTCCTGCTTAGCAGAAACACAGGATCTCTGTATTCCCTTGTGACAGAACGGTGATATGTCTTATTTAAATAGGCAGACCCCTGTTCTGCCTCTGTTGGGAATGATCAGCGAGTCCTGGTGGACACTGGACCTGCCGGACCAGCTGTCTGGCTACTGCTGTGTCCAATCAAATGGTCGCTGGTGGCAGGCTTGCATGCCAATAACTTGGAAGTAACAGGCGACGTACAGGTATGTGATTTCGCCTGTAGGAGCCCCTGCCTAACAGTATATGTATGTGGGGTGGTCGGCAACTGGTTAAAGGAAGTTTTCATTTTTATTTTTTCACTTTAAGCATCATTAAAATCATACATGCCAACTTTCAAACATGAGAATAAGGGACACTTAAACAAGACCTGTGGTGCGCTAAAAGTGGGTGTGGCTGAACTTTACCGTGGGAAGGGGCCTAAAGGGCATGGTTAAACAAAACTCATGCTTTGGATATGTGCTGGGGGGTGCTTTGGGAAGAGAGAGGACTTGTGCTAGAAGGTGGGGTGGGGGAGTCAAATATGTCTGGGGGGGTTTGGAAGAGGAGAACCTGTGCAGATATATGCTGGGGGTAGGGGAGGGGACTTGTGCTAGAAGGTAGGGAGGGGGGTGGAAATGTGATAAGGGGGCACTTTGGGAGGGCAGTGGACTTGTGCTAGAAGGTGGGGAGGGGATTTCAAGGAGTAGTGATATTATTGGCTGCCTACAACTGGATTTGAGCAGTGATCCATCCATTCCAGAAGAACTCCCTGTTCAGACCTTCTGTTACAAAGGTCTATGCTTCTGGTAAAAGGTTTTGATACCCTCCTTTGGTGGTGTGCATGATGGTGAGGGTTGGAGGCACAGGATCCCTGTGATTGTTGTTAGGTGCACAATTGGAGCATGTTTGTTTCATCCAGTACTGCACTTGTTGTTCTTTCATCATCAATTAATTTTTCTGAACTTCTTCAATCACCTATTTACATTTATTTATTTTATAATTTTTCCAAATCACTTATTTTTTTATACTTCACTTACATTTTGTTTTATTGTTTTAGTGGTAGTTATATTGTGTATTTATTTGTTTTATTGAATTTATAGTGGGTTCACATTATTTATTATTTGGCAGCGCGACGCATACAGAAAGACACACGGGCATTCGCACGCACACACGCACACAGCCGGGGCGCTGTCCACAGCAGAGGTATCCGAAGCACTAACATTCTTGCCAGTACTTTCATGGCCACAGGAATGCACACTGGCACACACAAATTTGCATTGGTGAATGCAGTGTTTCTCTGACAAGCATCATAGTCAGAACATCTCTACAAGCACTCACACACACTCCAATGCAGACACACGCACATTCCCATGCAGACACACACACACTCCAATGCAGACACATGCACACTCCCATACAGATGCACACATACACACTCCCATGCAGACACACATACACACTCCCATTCAGATACAGACATACACTCCCATGCAGACACACACACACTCCAATGCAGACACACGCACACTCCCATACAGATGCACACATACACACTCCCATGCAGACACACATACACACTCCCATTCAGATACAGACATACACTCCCATGCAGATACACACACACTCCCATGCAGACACACACACACACTCCCATGCAGCCACACACACACACACTCCCATGCAGACACCCATACTCCTATGTAGACACACACACACACACACACACACACTTCCATACACACACACACACTCCCATGAAGACATACAAACACACTCCCATGCAGACACACACACTGATGTGCAGACACATTCACACACTTCCTCCGCTTGAAGGGTGTTAAATGAGCCATCCTCACCCCCAGTCCTCTCCTCTTCCAGTCAGTGTCAAGTTGCTGAAACCCAGAGTTCCCTGATCGTCAGCAGGTGGGCAGGGCTTGGAGGTTTCCTATCTCCTCTGATCTTTGCAAGCCCAGAGCCCGCATTCGTGATTTCAGTTCTATGGGTGGATTGTAGTATGCTGAGCTCCCTGCAGGAGGGGGAGGAGCAGGGGAGCTTCCTTGGTGATCGGCTAGAGCACAGGAGGTGCGGGGGAGGTTCCCTGGTGATCAACGCGCCCCTGTGGGATGCATGCAACTCATTCCCGCACTGGGCATCATGGGGCGCTGGGATTTACTTGCAATCCCAGGACAGTCCCAGTGAATCTGGAACTGTTGAGAGGCATGTTAAAATCACTGCTCCTGTAAAAACAATCTTTAATTTAAAAAAATGGTTGCGTTGAAACATGTCCCCCAGGGCAGTACCCGGGCCCCCATTACCTTTTTACGACTAATAACTTGCATACAAGCATTCAAAATGGGGACTTTTGATTTTTCAAGTTCAGGTCCTTAATAGAGTTTGCGGCTCAGGTCAGAACTTTTTACATGTTTGGGACTTCTGATTCAAACCGAACAGGGGGTGTTCAGCCCAACTCTAAGTCTAAGTTGGGATTAAGATACCTGGAAGAAAGGGACATACCAGATTAGTCCAGACAGTCATGCAAGCACCTTTTTCTTTCTTAATAGAAGAAATATTTTTTGCTGTGGTCATAGGGTGTTAATCACCACCTATGCATGCAGTCAGTCAACCAGAGCAGTGTTTTGGCAGAATCAGACAGTTAATCACATACAAGTCATGTCAAATTCAAAAATGGCTATATAACTCTTTCTGGTACTTTCACTGTCTTAAGTGCCAAACAATGTAAGCAGATAATGAGTACCCCCCTGCGGGACTGTCACCAGCTAGCATTAAAAGTCACATTTTCTTTTGCAGAATCAACAGGATGCAGTATACTTTGATTTCTATTTTAGAATTTTACATTACTAAACTTCCGGGACCTTCAAATTCAGAGGTAGGAAGGACGGAGGATGACTATAAAAGACCACATTAATGCCACCGTTTGAGTTGTAATGCTTACTATTGTTCTTCCTGCTTTATTATTTCATGAGGCAGATGTTGTCGCTGTCCATTACTGTGTAGTAGTGATGCCTTACCCCTGAAAAAAAAATAATTTACTATTTAGAGCATTGTTGTAAGTTTAAGCACATTTGGTCTTTCCACCAGCATGACAAGCAAATGCTAGGTGGCCTTGTAGTCAGTAAAAAAATAAATAAAAATGTATTAGCAATAATGCCAATAATAACCATCACAATTTTTAAGTGACTACCAAATTGTGTTCCTGCACTCAATTGCCCTATACTCCCAATACAAACTCTAGCTTTTTTTTTTCTTTTTTTGCAAAAGTACTCTGTTACTTTTTTACAGCCTCAGGAAGACTGTGTTGGCCACAGTGGATTCATTTCAGAGTGCTAGCCAAGTCAGTAGTGGAAGCACTGAAAGCAAAAAAATCTACTCCCAGATTGCTAGGAACGCCATGCTGCTTATTGCACAGAGAAAGCTAGAGAGATCTGTGAATAATAACAATCCTGATAACTCCTCTTGCATCTGATGTCAGCTCTTCCAGACTGGAGACTTCAGAGGGGGTTAGGATCAGCTCCAACTGCAGCTTTTTCAACCTTTAATGATACAGTACTTGATCTGTGTAATTTTTACATGTACACAGATTTTCTATGTTTAATTTGCCTCAGTGGCCTTCCTCCCACCCCCCAAGCCCCAATCCACTGGTTTTGGCTCTTATAGCTATAGTAATGCCCCTGGATGCTGCTGTGATTCTACATACCCTAAAGAGAACTTCTTTATGGTGAGCTGCCCTGACCACTTGTTACCACTAGTGCAACTCCAACTCTACTTAAAAAATTGAAGCCCAACTCCAGTTCAAAGCCCAACCCATTTTCCTCTCCCCTTTGTAGCACCCTCAGTCCGGTGATTTTACAAGTCCTTCTCACCCTCCCCTTCCCCTGGCAGTTGGCGGATTCTAAATGAGGTGCTCCCTGTAAATCTAAGGTGAAGGGTGAGCCCTTGATGCCCTGAGCTCATAGGAAGTGGGTAGAACTACGCTGGGCATCAGTCAACCCAGAAGAGGAGCAGCTGTAGATCAGTAAGTGGATAACAGTGTTGCCAACCTCCCGAAGAGAAATTTACGAACAGGACGCCACAAATTTACTGAAACATACATATTCGCCAGCCCACCAAGGATCTTTCGCAGCAGTCCTTATAAACTTTTTATTGCAAAAGGATCACATCAGGACTGATGTGATCATTTTGCAATAAAAAGTTTCTTCAGACTGCTGTGCAAGATCCTTGGTGTGCTTGGCGAATATGTATATATCTGTGATAGATCCAGTGTCCAGCTGGTGATCGCTGCAGTACCCGCAACAGATGTACCTATATCCAGGAAGGTGTGCGATGGGAATATGAACTATTACAAATTTACTGAAAACACCAATTTTTTTCTGACAAAACTCATAAAAGTTACTGACAGAGCCATTTTTTTTTACTGACAATTCAAAAAAGTACGTAAAATGACAGTGCAAAACAGTGCAAATATTGGTAATAAGACTACGCATGTATAGTTAATTTTATTAGCAATGTATAACAAAAGGCAAAAAACATATTTCTCCATTACACATGAAGGTTGGGGTAATGTGACCCAACACAGAGTTCACCCTTACATCAGAGTCTGCAGGGTTCCTCTTTATAGATCAAGGGAGAACTCTGGGGACCCTGATGTAAAAGAGAACTCTGAGGACTCTGATGTAAGGGGGGGAATGGACAAGAGCTGTACTAAACACATTAATGATTTAACAAAGCATCCATAGCACAAGACCCCAAAGAAAATTCACACACACATTTGCAATAGATATGCAAGACAAACAATTTTCCTCTGTTGTCTGACAACCTTCCAAAAGAGCACAATGCAACAATCTGTCAACCCGACATATATAATCCTGCATGCTTTTTTGTATAGAAAATCAGGCAAACTGTGAATGGAGCAAATTTAAAGAAGTCTGCTTATATCTACTGAATTACAGACATTTATTTATCTGTTTCTGAACACAGACAGCAGATGAGCAGAAGGTAAAAATTCACTAAGAGGTGAATAGGTTTAACCACACTTTGTTATTTTTAGCACGGTCACATTCCATTATTAAAACACATGGCTCTGGTAAGCAGTTTACAACTTCCACATAGTTTGTGAATTACAGAATTGCAACTCATGCAGATAAATGCAGCCATACTGTACACAAAACACCCACATCTTTACTGGGAGCTGACTTACATCAAATTGGTCAGTATAAATGAAAACATGGTCTGGATTCCCGATTCATGGCCACACAGTGTCTCAGCCTAATTCAATGTGATCAGATTTTAATTACAAAAAATAATTCAACATTATTTGCCTATTTCAAATGAATAATAGATGTTTCTTCTTTTGTGTATAAAACTCAGACAGGCAAAGTGCAGATGTAAACCTTTCTGACTTATGTTCTGCTCTCAGATGGTTTTCACTATAATACTCCATTGCAGTGGTACTCAACGTTTTTGAGACCGGAAAAATTCTTCCAAAACCTTCCATACCCTAACAGTAAAAAATATAGTTTACACAGTTAAAGTATGGGAATGCAAACCATGTAATGACATTCTGGATGACTCTGGATTGGGCTTTGTGACACTGTTGGGGGGGATAGGGGTTCTTGAGGACATGGACATGGATCCCAAGGTCTACAAAATTGGGGTCAAACCTTCAACCAGGAGATTGGTTGAACTCAACTATTACATCTCAGAAAGAAAACAAAAAAGCTTGCATGTGCTCAGACATTTCATTTAGATATATACCTTATTGGCAAATCGCTTCAGGCTTTTACCATTATCCTTTTGACTGACAGACACAGGCAGATTCAATCATAATAGGGGGATTCCAAAGACTCAGTAAATAATCATAATTCACTTTATTAAATCCAGAACAGCATAGGATTCTAGTTGGTTGCTAAGTGTACTCTTCTCTGCTGCTTGCTTTATGAATTACTTCTTAGAGGAGGCTGTTTTGTGTACTGTCACCCATGGAAACCAATAGAACACGCAAGAGTAGTTGGGACTAAATGACACAGAATATGAACAGAAGAAATTGATTTAAATATTCCCTTACTTTGCCAAATAACATAATTTATTTAAAGAATACAACACTTAAAGCAGATATGTTGGAACAGCCAACTGTATTGAAAGCCCATATGATAAGGTGACAACACAGGAGCATAATCGAGACATGGACAGATTGTTGTCAAGACTGGAAAAGGACATTTATAGCTGTATCACTGTTTAAAGTGTACGTATAGCCAAAACATTTCTTTTTGTTTTGGATAGAGCAGGGAAGGTTTTAAAATTCATGTCCACTTATCTTTTCTGTCTGTGCACGATTGTGGAAATTTCCCTTCACTTCTTGTCCCAGAAATGCTACAGAAAGTTAAAGGAAATTTCCCAAAAGGAGGGAAAGATATTTTAATGAAATATCAATGATAAAATGAAGATGGTAAAGCAAGTATATTGTAGGTAGAATGCATACAGAATAAATGGTGTGGTTTTATGCAACAATCAGTAACTTCTGTTAGTTTCTTGCAACATATTTTTTAGATGACCTCATCGTAAAAGTCTCTAAGATCGCAGAACTTGTCTTTCGCCTCATTGTAAAGATAAGTTTTCCCTCATCTGCAAATTATATCTCTCTCTCCCTTATATGAAAAAAAAAAAAAATATATATATATATATATATATATATATATATATATATATATATATATATATATATACACACACACACACACACATACAGTATATACATATATATAATGGGTTGGTGAAATTCTCGCGCTGTCACTCTATATAAATCCTTATCTCCTTTAATGCTGCAGGTACTGTTATTGGTAACCTACACAATACAGATATTTATAGCAGGGGGGGAGTACAGCGCTTTAAAGGTGCTTAGTGCTTAGTGCATATTATTCATATAAATACATTTGCTTTCAGTGCTTTCACTGAAAGCAAATGTATTTATATGAATAATATGCACTAAGCACTAAGCACTAAGCACCTTTAAAGCGCGGTAATCCCCCCCTGCTATAAGTATATACATATAGGTGCATCTCATAAAATTAGAATATCATCAAAAAGTTAATTTTTTTCAGTAATTCAATTCAAAAAGTGAAACTCATATATTTTATATATATGCGTTACATGCAGAGTTAACATTTTAAGCATTTCTTTCTTTTAACTTTGATGATTATGGCTTACAGCTAATGAAAACTCAAAATTAAGTATCTCAGAAAATTTGAATATTACATATGATCAATAAAAAAAGGATTTTTAATACATAAATGTTGGCTTACTAAAAAGTATGTCCATGTACAGTATAATATGCACTCAATACTTGGTCGGGGTTTCTTTTGCATGAATTACTGCATTATGCCATGGAGGCGATCAGCCTGTGGCACTGTTGAGGTGTTATGGAAGCCCAGGTTGCTTTGATAGAGGCTTTCAGCTCATCTGCATTGTTGGGTCTGGTGTCTCTCATTTTCCTCATGACAAAACCCCACAGATTCTCTATGGGGTTTAGGTCAGGCAAGTTTGCTGGCCAATCAAGCACAGTATTACCATGATCATGCACCAGCATCTCCATGAAGCTGGTCAGCAGAGGGAATCATGAAGTGCTCTAGAATTTCCTGGTAGAGGGCTGCACTGACTTTGGACTTGATAAAACATAGCGGACCAACACCAGCAGATGACATGGCTTCCAAATTATCACAGACTGTGGAAAATTTTCATTTGGAAATAAAGGTCCCAGAGTCTGGAGAAAGAGGGGAGAGGCACAGAATCCAAGTTGCATGAGGTCCAGTGGGAAGTTTCCACAGTCCGTGATGATTTGGGGAGCCATTTCATCTTCTGGTATTGGTCCACTGGGTTTTAAGTCCAAAGTCAGTGCAGCCCTCTACCAGGAAATTCTAGAGCACTTCATGCTTCCCTCTGCTGACCAGTTTTATGGAGATGCTGATTTCATTTTCTAGCAGGACTTGGCACCAGCCCACACTGCCAAAAATTACAATATGTGGTTTAATGATCATGGTTTCACTGTGCTTGATTGGCCAGCAAACTCGCCTGACCTAAACCCCATAGAGAATCTGTGGGGTATTGTCAAGAGGAAGACGAGAGACACCAGACTCAACAATGCAGACAAGCTCAATATAAAAACCACTAAAAGACAAATAGATGGTCCCCTGGGCTCAAAGGTACTGAACATAAATCAATTATTATCTTGAACTTAAACACTACACTGACCATCAATGTAAGTAGGTCCTTTTCCCACTGACCATTAATCAAGGGTTTGTCTCCCATTGACAATGTAAAGAAGCACAAGGCTGACAAACAATGGAAAGGGTTACTTCTCTACTGCCAACTGTGTTTCCGGCCAGTATTAACTATTCATTTAATTTGATGATTATTACTAAACATAATTTGGTCATATAGTTCTGGGTGATTCTTGTAAGGTTTAAGGGCCTGCCTGACTGTACACATATAAAATGTTTAGGTTTGCCCTCATATTATATGATTTTGGTAAATCAAAAGGAAAATTGTACAAGAAAATTGTATAATGTGTGGCCAGCAGAGTTCACGTGTAACAAAAGCTCTTCTGTTGTGTAACAAAAACTCTTGCAAAGTGTCCCTTGTGGCGTTCGCTGGAGTTATAATTGTAATCCAAAGTACTCTGCCTCCCACCCAGCAACCCTAATCTTCCAATGCTGCGGGGGTTAACACAAGTAAAGGGACCTGGTATATGCACTCGTCAAGAGTGCTGACTATGCCAACCATTTCCAACTCCTCCTCCATTCATTGAAGATGTGCTATAGCTTCCATGAATGAAAAGCACTCTATGAATGGAGGAGGCGGACCTTTCATTCATCCACCTGTCTAAACTTTTAGTTACAGTTCAAGAATTGTAGAAAATGAACTTATATCACTTGAATAGCAAATAATGCTTTTGCTAGCTCTCCCATGCAGTACAGGCCTATTGCCCCCCCCCCCCCCCCACCAATTGCGCACACTCTCAGGAGTTTCCCTACTCCATGCTCTTACTGTGCTGGAGAACCTGCAATATTCCAGCTCCTTCACTAAAAGTCCTTAATATATATACTTGTAGTAACAGAAAAAAGCCACTCACGTGAGGCAAAGCACTCTGGTGCAGGTCGGATCCACCATCCAGTAGTCAAGTAATCAAAGAGAAAGTTTGACCGCACTCAGGAGAAGATGAAAATGGAAGTGTTTCATACAGACAAGGAACAGGTTGACGTGTTTCACGATTCTTTAGATTGCTTACGTTATGTGTGAGCTGTTTGTGGGAAAAAAAGGACGTCAAATTCGTTTAGGTACAGCGTTGCACGACCGCGCAATTGTCAGTTAAAGTCACGCAGTAAAAAATCGCAAAAAAACCCCTGGTCCTTTAGCAGCCAAATCCTCCGGTGCTTAAGTGGTTAAGAAGCGTCAACCTGTCCCATGTCTGTATGAAACACTGTATGTATTCAAGTTTTATGGGGAATTAAACACTTCCATTTTCATCTTCTCCTGAGTGAGGTCAAACTTTCTCTTTGATTACTTTATATATATATATATATATACGCTTGTTGTGCATGACTAAGGAACTATTCGCTCCACCCCCTAAAAGAGATCCCACCTGGGGCCACTTTAAAACTACATGTGTCACATTCTGCTGACCCTTCTAGATCCCATGTAGGACTTCCTCTCACATGGTATGGCACAAGATTTAATTATCATGGCCCCGCCAAAATGGCTGCCTAAGTCTCATGGGATTTCAGTGCCAGTAAAGGGCAGTGGCCTCCCCAAGATGGCTTGCCGAAGCCTTGTGCAGAGAACGATTCGATCCTCCACTGGGCTTCCTTACTGCACAGAGCATAGCAGTACAACACAGGGAACTGGGCAGCAGTAAATGATCAGGACCTGTCCTCCCTAACAGTAACACACTACTAGGGTGATAACACTGCTTCTTCATAATTACACTAAGGTAAGTGTATTATCCTAAAGCTGTCCATACATGGTTCAGCTTTTTTTGTTCAGCCAAGGTGGCTGAACAAATAAAAACGGAACCAATTCCCCCATTCACACATTTGAGGTGGATGGGGGAATCCTCCACACTGTGCTATTGTAGAAGTTGTTTGGGTTGATCTCTGGAGAGTTTATAGTTGTGTTTTGCCTCCGTCCCTTAGAATCTGATGTGGGGTGTTGGTTGGTTTCTCAGGCCAAGAGGGTGGGACTTTTACGGGCAAGTGAAGGATACACAGTTGTTTGTAAAATAAATGGTTGCAATTTATTGCAGATACAATTGTATGTTCAATAAAGAAAATTTTTTAAAGACATTTGTGGTGATGTAAGGTGTTTGGGTTACAGACCCAAAGTGCGTAGAAGAAATGCTAAGTTGGAAAAAGAGTTTCCGTGACAATGGTGCAATATATGTGACTTTATTTTGATGAAAGGAACTCTGTTTCTCCAGGCTGGGTTGCTTGGATGCTTCACAGAGAGTTCATCAAAAAGGTTGACCCGACGCGTTTCGGCTAACAGAGTAGCCTTTGTCAAGGGTTTTTTGTCACCAAGTCTGTAGAGATAGTGACGGGTTTAATTATCATCAATGTATGTTATGTATGGAATTAGTAATGAAAGAAAACATTTTTAAAGTACATACATTTGACCTGTTTTGGTGATTTTTGTTCAGAGCTTAGAAGATCCGCAGCGAGAATCAAAGGTGAGCAACCTGCAGGTGTAGTGAGTGGTAAATGTCAGGAGATATTAAAAAGAAAGGATTTTAAGAAAAAACTAACATTATCGGTGGCATCGACTTACTAAATATTGGTTGGTCTGTTTGTATCTGGATTGGCAGATGAGATTGTCGGCAAGCAATACATATATATATAGAATTATATATTTCTCTCTGGACGTCCTTATATGGTGACCAATCTGTTGATGTATAATATATATACAAGGTATTGGTATCCCAAAAGTTTGAAGGTGTATGTGAAAGGAAATAATTTGCATTACTTACAGGGTATATTGTAAGCTCACGGTTTCTGGACAGCTCAAGGTAATTTAAAAGGTATTTTTGCACGGGTGCAACTGTCCTCAAAGTCCGCTTGTGTTTGGGTACTGTGCGGTATCTAAAAGCTGGAATACATGTGGCTAGTTTTGTTAAAGTTCGGAAAAAACACAGGCAAGTAAAGCCGAATGTAGTGCTTTTATTGGGAAGTGATGGTTTAAGCAATGAAGGGTAACACTTACAGTTGTTTTTGCTTTTGCTGCAGGTTGCGTCCGCTCTGTCTCCTCATTCCCTCGGTGTGAGGGTGATGTGAGGAGACGCTGATTCCCCGGCCTTTTTAAAGCCAGTTGCGCGTGCGCATTGTGCGCCGCACGTACCAGGCTTCTTGTGCGAGTGACGTCATAGCCCTGTTGTGCGCACGCGCCAGCGAGGTGCGTGCGCATCGGGAGACTGATCGCACATTATTGGCCGCCGACACGGGAGGAAGGAACCAAGATCCCGGGAGAGGGGAGTCTTTTGGAAGATGGTATATTCCAAGGTGCCTAGTTTAACCCCTGGCTTGCCCAGGGGCTTTCCGTGCCGGGTGCGTTCTTCATAGTTGAGAAAAATCATCAGAGGTCAATCAATTATATCGAAAATATGTTATGAAGATATAAAATATACAGTAAATAATACAAGGTATAAATTTGTTTATATGATCATATAATCTTTAGTTTTAACAGCAGAAGTAAAAAGAAAGGAAAAAAGGGGGGAACTCATTGTACCCTGGAGAACAAAAAGCAGGGGGTTTGGAGGTCATATGGAAAGGGAAGGGGGGGTGGGGGAGGAAAGGGGGGGGAAAGGGGGGGGGGAAAGGAGAGGGATTAGGGGGTGGGGTGTGTATTTTGTCAGTTTTTTAAAATAGATTTTTTATACATGGGTAGATTGTGTCTAATTTATATTTTTTGGGGGGGGGGGGTTTGTGGGGGGTGGTTTTTTGTTTTAGTCAGTTTTTCCTGATACAAAGCCTTCTAAAAAGGGGCGATAGCTTGCTATCTCGTTTAGGCCTGGGGGTATGGTGGCTTTTAGACGTTGTATCCACCGTAGTTCTATTTGGAGGAGGCGTTTGTTCCAATCTCCCCCTCTACGTGGGATATGGATTCTGTCTAGAGCTATAAAGTTTATTTTGGGCATTTTGTAGCCATGTTGGTACGCTACGTGTCTTCCTAGTGGGAGGTCAGGATTGCATAGTTCCATGTTATTTACATGTTTTCCAATTCTTTTTCCCATTTCTTGTTTGGTTTTCCCAAAGTAGTATGCTCCGCATTCGCATCTCATCAGATAAATTACTCCCTTGGTCTTGCAGTTTGCAAAATGTTTTGGTATGAATTTTTCCCCATTTGGTAGTGTAGTTTCCACACATTTTTTAATGACATTGCATTGAGCACAGGATCCACAAGGGTATGTTCCTTTGGTTTTGCAGGGGTCTTTTCTGATGTTTTCTTTGAATTCACTGTGTATGAGGTTTTGTTGTAAGGAACCTGCTTTGCGGTATGTTATGATGGATTGTCGGAAACCAGATGTTTTATTTTTGGGTCCTCTTTTAGAATAGGCCAGTGCTTTTGAAGAATGTTTTTTATGGAGGGGTGTTCGTTGGTATATCTTAGTATAATCCGTGTGTTGTCTTTTTGTTCTTTTTCTTTGTCTTTATGTTTTATAACATACCGCAAAGCAGGTTCCTTACAACAAAACCTCATACACAGTGAATTCAAAGAAAACATCAGAAAAGACCCCTGCAAAACCAAAGGAACATACCCTTGTGGATCCTGTGCTCAATGCAATGTCATTAAAAAATGTGTGGAAACTACACTACCAAATGGGGAAAAATTCATACCAAAACATTTTGCAAACTGCAAGACCAAGGGAGTAATTTATCTGATGAGATGCGAATGCGGAGCATACTACGTTGGGAAAACCAAACAAGAAATGGGAAAAAGAATTGGAAAACATGTAAATAACATGGAACTATGCAATCCTGACCTCCCACTAGGAAGACACGTAGCGTACCAACATGGCTACAAAATGCCCAAAATAAACTTTATAGCTCTAGACAGAATCCATATCCCACGTAGAGGGGGAGATTGGAACAAACGCCTCCTCCAAATAGAACTACGGTGGATACAACGTCTAAAAGCCACCATACCCCCAGGCCTAAACGAGATAGCAAGCTATCGCCCCTTTTTAGAAGGCTTTGTATCAGGAAAAACTGACTAAAACAAAAAACCACCCCCCACAAACCCCCCCCCCCCCAAAAAATATAAATTAGACACAATCTACCCATGTATAAAAAATCTATTTTAAAAAACTGACAAAATACACACCCCACCCCCTAATCCCTCTCCTTTCCCCCCCCCTTTCCCCCCCCTTTCCTCCCCCACCCCCCCCCTTCCCTTTCCATATGACCTCCAAACACCCTGCTTTTTGTTCTCCAGGGTACAATGAGTTCCCCCCTTTTTTCCTTTCTTTTTACTTCTGCTGTTAAAACTAAAGATTATATGATCATATAAACAAATTTATACCTTGTATTATTTACTGTATATTTTATATCTTCATAACATATTTTCGATATAATTGATTGACCTCTGATGATTTTTCTCAACTATGAAGAACGCACCCGGCACGGAAAGCCCCTGGGCAAGCCAGGGGTTAAACTAGGCACCTTGGAATATACCATCTTCCAAAAGACTCCCCTCTCCCGGGATCTTGGTTCCTTCCTCCCGTGTCGGCGGCCAATAATGTGCGATCAGTCTCCCGATGCGCACGCACCTCGCTGGCGCGTGCGCACAACAGGGCTATGACGTCACTCGCACAAGAAGCCTGGTACGTGCGGCGCACAATGCGCACGCGCAACTGGCTTTAAAAAGGCCGGGGAATCAGCGTCTCCTCACATCACCCTCACACCGAGGGAATGAGGAGACAGAGCGGACGCAACCTGCAGCAAAAGCAAAAACAACTGTAAGTGTTACCCTTCATTGCTTAAACCATCACTTCCCAATAAAAGCACTACATTCGGCTTTACTTGCCTGTGTTTTTTCCGAACTTTAACAAAACTAGCCACATGTATTCCAGCTTTTAGATACCGCACAGTACCCAAACACAAGCGGACTTTGAGGACAGTTGCACCCGTGCAAAAATACCTTTTAAATTACCTTGAGCTGTCCAGAAACCGTGAGCTTACAATATACCCTGTAAGTAATGCAAATTATTTCCTTTCACATACACCTTCAAACTTTTGGGATACCAATACCTTGTATATATATTATACATCAACAGATTGGTCACCATATAAGGACGTCCAGAGAGAAATATATAATTCTATATATATATGTATTGCTTGCCGACAATCTCATCTGCCAATCCAGATACAAACAGACCAACCAATATTTAGTAAGTCGATGCCACCGATAATGTTAGTTTTTTCTTAAAATCCTTTCTTTTTAATATCTCCTGACATTTACCACTCACTACACCTGCAGGTTGCTCACCTTTGATTCTCGCTGCGGATCTTCTAAGCTCTGAACAAAAATCACCAAAACAGGTCAAATGTATGTACTTTAAAAATGTTTTCTTTCATTACTAATTCCATACATAACATACATTGATGATAATTAAACCCGTCACTATCTCTACAGACTTGGTGACAAAAAACCCTTGACAAAGGCTACTCTGTTAGCCGAAACGCGTCGGGTCAACCTTTTTGATGAACTCTCTGTGAAGCATCCAAGCAACCCAGCCTGGAGAAACAGAGTTCCTTTCATCAAAATAAAGTCACATATATTGCACCATTGTCACGGAAACTCTTTTTCCAACTTAGCATTTCTTCTACGCACTTTGGGTCTGTAACCCAAACACCTTACATCACCACAAATGTCTTTAAAAAATTTTCTTTATTGAACATACAATTGTATCTGCAATAAATTGCAACCATTTATTTTACAAACAACTGTGTATCCTTCACTTGCCCGTAAAAGTCCCACCCTCTTGGCCTGAGAAACCAACCAACACCCCACACTGTGCTATTGTATTCTTGTGGTTCCTGCTGAACCAGCCGAACTTCCATCCATCTATGGCAACCTTAAGACAGGAAGCATGTTATTGGCAGAACCACTAGATAAAAATAAAGAAAAAAAAGCCTTTTAGGGTCAATGCACACTGTACCTAAAAAAATGCCAGTGCTCTTGGCAGAAAAAAAAAAAAAAAAAAAAGTTCATGTAGAGCATTTTTGTACCGGAGTTTAGGAGAGTTTTGGGAAATTCTAGGAGAGTTTACGAGCATTCATCGTTTTTTTTTTTCTGCTAGAAAACTCCTCTCAAAAACACAAAACAGGAGTTTGTTTTTTTTCCCTAAAATATTCTTTGAAACGTTGTAATGTGCATGGACACAAAGGATAACATTGAGCTGCTTCCACAAGCAAAACGCTAAACTCCTGTAGAAACAGCATTTTTTAAGCCAGTGTGCACAGACCCTTAAAAAGAAAAACGAATGTAGCCTTGACATTTAAGGACCGGCAAGCTGCAAAACATTACATTTTTAATCCTGGGTTTAGGTGCAATTTAGGAATTATGAACTGTTTTTTGAGTAAAGCTCCTTCTTTCCAATTCATGCATATTCTAACACTTTTGATTTCTATATATTTTTTTTAAATATGAAGAAAAGGTCAAATGATTAGAAACATTTAAAGGATGATATGAACAAAACTTTCCTAGCATTAAAAGAAGGAAAAATAAGCAATTACATGCTTTCAAGCTTGATTTGTAAAAGCTTTTTTTATTTAATTCTCAATCATCCAAGCCCCCCCTCTCCCAAGCCTGATCCTGCCCACTCAGCCATTAGAATATGTCATGCATTAGAATATGAAATCCTTTGCTGCCTGTAAGGATTTTGTCTTATTGCAGAAGCTCCTGTAATGCTTCAAGTTGAGTTACTAAGTGCAAGGAGTGCTGTGAATCAACAGCTCTGGAGTCCAGCAAGGGAAGTTGTGATTTTCATGGACTGACTGTTTAGTCGGTCATAGTTTGTAGCTGCTAAGCTGCTGGGTAGCTCTACAGGATCTGTTTTGGAAAAAAAAAATCACTTTTTATTTTAATTCAATTTTTTCTTTTTATATTTCATTTAACTTTTTTTCACGCTGTGGACAATAAGAAGCTTTTTTTTTAACTTTGATCTTCGAATCGGGAAGAAGAATCATCTGTGCATCATGTCAGTATAATGAAATGTTATTTATAAGGAAGTCTGGACCACATGCTGCTGGATCTAATGTATTGCAATGACCACCCAGGAATCTTTGTAACCTGAATTACTCTTTACGATGAAGACCGTATTCTCTGTACTGCTATTAACTTTTCCTCTTCTGCTCATCGTGAGTATCTGGATTATGTAAATCTCTTGTGAATGTTTCCTGAGATAAATTGTTCACGGATTGCTAATACCTGATGTTTTCACTGACAATGTAGTCATTCGAAGGTTTGTTAGTGAATGTTATCCTGTTTTCTGCTTTGTAAATTAGTCTAACTACGTTTAACTTGGAGATAATGTAAGTAGGACAAGTACTTGTGGTGCAATGACTGTATTGCTAATTTAATGTGATAGATGTTGAAACTCAGAGGTGCAAACTTTTAAAAAGGCATAAAGGATAAATGTGTATCCCAAAAACTTGACATGTGCCTTTTTACATGCATGCACACACATTCCCCCATTATAGTAAAGATTAAAGAACAATATATTGGTACATCATCAATGAAGAATCATAAATAATCATATTCTGTCATGCAAATGCACCACAATTG
Source organism: Pelophylax lessonae (assembly GCF_965119305.1). Taxonomy (NCBI): domain Eukaryota; kingdom Metazoa; phylum Chordata; class Amphibia; order Anura; family Ranidae; genus Pelophylax; species Pelophylax lessonae. The sequence goes on from NC_138772.1 coordinate 99,758,947, forward strand.
TATGCAAATCTATGTATATGAGAAAGAGTCAATTAATATTTAATGAAACATTTTGGATATCTGTGCCCATCAATTTATATGTTATCAATATCTATCTATCTATCTATCTATCTATCTATCTATCTATCTATCTATCTATCTATCTATCTATCTATCTATCTATCTATCTATCTATCTATCTATCTATCTATCTATCTATCTATCTATCTATCTATCTATCTATCTATCTATCTATCTATCTATCTATCTATCTATCTATCTATCTATCTATCTATCTCTGTCTCATTTTTTCTTATCTTTTTTTTATTCATTGGTATTGTTATCATTATTATTACTACTATGCTGATGTTTGTAAGCAAGCTATACAACATTTTTTTCCATATACGAAAAGACATTAGAAATGAGACCAACCTTTAGTTTATTGAATTAGGTCCGGAGTGTTTACTTTTGACTGTATCTATTCAAGCCTACATGGAGAGGGCGCTATTGCACTTCCATGAATGAAAGCCTCACGACTCAACATGTTTCTCTGTTATCATTTTACTAGCTTTACTATTAACTCTAAGAAGTTCCAATATTTCAGTCTATCTATCTATCTATCTATCTATCTATCTATCTATCTATCTATCTATCTATCTATCTATCTATCTATCTATCTATCTATCTATCTATCTATCTACACTGAAATATTGTATATATATTTATATATATATACTGAAATATTGTGTGTGTGTGTGTATGTATATATATATATATATTAATCATTTCTTGTGTTACAGTATATTAACATAGTAGAGTTGACAATAGATTTACTAGCCTTTATATAATAATGCATTTATCTATAAAGCAAATAAGAAAACTATTACCCAAAAAAATATGAAGATTAGTTAGATGCTTAGCATTTATGTATTGGACAGATTTGAGATCTGGGCTAACAAATATATATGAAAATTGTTTAAAACCACTAAACAACTAAAAAAAAATGGTAGTACCTCAAAATACAGGGGTACTGATCCTTTTTAATACATTTTTAGCAGTTTTGAACATTTTCCTCAACTCTATATTTACTCTTAATAGAAATCCCAAAGATTATGATTTTACGCATTATTTGCACCTTTATTAGCCCAACTCTGTTATATCCCGGTCCTATCTATTTATATACAGTATATATATTGCAAATGGGGCATTTAGGTGTTGTTACAATTTGAATATTGTGATATAAACCCATATGTAAAAAAGGGTATTATACCCACACTATGGTTTTGCGTTCAGTGTCCTGTTAGTGATTACTGTATTCACAACCATGTGTGAATAATTCACACATATATAAAACCAATTATAAAAGTGCATGAAAAGATTAAGTTTAAATAAAAGTGAAATTGAAGCTGCTGATACTGTGAAAGGTTAAAGAACCTCATACGATGACAAAAAAAGTTATTAAACTTAGCGCTGCTTCCACAAATCAATCACACGTGCTTAATAATGACTAAAGTGCCAGTGCAACCAATGATACATAAAGTGCAATAGAAAGGTGCAATCAAACAAATAAATGTCCATCAATTTAAATATAGTGCCGATGCTAGTGATGTCTTCTCGTATAGGATTCAGATGACACTCCATGCTCCCATCCTGAGTCCCCACTCACTAGCAATATAATGCAAAACAGCGTGGTATTATCCTTAATCAATGGATGGATGGATCTAGCTCTTTCCTTCTCTGGCGGTTAACAAGGCTCTCAGCACAGTGAATGAAGAGAGAGCTAATCATAGTATAATTATGTTTGTTTTATTGAAAGATAAAAACATAAATGCACGTACAGCAGTAAAAAAAGGTTTGAGCATGTATATCACAGGATCGCTGCCACAGCATTCGTATATGAGCTGTCGGATTGGCGACACTATCTCTTTCCCCACTCGACGCGTTTTGGCCCTCCCACTGGGCGTCTTCAAGAAGATGCCCAGTGGGAGGGGTGAAACGTGTCAAGCGGGGAAAGAGATAGTGCCGCCAACCTGACAACTCATACGAATGCTGTGGCAGCGATCCTGTGATATACATGCTCAAACCTTTTTTTACTGCTGTACGTGCATTTATGTTTTTATCTTTCAATAAAACAAACAGTATTATGCTATGATTATCTCTCTCTTCATTGGACTATACTTCATCACTGTGCTGAGAGCCTTGTTAACCACCAGAAAAGGAAAGAGCTAGATTCATCCATCCATTGATTAAGGATAATACCACGCTGTTTTGCATTATATTGCTGGTGAGTGGGGACTCAGGAGGGGAGCACGGAGTGTCATCTGAATCCTATACGAGAAGACATCACTAGCACCGGCACTTTATTTGAATTGATGGACATTTATTTGTTTGTTTGATTGCACCTTTCTGTTGCACTTTATATATTATTGGTTGCACTGGCACTTTATTCATTACTAAGTGACTGATTTGTGGAAGCAGCGCTAAGTTTAATAACATTTTGTCCTCAACCCATATGTATCTGTGTTTACATATATTTGTATACCTAATATTTCTGGCAAGCTTTCTAGCATTTAGGAGAGGAATAATGTATGTCAGTTTACGTTGTGACTTTCTGCCTGTTGGTGGTCACATAACTGGGTCCGAAGTTCAGGCAAATTAAATCAAGATCTTTTGGTCAGTTTTAATCCTACACCTTTATCATCAGTGCATGTGTTTTTTCATTCCAAAGCTTGTTAGTACATTGGGGGGGATATACTAAACTGATGTTCACAGAATCTGGTGCTGCTGTACAAGTGACCAATCAGCTTCTAACTTCATCCTAATCAATTAACGGAGTTGTAAAGTCAGAAGGTTTTTTATCTTAATGCATTCTATGCATAAAAATAAAAAACCTTCCGGGTGTAACAACCCCCCAGCACCCCCTAATACCTGAATCCCATCTCTTTCCAGCGATGTCCACGAGTCCCTTGGCCATCTGGGACTCTCCCCACTGATTCGCTGAGACACAGTCGCGGCACCATTGGCTGCCGCAGCTGTCAATCCAAGTCAGTTAGCCAATCAGGAGAGAGAGGGTGTGGGGCAAAATGGCAGCTCTGTGTCTGAAAGCATACATGGAGCTGCAGCTTGGCTCGGGTGCCCCCATAGCAAGCTGCTTGCTGTGGGGGTACTCAACAGGATGGAGGCACTAGGAGGAGCAATGAGGGACCTGAGAAGAGGAGGATCCGGGCTGCTTTGTGCAAAACCAACTGCACAGAGGAGGTAACTATAACATGTTTGTGTATTTTTGTATTCTTTTTTAAATACAAGACTTTACAATCACTTTAAGCTTTGCCAATAAAACCTGGAAGCTCATTGGTTATTCTGCACAGCTGCACCAGATTCTCTGTGCACCAGTTATAGTAAATTTCCCTCTTTGTGTGCATATTCGACACATAATTTGTTGTGTACTTTTGTAGACTATTGGTAACACTGACATCTCATAATTTTTGCATTTGTTCTGCCTTGAATAAGTAATCAACAATGGAAAGTCAGTGGTTTTAACGTGTTCTATTGGTTAGTATAAAAGCTGTCTGGAGGTGACAACTATTAACACTTTCTTTGTGCCTGGAAACAGCAAGTAATTATTTAAAATGGCAGTGCCCATAGAGAGTTTATCATTACACACTATCATCTGTCTAGACACAAAAAGGCTTAATGGAAACAATCCTTTTATTAATTGCTAAGTAATTTGTCCAAGTGTTCTTTTCATGGTTAGAATCAGGACTGACACCTCCTATAATGCAGGCATTAGGAGGCAGTGATACCTGCACTCTGGAGCTGGGGGGAGGGTCTAAATTCCAAGCAGTATATTCGGATGCTGTGGATGTTGTACAATTTACCATTGCTAAAAGAAACCCTCCTTGCTGGATATCCAGATACCACTAAGAAAACGGATTTCCACTTTATTTAAACCTCTACCAGTTTAGCGCTTAGTAACTTGTTTTGGCATTCCATTAGAGTCCTGAAAAGAAGCTGAGGAGCTCCAGCATCCTACTGGTTTGATTAATGGTGGATCCTTTATAAGGTTCAGCTTGTTGCTTGGATATACTCTTTTACGGAACAGAGAATAAAAGTTAGTGATTACTGAAAACTGATTGGTGGTGTTTATCAAGAGGAAAAATACTCGCTTGGTGATATCTATTTGTCTGGTACAGTACTTCTGTCTATTTGTCTGGTACAGTACTTCTGTCAGTGATGGGTCTTTTTCTGAGAAAAATTTCCTTTAAGGCCCCTTTCACACTTGTGCACGATTTTACCGTGATTTTGATGCAACTATGTTGCCGCGATTTTGATGCGAGTTTGACTGGGCTTAAATGTCTTTGGACCTCAAAATGCATCAAAATCATGCCAAAGTAGTGCAGGGACTACTTTGAAGTCGGTGTGACTTCAAGTCGCACAGATATGAATGGTACTCATTGGAAATAATGGAGAACGACTTGTCATTTTGCAGTCCCAAATCGCAGGACAAGTCGCACAAGTGTGAAAGGGGCCTAAAGGGTAACTTCAATTTTAACAATACCCTCCCTCTCAGCACACCCTCTCTAGCCTCCTAACGTAATCTAGAACCCAAACCCCTTTTTCCCCCCGGCACACACACACACGCACCTGAGTGCTTACCTCTTCTGAATAGCTGTAGTGTGCTCCAATGTTATCAAGGTGCTACCTTTGTCTACAGCCTTTTTTTCAAAAATCAACTCTCTTTCCTCAGTGCAGTTTGTTTGCAAATACACACTTTTCGATCTTCAGAATTCACCATCACAATCTTATATATTCACTTTTGAAATGCTGTTGTCAGTGTAATATCTGTTAGTGGGAAGGTACTGTATTACACCACTCCTTTTTGTCTGTAATCTGGTGATCCTGGAATGCACCTGCTGGTGATGCTGGAACTCATTGCTACCTCTCACATTCAGAAAGCCTGATGCAAAAAAAAAAGCTACCACCTCTCAAAGCCACCAACCAAATTTAAACTTGAAATTCAAAGTGGTTGTAAAGGCATTGTTTTTATTTCTTAAAATATTAAACATAATATAATTCCCTACTCTGTGGAATGGTATTACCTCCTCTTCTGGGTTCCTCCATCGGTGCTGTCCAGTCCTCCTCTTCTAGAGTGCCCTCTATATTAAGGTGTGCGCTATAGTGGCACTCGTGCAGGTGCTCTCCCGATCGTGGCTGTGTGCGTCCATAGACACACACAGCACGGCTCAGCCATGTCCATTGCTCCCTCCTCACAGAACTTGATTGACAGCAGCAGAAGCCAATGGCACCCACTTCTGCCTCTGGAGAGCGAGAGAGCAGCGCTGCTGCAAATGAGCACAGGGCTGGATTGAAAGAGGAGCCAGGTAAGTGTCATATTGGGGGGGGGGGGGGCTGGGGAGTGCTGATATTGGAAAATTTTGTACCTTAATGCAGAGAATGCCTGCTGTCTTTAGAACCACTTTAAATGTAAATGGTGATGTAGGAAGTAAGGGAGAGGGGAAGTTATGCTATGCAGGATCCAGGAATTACACTCCTGCTGTCTTCCTACCAACTCTGTAAAGAATTGTCAGGGCTCTTATTGGGCAGAGCATTTCACATTAAAGGATTCACATTAAAGTGCATCTGAACTCAAAAGGTTGGAGCCTGCTATGTTTTAAGATCAATTAGGAAATGTTAATTGTGCCTAAGCAAAAATGTACTTTGAACTTGAATTCCTCCTGAAAAAATGAGCGTACTGACTGGTATGTGAATGTGTCTATGCACTGCTGTGCCTGCAGCCTCATAGTTACACATCTATACAGAGACAAGAACAAGGTATGATAAGTCAGTCGCGGGGAAAGGATCAACTGCAGGGAGAACACAGGTAATACTAGTGACTAGTGCTTTAACATCAGACTGCCTTTGTTGGGCACAACTCCCAGAATTCAGTTCCTCTTTAATCTCTTACCGACCGCCTGCTGCAGTCGACTGCCTGCTGCAGTTTTACTTATCACACTTTTTTTAGGAACACAGGTCTCTCTGTTCATGCAGAAGGCCCATCCCTCCCACGGTTAGAAAGCACCCCCTAGGGACACATTTAACCCTTTGATTGCCGCTGGTGTTAACCTCTTCCCTGCCAGTGTCATTAGTACACTAACAGTGCATATTTTTAGCACTGATTACTGTAGTAATGTCACTGGTCCCAAAAGTGTCAAAGATGTCAGTTAGGGGTCCAATCTGTCCTCCACAATGTCAGTCCCGCTAAAAATTGCTGCTCCCCGCCATTACTAGTAAAAAATATAAAAAATAAATAAATAAAATTACATAAATCTTTCCTCTAGTTTGTAGACGCGATAAATTTTGCGCAAACCAATCATTATACACTTATGTGGCAGAATACAAATTGGCCTAAAATTTAAAAAAAAAAAGTTGATTTAAAAACATTTTTTATTTAATACATTTTTTTTTATTGGGAATGTTTTTTTTTTTTCAGAATTGTCGCTCTATTTTTGTTGATAGCGTAAGAAATAAAAATCACAGAGGTGATCAAATACCACCAAAAGAAAGCTCTATATGTGGGGAAAAAAGACATCAATTTTATTAGGGTACAGCATCACACGACCGTGCAATTGTCGGTTAAAATAATGCAGTTCCGTATCACAAAAAATGGCCTGGTCATTAAGGAGGTAAATCCTTCCGGTCCAGAATTGGTTAAAATAAACTAAGTGAACTTTCTAACTAGTGCAGTTGTAGAGTTTAATGAATGATAATGGTAGTTTATTAAATGTTTTCACTTGTTTCCAGGAATTTTTAAGGTGGCTGTGTAGTTTATTTGTAGCTTTATGGGAAAAGTTACTTTATTTTTTGCACAATCCATCATTAAGGAAATTCCCACCTATATGATCTTTAGAGCTGTGAAATGCACACAATACCTTTAGAACGATGACAATCATTATTTATCTTTGTGGTTGTTGTCTATTTAATAAACATTATTTTTGTGGGCCATTTACACGAATACAGGCTGATTAGCAGAACTTTGCTCTTTTTACGGATCTGTTTGCTTTGCACATTCCGAGTTGCAGGTTTGTATTCAGATTTGCTGGATGTGTATACTTTTATCAGTTGCACCGTTACCTGTGCGAAAGTATGACATTCATTTGAAATACACACCAGTCAAAACTGTTCAAGTATAGGACACAGCATACATCTCTAGGTCCAGGTATGTTTCAACAAAAAAATAGCTTTACTGTACCAAGCCACGTCACTACTTAGATTGGACATCTCATTAAATCTATAGATCTGAATGAATATATAATGTCATATTATAAAGCAACAGAATCTTTGGTTACCATTGAAGAGCAGTCCTTGGGCTGCAGTTCAGTGACTTTGTCTAGGCTGTGATGATGTCATCAGTTTGCTGCAGTCAGGGGGCAGCATTACCTCCGTCTCCTCTGAAATGGTACTGGCCCCCAACTATAAAGGCTAAAAGCTCATTTATCTCTAGGGGGCTGCAAAAAGCAGTTTCATTTACCCAATTCTCTGCAACCACAACAGCTGGCACTCTCCTCTACAATACAGCAGCTGAAAGTGGGCAGGGGGAGAAACTGGATTTCAGCTGCTGCAGAGAGCCACACAGGGCTTTCTTCTGTAATTGCCCCTCCTCCCGGCTGCACCAATTCCCCATGCTGTTGGGATCCCCCTGTGCGCCTGGGCCCCCAACAGGAGGACTGGTGGTCCTCCCCTATCAGCGGCCCTGTTTGTACATGTACACTGAGATGTTTATAGTAGTTTAGAGGCAGCTGAGCTTAGTGGCATTTTTTTTAAAGCAAAAAAATGCATTCAGACGGAATTTTATTGGCATTTGAACCGCAGAATGCTTGTAGCAGCGTGCAAATGTGTATATATACACACACATGTGCGTTTTTTTGGGCATTTTTTTGGGGGTCTTTGGAGGCAGGCAAAACAGGTTAATTATTTCATTAGCGCAAGCATAGTGTTCTGCTATTTTCACACCTATATATGTGTAGGTGTATATATACATACATGTGTGTGTATATATACCGCTATACAGAAGTTCAGATGTTTTGCCTGCCTCCAAAAACCCCAAAAAAATGCCCAAAAAAAACGCCTGCAATAACACACCTGGGCGGTTTTTTTTTGGCGCAGGCGTTTTTTTGGGCATTTTTATGGACTCGAATATAATAGAGAAAACATATCAAAGATCACTGCAAACAAAGTGGTAAATAAAAGGAAAATAAAAGATGTGAAAAGTGAAGTAGAAAGAAAGAAAAGGAGATAGAAGGAAAGAAAGTAGGGAAATAAAGAAAAGAAGCAATTCTCGGGAATAAGGTACAGGCTGAAAGGGACAGTAATATAGAACGTGTGGAGATGTTACCAGGAAAGTAAAACAGCTTCATTGAAATCAGGGGGAAGTAACTTGGAAATCCAAGGCTTCCAAAGAATATCAAATTTATTCAAGGTACCATTATCTAGAGCAGTCATTTTGGCATGTACCACAGAAAGATTTACTCGTTGTTTAGTTTCACCGAAGATTAGAGATGAGGACTTCCATGCTTTGGCACTTGTCTGTTTTGTGGCTGTTAAGAGTTGGATAAGGAGTTTAAATGTGTGTGTGGGTAAGAATATCTGGTTTTGCATTTAAAAGTTCAATCAAAAGTAGAGTTTTTAAGTAAGCTTTTATTAGATTGTCAAAACAAACTATTGTTTAAATTGCTATAACAATGCTGATATAAAATTTGATATCCTCAGATCACCAATTCTTGCGCAAGGCATGTATTTTCAGCTCTTTCCATTTTTGGCTACTTGCTGTTTGTCAGAAAGAGAGAGCGGAATTTGTGTAGCAAACACTTCTTAGACACATAGGTGTGCGCAGCCTATTACATTAGGGTGTGCCCCCCAAAGCTCAAACACTCAGCTGCACAGGACAGTGAATAAATGTACTCTGTGCTGAATGTATTGTGTTCACTGTTTAAATTTAGAAAAGAAAGGTGCTGGTAAAATTTACTAGCCCCTTCCGCCATTCTCCATCCTGAAACAGGATGGGGAGCTGGGGGAAAGAAGGGAAGCCAGCAGCATTGTGGGGCAGGGGAGCCAACACAGGGGAAGCCCAGGCAGTAGGGGGAAGCGGCACTGCACTTAGTAATTAGGGTGTACCCAGGCACACCTTGCACACCCCTTGTGCACACGTATGCTTAGACGCAAGGCTGCAGCCCTCTCCAGAACTCCAGAATCAATAGTGCTAGTTTGCAGAATAAGGTTACCATGGTTTGCAACTAGTTTATTTTAAAAATTAATACATTCTCCAACCACAGATACTAAAAAAAATATTTTTATCTAATAGATAAAAATTGCAGTCCTATACACAGTTGAAGTGACAACTATAAAGAAAACCAATACATTTAAAAGAAACATTGATAGTATTACTTAAATAAGGGTCTGTGTGGTGATCTAAAGATAAAAATTTGAATTGTCTCCCATAAATTACTGGTCTGTAAGTGTCCACAAACTGGTAACTGATACTGGTAGTCAGTGGCCATAAAATATCTCTGGAAACAGAAGGGAAAAAGTCTATAATAGTTGCAATCTGTGTGATAATTGGTTTGAATTTCATCAACATTAGGAGCAGAAGACACACAAAAAGAAAGGCAGTTGAATAATGATAAGTGATAACATGGATTTATATGCAAGAAATGGAACTTATACCATTTACCAACTAGGAAGTTCAAATGGATGATGGCTACAGCTAGAGGTTCCATCCTGTCATTCTCTACATCACTACTACATTCTTGAAAAAGAAAAGAAATGTAAATGATGGGGACCAGGCATTCGACACAGCTGATGTGAAGAGGCTGTAAAGCTTGTAGGTGGGGTGAAACATGGTGCCATGGGAAAAACACACAGTCCCAGTGCGATAGAAGAACTTGTATTAAATTAATGCAAAGACAGTTCACAAAAAACCTGGTGGGAAAGTAAGCCAAACTGGGAACGCTCACAGTTCAAACAACATGTAGTGAGCATGATTGCACAAAATACTTCCCACCAGGAATTGAGGAAAAATGTGGAAAATGGATTGGAAATACACAATTAAGGGATATACTTCACAAAGGCACATTAAAACACTACAAAATTTAAAACAAAATAATAAAAATATAAAATTGGACGAATGGAGATATCTCCAGCTGAGCCATTTTGTAAAGTCATTACCACAACCAATTAGAACAGAAAAATGTTTAAATATTATCGAGAAATTAAGTTATACATCTACGAAAAAGCATGGAGTATCACACATATATAAAATGCTGACGGAATTGCACAGCTTGGAGAAACCCCCGTTCATGGTAAAATGGGAGAAAGAAACAGGGGCACAATTGTCAAAACAGGAATCTGATGTAGTACTGAAAGCGGTAGGATCCGTGGCCATAGATGTAAGTACAACAGAACTAAACTACAAGTGTCTGCTAAGATGGTATATCACACCTAAATTAATAAATAAGTTCCAGACGGATAAGAGAGATAAATGATAGCGGGGATGTGGCAATACCGGAACAATGTTTCACATTTTCTGGGATTGTCCAAAAATCAGAGAATTTTGGACAAAGGTCCGTCAACTTACAGGCGAAATTACAGGAATAACGATCCCAAACCACCCTTGGGTCTGCCTATTTCATAAAACAACAATACCATTAAAAAAAATACAAATCAACACTGGTCCCAACATTATTAAATGCAGCAAAGGGAATAATACCAAAAAAGTGGAGAGAGACGGATAGCCCAAAATTAAAGGAGTGGTGCAATAAGATAAACAATACTTTCAATATGGAATACATTTGCAATTCTCAAGAGGAGACCTCAATAAACATGAAAGGAAAATGGGGAAAATGGGTAGACTTTAAAAAAACAACTAAGTATATCGAAATTAATGTTTAAGCAATTTTGTAGCTGGGGAAATAGTAGGAAGAAGGCTATATAGGTAGAGAATGGGAGAGTTATGGGGGAGAAGGGGAGGGGTGGGAGAGGTGGTAAAGGGAGGGAAAATATTATAAGTTTACCATGTACTGAACATACATTATCTATTTACTTAGAAATTTATATTTTTATGTAGATTTCTTGTGGAACTATATGTGAGATGTTTGTAAATTTTATATGCAAATAAAATAAAAAAATTAAATTTAAAAAAAAAACAATGTAGTGAGCATGATTCAGGTGAACTGACCCACCTGTTGAGAGGGGCAGAATGCATCCTGGCAGTCTTGTGCCCAAGCAGGAAGGTATCCAGAGGAGTTGCAAGCCCTACGCTTTCCCTCCTCAGCAGGAACCTTTCCCTGCTGCTACTTCTGTCCCTACCAGGCGGAGTGCCTGTCCCTACTGTACCAACTCACAAAAATGCACACTGAGCCCAGGAACCTAAATAGGCTCTGCCTTACCCAAGATGGCTGCCAGAGTCACATGGGGCAGCAGTATCGCTTCCCCAGCGATCCAGGGAACTATAGAGGAACCATGTTTCTCTTGACTTCCCTTCCAAATGCAGTGCCACTCAGAAGAGCACTACCTGCAATCGAGAAAGTAGACTACACCTGCCTACAAGATAGCCATGCATTAGTAGATTTATGAACAAAAAATTCATACAAAAATTCTCAGTACCTTTGATGATATGACAAATGTCGCTCAGAAACGAATGCCTTTGACATTTAAATGAAAACCACAGTTAGAAATTCCTTTGTTTGAGAACAATTTTCCATCCTGCTCCTCGATATCTCTATACCGATGTTGAAAACAAACGTGTATTTGAGCCTACTAATAATTAGAAAATTGAACAAATGTTTCTAAGATGAAAAATTCCTAATTAAATTTTACTAGAGTGTGGCCAGCTTAACTTTTCTGTTTCAATTGTTTTTATTAATATTTCAACAATGTGATAGTAACAAAAATGCTGTAGAGTACAGAGCATCAAACAATCCTTGAATGCTCTATTTAGACAAAAAGTAATGATACATTGGTGGGGGGAACAAATCAACAGAGACACTTCAGATTATATCTTTTAGATATCTTTTAGAGGTCACGGGTGTACCATTAGCTATCAAATATAATGAACCAAGTGGGAATAAGTTTTGTAAAAACATGGATATGAAGCAATAAGTATATTCTAGCCTCTAGTAGTAGAGAATCTATATAACTGTTGCTTAAGTCTTTATATGGAGCATTGAAGCCCCAGACCCTGAGATTAAATTAGTCTTGAAATGCATACACCAGTCATAGACTACCCAGAATGGGAAACCCACGAGCAAGCAAGCACTAAACATTTCCAAGTATTATAAGGGACCCAGTTATGGGGTTAGGAACCCCCAAATGTAACATTTATACCTCTAAATAAGGAAAGAGGAAACATAAAGGATATGATGTCAGAGTGGTAGGTGTCAGAGAAGCAATAAAGGGAATAAGAAAAGGAGAAGAGAAGAAGAAAATAGATGGGTACATCCGCCCGGGTGTCCCTCAGGTCAACACGCTTGAGTGATTAGGTTGGTTTGTTCGGAACCTGTAAGTAGGCAAGCCAGGGGGACCATAATTTGTCAAAAGTAGTTTGTTTGTCACGTAGGACATTCACAATTTTTTCATTCAACAAAATCAATGTGAGTTTTCGTTTCGCTATTGCAATATCTATGACAGGTCGCTATAGCAATTCTGACTGCCAAAAACATGAAGTAAATTAATGTTTGAGTATGTCTCGGAATATTTTCAACAGGCTTATTTAGCAGGGCGAAATCCGCATCTTTAGTGATATTGACCTGTGTGACTGTAAAAATGAAGGAGTGGATCCTCATGCAGAAATGGCAAACCTTGGGGCATGTCCACCACACATGTAGCGGTGTACCTATCTCTCCACAACCCCTGGAACAGTAGGCTGAGGTGCCTGGGAACATTTTGGATAAGCACTCTGGAACTAAATACCATCTGGCCTGAACTTTATACCCAGCCTCTATTAAGGCAACATTGAGAATACCTTTGTGGATTCTCGCACTCCATTTTCGCCTATCCTCCTCCACAGGGGTAATAGACAGATCGCCCTCCCATGCCATCTGGTTAGAAAATCTAGCAGCAGAGTTTACCTGTAATTTAAATTGCATGGAAACACCCCCACGCTGAGCAGTATCCTTCATGCATCTGTTTTCAAACATTGTTCAAACTGTCATGTCCGAGCTTTCCTTTTGCAGAGTTTAAGAAAGTGGTAAATTTGTTGTAAGTGGAAGTTCTCCACTTGAGGCATCTCCAGGCTGCCCGTGTAATAGGAGGGGGGGGGGGCGTATGCCCCTGTGATCGAGATAGTTGCCTATACGATTCAATCCCTTGTTTAACCACCAGCCAAATCTGTTAAGTTGCATACCCGCTGAAAACAGGAGATTTCCAAAAAGGCAGCCTAACTTTTTAAAAAGTAAAGCTCTGAAGAACAGATAGCAGGACAGATAAGTATGAATGGTCTTCTTAAGCAGGTGGTGCAAGTGTTTTTTTTTTTAAAGAGGCTACTGAGTCAATTTAAGCAACTAAGACCTTTATTCTTAAATACACCTGAAATCATGCTGCATTCGTCCATCTATACAAGCTCTAACTGTGGCTGAATTGCTGAGCACTTATGTAGACTACAAATACTATGTTTTACTTTACAGATTACAAAGAATGGCCTTCTAAGTAAGCTTTCAGAAACTTTTACATTGGGTGCATTTAAGGTTGTGTGTGGAGGATGTCATTTGTACTTCCTTTTCTGGTAATAATAACTGCCATTACTGAGCAGTTGTAAAACAGAATACCTCTCTGGCTTTAGATTTCAAGTATATGGATTATGACAATAATTTAGTGCTGTCCAATTGTAAAGCATTTAGACATCCAAAGAAGCAACATTCCATTTCTGAAAATTCTATTTACTTCCCTTGAAATATAACTAATGGTGCAGCCTCTACTCCAGCAACTAGGAGTTTTTGTGATCAATCTTAGGTTTAAAAAGGTATCATACAGGGTAATCAAAAAAAAAAAAAAAAAAAATATATATATATATATATATATATATATATATATATAAAGAGAATTTTTTTTTAAATTATATATACGCATATATATGTGTACATACATGGTAACATATACACTCACCGGCCACTTTATTAGGTATACCTTGCTAGTACCGTGTTGGACCCCCTTTTGCCTTCAGAACTGCCTTAATTCTGTGTTGGAAACATTACTCAGAGATTTTGGTTCATGTTGACAGGATAGTATCACGCAGTTGCTGCAGATTTGTCGACTGCAAATCCATGATGCAAACCTCCCATTTAAGCGATGCTCAATTGGTACTAAGGGGCCCAAACTATGCCAAGAAAATATCCCCCACACCATTACACCACCCCCACCAGCCTGAACCCTTGATACAAAGCAGGATGGATCCATGCTTTCATGTTGTTTACGCCAAATTCTGACCCTACCATCTGAATGTCGCAGCTGAAATCGAGACTCATCAGACCAGGCAACGTTTTTTCAATCTTCTATTGTCCAATTTTGGTGAGTCTGTGTGAATTGTAGCCTCAGTTTCCTGTTCTTAGCTGAGTGGCTCACGGTGTTGTCTACTGCTGTTGTAGCCCATCTGCTTCAGGGCTCAATGTGTTGTGCATTCAGAGATGCATACCTTGGTTATAACGAGTGGTTATTTAAGTTACCAGTCTGCCCATTCGCCTCTGACATGAACAAGGCATTTTCCGCCACACAACTGCCGCTCACTGGATATTTTCTCTTTTTTGGACCATTCTCTGTAAACCCTAGAGATGGTTGTGCGTGAAAATTCCAGTAAATCAGCAGTTTTACCAACCATGCCACGTTCAAAGTCACTTAAATCCCCTTTCCTCCCTATGCTGATGCTCGGTTTGAACTTCAGCAAGTCATCTTCCCCATGTCTCGATTCCTAATTGCATTGAGTTAGTGTCATGTGATTGGCTGATTAGCAATCTGTGTTACCAAGCAATTGAACAGTTGTACCTAATAACGTGGCTGTATAGTGTATGTAGATAAACATGTGCATCAAAAAAACATGAGTGCACAAGATATTCTGACCCCCCTATACAGAACAAAAGATACAAAATGCAGGAACTAAAGATTTAATGGATAGATGTACCCAGATATGAGGATTAGAGAGGCCGTGGATAAGTATCAAACAACACCAGGGGAATGGCTCAGCAGGGGTACCAATGGAATAGGGGTACAAAAGTGCAGTTGTAGGTATAAACCATAAGTTGGATCTTGTGGCCCCAAGCAACAGAGGAAGACAAAAGAAACAGAGAAATGGAAAAGAGAGGAGAAAAAAGTAAAGATGTAACAAGAAGTGGGTAACCAGATAAAAGATCACATATTTGTACACTGAGGCCAGGGCCTACCCCAGCCCTGTAAGGAGGTCCTATAGCTTAGAGGATTCACAAAACATCTTCTAAAAGAGGCAAATTTGGTGGCATTGTATCCAGTTCACGAGCCAGAAGGGATTCCATCCTCTCGATATGGTCCATTTATGTAACCTACCCAACCAAGGAAGGAACCTGAGTCATTCACCAATGGTGGGCTTTCAATGTTCTAGCAGCTATCAGGTAGTGTTGAAGGTTAGTTTTTTTATGGGTTTTAAAGTACCTGGAAGCAAGGTTATTTGGGGAAAGTTGGGGGTAGTCACCCCAGCTACAGTGGTATAAAACTACAAGACCAAATCCCATAAACCGTGAATAGGAGGGCATTTCCACAAGACGTGATGTAAAGATCCCCTTGCAGCATAGTAACACCAGTACACATCAGATACAGACTGATAAATCCGGTGTAAAAAAGTCGGGCAGCCGTACCAATGGGAGACAATTTTGAAATTCATCTCCTGAGCCCTAGTTGCCAGAGTCAGGCGGTCGGTGAGGGCTAAAGGCTTGCCCCATTCCTCCAAGGTAAATGGGACATTCATGCCACCTGCCCATTTTGTGGTATATTCTGGGGGGTCAGAATGAAGAGAGTCTTGTAGACTGCAGAGAGGACATGATCAGACGGGGAGTCTAGCAGGAGAAGCGACTCAAAGGAATCAATATTCCTGGAAAGTGGTTCTACAGAGGCAAAAGAAGAGAAAAAAGATGTCAGTTGCTGATATTCCAGTCATTGCGTGAAGGAGAACCGTGGGACAAATTTCAGAGTAGACCACAAGGGTAGGCGCCCCTGGTGGAGAATTTGTACTAACCTGCAATGGGTTATAACTTCAAACTAAACTGGGGCTATTGATTTAGACAATCGGTTAATCTTTTCACTGATAGTACCCAGCAAAACAAAAATGCAATTTGTACTTTACACAAAAACTGGGATGACAGCGCATGACTTCTTATACACTAGCTATCTTGAGTGTCACAGAGAAAAATGCTTACTTTCAATGTACAGTAACTAAGTAACTATGGCACTGAAGGATGAATGCAACTACCAGGGGATTCATCCTGTAAACGTTTGCCAGTATTTCTCCCTCAATTTGTTTTTTTGCCATCTCTGGCAAAAATCAATACTCCAAATAAAGCCCGGCTGAAAAGATGATATGTAATTCTTACCTTTTTTATGCCACTGATCTCTGTGATAATGAAAAATAACCACCAGCTAAAGATCTTTCACAATTAATTACGACCAACAGAGCGAGACTTATAGTCCCCTGCCTGCTCATTGGTTTAAACCTCCAGCCCCTATGGCACTATAGGATACAGTACTGACCTAGAGCATGGTAGTTTAAACCAATGAGTAAACCAGGGGACTAAGAGACTTAAGGCCCGTACACACAATAGGAAAATCTGTAGGGAAAATTCGTCCGACGACCGATCTGCCGATTTTCGGATTGTTAGTATGGTGCTTTCGACAGCCAACTCTGACTTTTCGGCTGACAAAATCCTGATGAGCAGGCTATATAATTTTTGTCGTCCGTCAAAACAACGCCTGATTTTCATCTCTTTGGTACAGATTTCGATGGAAAAAAATATTAAGAGCAAAACTAGGCATGCTCAGAGACGAAAGAACACATACAAAACAATCCAACACATGACATCACTTCTGAAATAGAATTCTGTCGTACGGGAAAATTCATATGAAAATAACCTCTTCACTTTCCACATCAGACTAGCATGCCACAAAAAACGGACGACAGATCGTTCGATAATCTGATCGTGTGTACGGGGCTTTTCACTATCTGCTTCACTGAGTGATTTGAAACACCAGCCCCTACGTCAATACTGTGTCATGAGTGATTTTGGGACAAGCAGGAGGAACCACAGAGAGCAGCGTGGGATCAGAAAATGAACACTCTCAGAAGTGCCAGGTTCTGCAGGATCTTCAGCCCGCAGTCTTTCTTCACTGCTGCAGAGATCACTGGCATGGGCAGTTGAAGAGGGAAATATTCCTTGACTTGTTTTCAGTGAAGCCTTTACTGTATGTGAGCATTGATGATAGTGATGCATCCATTTAAAGTGGAACTTCACACTCTCAATCAACATTGACTATTTGAAATCCTTATGCTGTTAACATTAGTAAATAGATAGGAAAATATATTATATTTACTTGTTTTGAACTTTTTTTTTTAGATTTGTACTGTTACTTTCTGGTTTCTACCTAGGCAAATAATGTCATACATCCCAGGAGTCTTCAGGAGGGGAAGGGAGTTTTTCTTATCTAAACACACCCTCCTGGTCTGCATGCTTGAGCTAAGGGAAGATGGATCCCATGAAGTAAATGCTACATAAATCATCTGCCTATACTCAAGATGGCCATGGCCATGGCCGGAAATGCTAGAGGGTGTTTTTTTTGGATGATTTCTTAGCAAAATAAAGCATGGAGACATGGATGGATGGGCGGGGTGTTTGCTTTGATAATGAAAATTTAATTCAATAGCGTTTTTGGTTTGTGGTTCTCAAATGTGATGTAGTTCTGCTTTAAATGTGCTTTTGAGCTGTATTGATTCAGACTTAAAAGTGTGAATTTCTGTAAGACCAACAGTGTTTTCTGACAGTGTGTCACATACATTTTTAATCTAATGCTTATGTCTATCAAAAGCATTGAAGTGTAATAGGACAAGCATAAGTCTGAGGAACACGGCGACCACACATGCAAGAATTATAGGAATAAATTCAGAAAGCACCGCGGTGTGTAATAGGCTAAAAAAAAGATAAATAAATAAGTTAGAAATGCAGAATCTTTACCGCTATAAATCTTCACAGGTATGCACATTTTTTAAAAGTGTATGTCTGTGAAAAAAGAAGAGAACATATTCAGTACATCTCTGCAAAACATGCACATTTTCCTATGTTATATCTCTTTAAAAACACTGCACATGCTGAAATATACCTGTTGATCTGCCAGAAATCTAGTGAGCTCCTAATTTCAACCAGTGTTACTACATAGTTATAGTTAATATGGTTAAAAAAAAAACTAAAATCCATCCAGAACAACCTACAGAGGAAACCTTTACACATATACACACACGGAAAACCTCCATATACGCTATCCGGAACAGTTGATCCGGATGAAGGCAAAAATCCCCAAATAAAGCATGATCAAATTTGCTGCAATGGGGGGAGAATTATTTCCTGATCCCCCAAGAGACAATTGGATATTCCGTGGATCAACTTTACCTATGAATATCTAAATAAATATCTGCTGCACTTTCAGAACCAGCTTTTGAGGGAGTCTGTTCCACATTGTCACAGCTCTTACTGTGAAGAAGTCTTTCCGTATTTGAAGAATAAATCTCTTTTCTTACAGAATTAAAGCATGCCCCTCTGTGAGGACTTAAAACTGAATTACTACACCAAGATCACTAATAGTGCTTTTCTACTGCGTGTACCGGCATGGCTCGACTCGGCTCGATTTGCTTTTCCACTAAAGTAGTAAGTGGGTGGGATTACAATGTAGTTGCACCGCCTCTACTGCTGTGACATCACAAATCCAATGACAAATGTAGTTACAATTCTCTCTGACCAATCAGTGGCTAGTAGTGACGACCAATCAAGAGGCTGTATCCGAAGAATTGTGGGATATCATGTTACATGTCACATTTTGGTATCAGTACGGCACGCTTGGAACCCCAACCGAGGTGGTACTGTTTAAGCGAGCCGTACCGAGCCGTACCATGTAGTGGAAAAGCCCTGCCATACCAAACCGTACCGAACAGTTCAAAGACGTACCATGCCGTACCATGCAGTGGAAAAGCGCCAAAGCGAGCCATACCGAGCCGTACCATGCAGTGGAAAAGCGCCAAAGCGAGCCATACCGAGCCGTACCATGCAGTGGAAAAGAGCCATAAATGGACCACCTTTGTTTTATATACAGTACATGGTGATCATATCCCCCCTGAATCTCCTCTTCTCAAAAGAGAATAAATTCAGTTCCTCTAATCTTTTCTCATAGCATTCTCTGTACTTTCTCCAATTGCTCTATATCCTTTTTGTGAACTGGTGCCCAAAACTGAACTGCATATTCCAGATGAGATCTTACTAATGATTTCTACAGGGGCAAAATTATATCTCTCTCTCTGCAGTCCTTAATACAAAAAAGAAGGATTTTGCTTGCTTTGGAAACCATTCTTTCTCCACCATTGACTCCCCCAGTTGTACTCTCCCTAGAATGTATGCATACCTTTACATATTTCAACATTAAACGTAATTTGCCACATAGTTGGTCAATTACACAGTGCATTGAGGTCTGTTTGTAATCTGGAGACATCCTGTAAGTATGTTATTCCACTGCATAGCTTGGTGTCATCTGCAAAGACAGAAATGGTACTTTTTATCCCAGACCCTATATCATTTATAAACGTATTAAAAAGTAAGGGTCCCAACAGTGAACCTTGGGGTACACCACTAATAACCTGAGACCATTCGGAGTACGAATTAATAACTTCAAATCTTTTAATACATTTTTAGTCATTTTTTTATCCATTTATAATCTGATTTTTTCAAGCCAGTAGACCTTACCTTACACCTGCCCTGCTCTCATTTGGGGAGTGAAAATAAGCTGAGGGTGAGTGGAGTAGGCAGAAGCAGAGGCAGCCAGGAACCTGCTGGTGAAGGAGAAGAGGCAGCCGGTGGACACTGAAGGTATACCGTCCAACTGTCCCCTGGTAAGGAATCCTGCAGCCCTGCACCTTTTAGCTTGTCACACAAAGGTAGAGGCTTCTGTGTGACAGCTTTTGTGTGCGAGCGCCAGGCACCCAGGGCATATGCCCCACATTTTCCGGTGGGTACCCAGGGTCCCGGCTCCGTGACCGCCCACATTGTTTTGTTTGTTCTGGTCGGAGGCGGCTTCTTTCGCCCCCCGTCAGAACTGTAGCATGGAGCTGAGTGAAGTGCTGTTAAACTCCTCCTCGGCTCTGTGCAACAGTCCTAACAGTTGGAGCTGTCAGCAGCACTGTGCTGAAGAAAAGAAAAAACAGCACAGTGCTGGCTGCATTCTGTATTTCTAAGAGTTGAGAGAGCTGGGGGGAGGCATTGGTGAGAGAGCTGGGGGGGGGGCATTAGTGAGATAGCTGGGGAGGCATTGGTGAGAGAGCAGGGGTGCATTGGTGAGAGAGCTGGGGGGACATTGGTGAGAGAGCTGGGTGGGGTATTGGTGAGAGAGGTGGGGGCGGCATTGGTGGGAGAGTTGGGGGGGCATTAGTGAGAGAACTGGGGGGGCATTAGTGAGAGAACTGGGGGGGCAGTAGTGAAAGAGAGTTGGAGGGCAGCAGTAGTGAGAGAGCTGGGAGGCATTTGCAAGAGGTGAGAGAGCAGGGGGGCATTTGTGACAGATGAGAGTTGGGGGGCATTTGTGACCTCTGGGGGGGCATTTGTAAGAGGTAAGAGTGGGGGGCATTTGTGAGAGCTGGAAGGAATTTGTGAGTGGTGAGAGAGATGGGGGGGGGCATTTTTGAGAGGTGAGAGAGATGGGGGGCATTTGTGATACCTGGGGGCATTTGTGAGAGCTTGGGGTAATTTAAGAGAGCTTGGGGACATTTGTGAGAGGTGAGAGGGCTGGGGGGGATTTGTGGGAGTTGAGGGGTTATTTGTGAAAGCTGAGGGGGTATTTGTGAGATTTGGGGGGCATTTATGAGAAGTGAGAGAGAGCTGGGGGGGCAATTGTAAGACCTGGGGGTATTTGAGAGAGGTGAGAGAGCTGGGGGCATTTATTAAAGATGAAAAAGCTGGGGGACATTTGTAAGAGGGGAAAGAACTAGGGGGCATTTGTGGGAGGCGAGAGAGCTGGGGGGCATTTGTGAGAGATGAGAGAGCTGGGGGGCATTTGTAAGAGGTGAGAGGACTGGTGGGCATTTTTGAGCACTAGCGGGGCATTTGTGAAAGGTGAGAGAGCTAGGGGGAATTTGTGAGAGGCGAAAGAGCTGGGGGGCATTTGTGAGAGGTGAGAGAACTGGGGCCCATTTGTTAGAGCTGGGGGGGGGCATTTGTGAGAGGTTAGAGCGCTCAGAGGCATTTGTGAAAGGCTGGGGGGCATTTGTTAGAGCTGCAGGGGTATTTGTGAGAGGTGGGAGAGCTTAGGGTTATTTCTGAGAGATGGGGGGATATTTGTAAAATGTGAGAGAGCTGGGAGGCATTTGTGAGAGCAGGGGGCATTTGTGAGAGATTTGGAGATATGCCAATATTATCCCCATTATGGACATGACCTCCCCCATGCTCCTATCATGTACCTGGTAGCAGAGCCTGAAATGATGAGGAAGGCCTCTCTTATTCTTCTGACTCGGGGGCCCCTGAAAAAGTGAACAGAAGACGCAGGAGTGCACAGTGGCCTCAAGAGCCTGTAGGTCTTGAAATTAGCAAAGCAGGTATTCACGCCAGGCAGGGGAGTCGTCAGTAGTCTTTAGTGAAGCAGGCAGGCTGGTAGACAGCTGGTGGGGGGGGGGGAGACTGAAGCAGACTGGGACTGGCAACAGCGGGCAGGTGAGGAAAGGACTGGTAGTAGACTGTAGGACAGCAGGATGTGTCAGGTAAGCCGGGTCATACAGTGGCAGGAGGGATGAGGTGCAGAGGAGCAGGCAGGAGCATGGTCTGGGTACAAGCCGGGTCAGGAGCCAATCAGTGGAAGAGAAGCCAAAGGAGCAGACAGAAACGGAGGTCAAGGACAATTCGGGGTCGATGCAGGTGGAGTTCAGAGAATGGTCAGGCAACCTGGCTCAGCAATTAGGATCAGGATACAGAATCACAGAGTCACAGGATACACAGAAGGCTGAAAGACAAAACAGCACTGAACCAGAGCACTGACACAGTTTAAATAGTCCATTTGGCGCCAACATCTGTCAGCTGTGCGCATGAGCAAGCTTATGAACACGTGTATGCGCACTTGTGCGCGCACCTCTGCTAGTGCCCATATGCAAATGCCTGCATGTATGAGAGGGAACATGAATTAGCCTGTAAAGAGGCACAGAATTCCGCCTAGAAGAACCATGTTGTCTATTGGCATGCCCTTCCTGACAGCTTCTTTGTATTCACAGAGCTGAAGAAGGCATGTATAAATTTGCCTTCTCTTTGTCTCTAGTCATCCATTCCAGATTATTTTGTAAAGGGCCTACATGCTCAGACCTGACCTTTTTACTATTAATATATTTAAAGATTATTTGGGGGTTTGTCCTACTATCTTTTGCAATCTGTCGTTTGTTTTAAATTCTTGCGGCCTTGAATTCCTTTTTACATATTCTGTTATATTCTTTGTAATGTTTAAATGATGATAGTGTTACTTCATGTTTATATTTATTTATTTATTTTTTATTTATTTATTTCAGGTACTTATATAGCGCTGTCAATTTACGCAGCGCTTTACATATACATTGTACATTCACATCAGTTTTTTTAAAAGCTATTATAACTTAGAGCAAACATTAAATGAAAATCGTATTATGGTCACTACTACCCAGATGTTCTTTTATATGAACATTTGCAATAAGCTTTCCATGGTTTGAGATTTCCAGGTCCAGCAGAGCATCATTCCTAGTTGGGGCCTCTATGAACTGTCCCATAAAATTTTCTTTAATAGGTTTACAAATGTTTGGCTTTTAACTGTTCCAGCAGTGCCATTACTTACTACCTTGAAATTACAATTTCAAGGTAGATATAATTCGCCATTATCATCACTGTGCCAGCCTTTGCAGCCCTTTTTATCTGTGCAAGAAGGTGAGTCTCCACCTCCTCATTAATAATGGGTGACCTATAATAAACTCCAAAATTAACTTTATAGTACGCACACCCATATGAAGTTACACCAATAATCACACTCTCCATCAACTATGTCCTCTTTCACACTCACTTCTCACATAGAGACAGACACAACCACCTTTCCGTTTTACCCTGTCTCTCCGAAAGGAGCATAGCCAGGAATATTAATAGCCTAATTATGTGAAGAATGAAGCCAAGAATTAAATCATAGTTCTCTTTGTGTGCCAAAGCTTCCAACTCACCTATTCTGCTTGGCAGCCTTCTGGCATTGGTGAACAAACAGTTGAATTCATTGTCACATGTTGCACATGTATTTTGCTTGTTTCTTTTGTAGTACAAATAGTACCATTTCCAATGGTTGTTTGTAACATGGGAACCTTCTTATCACCTTCCAAAGCCCTCCGCCTATCTTCTCCCAATCCACCCACACTTAGAGACTGACCCCTGTCTGACCTGTGCCCCATTTTATTCTAATTCACACTCTCTCTTCAATCCTAGTTTAAATACTCTTTCCACCTTCCCATAAACCTCTTCCCTAGCACAGCAGACCCCATTAAATTTAGGTTCAAACCATATTTAGCATATAGGTTGTACCCCAAAAAAAAAGTCAGCTCAGTACTCTAGAAACCAAAATCCTTCCCTCTTGCACCAGGTCTTTAGCCATGCATCCAGTTCTCTAAGCTCCCTCTGTCTTTTCTGTGTTGCACATGGAACAAGGCAGTGTTTTAGAGAATATCACCTTAGAGGTCCTTCCCTCAAACTTGCAGTCTAGTTCCTTGAATGGATTCTTAAGGAACCTCCTCCTTCCATGTATTCTGTCATTGGTTCCAACATGGACCAAAACAGCTGGATTATGCCCAGCCCCTCCCAGTAATTTATCAACCCGGTCCACCACATACTAAACCCTGGCACCAAGGAGACAGCAAACCATTTGGCTATGGTGATCCTGGCAACAAATTATTCTATCTGCCCTTCTGATTATAGAATCCCCTTTTATCACCCACTGTCTAGGGCAGTAATGGCGAACTTGGCAGCCCAAATGTTTTGGGACTATATTTCCCATAATGCTCAACTATACTACAGAGTGCATGAGCATCATGGGTAATGTAGTTCCAAAACATCTGGGGTGCCAAGGTACGCCATCACTGGTCTAGGGCTTTCTGCACTACTCTTACCACCCCACTAGATGGGCTGCTCTCCTGGCTGTTAGGGGTAGCAGTGAAATCTAGGGCTGCCAACTCTGAGTTTGCCACACCCACATCTTCACCCAACTTGGCAAATTTGTTTGGGTGCTCAAACGTAGGGCTGGCCTTCCTTTTCCACTACCACTCTCTCTGACTAAAGTTACCCATCTTCCTACCTGATAATCCTGACTTACCCCTCCACCCTTCACATGAACCTCATTGACCCCCTGCTCAATGAGCAGAAGATCCCATTCAAAGTCATCAGTTCTTCCCAGTATTGCAATTTGCTCCTCCAGATCTCTAATGTGTGCTTCCAGAAGGGCAACCCGCTCACATCTGTCCCAGCTGTATTTATCCTGGAGCTGTTGATCCTTTACTGTATACATGCAGCGCAATGCGTACTGCACAAAACCTTCAATCTTGCTGGCTCTCATTATCCCATCCTATAACAAAGCTCATATCAATATTTAATGTTACTTACGGGAAATGTCAGATATTACTTACAGGTTAGAAAACTCCTGTTTCAATCTCATGTTTTTAACTTACCACTTACTAATTTGTCAAAGTTCCAGCAAACAAAATGTGGGCAAGCTCAACCCAGGTTCACACTAGGGCCCATTTGAAATTGTGCAAGTTCAGCTGAACTCGCACGATTTCAAGCCGACATTTCAGGCCATCTTCAGGGGCAATTTCAAAGACATCTGTGTGGGTTCCTGCACAGATGTCTATGGAAATCGACCCCCCCCCCCCACCCCCAAATTGCCAAAAGTAGTACAGAAACTACTTCTGGGAATCGGCGCGGCCCCGCAAAGTTGGCGTTGCACCGATTAAGGCAGTGCCATTGTCGGCAATGTCAAATCGCATGTCAAATCCGACCATCGTGAAAGTGGGCTCAAAGTGAGTTCTAAAGAAAGTTATATACTACAAGTAGCACTTGTGAACAATTAACCACTCCTCCTAATTAGCAGACTGAAGTAAGTAAAGGAAAAAAAATGCTATCTAACCACTTCTGGACCGGAAGGATTTTGCGATTCAGCACTGCGTTACTTTAACGGACAATTGTGCAGGTGTGTGACCCTGTACCTAAATAAAATGTATGTCTTTTTTTCCCACAAATAGAGCTTTCTTTTGGTGGTATTTGATCACCTGCGCAATATTTTTTTTTTTTGCGCTATAAACAAAAAAAAAAGCGACAATTCTGAAAAAATATATATTTTTCTCTTTCTACTATATAACATTCCAAAAAAAAAAAAATTAAAAATCTATTTTTTTTGAACATTTTAGGCCAATTTGTTTTCTACTACATATTTCTGGTAAAATAAATCGCAATAAGCGTATTTTGATTGGTTTGCACAAAAGTTATCGCGTCTTCTAACTACAGGAAAGATTTATGTAATTTTTATTTTATTTTATTTTATTTTTTCTGCGACATTGCGGCGGACAGATCGGACCCCTAACTGATATTTTTGACACTTTTAGGGGGACCAGTGACATTACTACAGTAATCAGTGCTAAAAATATGCACTGTTACTGAAATAATGACATTGGCAGGGAAGGGGTTAACACAGTGGGTGATCAAGGGGTTAAATGTAAGCCTGTTTACAATAGCTGACCATCCTTCTCTCTCAGCGGGGAATGATCGCGGGTGTCAGGCAGCAATCGGAGCCGCTGTCCCCATGCATCAGAGTCCCCACTGCTGAGTGGAGCAGGAGCATGCCACCGCCAGCGCGCGCTCACCCCCTAGCAGCAGGCACGCGACCGACGTAGGGCTACGTCGGTTCGCACAGGAGGGGCTGCCTGCCGCAGAATATCCGTGGCAGGCGGTCCAGAAGAAGTTACAAAGTGACAGAAAAGGTGTTTTAAAAAAAGCTGCAAGCAAAAGATCCCAAAGAAGAAAATAAAATAATTGCAACAACCAGCAATAAAAATTGCAGCACCTGTTTTCCAATATATTCAACTTCTAGCTAGTAAAATGTGGCAATGTACTTGTAGCTCTATCAAGTTTTCCTTTGCTAGAATACAGAACATTCAGCCTCATCATAACCTCAGAAAGGGCTATTTTTAAGTTAAGAATACATACTTGAATTGAATATATTTTTTAAACCAGGAATCACTTTAACCACTTGAAGACCGAACTGTTTCACCACCTTCCAGTGTGGGCAGTTTTTCAGTTTGCTGCGCTGTCACATTTGAAATGAAAATTACTCTACACTGTTCCCAAATGAGTTTTATATAATTTATTTAGACAAAAAAAGCTTTCTTTTGGTGGAATTTAATCATCACTGGGTTTTTAGTTACTTTTTGTTGTAAAAAGGATTCAAAACTTTTTCTTAGTTTCTGTTATAAGACATTGCAAATAAATAATCTTTCTTTATCAATTTGGGCCAAAGTGAATTCTGCTACATTTCTTTAGGGAAAACATACAGCAAATCAGTTTATATTAGTTAGTCTGTGTGAAAGTTACAAAGTTTACAATCTATGGTATAAAAAAAAAATGTATCAATATGGATGTACTGCCTACCTCATTTATTAAAATGGCGGGACAGTGCAAATACCCCCCCAAAAAGACCCCTTTTTGGAAAGCGGACAGTCCATGTCAGTGGCGAAGCTAGACATTCTTTCATGCGGGGCAAAGACTCAGTTTGGCACCCCCCTCCAGGGTTTAGGGGTGCTCTACATACAGAGTGCAGGGTTTAGGGGTGCCTATGTACAGAGTGCACGGTTTAGGGGTATGCTACATACAGAATGAAGGGTTTAGGAGTGCCTATGTACAGGGTGCAGGGATTAGGGGTGCACTACATATAGAGTGCAATGTTCAAGTGTGTGCTGCATACAGAGTGCAGGGTTTAGGGGTGCACTATGTACAGAGTGCAGGGTTCAGGGTGTGCTTTGTACAGAGTGCAGGGTTTAGGGGTGAGCTACATACAGAGTGCAGGGTTTAGGGGTGCAATACATACAGAGTGCATGGTTTAGGGGTGCAGTACAAAATACAGGGTTTAGGGGTGTGCTACATACAGAGTGCAGGGTTTAGGGGTGCGCTATTTACATATTGCAGGGTTCAGGGGTGCACTGTGTACAGAGTGCAGAGTTGAGGGGTGTTCTGTGTACAGAGTGCAGGGTTTAGGGGTACAGTACATACACGGGGCAGAGTTTAGGGGTGGGCTGTGTGCAGAGTGCAGGGTTTAGGGGGTGAACTATGTACAGAGTGCAGAGTTTAGGGGTGCAATACATCCAGAGTGCAGGGTTTAGGTGTGCACTGTGTACAGAGTGCAGGGTTCAGTGGTGTTCTGTCTACAGAGTGCAGGGTCTGGGGTTGCAGTACATACAGAGTGCAGGCTTTAGGGGTGTGTTATGTACAGAGTGCAGAGTTTAGGGGTGCAGTACATACAGAGTGCAGGGTTTAGGGGTGCAGTACAGAGTGCAGAGTTTAGGAGTGTGCTACGTACAGAGTGCAGAGTTTAGGGGTGTGCTATGTACAGATTGCAGGCTCCAGGGGTGCACTGTGTACAGAGTGCAGGGTTTAGGGATATGCTGTGTACAGAGTGCGGAGTTTAGGGGAGCACTACTTACAGATTGCAGAGTTCAGGAGGTGAGCTACATACAGAGTGCAGCGTTTCGGAGTGTGCTGTGTACAGAGTGCAGGATGGAGGAGCCCACTACATACACAGTGCAGAGTTGCAGGGCATGCTGTGTACAGAGTGCAGGGTTTAGGGGTGCATTATGCACAGTGTGCAACGGCTGATACAATAGACAGGCGGGATAAGAAGGAGCTAAATAAGGCAGGAAAACTCAGTCTCAGACTCCCAGGCAATAGTTGTGCAGTCATTTGTCCAGCCCCCTTCCTCCTCTGTGCTCCTCCAGTGCCCCTCCAAGTGCTTCCCTCCTCTCCTTCTGCCGGATAGCTGTACAGTAAGCAGGCGGGCTGAATGAAGGCATAATCTTCAGCATAGAGAGGTTCAGCATGTGATCGATAAAACAGCCACAAAATACTTACAACATAACCCTCCTAGGCACTCATTCTCCTAGTCTTCCCTATCCTGCTCTCCATCTTGAATAGGGAAGACCAGGAGAATGGGTGAGAGGAGAGAAGGAAGCGCTGGGGAAACCAGAGCAGCACGTAGGAGAAAGGGAGTGGAGATCTGAACAAATGAATGCACAGCTAGGCAGTGAGAGAGGAGCTTAGCGATTGGGGGAGACCAGAGGAGTACAGGGGCCAGACAGCTTAATAAGAAGGAACAGGGACAGAAGTGACAGCTGGAGCGGTATACTATGTACCGATCGCTCTATTTTATTCTTGTAGCAGCTAACTGCAGGCTGGCAGGGGGGAGAGGAGGAGGAGAAGAGCTGCTGCAGGAGGATCAGTAGCTCAATGCCGCACCTGGGGCACATGCCCCCTCTGCGCCTCTCTAGTTTCCGCCCTAGTCCAAGGTATTTAGTATAGCACGGTCCCCATAGGGCTTGCTGTGTGATGACTTCTTGGGTCTCCTCTGATTGCCTGCGGACAGTCACTAGGGGACAGTTCACACATTCATCCTTACTCCCAATGGCCCGTTACTCAATAAACAGCACAGGGGTTTTGTTTTTGGTATTTATTTTGGTACTTGGATGGGAGAATAGAATAGTGGGATACTCTAACTTGAACTTTTTACAGTTGATAAGGACAACTGTCACTTGGCCTCACCAGGTTGCTTGTGGAAGCAGTCACACTGCTTTAACCATACCGCCACTTTTATGGAAGGGGTTAAGTCTTCTTATTCTCTCCAGCAGCAGACTTGATGCAAGTACATTATCTTCAGGACATTCTCTAGCATCCCCTTGACTGACACCCATTCACTGACTCTTCTAGCTGAAGGGATGGCCCACTCAGGACAGGCCCCATAACACAGATCTGTACTCACTGTATGTAGAATAAGATCCTTTCCAGTGTCTCCCTTCCAGTCAACTCTGCAGGACCTCCGGGTTCAGTTCCTCTCTAACTCTCAGGCCCTCAGGTCGACCACCTGAGGCCACATGGCAACTTCTGCAGATACAATTAAAATTGTATTTTTTTTTGCACAAAGTTGTCAATTAATAAGATATTTCTAACACACAGCATATGAATACTTAGAATTACACCTCAAAATGCATTCTGCCACTTCTTTTCGGTATGGGGATACCACATGTTTGAGATTTTATCACAGCCTAGCCACAAAGAGGGGCTCAAAATACAATGAGCACTTTTAGGCATTCTAGGGAGATTAATTACACATCTAATTTCCTAACTACTAATCAGATTTATTTTTTGAGGCCCTTGAGTGCCAGGACAGTAGAAACACCTATAAAATGACAACATTTTGGAAAGCAAATGCCAGAAGCAACTTCTAAGAGGCATGGTGAGTCTTTTGAAGATCTCTTTTTCCTTTGCTAAAAGGTTTTTGAAAATGCTGAGTGAAAATGAAGATTTTACAAGTCCATTGGACAAAAGTCAATCTCGCAATTGGTTACATGGATGGAAATGTATCCAGTTCCTTCTGAACCAGCTGAATTTTGATCCATCTATTATTAGTTTTAGGGACAAGACATATAAGGGGAAAAGGTCATAGAGATTGGACAACTATTTACCTTCCAAAACATGAATCACCAATCCACCTAACAGCTGAATATCCACTCTGCTTGATGGTAGCCGACAATCTGCCCAAAGACCGCACTCCTGACATCACGTCCGGGTTACCCGGATGGGAACAGCACCATTTTTAAAAACTAAAAAGCATTCAAAAACACAGATCTTGATGTTTTGAATGCTTTTAAGTGCAGAAGATGGATTTGGGGTCTCATTGACCCCAGATCCCTCCATAAAGAATATGTTTACATTCCTTGTGACAGCGACTAAATGGGAATACATTTTTTTCTAAAACAACAGTGTAAAAAAAAACAAATAAAAAAAAAAATGTAATATAAAAAAATTAAAGTGCCTCTCTCCCCCCCGCAAAGGTGAACTCATGTTTCGGTCCTGCACGCACGTAAACATCGATTGTCCGACACATATGAGGTATCATAACGAACGTCAAATCATGGGCAGAAATTCTAGCACCAGACCTCCTCTGTAAAATCTAAAGTGGTAACCTGTAAAGGCTTTTAAAGCGTCGCCCATCGATAGTAAAATGTATTTTGTTATAAATAGATAAATTCATAACATTTGGGGGCTCTACGTAATTTTCTAGCAAATAAAAACTGATTGTTACATGTGAACAAAAAGTGCCAAAAAAAAGCTTGGTCCTTAAAGCGGAGCTCCACCCGCTCTGCTTGTCTGCCTCCTTCCCCCCTCTACTGCCACATTTGAACTGAGCCTGAAGTTCCGCCTCCCCTCCTTCCCCGCAGTCTTCTAGGACACTTCACAGGTCCCAGAAGACTGTGGTCCATTCACAAAGTACAGCGTACTTTGCGCATGCGCAGTAGAAAACCGGTTGTGAAGCCACGAGGCTTCACTGACGGTTTCACTCAGTCAAGATGGCGATGACAGCACCGTTTGAAGAATCGGCTTGGGTGAGGACACCACTGGATGCCTTGACAGGTAGGGGCCCTAATATTAACAGACAGCAGCTATAACATTTTTAGCTGCTAACTTTTTTTTTTTTGGGGAGGAGCCTAGAGCTCCTCTTTAACTGGTTAAAATTCGGTAAAAGCCAGATATTATTGCACATGCATTTAGGGGGATTTAGATGCATTTGAGCATTAATACATTCCATTGGCCATTCGATAATTCATTCTGGCAATTGGAATGAATTAACAGTCAAACGCTAGAGACGTCTGGCCTTTAGTCATGTTTAGATGAGTTTAGGCATGTCTAGTGTATTTTCTGCTCTTCAGCTCCTCTCCTTAATGCACCTTTGTTTGTTTTTTTAGCCTAAACACTCCTCTTCTATTATGCCTGTAAATGCCTGGGTGTATGGACACATAGGGGTTGATACACTAAAGGCAAATAGACTGTACACTTTGCAAAGTTTGAACAGTAGCTCCAGAGCTCAGTAAAGCTCTGCTGACTTCCCTCATTCAATCATGTGCAAGCAAAAATTACATTTCTTCTTTTTTTTTTCCTTCCTTGCACGTTATTGGGTTTACCCAAAAAAAAAAGTTTAAAGTGAAGCTTTACCTTGATTTACTAAGCACTGGAGCAACTGCGCTTGCAAAATGCAACTGCAGTCTATTTGCATTTAGTAAATCAACCCCATAGAGTTGCTTTTACAGGCTGAAATAAAAATAAAAAAATGCCTGTTTAATAGTGTGCATGAGGCCTAAAGCTTAAAAACTAACAGAAACTGCTGCTCCCAGGAGGTCACTCATCCAAGTACTAGTCTTCAAAATCAGATGAGGGCAATGTGACCATAGGCACTTTATTAAAGTTGCACAATATTTTTATACCTGGGAACAGAGAGCCCTTATATGTTGTTAAACATAAAAACACAAACCAAGAGGAAAAGCTGCCATTTTTTTAGACAGATTTTTAAAACCAAAGAAGTGTGTAGGCAAAGGATACCCCTGTCATGTCCCCCAGTTATGTGGCCTATGAAGAATTAATAAGCAAAATATTATTGGCAAAACCCAAAAGTCCTTCTTTTATCACAGTTTTATTTTTACTGGCTTTTTAAAGGGGAACTTCACCCCCCCCCCCCCCCATGTATTTGTTTTTTTAACCTATGCTGACCTGATGCTGAGTTGGGCACAATTTAGGTACTCACCCGCCCAGAGGATTTAGCATTGTCCTGTTGAGATCCACTTCTCTGCTGCCATCACTCAGGTTCCAAGCTGCCATTTTTTCTGTGACCTTATCAGGAGGCAACTGTCTCTTTTGGGTTCAGACAGCAGCCTCCTGTTGAAGTGCAACTAGGCCCACCCTCTTCTACTTTTATGAATGGAAGATTATGCCTCCTGGGATATGTGATGTGCAAAACCCTGGAGGCACCAGGAGCACTGAATGTCATTCTTCTAGGTGAGATTGGGGGGGGGGGGGGGGGGGCAATTGAAACCTGTACAATAAAAAAAAAAAAAAAACTGGTAAGCAAACAAAAAAAAAGAGGGTGAGATATTTATGTAGCGGAGCAGAAAGTGTTGGAGAAAAGAAACATTTTTTTTTTTCAGGATGAAGATTTGCGTTAAACCCATATGTGATAATAATAAGGTTTGTATGAAACCTTTGGTAGTTAAAAATTGCATTTATTATAGAGACCGAAATATTTATCCAAAATGAGGGACAACTAAGAAGGAAAGAGGGATAGAGGGATTTAGTTCCAAAAGAGAGACAGTTCCTCTAAAGGAGGAACAGTTGGGAGGTATGCTGTATGCATGATAATTCATACTCCCAATTAGGCCCATTTTTAATCTAAAACGTTTCCCTTTTAATAAAATGATTCCCCTATCACCCCAATGTCTTAACCATTGATTCAAATGAATCATCTGAAACTGCGACTAAGAAACTGCATGCCATACCTGAACAAAATTACATGCAACCATTTGCTTTAATAATGTATTGTGAATGGCTGATTTATGTGCATAAACCTTATTCTTTACCCTCTGGGTTCTCTCTCCTATATAAAAAAAAACCTGCATGGGCAATGGATGCAATGAACTTTCTCCATCAGTTCCACCTGTTTTTTTGTCTTCTCATTTGTCAGTGCTGACACTTCCTTTGGTGTGATTGGTGGAGGGGTACTGTACATAATTATTTGCTAGAGGTTCTTCCGAATTGCCAAAGGAGGTTTCATTCTAGCACAAGGCAGTGGATAAGGTGTGTTCTCCTGAAGAACAAGTACTTTTAGTAAGAAAGTATGGGAAAATTACCTCCTTTAAACTACCTGTTGTATCCCCAGACTGGCATCACTTTAACATCTATGAATGCTGCAATGGAATCATAAAATTCTATTTTATGTGTGCAATATGTTCACTCCTAACTCATATATGTAATGACCCCTTTAAAGCACAATACACATGTTTTATTCAGATATGAAAAGTCAGTAGTGATTTGCTGATATTTCATTATGCCTTTCAATGTCAAAGTACCAACTAGAAACCTTTTTTTATTCCTAAGGTAAATGGGTTTTATCCAGAATGTAAATTACAAATAGAGCTTAAAGATGAAGAAAGAAAATGCATGGAAAAGCTGATCAGGCAGAGAACTTCTGGGTTTAGAGGTAAGAGCTCCAGAGAGCAATCTTTCTTTTTTTTATCTAAAATCAAAGCACGTGGAAGGCAGCCTTCTGTTATTATTGAAAAAAATAAATCTAAAAACATATAAATGTATGTTACCACAGAAATTAAAACAATCAAAAAGTTATTTGAAAAGTCTTTATTGTATATATTATATGTGTGAAAATGCCTGCCGGAGTCCCTTTCATAGTCAGAGTTACTTGAAACCTAGATGCCCAAGTCAAATTTGGAAACATCAGTATGCAACAGTTAATTTGACTATCTCACAATTACAAGCTTAAACAGTGGCACACTGCCATTGTCAGGTTGCAGTGAAATCTACATTGCCATCTGCTGGCGGAAGGCTTACTCAGCAAATTAAGTCGCTAGCCTGCATGTGATCACTGTGTCACAGTTGACAGTGATCACATGATAAAGAATCATGTTTGTGCACTGGTGCGCAGACATGTTGGAACAGGAAGAGGTCACCCCCAAACAAGCAGAAACAAAAAAAAATATTTTACAATTTAATAACTTGTATTTGGATATAATGGGGTTTATTTACTAAAGGC
Organism: Pelophylax lessonae; assembly: GCF_965119305.1. Lineage (NCBI taxonomy): Eukaryota > Metazoa > Chordata > Amphibia > Anura > Ranidae > Pelophylax > Pelophylax lessonae. The sequence continues at coordinate 99,793,072 of NC_138772.1, forward strand.
AAATATACTGTGCACTGTAAGCCTCACTTTGCAAAGAATACTCAATCACATGCAAAAAAAATAAAAACCTGTATTTTTTCTTGCACGTGATTGGATGCCCCTCAGATCTAGAGCAAATGCACTTGAAGTACTGTATATTTGCCTTTAGTAAATCAACCTCATTGTGTTTCTATGAAACAGTGCTCTGCTGGATAAGGCAACTAATTTTAAATGTTGAGAGGTGGATAAAAATATACATTTTATGAATAATTCTTTAATACAGTTACTTTTATTAACCTCACACAGAGCTGTAAGAACTGGACTTCCAGTGTTGAAACTTATAGTACAACCGGGAGCACTAAGATCACTGCAGGTCACCCACTCCACACCCCCATCATTCATACAACTCCTTACATTTAAATGAATGCAAGATGCTCTGTTATTGAAGAAAAGGAGATTGTAAAGTTCATCTGTACCTCTTCCAACCAGAGAGCACGTTGCATGCATTGAAAAGAATTGCAAGACAATTTGTAAATGCCGGGGATAGTAAGTAAGCAGTAATCTTCGTACTCCCGGCAGGGCTATAAATTTCAGTGCTGGAAGTTCAGCGCTAACTGCTCTATGAGGGTTATTGAAAGTAAAAATTTTAGACAATGAAGCTTTATTTTGAAAGTGCAAATGTGTAAACCTACAGTAGGTTTTTGTTACAGGTCAGCTTTTGCAAGTTGAATATGAAATCCTACTGATGAGTATTTTGGCATCAGTGACACAGGTCTTCAGTAGGGATAGAAAGGGTGATCTTCACCATAAAGTTTTGTCGAAACTGGAAACTCTCAGTTTTTCTCATTGAAATATTTAAGTAAAGTTTACTTGAAAAAAAAAAAAAAAATGAGGGGTCGGGTCATTTTCACTGGCACAAAAACAAGTCGGAATAGTTGAAAATAGCCTCTGGAACCTAAATTTAAAACCTATCACAGCCTTGTAAACCACACAAAAACAAAGGAACCTTCTTTTTCGACCTTAGAATTTTTCACCAAAAATTTGAGACTTTGCTTAGGTTTCACAAACGTTTTGGGAAAACGAAAAGTTCTCAAAGTTGCTCTTTACTGGTTTCACTTTTTGGCAGATTAAAAAGAGATTCTATTCCTCTTACTTTGTACCACTGAAGTATTCTGTACTCCAAGGTTTAGTTCTAACCTATCTCTAGTATTATTTGATGAATACATGCTGCTACTTGACTGTATAATCCAGAGCCAATGTCTGCTATACACGTGTTATACAGTAGACACACAGAAATACTTGCAGATTGGGGCCCCTCCTCAATCTCAGAAGGGCCCCTGTGGGATACCCCTACTAAAAAGGTCAGCCAAAAGGGCATAAGTGTGTAGTGAGAATCACTGATTTACTTTATTTTGTCTACCACAGGACATAGGAGGTTTTCTTTATAGCTCCACTTGCTCTTGCTTGTATCTTGACTAAACTTGTACAAAGCTAAAATGTTGATCCAAAGTCAAGCACATACTTAAATGTGGTAAAACTTAGTACAAACAGTACCCCCACCACCTATATGTCTTTTAGAGATGCTAATTGATGCCTCCCAATGCGATGTAGCAACTCTCACATTAAGTCTTTGTCTACAAAGTTGCCTTTGCTTGATATCAGGTTGATAAGATTTCCTAAGGAAACAAGGTGCCTATCCCACATTACCTAAGGAATGGGAATTACACTTTCTGATTACATTGCAAGACCTAGTTCACTCCCATATTCAGACAATAGGCCTTCTGTCTCACACTGCTTTTGCTGAAAGGTGAATAAGATGTACCAGTCATAAATAATGTCAGTTTCACATTATTTTGCAAAAAACGTAGTATATCTGAACACAGATCTTTGTCTGTATTAAACACGCTTTTACTTAATTGCAAAAACATGGTAGTGAATAAGTGAATAAGGCCCATTTTATTAACTTATTATGAACGCCAGATATATGTGCAGAAAACCTATCCTTTATCCTTTGGGTTGTGTCCCCTATATTGTACAGTAAAATGCTCAAACAACAGATAACGTCGGAAATGCTCCATCAGGTCCACCTTGTTTGTCATCTTTCCATTGTTTGGTGCGGGCAATCCATTTTTTGACTGTTGACAAAGGGATAGAAATGGGCTAAAATGTTGCTATGAATTTTTGGCAGAAAGTGAAAGAGCTTTCAATATGGACAAAAAACTGTGTGCTGATTTATTACGTGTTAGCATGCTTGAGTTTCCTCCAAGTTTCCGAAGGTAGTTTTTATTTTGGCACCAAGCACTAGATAGGGTGAGCTCTTCTAAAGAACAAGTTCTTTTAGTAAAGGATTATGAAAATAGGCTGGTATCACAGTAAAATCTATGAATATAAAGCTTTGGAGCACGACTACCTGTGCTCATCCTCATTGGACAGCATCCCTCTGAGTAAAGTCCAGGGTAGCTCTGGAGCACAGGTAAGGAGCTGGAGGGATCCAGGGACACAGGGGGCCACTCCTCTAGAGCTAGAATACTTTGGACGAAATTGAGCTGATGCTTCCCACATTAGCTGGGTCTTTTACAGAAGCAGTGTGCTATTGGGCTCCTGCCTGGTGTACGCATGCCTGTTGCGATAGACAGCTCATCTGGCTACAGATCACTTGCTCAGCTACCTTTGCCTCATCATGCATGGCCTCTCTGAGCTTCTGAAGTAGGGAAGCGGAAAAACGTATTTTCCCTGGCCATGTCAAGGAACCCCGGAAACTGTGGAGAGTTAGAGGGTCAAGTAAATGGGCAATCTGCTATACTGTACTTTGCATTAATTTTTTATTTGTGTATTGGTATTACTGATGTACTGTCACTTTATTTTTTTCTTTTACCATTTTTCCACTGTCTGTTTTATTCTTTCTGTAAAAAAAAGTAATACAATGAGGCTAATGAGGGGCCGGTATATTTGAAAGGAGCTATAGTAACCCTCAGGAACCATTTAAAGCCTATTGCACGATCCATATGCACCAAAACCACTTTAATCTTGCGTACCATATTGGTGTTGATTTATTAAGTCAAATAGATTGTTCACTTTGCAAGAGACGTTGCTCTTTGCAATTGAATTATCCCCAGAACTTAGTGAATGAATTGAAGCTCCATTGACTTCCATCATCCAATCATGTGCAATCAAAAAGGCTGTTTCTTTATTTTCCTTGCACATGATTGGGTATTCTTTGCAGAGTGAAATTTTACCACATTTACCAAGCTCTGGAGAAAGATCCCTTGCAAAGCTCAACCTACCTATTTGCCTTTCGTAAATCAACCCCATGACTCCAATACATTTTACAAAATGGGGATATTTCACTGAAATTTCCTGATCTTCTCCCAAATTTTAGGATGACCAAATCTCAGTTATAATCATTCCTACCAGCCTACCTCACATAAGTAGTCAGAATGTTCAAATAAAAATTACAGACTTCTGCTTCCATTTACCGGCTTTCAATGAATTGGCCCCACCATTGAGTTGATTTACTAAGGGCAAATACACCATTCACTTTTTATGGGAAGTTGCACTTTGCATGGAAGTTTTTCCAAAGCTTGATGAATGCTGTAAAATATTGTAAAGATACCCAATGACATTTAAGGAAAATTGCTTGCACATGATTGGATGATGGAAGCCAGCAGAGCTTCACCTTTTTCACTAAGCTCTGGATAAATTTCCCTTACTAAATGCAACTTCCCTTGCAAAGTGAACAGCCTCATTGCCTTTGGTAAATGAACCCCTATATCCCTAGTACATAACTAGTTGAGCAGGCATAAGCTTCCAGTCAGGTGCAAGGTACAGTGAAATCCTACACCTAGTCTATATGAACAGCTTGTGTTCCTTGTGGGGAATGCACAAGACAAAGAGCAACAGTGTGCAGTAACCAATTAAATACCAGCTTCCACATACCTAAATAAAGTCAGCTATCAAGCCTTAAAATCTTAATTGCTGACTTGGGTTACCCAACATGATTATTGCTTGTACAATCTTATTAAATAAGCCCAATAAAATAACCCCTGTAATATATTTCAGTGTTCTCTTAGAATTCGTCTGTTTCTTATATAATTATTTATTCTTGTAGGACCATTTTCCTTTTTCTAAGACAAAAAAAAAAAGAACAAGTCTTTGCTAAGGTTTTCTTGTACTTATGATAATTAAGCTGTAGATAAAACTTAACAAAATAAAATAATTAATAAAGAATGTATTACTGCCAGAGACTGATGGCTTGCTCGGGGAACTCTTCCATTTGAAATCTGTCCTGGGGGATTTATTACTCTGTCATTGTTTAATCCACATTATTTGAGCATATTAAATTTCATATCTCATGGTTACAAAATGGATTAGCCATCCTGTCCTATTCTTATTCTGAGCTGTATGTGCTGTCTATATGAGTGACAGCACATGCTTTTTTTGCTGCTTCCTCATAATGTGGGTTCCTATTCACACAATTGTCTTGTGAATAGCACTCCAATGCACCTCAGGATGGCACAACACGTGCCCTGTGCATTGCACTGCATCAAAAGGCAACCTCCCCTATGTGCACGTGCATTGCTGTGCTTTTCAGCTGAATGGGCTGTTTAACACATGGCAAAAAAGGATGTTGCTGCACACAGTGTTGTGGTGCGAACTGGCCCCTCAGCCTGAAACTGATGTAGGTTAAATTGCCACCTAGATTGGTGGACGTAGTTACCATCCTAGATAAGTTGAAAAAATGGGGAATTGTAGCTAACTTACTCTTCTTTAGTACTGACAGCTCCACCATCCCTATGGTTGCTGTATTGCCGCCACAGCCACCTTCTCAGTAATGTCTTCTGCATCCATTGTCTTCACTATTTAACCAATGAATGAAAATGTAGACTTAGAGTATACACTGGCCTGTGTATGCTCTGAATTGAACAATAAAAAATTGCAAAAGTAAGAATTCTTATAGCAGGGTAAACTTACAAGGTCTCTTCTACCAAACAACTCCCTCTACTGAACACAAAAAATGCATATTTAGTACTCCGGAGTAATGCGGTGCCTTTCTCTCTCACTAGAACCCTACTGCACCTTACCAATGGAGGTGCATTGCAACGCACAACTCACAGTGCTGTGGTATGTTGCAAAAAAATAGAACATGTACCTTATACATTAAACAGCCTATTCAAACAAGCAGGCTTCCTTTATGCAATACACATTAATGTGCAAATTAGTACACAGCAACAGCGTGAACCCAGCCTTACTTCTAACATTTTTTGTTCACTTTAGTTCCACTTTAAAGAAGAACCTATGATGCCTACAATCACTTTAGCCACACCCTGCAATTGCAAATGTCTTACTAAGCTGACCCTCTCACTTCAGTGCTTTTGAACTAACTAAAATGTGAATATCAGCGCACTATAGGTAGGGATTCCCAAATAATTGCAGCAGCTGAAAACTTCTGCCACCCCAGCAGAAAAACATACATTTTTAAAATCGAAGCCAAAAAGTCAATGTCCCTTTAAATGTCCTTTCAGAAAAAATCTTTAAAGTCTTTGGATCCAAAGTACATCTGCTAAAAGAGCCTTTGATGGAAAAAAAAAATCTCAAAGGTAGAAAAAGAGGAAACTATATTGTGTAGTATGTTCTACTCCACATGAGCACAATATATGATTTTAAGTTTTGCACATGTGGAGTGCAGTATACAAAACTATGTAGATTCCTCTTTTTCTTCCTTTGAGATTTTTGTTTGAGTTAGGCCTCTTTCACACAGGCTTTCTGATCCGGTCCACCTGTCAGTTTTTCAGGCAGACCTAAACGGACGCTCCATGCACCCTTATGGAATAGCGGATTTCAGCAGTGACATGTCCGCTGACACCCGCTGCTATCCGATCCGATCCTGTCCGTGAAATCCAGATGGTTGGTGACCCTATTTTCCATCCATCTGGAGGATTGGATAGGATCGGATGAAAAGGAATAAGCGGTCTGTTTTCATCTGTTTTCCCATAAAGGAGAGCGGGGCTCTGACAGGTCCATCTCAGCACAGTGACTGGAGACGGACCTGTCATCAGCCTGCCCAGCAGGGATCGACGGATCAATCCCCTGCTGAGCAAAACGGAGTCCGCCATGTGGAAAGCCCGTGTGAAAGGACCCTTAAATCAAAGGCTCAAGAATGATGAGACAGTTCTTTTTGCAGATGTGCTTTATTGGATCCAAAGACTTTGAAGATTTTTCTGAGGGACATTAAAAGGGACATTGGGGTTGATTTACTAAGGGCAAATAGACTGTGCACTTTGCAAAGTGCAGTTGCACTCTGCAAGTGAAGTTGCTCCAGAGCTTAGTAAATGAGGTAAAGTTTCACTTTGTAAAGAAATACACAATCACATGCAAGGAAAACTAAAAAAAATTATAATTTTTGCTTGCACATGATTGGATGATGGAAGTCAGCAGAGCTCTCCCTTATTTACAAAGCTCTGGAGCAAATGCTCTTGCAGAGTGCAACTGCAATTTGCAAAATGCACAGTCTATTTGCCTTTAGTAAATCAACTCCATTGACTTTTGGACTAACTAACCTGAACAATTATGCACATACAGAGCTTTTTTTCTCAGAGAAAAGGTGCAGGAACTCCCCCTTTTAAATCTTCTTATCTCCGCTCCCATACCCACCTCTGGGCAACATCCCTTGGTTCTGCCCCCTACCTTCCTCTGAGCAACACTCATTGGATCCACTCCCTACCCACCTCTGAGCAACTTCCTATTGTTCCACCCTTTATCCACCTCCCAGTACTGCCCCTTTTTAGAGAATATAGAACCAAGTAACATTTTATGGTGATAAGTAATTTGTATGGAATTTGTTAACAACAAGAAAAGTAGTAAAGTAGATCCCCTGCAGCCAGCAGCAATAGATCCTTTCCAACGAAAATAGATTTTTTTTTCCAGCTAAAATGGATCCCAACAACAATAGACTCGGCAGAAACAACAGATTTCCCAGCATCAATAGACTCTCCAGTAGCCAATAACAATAGACCACTTCCTCTACAAAAGTTCCCCCACCAACAATAGATCTCCCCAACAATAATAGATTGCCACAAAAATAGATGCTCTCCAGCAACAATAGATCCCCAACAGCCAGCAAGAACAGACACCTCTCTCAACAGTAGATCCCTTCCAGCAACAACTAAACCCCACCAGCAACATAAGCCCCCCCCCCCCAGCAGCAGCAATGACCTCCATCATGCAAAAATGAATACCCCTCCTGGAACAATAGAGCCCCCCCAGCAGCCAGCATTAACAGACCCTCCAGCACCCCTTGCCATTACATATATTCACTGCTGGAGGTGCCGGAACTGCGTTTCCCCCGCGTTCCTGCTGAAAAAAAGCCCTGTGCACATGGAGAATGCAGTATGTCACATCACAACTCACTGCAGTGAATAGAGACAAATGAACTGTAACATTTTCATTGAATATATTTGTAATCAAACAATCAAAATTACTAAGTGCAAAAAAATTGTGCAAATATATGATAAAGTGCATCAGTGATATGGCCTAAATAAATAGTCATAAAATGACTATATGCCACAAATGGAAATTAAGAGTTCATAGTCCATCGGAATAATAAATATATGAAGTGATGTCTGTAACAAATCCACCACAAAAGTGCAACATGCAAAAGGATCTCCTTGTGGATGAAATGTGATTGGCCGAGGGCGGATATTGGGGAAGATGGAAAAAGGAGCCCTGGAAGTCAAAGCGCAGGGGGACAACAAGCCTCTCTGAATCGGATGATTCCAGGGGCGATAACCAAAGGGGACAGCTCGTAGGCCCAACAGAAGGCCGCCCCGCTGACCGCACACACACAGGAGGGGGAGGGCGGGAACAGCCTATGTGCGCCAGGCGGCGACATGGAGAAAAGACAGAGAGACACCACCTAAACTGTCAACTGTCAAAAACAATACAATGTATTAGTCCAAAACTAATGTCATGGACTTAGTACTCTAATGCAGTGGTCTCCAAACCGCAGCCCTGTGCTTGCCTTTATTGGGGCACTATTCCTCTCACTGTTATGAGACACTATTTTCCCAACTGACACCCAATAAGGGGGCTTCATTTCTCCCACTTACACCAATAATATGGTAGTCTTCCTCCCAATACTTGACCCAATTATACCATTCTTCCCCCTAATACCAAATATGGTAAGGTTTATGCCCACTGATGCGATGAAAATTTCCACTGGCGCTTGCCAGTCTTGCCACTCTAAACTCTAAAGGACATTAAACTGGTGCTTTGATTAGAAAGTATGGAGACCCCTGAATTAAATCAAGGATTGAGCAACGACATAGCAATGAGCAGCAAACAGACCCACCTAAAACAAGGGTCAACAGACCAAAAACACTCAGATGACAGCTTAAAACATTTTGCAGCAAGTTCACATCAGCAGAGCTCTGAAGATCCACTCGCTAAAACTTTGAGAAGGTATGAACAGAAGACCCGTTGGGGGCCTTGCAAACCTGTAAAAAAAACAGACGCTTGATGCTAACAAAAAAAAACAAAAAAAAAAAAAAAAGAGCTGCTGGAATGCTTGCTACGGAGGAGAGTAATCCTGAAAGCTCTGAAGATGAGCTGCCCGAGCCACCTACCAATGGAGGAAGAGGACAAAAAGGGACTTTTTCTAAAGGAAAATGTTGCAGCAAGGTAGACATTAACTGCTCTGATCATATCCAGGCAGTGGAGTGAAACCCCATTGTAATGCTTTGCTGCAGGACATAAGAAAGGAAGAATAAAATCCAAATTGAGGTGAATGGAAGAGACCACCTTGGGGAGGAAAGAGGGTCTGGTTCTCAGGACCACTTTGTCTGTAAGTAGGATAAGAAACGTGAGTCCCGAAAAGAGGAGGATCTGGGCTGCTCTCTGCAAAACCTTTGCACAGAGCAGGTGGGTATAACTTGTTTGTTATTTTTAAAGAAAAAAAACCCAAGTCTTTAGTATCACTTTAAAGTACAGTTTCCAACATGAAGAACAGGGAGCAGAATTAAAGCGACTTCACCAAATCTCACTTCACATCTTGTTAGGCTACAGTCAAAGGAAGCAGTGCCTTAGATAAATTCAAGTTAAAATTTCAGGAGCAATTACCATTTCTAGATGTTATCTATAAGATAGCAAATGTTGACTTTTTCTGTCTACACAGAGTTTAAAGGTAATTTCTCACTTGATGGAGAGCCAAATAGCTGTTTCCTAAAGGGTTTCCTCCACTGATAGTTCTTCAGTGTTTAAAATATGTTCTTTTTTTGTTCTCAATGCACACCGCTTGGCTCTTTCTTTCAATTTAAAAAAAAAACAATTATGGATTAACATATTATTATAAAAAGTTGATTTGGGGAATGTTTAACATTGTCAAGTGGAAAAATAATGTCCAAAAGAACAAAATACAAAAAGTATTTAAAGCTGTTTGAATCCATAGATAATGACACATGTTTACAGCTCAGGACCATTTTAAAGATAAAGTCTAGCCTTGCTTTAAAATCATCTTGTGGGTCTATAGTATTTTTTAGCATTCTCTATTATAGAATTCCACATTTAATTTCGTAAGACCGAATGAACTCAGCAGGAAGAATTTGATCATCAGGACAGTCGTTCTGCATTTAAAAATAGTACCATGATTCAGTTCTTTTATGCTGTCAGAGGCATTTGTAATGGAAACTTAATGATAATGCTGCACAGTATTAGATTTATTAATCCTGTTTTATAACTGTTTCTAATAAGTTAGTGTACTGTAGATGGGAGAGTTTATACAGCTTATTTTTAACTTAAAAGAATTGACACAATTAAAGCTGAACACCAGGCAAACAGGTAAATACACAGATGAAATACATATCTGGGTGCTGTTTGTACTGCTTAAGGATTTGAGTTTCAATCCATCCAATCCTGAGCTTTACACAACTCTGCCACATAGCACAGGGAAGGGACCAGATTTTTTCCTCTGCTGCACTCCAAACATTTCTTTAGTCTAAATGTAAAATCACATATTCATTTCCACATTCTATTTCAATTATTTCTAGCCTACTTCTATTAATCTGAATGACCCTGAATTTTGCAAATGTACTTTGTGAAGCTCCCTACCAGGGCCGGAGTGGGACTCATTTTCAGCCCTGGAGTTTCATGCCTTAGACCGGCCCAATTTAGTTCACCTGACTGAAAAACTCCCACACATGGCATCATCCCATCCTACCTTGTTGCTAAGACTTTGCTACAACACTCCCAGCTGTTCACCTCCACCATCATAATGGTGAGCTCAGTCTCCGCGCTTTTTCTCCCCTAGTGCAGTAGGTGTGAGCTAAAAGGTCACTCATGTGATGGTGGAAGTGAAAAGTAAGAGCTGGGCGTGTCTTACCAACAAGGCGGGATGGGATACCATCACTGGGAGTTTTTTAGTCAGGTTTCAGGAGGTATATAAATGGCCTTTACCTATAACAAGGGCTTTATTCATCTTTAGTCAGAGCTTTACTATTTCATTTTAACCACCCCCCCCCCCCCTTATCTGTATTGGCAGTTTTTGGAAAAGATGAACTAATCCTTTCATGTTCACTAAAACATGCAGTTTGGCTCAGGGGCGGACTGACAACTCATGGGGCCCCCGGGCAATAGGGGATCATGGGGACCCCTGTGTCCCCATCCATGTGTCCCAGCCCACACTCAAGCAGCTTATCAGTACCCATCAAATGCAGCTTATCAATGCCTATCAAATGCAGCCTTACCAGTACCCATCAAATGCAGCCTCATCAGTGCCCATCAAATGCAGCCTTATCAGTGCTTATCAAATGCAGCCCCATCAGTGCCCATCAAATGCAGCCTAACCAGTGCCCATCAAATGCAGCCTAACCAGTGCCCATCAAATGTAGCTTATCAGTGCCCATAAAATGCAGCTTATCAGTGCCCAAACGCAGCCTCGTCAGTACCCATCAAATGCAGCCCCATCAGTGCCCATCAAATGCAGCCCCATCAGTACCCATCAAATGCAGCCCCATCAGTGCCCATCAAACGCAGCCTAACCAGTGCCCATCAAATGTAACTTATCAGTGCCCATAAAATGCAGCTTATCAGTGCCCAAACACAGCCTCATCAGTACCCATCAAATGCAGCCCTATCAGTGCCCATCAAATGCAGCCTCACCAGTGCCCACCAAATGCAGCTCATTAGTGCCAATCAATGCAGCATCAATAGTGCCTATCAAATGCAGCCTCACCAGTGCCCATCAATGCAACCTTACCAGTGTCCATCAAATGCAGCCTTATTAGTGCCCGTCAAATGCAGCTTATCAGTGCCATCAAATGCAGCTCGTCAGTTCCCATCACATGCAGACTCACCAATACCCATCAAATGCAGCCTGACCAGTGCTCATCAAATGCAGTATGTTAGTGCTCATCAATGCAACATCAGCAGTGCCAACAAATGCAGCCTTATTAGTGCCCATCAAATGCGGCTTATCATTACCCATCAATTGCAGCCTTATCAGTGCCCATTCAATGCAGCTTATCAGTGCCCATCTAATTCAACCTCACCAGTGCCTGGATCACACAGAACAGCGATCTCTCGCTGTGTCACGGAGCTCGAATTTAAATTGCCTGGCGGCTGCTGTCAACATAGTTCCACCTCCTAGACTGGCTCCTATGATACAGGTCACACTGATTCAATTTTCTAGCATTGGATCAGTGTGCCGTCTATCATAGGAGCCAGTCTAGGAGGCGGGACTTTGTTACATCGCTGCAGAACAATTCAGATCCAGGTTCCGTGACACAGCAGGAGATCGCTGCTCTGTGTGACATACACAAGGAGAGGAGGAAGGAGGGAAGCACTCTGACAGGGGCGCCCCAGAATGACGTCATTGATGCAATTGTGATTCAGCTGTTGCCTGCATTGATGGAGAATCGTTTAAGGTTGAATCGCAATGCATCGATTATACAATTATTTTGAACACCCCTACTTGACCACCAATGTTAGTCCCGGTTCACATTAGTGCGATGACAGACATTGCATGTGATTCGAAGGGCACTGCTCTGAAAATCATGTGATGTTTGTGTGATGCGAATTGAGCCATACCGATTGTATGGCTAAATTCGCATCGCATTTGGACACAACTCGCACAGGATACCTTTTTTTGGGTCCGCAGCAGAATTGGATTGCATGGGTGATCCGATTCATGTCTGAACTGACAGTTCACACTGCGATATGCAAACTGATCTGGGGGAGTCGGGAACTTTGTATTGACACCCCCCAGCGATTCGCATATGACAGTGTGAACTGCCTGCGATTTGAATGCGATGCGGGAACCCGCAGTGCATTTGCAGGGTTCCCGCATCGCATATGTGTGAACCGGCACTAAGAGACATTCTTCCAGCTGAAGTGCACAGATGTCAGTGTTAGGGAAAAGCCCTTAGTGTACAGATATCAGAGATATACATAGGGAATAACTCATTAGGTGCTATTCCCTATAAATAAAACTGATATCTGTACACTGAGGGGCACTCACTATACTGGGGAATAGCAGCTGCTAAAAGGGTACTGGGAAAGAAGGAATGAACCAGTCTGGCTGGTGATTATAGACACACACAACACCTTATACTTCTGTCATTATTACACACTGACCTGCTGCTACACACACTGCAGGTCAGGCTGCTTAGCTCCGAGGTGACATTGCTCCACTCTGCACTCTGTGGCCTCCATCTCCCTCACCCGAAGCAGTGATGTGTAGCCCCGCCCCTCAGCTGAATTCCCCAGAGGGAGGGGTGGCCAGAGCTCCTGTCCCTGCCATCATCTCCACATGGCTGACGGCTCCATGATCGCTCTCTGATCCATCCTGTGATAGGGTGCCATCTCTTCTTCCACGCCTCCCACCAGAAGTGTATCGCCTGCAAGCCAATTATCGGCAGCGCTGGGCGGCCCGGGGGCGTGTTTTTGGAGTGGGACGAGGCATGGAACGCAGCATGTCCTAAAAGTGAGTTTAGTAAGTGACTTCCTCTTCAACAAGAAATGACAACGGCCCTCGACCAATCCGGCCCACCGGGAATTCTCCCGGTGCTCCCGATTGGCCAATCTGGGCCTGCTCCCTACACATTTGTGCTCTGTGACAGGTATTCCCTATGCCCTGTGAATAGGCAGTGCTGTGCCACACATTTCATAGAGCCTGCCTTCTGAACTACAGAGGAGCTGAGAGAAGGAGTTTAAAGGTTTGAGTAAGTAAAGGAATCACTGTTTGCAGGCAGCAAGGTACCATGGGATATGTAGTCCTTAGAAGCAAAAGTAAACAGCAGAGGAGAAGCTGAAAAACATGCAGGGAATCTAGGAATTTGTGAAAGGAGGCCAGCAGATAGGCAGAACTCACAACATAAAATTTGAGTTTTCAAGTAAGTTTACATTGGATTGTCAAACATAACTATTGGTTGTATTCCTTTTATAATACTGAGGTTATAAAGATAAAGTATATATTGTGACCATAGATGTCCTTTAACCGCTTCAGCCCCGGAAGGTTTTACTCCCTTAACGACCAAGCCATTTTTTGCGATACAGCACTGCGTTATTTTGATTGACAATTGTGCAGTCCTGCCACACTGTACCCAAAAAAACCTGATGTCCTTTTTTTCCTACAAATAGAGCTTTCTTTTTGTGGTATTTGATCACCTCTGCAGTTTTTTTTTTTTGCGCTATAAACAAAAATGTGAGAACATTTTGAAAAAAACAACAAAACTTTTTACTTTCTGCTATAAAAATGCGCTTGGTAAAAAAATGTAAAAAATCTTAATTTCTTCATCAATTTAGGCCAATATGTATTCTGCATATTTTTGGCAAAATAAATCCCAATAAACGTATATTGATTGGTTTGTGCAAAAGTTATTGCGTCTACCAACTATGAGATATTTTTATTGCATTTTTATTTATTTATTTGTTACTAGTAATGGCAGCAGTTTTTTTATAGTGGGACTGTGACATTGCTGTGGACAAATCAGACACTTAACTGACACTTTTACGGGGACCAGTGACATTATTACAGTGATCAGTACTAAAAATATGCACTGTTACTATACTAATGACACTGGCAGGGAAGGGTTTAACATCAGGGGCGATCAAAGGGTAAAATGTGTCCCTAGGGGGTACTTTCTAACTGTGTGGGGGATGGTCTGACTGGGGGAAGACATTGATCCGTGTTCCTGTTTAGCAGGAACACAAGATCTTTATCTTCTTCCCTGACCGAATGGTGATCTGCCTTTTTTTTCTCAGGAAAGATCGTCGGGTCCAGACACTGCATCTGCCAGACCCACTGATTGGCTCCTGCTGTGTCCAATCACACTGGGAGCAGGCCGCCGGTGGCGCCCGTCTCAGACTAGGAAGAACATGCAGTAAATGTGCTGTGGCCGGTCCAGAAGAGGTTAAGTAATAGTTATGGGTCTTATCCCTCCCCAACTGACTGGGTAGTGAAGGAATAGCAACTTACTAATAAGCTCTCTCTTTGTCACTATGCTCTCTCCTCCTATCAATTTGACCCTTGTACTACGGCATAACTTACAGGGGGCTGTAATAGACGAATACTAGGTCAATTCAGGCTACTTATGTCACCTGCATTTAAAGCAGAGTTGAAAGATATTTTAACAAACTTGCTTACCTTCCAATATACAGTATTTGCTGTTCTATTTAGTCATTTTGTAGTCAAAATGGCGATTTTAACATATGTGCAAAAATTTTTCCCAGCAGACAAGTGGGTAAACAACCTGTGCAGAAGCGAGGTGTGAGAAGGTGGGAATGACTAATGTTTTTTTTTTTTTTTTTCAAACTGCTTTTCCTTGTATCTCTAAATCCCCACCAAAGCAGAAATCAAGCTAGGAATGGAAGGTCACACACCATGTAGAGTGTTGTTATTATTTTCAGGCAATGAAAACCAGAGAGATAAGTGTTTAGGTGCTTTACAGCAGGGCCAAGCTCCTCTTAGAATATGTTGTTTTGAAATTGCCATTGTCCCATGCCAGCTCATTGGACTAAGAACATCATCACACTCAAGAAGTGTCCCCTGTGCTCGGCCCTCCTGTAACGTACCTAAACACTTATCTCTCTAGTTCTGAAAATAATTATAACACTCTACATGGTGTGTGACCTTCCATTCCTCGCATGATTTCTGCTGTGCTGGGGATTTAGAGATACAAGGTAAAGCAGTTTAAAACACATTACTTTTACCATCTTCCCACAACCCGCTTCTGCACAGGTTGTTTAACCACTTTGTCTACTGGGGCAATTTTTGGCGCACGTTAAAAATCTGCATTTTTTTGCTGTAAATTGCTGTTAACTCCTCAAAAAGAATATTTTTTTGAAAGCAGAGACCCTGAGAATAAAATGGTGGTAGTTTTTTTATGCATGATATTTGTGCATTTATTTATCAATTGCATATTTTTAAGAAAAAATACACTAAAATGAATTTTAGCGCAAACAAACACAACATTATGCCCACATTTTTGGCCAGAACTGGAAGGCATATTCAAAATGTGGCCGGACCAGAGTCTTGTAAAGTGGGAGAATATTCTCTTTATCTCCGGAGTGCATGGGCGTCCGCAGGTAGGGGCAAATGTCCCCCCCCCCCTGGAATCTCAACTTCCCCTTTCAAGTGGTTGTTAAGCCACTTTATACCATCCTGTCTGGTCTGTTTAACAATCCTGTGTGTCTGTGTATGTGTTTTTAAAAAAAAAACAGTTTTCAGAGGGCCGTGCGCTGCTAACGTGACCCGTCGGCTCTCTCCTCTCCCTGTCTGACAGCTGCCTGCAGTGGGTGGGGCCGAGGATTCCTGACTGATGTCAGTCGGGAGGGGAGGGGGAAAGGAGGATAGAGGCAGCAAGTCACGTGAGCGGTGAGTGGCGCTCTGAAAACTTGTAAAGAATGGCTTATTTTTATAAAACACAAACACAGGGGCACACAGGATTAGTAAACAGACTGTAGACAGGATATGAAACTTTAAATGAAACTACAGGAGCAGGAGAGGAGGGGGGCACTGACACAGGAGCAGACAGGCAGGGAGGGAGGGGGGAGAGAGGACAAAGGAGAACGGGGGGGGGCTGCGGATGACGGAGGCACATAAACTGACCACAGTGTCAGGGCTCAGCAGCCGTGGTATATCGTGGTCATTTTATAGGGGGGAGGACATAGCCAGGATCAGCCAGGTATTTTAGGTGACAGAAGAGGACAAATTACACAGCAAAGCACTGTGCTGGATAACATGCTTTAACAGGATCCATTTTTTTTTTTTTTAGGTTAACAAATGCTTTAAAAATAAATGCTGCTGTTTGTTCTTTAAAAATAAATACTCAAAATAAGTATAATGACTAAGCCCCTCCCCTTCGTGACATTGTTAAAAAGGGGCGGAGCATTGGTGACCTTAAAATGATGCCCCCCCCCCCTGAAAAAAGTTCTGTGGACGCCCATGCCAGAGTGAATCTCCTTTTTCATACATGCCAGTATACTGTTGGCTTTGCATGCCATTGCCAAGCCTGTTGTTCACTAGGACTCCTAGGGCCCTGTCCATCTTAGATTCACCCAGAGGTTCACCCCCTAGCGAGTAATGTGCATTCGTATTTCTGACACCCAAGTACATTACCTTACATTTTTCAACATTAACCACTTTACCACCGGAGGATTTTGCTGTCTTACGTCCAGGTCACTTTTTGTGATTCAGCGCTGTAAGATTTTAACTGACAATTGTGCGGTCGTGCGACACCGTACCCAAACGAAATTTACGTCCTTTTTTTCCCACAAACAGAGCTTTCTTTTGGTGGTATTTGATCACCTGTGCGATTTTTACTTTTTGCGCTATAAACCAAAAAAAGCGTTTATTTTGAAAAAATAACAATGTTTTTAACATTTTTTTATATGAAATTCCTCCCAAAAAATATGTAAAAATCAAATTTTTTGAAAATTTTTGGCCAATTTGTTTTCTGCTACCTATGTTTGGTAAAAAAAATCACAATAAGCGTATTTTGATTGGTTTGCGCAAAAGTTATTGCGTTTACTAACTAAGGGAAAGATTTCTGTCATTTTTGGTGTTTTTTTTTTAACGAGTAATGGCGGCGATCTGCGATTTTTTTTGCGGGACTGCGACATTGCGGCGGACAGATCGGACCCTTGACTGACATTTCTGACACTTTTGGGGGTACCAGTGACATTACTGCAGTAATCAATGCTATATATATATGCACTGTTACTGTAAAAATGACACTGGCAGGGAAGGGGTTATTTTTATTGGAGAGAGAGGGGTTAATGTATGCCTGGTGCTTACTGACGTGTGGGGGGGGGGGGAGGTGACTGAGTGAGTCAGGGACAGATCGGATGTTCAGCTATGCTGAACGCGAGCGCCGCCTACGGGTAGGTCTACGTCGCTGGACGATAACGAGCCACTGTGCCGCAGTAGAGGCACAGTGGCCGGAGCTAAAGTGGTAAAACCTCATCTGCCATGTAGTTGCCCACCCCATTATTTTGTTCAGGTCCGCTTGTAAAGTTACCACATCCTGCGTAGCAGATATTGGCCTGCTTTGCTTAGTATCGTCTGCAAAATATAGAGATTGTGCTGGATATCCCATCCTCTAGGTCGTTTATGAATAAATTAAACAGTATTGGTCCCAGGACAGATCCTTGGGGGACCCCACTTTCCACACCTGACCAATCAGAGTACTCCCCATGTATTACCACCCTCTATATATAATTTATATAATTCTTTATTTATAACTTTTTACATTTTTTTAACTATATTGGTGGTGGTGCTCTCCATTCTCTACATCAGCGGTCTCCAAACTTTCTATACAAGGGGCCTGTTTACTGTTCTTCAGACTTTAGAAGGGGCAAACTGTGGCCAGTGGGAGTAGAAAATGTCCTGGTGTCAGGGGGGGTAAACAATGCCACATCATTAGTGTGAGGAATAGTACCCCCTCATTGGTATCAGTGGGAGTAATAGTGCCCCATCATTGGTGTCATTGGGAGGAATAGTGTCCCATTGTTGGTGTCAGCGGGCGGAATAGTGGCCATCATTTGTATCTGTTGGAGAAATAGTTCCCCATTGTTGGTGTCAGTGGCAAGAATTATGCCCCCATTGTTGGTGTCAGTAAAAGGAATAGTGCCCCAAGGGCCGGATAAAGGCAAGCAAAGGCCCCTGGGCTGCAGTTTGGAGATCACTGTTGTACATGATGGATGAACTTATAACTTTATGTTTGGTATGAAACCTTTACTTTTTGGACCTCTACTTGAATGAGTGGACTATCATATTTCTGCCTCTCTTTTGGTCACCTACTCAGTAGGCTCTTAAATATCTGAAGTGACATCAAAGCCCTGCATGTAAGGTCTCAGTGGTTCCTGTAGAAACTTGTGTGGAATATCTGGGCATTACCTGTGTCAGTTTAAATCCACCTGGAGACCGGATGATGATGCACCAACTATATAAACCATGCATTTAAATCACACATGTGAGCCATGCATATAAGGGCTTGGTGGATCCTGTAAGGTCTCAGTGGTCCCTGCAGAAGCCTGTGTGGGATATTTGTGCATTACTTATGTTATTCTAAATCCACCTGGGGACTGGATGATGATGCACCAACTATGTGAGCTATGCATTTACACCATACATCTAAACTATGCATACTAGGGCTCGGTGGTTCCTGTAGAATCTCTACATGTGGACATCTGTGTTCCAATAAAAACAAGTTTTTTTCTACCCGGAGACAGGATAATTCTGCACCTATTTGTATGCCGTTTTAGTGGTCCCTGTTAAAGTATATATGTGGATGTTCTTCTCTTTGACAGACCACAGGTTAAATCCACCCTGAGCCTTTCTCCATGTTTTGCAGTATTCAGGTTCATTGGATAACATCACTATAGCTTCTATAGATTAACTATTGCCACCCTATTGGTTTCAACTACCTGATGTGTCATATTTCCAGCGATATACAATGTCTTCACGGAGCTCTCCTGGAATGCGAGCTGGGTGATATGTTATCACAATTCTTGTGGAAAAAGTGAATGACCCAGCAGCTGCTTTTTTATAGTTGTCCTATCCATTCTAGTATTATTCACTTCACTCACAGTACTTAGTTCTTTAGAGAACTGTTGCCATCTTGAGAGAGTACCACCACTGTTACATGATAATAACATTCTTATAATACATATAATACAGTGCCTTGCGAAAGTATTCGGCCCCCTTGAACTTTGCAACCTTTTGCCAGATTTCAGGCTTCAAACATAAAGATATAAAACTGTAATTTTTTTGTGAAGAATCAACAACAAGTGGGACACAATCATGAAGTGGAACAAATTTATTGGATATTTAAACTTTGTTAACAAATAAAAATTGAGCGTGCAAAATATTCAGCCCCTTTACTTTCAGTGCAGCAAACTCTCTCCAGAAGTTCAGTGAGGATCTCTGAATGATCCAATGCTGACCTAAATGACTAATGATGATTAATAGAATCCACCTGTGTGTAATCAAGTCTCCGTATAAATGCACCTGCACTGTGATAGTCTCAGAGGTCCGCTTAAAGTGCAGAGAGCATCATGAAGAACAAGGAACACACCAGGCAGGTCCGAGATACTGTTGTGGAGAAATTTAAGGCCGGATTTGGATACAAAAAGATTTCCCAAGCTTTAAACATCCCAAGGAGCACTGTGCAACCGATAATATTGAAATGGAAGGAGTATCAGACCACTGCAAATCTACAAAGACCTGGCCGTCCCTCTAAACTTTCAGCTCATACAAGGAGAAGACTGATCAGAGATGCAGCCAAGAGGCCCATGATCACTCTGGACGAACTGCAGAGATCTACAGCTGAGGTGGGAGACTCTGTCCATAGGACAACAATCAGTCGTATACTGCACAAATCTGGCCTTTATGGAAGAGTGGCAAGAAGAAAGCCATTTCTTAAAGATATCCATAAAAAGTGTAGTTTAAAGTTTGCCACAAGCCACCTAGGAGACACACCAAACATGTGGAAGAAGGTGCTCTGGTCAGATGAAACCAAAATTGAACTTTTTGGCAACAATGCAAAACGTTATGTTTGGCGTAAAAGCAAAACAGCTCATCACCCTGAATACACCATCCCCACTGTCAAACATGGTGGTGGCAGCATCATGGTTTGGGCCTGCTTTTCTTCAGCAGGGACAGGGAAGATGGGAATATGAATGGAGCCAAATACAGGACCATTCTGGAAGAAAACCTGATGGAGTCTGCAAAAGACCTGAGACTGGGACGGAGATTTGTCTTCCAACAAGACAATGATCCAAAACATAAAGCAAAATCTACAATGGAATGGTTCACAAATAAACATATCCAGGTGTTAGAATGGCCAAGTCAAAGTCCAGACCTGAATCCAATCGAGAATTTGTGGAAAGAATTGAAAACTGCTGTTCACAAACGCTTTCCATCCAACCTCACTGAGCTCAAGCTGTTTTGCCAGGAGGAATGGGCAAAAATGTCAGTCTCTCGATGTGAAAAACTGAGAGAGACATACCCCAAGCGACTTACATCTGTAATCGCAGCAAAAGTAGGCGCTACAAAGTATTAACTTAAGGGGGCTGAATAATTTTGCACGCTCAATTTTTCAGTTTTTTATTTGTTAAAAAAGTTTGAAATATTCAATAAATTTCGTTCCACTTCATGATTGTGTCCCACTTGTTGATTCTTCACAAAAAAATTACAGTTTTATATCTTTATGTTTGAAGCCTGAAATGTGGCAAAAGGTTGCAAAGTTCAAGGGGGCCGAATACTTTCGCAAGGCACTGTATATGCTTGATAAAAGTTGTAAAGTATGTTGATTTATATTTTATGATGTATCTATATAACTTTTTTAAGACCATTTTGAAGTTTTTCATGTTGTAATAGGTATACTATTGTTTTTAACCCATGTTTTGTGTCTTTATAATTTTCTATTTTTGTGATAAAATTTGTCTGTTAAACACTAGCTCCGTAAGAGTCAGATACATTTTTTGTCTGTCTTTTCTTTAGAAAATAATTATTTGAACTTACATGGAAGCGCTATGAAAGTAGATATTCATAGAGTAGTGGTAACTGTATTGCTTTTGCAAGGGGGCTAACAAGCCCCATAGGATGGGCATGTGAAAGGTACTTTTTATGGAGACATTGGATGTCTATTAGAACCCCAATGTCTCCCTTGCCCTTCAATGCAGCTATTTATATACAGATTGTGTTTGAATAGCTGCATCTTTGGCCTCACTAGCCGATAAATGAGAGGTATGACCCTGGAAGTAGCATAATACAACCTGCTTCTGGGGTTATTAGTCGCAGGAGGGATCGGGGAACTGATGTTCTGGAAGTTCCCCCTGCTTACTCTGGGGAAACTGTTTCCCACAGTCCTGGGCACCCTGGTGGTACAGGACTTCCTAGTATTACCTATGTGTGTGCCGCCGGCAGGGGGTGTATTTTGTAAAAAAAAGATCAGGCAGTTCTAGAGCATAAAGTGTGTAAATGAGTGTGCTGACCTAAAAAAGAGGTGGGGTAGGCAGCACCTAAACTCTAGAAACAAAAGAGTACAAACATGGAAAGAAAATATAAGTGTGCATCCCCCAAAAAATGTATATACATGTGTAAACTAACGACAAATATATATCTGGATTATAATCAACTGAAATAACACCAAAATACAATGTGACAAATATATTGGTGATAATAAAAATCAATAAAAAAACAGTATATTGGTGATTTCCCAACTAAATCCTGGGGAAAACGTGTAACACAATTCCAATAATTTCTTCTCAAAACGTGACAAGTGAAAGGAAAGTCCAAAACATCAAATTCTTCACCCAGGGATAGGGATAGGTACTGTGGATGGCTTCTTACCAGAAAGAAACTGCTAGCAAGCAACATTACAAAGTATAGTGACGGCGTGGCTCTCCTCAAATCCTACGCATTCTAGAGTTCTAGAGCAGCCCGATCACTTTTACTGGTAAGCCCTTAACCGCTTCTTTTATTTTTATTTTTTCTGTATATTTTCTTTTTATTGAGAAATAAAAGAAGCTTGCAATTCAATAGAAGAAGCTAAAACAGTACCTAGGTAAGAAACAGATCATGCGTGTCCCTTAGTCTAGTCACTAATTCTCCAACAACGACAACAAAGACATTTAAAACAGTTGAGGATATGCAGGTTACATTACAAAAAGGACAATACTGGATTATAGATAGAATTTATTTAAGACCAATGGGTATCAGCATGAGTAATTAAGGTTTATTATAAGGCACTTACAATTAAGTAATAGTTAATGCTCTATATCCAAGTAAATATAGTAATTCTGGACACTTCAACACAGAGAAGCAATAACAAAAGAAAAGAAAAATAGTAAAGCCCCCATAGAGAGTGGGGAAAACAATTTGCTTCAGGGGGTTAAGGCTACTCTAGGAGGAAAAAACTAATGGATTAGTATAGGGTATGTGTTAAAACCCCCTTTGCTGACTCTTAAAGCCGGTATCATGCTCACAGCTACATAGTTACATAGAAGTTATGGTTGAATAAAGACAATAGTCCATCCAGTTTAACCTGTGCAGGTGTGTGTGTGTCAGTGACGATATTCATTTCCCATATCCCTAAATATTGTGTTCTTTGATATGCATGTCCAAGAGTCTTTTAAAAGTATCGATACTCCCCGCTGATACCACCAATTGTGGAAGAGAGTTTCACATTCTTACCGCCCTGACAGTGAAAAACCCCTTACGCAGCTTAACCACTTTACCCTCGCTCACATTGCTGCTACTGCGGCAATGTGGCTCGTTATCGTCCAGCGACGTAGACCTACATCGCTGGACTCCTCCCCTTGTGGGCGGCGCACGCGCGCCGCCGGAGGCTCGCTCCCGCTGTATTCAGTTACAGCGGGAGTCGGGCCAGGGGAGGAGCAGCGGCGATCGCCGCTGCTCTTCCCCGATCGTCGGGGATCTTGTGTGGAAATCCGCCCGCTTGTGTAAACAAAGCGGGCGGATCTCCTAAGTGACAGGCAGGGTCAGATTGCAGGGTTCAGCATAGCTGAACCTGCGATCTGTCCCTGTGTCACTCAGTCACCTCCTCCCACACACGTCAGTAAGCACCAGGCAGGCATACATTAACCCCTCCCTCTCCAATAAAAATTAACCCCTTCCCTGCCAGTGTAATTTTTACAGTAACAGTGCATATGTATAGCACTGATTATTATATTGTAGTAATGTCACTGGTACCCCCAAAAGTGTCAAAAATGTCAGTCAAGGGTCCGATCTGTCTGCCGCAATGTCGCAGTCCCGCAAAAAAAATCGCAGATCGCCGCCATTACTCGTTAAAAAAAAAAACACTAAAAATGACAGAAATCTTTCCCTTAGTTACTAAACGCAATAACTTTTGCGCAAACCAATCAAAATACGCTTTTTGCGATTTTTTTTACCAAAACTTTGTAGCAGAAAACAAATTGGCCTAAAATGATAAAAAAATTTGATTTTTACATTTTTTTGGGGGGAATTGCAGACAAAAAAATGTGAAAAATATTGTTATTTTTTCAAAATTGTCGCTCTTTTTTTGTTTATAGCGCAAAAAGTAAAAATCGCACAGGTGATCAAATACCACCAAAAGAAAGCTCTGTTTGTGGGGAAAAAAGGACATACATTTCATTTGGGTACAGCTTTGCACGACCGCGCAATTTTCCGTTAAAGTAAAACAGTGCCGAATCGCAAAATATGGCCTGGTCAGGAATGGGGTAAAACCTTCCGGTCATAAAGCGGTTAAAAATACGCTCATTGAGAATTTTTTTGTCAAAGACATGTAGCTAAATACATTTTGGCCTAAATATATGACAAAAATTGAATATATTGGATATTTTTTACCTGTCAAAGTAGAAAAATATTGTTATTTTTTCACAATTGTTGCATTTTTTAATTAATATCGCAAAAAATGAAAATCGCACAGGTGATCAAATACCACCAAAAGAAAGCTCTATTTGTGGGAAAAAAAGGACATAAATTTCGTTTGGATATGGCGTTGCATGACCGCGCAATTGTCAGTTAAATTCGCACAATGCCGAATCGCAAAAAGTGGCCTGGACGTAAGACAGCAAAATCCTCCGGTGGTAAAGTTGTTAAGGTTAAACTGCTTCTCCTCTAATCTCATTTTGTGGCCACGTGTCCTCTTGCACTCCCTGAGACCAAATTTTTTTTTTTCTATGCTGAGATCACCATTGAGATATTTGTAAATCGCTATCATGTCCTCTCTCAGGCGTCTCTTCTCCAGGGAGAATAAATTAAGCACTTGTAATAGCTCCTTGAAAATTAAGGTTCTCCAATCCAATTCGTTTAGTTGCCCTTCTTTGGACTCCCTCAAGTTCCAGCACATCCCTTTTGAGGATTGGTGACCAGAACTAGACAGAATATTCCAGTCTGACTGGACACAGGGAGTTGTGGCTCGGCTCCGGTGCCCTCATAGCAAGCTGCTTGGTGTGGGGGCACTCAACAGGAGGGAGGAGCCAGGAGCACCAAAGAGCAGGTAAGTATAACATGTTTGTTATTTTTAACTAGAAAAAAAAAATGAAACTTTTTTCTTATATTTAAAAGAAAATAACAATTATCTTTATATTTATTGACAGGGTGTTTGGGAGTATGGGATAATATAACATGCTGGGACCAAGCTAAGTTTGGAGAAACCGTCACTCAGTCTTGCCCTTTAGTGCTACGACATTTCTTCAGCAAAGATGGTAAGTGACGCACACTGTGACATTATAGAAAGAGTCACAAATCCTTACTCATATTGACTGTAAACCTAGTTTAGAACTGCACAACTCCATGCATAATACATAAGCATTTCTTTACCATTTATTGGTTCAAAATGACAGATAATGAGAAAGCCAGTTAAAAATAGACATGACGAACAGAAAATGAATAGATCTGACACATTGGTTCAAAATTTTTACTAACTGACCAGGCTTATTATATTTTTTATTATTATATTGTTCTTTGAATATATGTTGAGAAAGGTTGTATTGTTAATTGATGTATTTATTTTTCAAACAGATTTTGCTGTTGACAAGAGTTTTAGTTAGTATTGTCACACTTTTGAAGAGAAAGGAGGGGGAAGGTGTATGGCGCTGCCAAAAAATGCTGATGTTTCTATATGTCCAAAAAATAGGTGTTATAGATATATACAATATAAATCACCACTATGAATAAAGTGTCCAGTGCATCCTATGTGTCTTCCTATTGAATGTGCAATACTAAAGGATAATACAACTATATAAATAATAAATATTTGTGCTGAACTGTGAGAAAAGTGGATACAGAATAAGTGAGAATTGGTATGATGAGAAAATTGGATGAAATGTATGAATTAAAAAATAGATAGAAGGGGTGAAATATACAAAATATAAAAATAAATATATAAAATGTAAAAAATATAAAAAATATAAAAAAGTGGATCCACTTAAATTTACAGCCGTAAGAAATAAAACATCAAGTATGACTTAAATGAGGTGCACAATAGGTAGATAAATATTATAGCAGCAATAATACAAGAATAAATAAGTCCGTTACACCTAAGAAAGAACAAATAGTCCCACAATGCAAGAAAATTTCCTAAAAAACTTGGCAAAAAAAAGGTGACTTGAGTGCAGGTGTTTTGATGAAATATTAAAGGTGCTCAGGTATATGGTGACCGTTCAGTGCTCCCCGCACCCCTTGGACCGCACTCACCAGAACTATGTACCCCTGCAGGGGTATCAGGCCTTGACTATAATCCTGGATCTCCTCCACTGACCATCAAAGTGGTTGGGTGGTCCGATTATCTACCCGAATCTTGTGAACCCGGTTCCTTGGTGTTAGGGTCCGAAGGTGTACCGATATATGGGGGAAGAAGGCTCACATAGAGTAGTACTGCTAAGTTTTAAAATACTTTATTGTATATAAAAATTAGGTACTCACAAAGGGAATAGAGGGTAGTGGCATAGAAAGCAATAATAGCGCACTTCCGGGACGCCGTGCGTTCCACAGGGCGGATGTGCGTTCCACTTAGGCGGATGTGACGCGATGACGCTCTACGTACGTTTCGTCGTGATGACGTCTTCAGGAGTGGATCCACTTTTCTCACAGTTCAGCACAAATATTTATTATTTATATAGTTGTATTATCCTTTAGTATTGCACATTCAATAGGAAGACACATAGGATGCACTGGACACTTTATTCATAGTGGTGATTTATATTGTATATATCTATAACACCTATTTTTTGGACATATAGAAACATCAGCATTTTTTGGCAGCGCCATACACCTTCCCCCTCCTTTCTCTTCATTCTCACTATATTCTTAGTAATATAGTATAAAGGTGGGCTGCAGCCAACATTAAATACTAGGAATCTAGAATTATCCTAAGCGCGGATTTGTTTACATTTCATTGTCACACTTTTCATTGTCAGAGAGAGAGTGAATAACAACTGCCACTGATCTTAAAGACCAGTCCCAGATGATGACAGTGACTGACAGCAACAAAAACACTTTATCTGTAGTGTGGGGGATATTCACATCTGTGAGGTTTCATTGGTGTATGCCTTCCCATACCAGCACCCCTGTTTTCTCTTATTTTCTCTTATTTCTAAAAAAACTGAGGGAAAGTCTATAGTAGGGATCGACCGATTATCGGCAAGGCCGATATGTCAAGGACCGATATGCACTTTCCCCGATATATCGAAATCGGCCCCCGGAGGTTACCTATATTGTGGATATTGTTGTGACGTTATTGCGTATGTTGCGCCACACGCCTCCGCGCACTGGGACAGCTTCTGCCTTCTTAGGCCACCTCCCTCAGCCTTGTCTGGAGTCGGGGAGTCTCGGGACAGTGAGTGTACAGTGCAGTGTACAGTGCACACAGTGTGTTTAACAGAGCCGCCACATTCATACACCCACCCACAGCTGCCCGGTGCCAGCCAGCCACCCACACACCCACAGGCCTGTACCAACCAGCCAGCCACAGGCCCTGCCTGTACCAGCTAGCCAGCCACAGGCCCTGGGCCTGTACCAGCCAGCCACCCACCACACAGGGTGCCAGCCAGCCAGCCACCACAGGGTGCCAGCAAGCCACCCACCAAAGGGTGCCAGCCAGCCAGCCACCCACCACAGGGTGCCAGCCAGCCACTCACCACAGGGTGCCAGCCAGCCATCCACCAAAGGGTGCCAGTCAGCCACCCACCAAAGGGTACCAGCCAGCCAGCCACCCACCAAAGGGTGCCAGCCAGCCAGCCACCCACCAAAAGGTGCCAGCCAGCCATCCACCAAAGGGTGCCAGCCACTCATTACCACAGGGTGCCAGCCAGACAGTTTTTTTAAGCCTAAATTCTATTTCCGTAGTGTCTTCCAAATTTTAATGGAGATGGATGCAGATAGAAAAATTAAAAGTGTGGTCTGGGACTATTTCTCATCTCCATCTCCAGGAAAAGCAACAGCAGTGTGCAACACGTGCACAAACAATGTAAGCATGGGATCAATAACTGCAAAAAAACTAAAATACGTCAAATCTTTGGGCCCATCTAAGAGCCGGTTCACATAGGAGCGACCTGTGAAGTCGCGGTGCACAACGTGCACCGCAACCTCGGAGCGGCATGCACAGACTTCATAGCATTGAAGTCAATGCAGGTCGCTCCAGGTCGCCCCAAAGTATTACAGGACCCTTTTTCTAAGTCGGAGCGACTTGTGTCGCTCCTATTAGAACGGGTCCTGTGCTAATCTATGGCAGGCGACCCACGGCGACTTGTCAGGCGACCAGGTCGCCTGACAAGTCGCCCTAGTGTGAACCGGCTCTAAGAGTTCATCATGTTGAATTATATCATTGCAACACAATGAATCACAACAAAATGAATCACAAGGTGAAACATCACTATCCCAGGCAACAATAACAAGTATGTTTCAGAAAAAAAAACAGGTGGCTAAAATTGGATGGAAGATCCCAACTGCTGGACAGAGTAATCACAGAGATGATGGTCACTGATAACCAGCCATTTACAATGGTGTCTGACTCAGGATTTAAGCGGTTGATGTCCATACTTGAGCCAAGGTACACACTGAAGAGTGACAAGTATTATCGAACCGAAATGCTGGGAAAGATTAACCAAAAGGTCGTTGAGAAAGTAAAGGCTATGCTGAAACCAGAGAATGCTGGCAACTCACTCTCATTCACAACTGACTGCTGGTCAGGACAAACAGAATCACTAATAAGTCCTACATGCCACTTTATTGACAGCGAATAGACAAAAAGGCATTTGGTGTTGAATACAAAACTGATGCAAGGATCCCACTTCTAGGCATGCTAGAAGAATGGGGAATCACCAAATACCAAGTGATGCTTGTGCTTCAAGACAGCAGAGCGAACATTGTGAAAGGAATGAGACTTGCTGAAGTGTCAGACCTTAGTTGCATAGCACACACCCTCCAACTTGTGGTAATTGATGGTCTGTCAAACCAGAGAGCTTTGCTTGACAAAATTAGCATGCTGAAGAGGTGCACAGGCCATTTCCACCATTCAATCCTTGCCAAGCAGCGACTGAGGTGCATTCAGAAAGACCTTGGCCTACCCAAAAACATCTTGATTAACACTGTTCCAACACGATGGAACTCAACACTTCACATGCTGCAAAGAATGCTGGAGCAGAAGCGAGCTCTTACCATATATTCAGGTGAATATGGAGGATATTCTTGTCCTACTGCTGTCCAGTGGGACATTGTAGCCAATGTCATTGAGACCCTCCTCCCCATAGAGTAAGTGACACTAGAGGTGAGTCATTATGACTCATCTGTGTCATCTGTCTTGCCATGTGTCAGAGTGCTGAAGATGCTTCTTCAAGAGAATGTAGGACCCAGCACACGTGGCACTTAAACATGTAGGCAGGCCATGTGGGACAGCCTCGCCAAACGTTTTGAGAAGCATGAAGAGAATAAAAATGTTGTGCTTGCATGTCTTTTGGATCCTCGATACAAGAACCATCCTTTCTCTTCTGATGATCTATTGCCCAAGGCAAAACAATGGCTGACAGAAGATATTCAACAGGAGGTTCAGGAGGTTCCTGCTGAAAAGAAAAGTCAAGAAGAGCAGGTTTATAATGTGGAAGAGCAGAATGCTTCAAACAGAGAAAAATGTCCAAAAAGACAATGGACAGAAGAGAAACTTCATTGTGGTCGAATAGATGCCATGTTCAGTGTTTTATTGGCGCCTCATGTGGAGGATTCTTCTGAATCTGCAATAATGAGCCTGGATGATGAACTTCATGTCTATTTGAAGGAACCAGTAATTAACAGAAGAAGTGGTGATCCTCTTCAATGTTCAAAATATCGGCCCATATCGGCCGATACCGATATGCAATTGCCAAAATATCGGTATCAGCAACAAAAACCGATATCGGTAGATCCCTACTTTATAGAGTCACAGACAGCAATAAGATCTGACATACGATATGCTTTAATCCTTCCTCAACCTATTCAAAACAAAAAAAAGTCAGTTTGCATTTAGTTACCTCATGGGTGGGATCCTTTTCTGTAATTAAACTGAACTCTGTTTGCCCAGAACCTCTCTCTGAACTTCTGCTCTGATTCTACTCTGTGTTTTGGCTTTGAGGCACAGTCTGTGCATCTCCTGATGCTGACATTGGCTATCTGTTCAAACCATACCATATGTAATATAAACACAAGGAGGGGGGTTTACTAAAATTGGAGTAGACAGAATCTGGAGGAGCTGTGCGTGGCATCTTTTTGAAACGTAAAATTATTGTAAAGGTAATTAAAGGTAATTTACTAACGGCTCCATGTCAGCACAGCTGGGTTTAGGTACCCCCCCCATGCTTCCAGGACCTTAACTCATTATTTGAGCCCACCGGCAGCCTCAGTGGTCCTCTTTTTTCCTCCTATGTGCAGGACCTAGGTGTGTTCCTCTTCCGGGCTGCTCTAAAGACCCGGCCGTCCGTCCGTCCATGCGTGTGGGTTTAGGTGGGACACGGTCTCTGTTGTACTGTCTAAATGACCCATAATCCAGGGAGCCCGCCTGCTGGTCCTCGGGGCAGCTTTTATCATGAATAACAGCCTTTTCTGGGGTCCGCTAGGTCTATGTGAAGTGGGCAGCCCTGTTGGCAGAGTCTCCTCTAGGTACGTGCACCCACACTGTGCCGGTGTTTATAGTCAGATGGTGGAGGTTGGGTGAGCTAAATTTAAAAATGCTTTGTATCCAAATTAGGGATAGACTGATATGTTTTTTTCAGGGCCGATACCAATATTTGGGTCACAACGTATCGGTATCGGCCGATATGGGTCGATATTTTGTACATTTAACGTTTTGAAAAATAAAGACAATGTTTGACACAAATCTGTTACTGAACATGTTAATTTTTGTTTAATGCTTAAAGGCTGGCTTGCTGGCACCCTGTGGTGGGTGGCTGGCTTGCTGGTACCCTGTGGTGGGTGGCTGGCTTGCTGGCACCCTGCGGAGGGTGGCTGGCTGGCTGGCACCCTGTGGTGGGTGGCTGGCTGGCACCCTGTGGTGGGTGGCTGTCTTTTTGGCACCCTGTGGTGGGTGGCTGGCTTTCTGGCACCCTGTGGTGGGTGACTGGCTGTCTGGCACCCTGTGGTAAGTGGGTGGGTGGCACAGGGGCTGTGGGTGACTGGATGGTACAGGGCCTGTGGGCAGCTGGCTGGTACAGTGCCTGTGGCTGGCTGCTACAGGATCTGTGGGTGGCTGGCTGTCTGGCACCCTGTCTGTGGGTGGCTGGCTGTCTGGTACCCTGTGGTGGCTGGCTGGCTGGCTGGCACCCTGTGGTGGGTGGCTGGCTGGCACCCTGTGGTGGCTATGTAACTGGCACAGGGGCTGTGGGTGGCTGGCTGGCTGGTATAGTGCCTGTGGGTGGCTAGCTGGCTGGCTGGTACAGTGCCTGTGGCTGGCTGGTACAGGGCCTGTGGGTGGCTGGCTGGCTCACTGGTACAGTGCCTGTGGCTGGCTGGCTGGTACAGGGACTGTGGATGTGGGTGGCTGGCTGGCACTGGGCTGCTGTGGGTGAGTGTATGGCTGTGATACACTCCCGCGAGACTAGTCCCGACTCCAGACGATGCTGTCCAAGGAGAGGGAGGCGGCCTAAGAAGGCAGAATGATGTCACAAAAATACCTGCAATATCGGCCAGTTCCGGGGTCAATACTGATATATCTGGGAAAGTGCATATCGTTCCCCGATTTATCGGCCTTGCCGATAATCGGTCTATCCCTAATCCAAATAATGCTGCATTGCCGAGTATTGTTGTGCCTTGCTCCCTGCAGCCGATGTGCATACCCTGCGCTCCCGACTGGGAGAACTCTACATAACAGCTGCACAAAGTACTGCTTTGTCTGTTCACACATGGCATTTCCAAAAAACAACAATATCTCTCCTGCGCTTGAGTGGTATGCGGGAAGGTGAATCTTCTAGGCGGTTTTATGACACAAATGAAGTGGTCTTGCTGCCCCCCTCAGGACCAAGGGTATCCAAAAGGCACTACAAGAAAACAACAAGAGAAGGGCGCACCGACCTTGTGCATTACCACTTAAAAGTTTATTAAAATCAAAGAAGGGTAGTGTACAATATACTCACAAACGTAGCATATGAACAAGCATTTAGGAAATGGGCACCGCTCGCTTCCAGGACACTTCTCTACTACTGGATAGCGTGATGGCGTCCTCAAAACCTGATGTGGCTTACGCGTTTCGAGGGAGGACCCTCTTCCTCGGAGCCAAAATTGCCAAAGAGGCGACAGTATCAGCCTCCCTCTCGCAGTTGTTAACCTTTTAGTACTTATTACCAAGCAAGTTATTTTCAGCACTGTATTTTTTTTTTATTTTTTTTAGCTTCTTTGTTAAGCGGCAGGCAAAACCCTTTGGAATGATTATCTATTCTGGTAATGATCAGCCTCAGAGCTTTCCCAAGCAAAACAGTCCTCTTTTAAAAAGGGCGGTGCTTCTAAACATGACTGTATGAGTCTTGCTTTGTTCAAGCAACCAGAGATGAGTGAGGATGGTGACACTGAACCAGTTGTCACATTCATTAAGCAAGTGGCCAATACACTAAAAGGGGTTGCTTTTTACTCTATGGAAGGGTTATATGTTTTGGCAATGTGCAGTCTCATAGCCTTTCCAGGCAAAACAGCCCTCTTCAGACACGATAAAGAGGAAGACGTGGATGAGCATAACTGTATGAATCCTGCTGTTCAAGCAGTCAGGGATAGAGATGACACCTAACAGAATGTCATGTTTCTTTAAACATGTCATAAATACACTCTAAAGGGTGGTTTCCACTCACCCTTTGAAAGGGGTATCTGCTGTGGCAATGCAAAACAGCTCTCTTCAGAGTTTTGAAAGAGGATGATGCAGGTGGACATGACTGCATGAATACTGCTTTTTCTCTTTCATTCATTGACAGACACTGCTCTCCATATTCAGCCTCACAGTGTTGCCTTGGCCGACAGCCCCCCCCCCCCTCACTTCTGTGGCGAGGAGCTTCTGTTGTCTTGGGAGTGTTACCCACAGGCTTTCGCTGGATTGGTAAGTAAAGGGCCCCCTCCTCTCCTTTCCTGGATGTGGTGTGGTTCTCCTCCCCACTACCCCCGGGTGAGTCTGTGTGCTGGCTTTTCTGCACTTTGCTCTTGTCTTGGGGGAATCGCTGGGGACACTGCTGCCTCTGTGTCTCCTTGGCCTAGGTACCTAGTGGGTGCACTGTCCCCCCTACACCCTCTGCATTTTTACTAGGGGCGGGTGTCCCTTGGGCTTCCTGCTGCAGCTTGCAGCACCTGGGAAATGGGTGACCTGGCATCTGCGGGTCCGCGCTCCACGCTGTTGGACCATCCAGTAATTTAGGCCATGGCTTTGTGGCATACTGGCCAGTCACTGTGTGGGACAGCCCTGGTGAGGGCGGCTGAAATTGCCACTTCCCGTTTGGGCATCCGCCCTCCCCTCTACTTCTTCTGTTGGTTCCTGTCCCCCTCGGACACACGGTCAGGCATCCACAAATTTAGGCCACAGCTTGCGGCCTAATAGGCTGCACGGCTCAGTCGGGCGCCTCCTTCGGGAGTGGCGGCTATGGGGGGTGGTCCGGTTTGCCGACAGCTGTAGCAGCCATTATTCTGTAGGGCACCCGCCCTTCCCAGCAACCATAGGGGTATCCTGCCTGGGGGACTACCCACACAACAGCGGGTGGCCCCCTTAAAGGGGCTCTTTTTGTGGCCTCCTATGCTGGCCTCCTATGCTAGCCTCCTTTGAGAGGTTCACCGACCTTGTGCATTACCCACAAGGTGGTGACCCTCTTTTGTGGGGTTCAATCGGTTGCCCCTTCAAGGGTCCTCAGTTGGCGCCCCCTGTGCAGTGCCCCAGTCGTCGGCCCCCTCTGATTTTTTTGTATTTTCCAGGTGGAGGTGGCGCTTGGGCATAAGACTAGTAAATAGAGCCCCCTGCTTTCCCCTGCCTTATCTGTCTCCTCAGATTCTGAATCTGACTCTGTTGCCTCGGATGTGGCCCACCCTGCGGGGTTTGTAGTCACGCTCCCTGACCTGTCAGATAGTGAGGATGCTTCTTCCAAAGCTGTAGCTGTGCACAAGAAGGCACTGGTTGACGCATTGATTACATCTGTGTGGGAGACTTTGAAGATGGAGGCTGCAGCTGAGGTGCCTAGGGTGGTGGCCATCCCCTTTTGCGCTCACAAGCCATCTCACACGGCAAAAGCATTCCCTAATCCCTCCTATTTTCACAAGTTTGTCTACAATGATTGGGAGTGTCCAAAACGCCCCTTTGTGGTTCCTAAACGCTTTGTGATGAGGTACCCCTTTGAAGAGTCACTCCTCAAGAAGTGGACTGTCCCACCATTGGTGGACCCTTCTGTCTCCAGGTTAAAAAAGGCAACCATGATTCCGGGAGAGGAATCTCCCGCTTTTAAAGTTCTGACTCACAGAAGGTCGGAGTCTGTGGTTCACAATATGTTCACTGCTGATGGTTTGGTGCTATAGCCAGTCCTGGCCATTGCCCTGGTGTCGCAAACGCTAACTGAATGGGCTAAACCTTTACGCCATGATCTGGGGGGGTGAGCAGTTTCCCCTGCCTTTGTTGAGTTGGTGTTTCGGTTGGTCCAGGGACTGCATTTAGTCTGTGATGCCTCTCTGGACGCGGCCCCCTTGATTTCTAAGCTATCTGTTTAGTCAGTGGTGCTTAGGCATGTGCTGTAGCCTAAGTGCTGATCTGCGAACCAAACTTTTAAAAAAGCTCTAACTGATTTGCTCTTTCAAGCCGATTGCCTGTTTGGGGCTACCCTGGATGACATCAATAAGAGTCTCACAGGAGGGAAGAGAACTTTTCTTCTGCAGTCTGGGAGGGGGAAAGAACCTCATCACAAATGCATCCCTTCCTTCTCGGCACACAAAGGTTTTTGGTCACTCAGGGTCCACTGACAAAGGTTCAAAACCTTTCAGGTGATTGTTTCCGGTTACAAGATAGAGTTTCATTCTTACCATCTGGCATGGTTCTTCCTCCCAATGTAAGTCTTTCCCCTGACTGATTACAAGCGCTCTTCGGGGAAGTGCAGGACCTGCTGCTTCAGGGAGTGATTGTCCAGGTTCCGTTATCGGAAAAATTTAAAGGTTTTTATTCAAACTTGTTTACAGTCCCAAAAAAGGTGGGCAAGGTCCATCTGATTCTGGACCTCAAGGAACTGAACTGCTTTGTGCGGGTACAGAAATTCAGAATGGAGTCCATTTGAACGGTAGTGGCATCCCTATATCGGAAGAATTTCTAAGCTCTATCGACATTAAGGATGCTTGCTTGCACATTCCAACATCAGTGTTTCCTCCATTTTGCTGTGGGAGAGGAGCACTATCAGTTTGTGGCATTACCCTTTAGTCTCGCCTCCGCTCCTCAGGTCTTCAAAAAAGTGTTGGCCCTGGTTCTGGCGTTGCTATGTCAGCGGGGGTTTGAGGTACTGGGCTACCTGGATGACCTCCTCTTGCAAGCGGAGTCCTCTTCTGCCTTGATAGATGATGTGGAGATCACTATACAGACCCTGAAAGACCCTGAAGGAGTTCATTTGACTTCTGAACTACCAGAAGTCTGCTCTGATGCCATCAGAAAATTGGATTATCTGGGTCTGAATCTGGATTCATCTCTAGCCAGAGTGTGCCTTCTTCTGGACAAACTCCAGAAGTTGCACACTGCGATTCATCTATTGCTGTCCAGGAGGTGGTCCTCCCTCTGGACTTGCATGCGGGTGCTGGGCCTGATGGTGTCTACCTTTGAAGCAGTTCTGTTTGCACAGTTCCATACAAGGTGAAATGGGACAAGTGTCCAAAGTCTCTGGACAATCAGATTCTGCTGAGCTGGGAAACCAGGGGTTCTCTGGTGTGGTGGCTTCACTCTCTGGCTCTTCGGCAGGGCAACTATTTTCTCCCCTTGTATTGGACAGTGGTCACTACAGATGCCAGTCTGTCAGGGTGGGGAGGTGTCCAGGGACTGAGCTCCGCTCAGGGTTGTTGGACACTGGAGGAATCCATACTACCGATTAATGTCTTGGAGCTTCAGCCGATTAGACTGTGCCTGGATCACTGAACGGATCAGATCCGGGGACTCCCAGTACAGATTTAGTCAGACAATGCCACGGCGGTGGCTTATGTCAATCACCAGGGTGGAACAAAAAGTGTGTTGGTGGCTCTGGAAGTAGCCGGCATTCTCCGGTGGGCAGAATGCTTCGTTCCGACCCTCTCCGCCGTACATATTCTAGAAATGACTTTGGCAGCTTGGCTGTTGAAAGCCAGGTGCTGAAGGATAGAGGTTTGTCTGGATCGGTGATTCGGACACTGCTGATGTTTAGGAAGTCTACCTCTAGAAATATTTACCATCGTAAGTGAAAACTGTACATTTCTTGGTGTGAGTCAATCGTGTGAACCCTAGTTCTTTTTCGGTTACTCGGATTTTGACCTTCCTTCAATGAGGTGTGGAGCAGAAGTTGGCCTTGAGTACCATTATTGGCCAGGTTTCTGCATTGGCGGTCTTCTTTCAAGCGACCCTTAGCCACGCATTCCTTGGTGTGTACTCCTATTCAAGGGGTTTGACTCCTGACTTCTCCGGTGCAGTCTCCTCTACCGCCGTGGGATTTGAACTTGGTGCTCTCAGTTCTTCAAAAGCCTCACTTTGAAAATATTTGGGAGATTTCCCTGCTTATGCTTCAGAAGGTAGCTTTTTTGGTGGCCATCACCTCTGCTCGCAGGGTGTCAGAACTGGTGGTGTTTTTCTTGTCCTACCCCCTGCATGGTGGTCCTTAGTCCATGCCCATCATTCTTCCCTAAGGTGGTCTCTGACTTCCATTTGAATGAAGAAATTGTGTTGCCTTCTTTGTGTCCCAGGCCTGCTCATCCCAAGGAATTTGAGTTGCATGCCCTGGGTGTTTTGTAAGTCGTGTATCTGGCAGCCATGGAGTCTTTCGGAGGTCAGACTCACTGTTTGTGATCATGGACAGTCCAAGGAAAGGGCTGTTTGCTTCTTTTGCAACCATTTCCAGATGGGTCAGACAGATAGTGACTCAGGCTTATGCTATTAAGGGTCAGTTTCCTCCTTTTCCTGTAATGGCGCACTCTACTCGGGTGCTTAGTTCTTCTTGGGCTTTCCGTCATCAGGCGTCAGTGGCACAGGAAAGACACTACACAATTCTGCACTTGAAGATCGGCCCCAAAGAGGTTCTACTCTAGGATCTCTGTCCGGGCTAAATCGCATGAATGCTGCCTTGCTGCCCTCACAAGACCAGGGATGTCTGGGTAACTAAAATCCAGAAATAAACATAGGGTGCGCCAGCCTAGTGCATTATCCTTAGTAAAAAAAGTTTTTTTTTTATATAAGAAAGGTACTCACAAACAAGTGCTTGATACAGGCATATCATATTGGAGTGGCTGTAGTGCCCACAGTAAGACCTCATTGATAAAAAAAGTCAACAGAAACTGGCTGACGTGTTTCGAGGTCCTGCCTCTTCTTCAGAGCCACCAATGGCCAGTCAGTGGCGCAGGTTTGCAGGCGGCCACTTGATTGTCGGTGCACACTTCCACAAAATTGTACAAAGTGGATATGTTGGCATCTGCTGATGCTTCCTTTTGCTGCAAGGTATAGCAGGCTGCTGTTTAGATGGTCTGTTCCCTCTTTGGGGGTGTAATGTTTAGGTTGGGCTCCAGTTGTTTTTTGTTGCGCTCCTGTTACCT
Organism: Pelophylax lessonae; assembly: GCF_965119305.1. Classification (NCBI taxonomy): domain Eukaryota; kingdom Metazoa; phylum Chordata; class Amphibia; order Anura; family Ranidae; genus Pelophylax; species Pelophylax lessonae. The sequence continues at coordinate 99,830,276 of NC_138772.1, forward strand.
GGTTGGCTCTTTTGTTTAGCCTTGGGATTTTTTGTTGTCACACTCCTCATATTTGGTGCATTTTTGTGGTGTAAACTGGCCCTTTTAAAATTGTTACACAAAAATAAAAGCAATATTAAAAATAATAATAATTAATAATAATATATAGACATAATAAAAGTGCTAGATGCTAATAATAAAATATCAAAAATATTATTCCAAAATTATCTATAAATGCATTGACATCTACATTTAGACCACATGGAGGAGGAAGGTTTTTTACTTCTACTTTCTTCAAATCAACTATCAACTCCTTCATCTCCATGGACAGTTGCCATCATCCAACATGGTTGAAGGCAGTACCTAAAAGTCAAAATATGCATATCAGACATAACTGTACAGAATTAGAGGAATTTAAAGTACAGGCCAATATTCTGACCAATAGATTTGTTGAAAAGGTTTATTCAGTGGGGTGGCTTAGGAGTTTAGCTACCTATGTTCAGAAGATGGATAGAAGTATGCTTTTGGTGAAGAGACCCACACCATCTACTACTCAGAGCAATTCTTCTCTCATATTTATTACATATTACTCCAGTCAGCACACATCTGTTAAACAGTTGATACACAAACATTGTCATATATTACGTAACGACAGGATCTCGGGCCCAGTATTGCCTGATAGACCTGGTGTTGTGTATAGGAGAGTACCCTCCTTGAGAGATTGGATCTCCCCAAATATTTATGATCCACCTGTGAATGCCCCTTCCTTCTTTCAGAGTCTTTCAGAATACTATCAATGTAGAAGATGCCAAGTGTGAGCCATTAATGGGTGCAAGAATAGGAGAACTGATACCTTTGTTTCGACCAGTACTGTACTTCCTATACCTTAAATATTAAGTCATTCATTATGTGCTCCACTACTGATGCTGTCTTTATGCTTCAGTGCCCATGTGACCTCCAGCATGGGGGGAGGACCAAGCAAGCCCAGCAGGTTAGGCTTAATGAGCACATTAGTAATATTAGTAATATCAGGAAGGGTTATAAGAATCATTCAGTTTCCAGACATTATGCGTTCAGCCATAATAGGGACCCTACTAACGCTATTTACTTGGGCATTGATACATATACTCCACATTGGAGAGGAAGCTCTTTGGTTTGGGAAATCTCCAAATTGAAGATGAAATGGATCTATCGGGTTAGATTTTTGGTCCACATGGTCTTAATGTAGATGTCAATGCATTTACAGAAAATAAGTAAATAACATTTTTGATATTTTGTTTTTAGCATCTCTTTTCTTTTTTCCTACTTTTATTTTTGTATAACAATTTTACAATAAGGCTAAGGATATTTTAACCCTATATGCTTATATGCTGACATCATTGCTTGTCCCCGTTCCCGAAAGGGCATTTTGTATTGCTGTATGCCGGCTGGCAATGATGTTTTTATGTAGTTTCTTCTACAATTGATGTAAGTTCAATATTTGTTTTAAATAAACCTTTAATAAGGGTTTTTTACTCTATGTGGAGCATTCTTTTCATGTTGTGGGAGCACACCCATGGGAAGGACATCTAGGAGTTATCTTTGGATGACCAGTATTGTGTAGTCTCTTATCTTGGAGGAGATCTTCTGAATATATCTTGGGGAGACCCTGGCGAGGGTTGCATGGCTTTATTGACCTTTCCTTAACCAGAAGGTCATAGGAAGCTGGTAAGCTTGCATCTTTACCATTAAGATGGCGAAGACTCAGTCAGAATCTTTAAAGCGGTGACAGATCTCTTCTCATAAGCACAGATTTGGGGAATACATTTTAGAACAGCACATAATTGCTTATTTTGCATCATTTAATTTTTTTTTTCACTGTGTACTTTGACCTTAACGCTTCCTTTTTTCACATATTTTTCACTTGGTCTTCATTTGTGTTCATTTGACATTTAAAAATGACAATCAATGTATTCATTCCTGTTTTAGAGGATATCTTATTGGTATCTATGCTCACTTTTGGGGGTATTATCACTTAATTAGCGCAATTTATTTAAATGGTAAACAAATGACTATGAACGATGACACAAAAGGTGAGAGTATTCTTTCTCATAGATGTTGCAGTATAATTGCTCATAGAGTGTTACAGCAAATTACGTTTATATAAAGTATATGTAAACTCAGTAACTAAAATGTTTTTATAAGCTTGAACATGATACTATAATTTCAAAAGTAATTTACATTAAGTTTTATATCTTTAGCTTTCATCAATTTGATATCTATTGATCTTGCCATAAAAGTTTTTATTTATACATTTCCTGTTATAAGGTGATAAGTTTTTACGCTGTCTCCCAACTGTGCTCCTTTGTGGTCACTTTGTCAATCAGGTCATCAAATGGCTATTTAGGCACATGGTTGTCTACATCAGTAAACCTTCCCTGTAAATTCTATGCAGTCATCACTGAAGTACATACCTCTTTGAAGGCAAGAAGTGACTTGAAATAGACATTTTTTAATGCCAGTTTATAATACACTGGCAAACCAAATGTTATTCAATTAAGCTCTACATCTACTTTAAAGTATGGAAAACTCAGATAATGGGTTAATATAGATGAAGTAGGAAAGTGTTGGGTAGCCTTGCTCAGTTCTTATATGATCTGCAACTTTCCACTCTAACCTAAACTAGAAAAGAACGTTCGGCTTGCAGTTGATCGGTAGAAGGATCAGAGAATTTTTCCCCTATTAAAAATTCAATAGACAAAGTTCCATTTTTAAATAACCTATCCTAAGCTTTGTCCCATAGAAGATGTGCTTATATTGTTATGCATTTGGTGCTGGAGCATTATAACTTCATTTATTTGTGGACTAAGAATAGCCTATGCCAACACTGTTGCTATCTGTTGTCCTCTCTGTGTAAGATATACTTAAAATGCTAATTTTTTTCTAATCTTTTTCTGCAGGAAATATAAGCAGAACCTGCACAACGAAGGGATGGACTGATCCATTTCCAGATATTGTTGATGCCTGTGGTCACAATGAGAATGTAACACGAGATCCTGGGGTAAAGCCAGGTTCAGTTATTTATTTTGAATGTTCAAAAAGTGTTTGTTGACTATACGGTGATGATGCTAGACTGTAGGTATGCCACAGGATTAGTTGGAAACTAGAGACATCCTGCAGAGGAGGAACTGAGGCTTGTTATGTGAGGCTAGACAACATCACTTCTATCACCCTTTTACAAATCAGTGCTCCTATTTCCACTACAGACTGCTGGGGTTCAAGGGCCATGCAACAAATACCAAAGGGCCACATGTGGCCTTTGGGCTGCAGGTTAGGTACCAGGCTGTCATATTGTGTATTACACTTTTGTTATTTTTACTATTAGATGATCAGAAGAGAATGGCATGCTAGACACCATTAGTCATCCATGAAAATGCCAGAGGCTGGCCAAGAAGGCTGTTCCTCCATACTGATTATTTAGAGTCAATGGCTGCACACTGATGGAGCCATTTCAGGATAAAACTGTATTCAGCCATGAACAGCCAACAGCAAGTCCAGATCTAAAAACCACCCTTCTGGTGCTTTTCACCCATGCGCTTAATGGTAGAGATGTTCATGGCTAAATAAATTTTTATCTAAAAGTGGCGTCATCAGTGTGCAACTTTTAAATCCTTGAATTCTGTTATTTTCAGTTATTATAAATTATATAATAATGTACTGTGTAAAATCATATACACCCACACACATTACACCTACAGTACATTTTCCCATTGCAGATTACTAAATGAAAGGTAACACATAAGAAGGCACGCAGTCTGAAAATCCTACACTTAAGCATTAGATAATTAAATAAAGCACATATTGAAACATGTCCAAATTACCACCACACATATTAATAATATTAAAGTTAACTTCAACTTTTATTATTAAACATACAGCAAGTCTCCACTTTACCCATTCTGGGTTCACATCACCAACTGCTGTACTTACTTTGCGTCACTCCAACACCCCCTGGAGTAAATGAAGCTTGACCCTCCTGCCACTACATTAGCCACCATTGAAGTGAATCTCATGCCTTTTCATTGCTCTATCGAAATCAATGAAGGGTAGGGTGACCACATTTCCAAACTGCCGTTCAGGGACACCGGTCGGTGGCGTTAAACAAGGGGGCGGTGCCATGTGATGTCGCTGGGGGGGCCCTGCCCCTTACCTATTTAAGCATTTGTTTCATATATGCTAGCCCAACATTGCAGCTGCAGGTGGCCACTTAGTTTCAAAGAGGGTAATTTTTCTTTCAACGTTGGGCTAACATTCATGAAACAAATGCTCTTAAAATCTAAGGCACTAAAATTGTAAATAAAACCACGTTCTTTATACTACAAAAGGAATACAAATGACCTGAGGGATCTGGGATACACTGGCCTACCTGATTCCTATTCTAACCTACCTGACCACTACATTAACCTACCTGATTCCTATACTGACAATTACACCTGATTCCTACCCCCTCCATTGGGGTGGGGGCTGTCACATCCTCAGCTCTGAGGGGCTCATGCTGGGACCTGTAGTCCTTCACTTTTGGGGGGGGTCACATCCCCCAAAAATGAAGGACTACAAATTCCAACATGAACTACTTAGATCTAAGGATGTGACTTCCTCCAAAATTGAAGGACTTCAAGTCCCAGCATAAACCCAAGAGATCTAAGAATGTAACCCCTTAGATCTCAGGGGTTCATGCTGGGTCCTGTAATCTTTTATTAGGAGGATGGGATCAGTGGCAGTGGTGGGTGTGGGGGTTGAATGAGTGGCAGTGCTGGGGGATGGGTTCAGTGGCAGTGCTTGGGGCATCACTGATGGGCACACTTTGGGTTGCATTTTAATTAGAGCACTAATGATCAATGCCCTGATTACCTATACATGTCTCCCCTGTGAAGAGATGCCACTGATCAGCTTTCCTCTCCTCACACTCTGTCAGTGTGAGGCCAAGAGAGCCGATTACCGGCACTTCCATGTTTACATGCGATTGGCTGTGATTGGACATGGGCAATCACATGGGTTAAGAGCTGAGGGACACGGCGTGCCCGTAATTGCCACGCTGCTCGCCTCTGTGGGTGCACGAGGGCTGTGAGGGCAAACTTAGAATGAGAGGGGATCTCGGCTGCTGTCATTTTACTATACGGTGAATGGGAGGTGGTTTAAGCTGAATTCCAGCTTTTCATACACTTTACATAGAACTATGTCCCTCACTGACATGTGAGGCTTCTGGATGTGTGGTATAAACTGTATGTAGCTGAGACTATATACAGCATACCACACTGTGTTCTGGGTTCGAGCCAAGACTTCCAGTCCCATACCCAGAACACAGTGGAGTCTATCAGAGTGGGGCTCAGACATTCAGAGAAAAGCGTTGTATTCTAGCAATGAATACAACACTTCCTCTAATTGGCTGAATCCGAGTGGTGGGCTGATGATGTTAAAATCACTGACTCATTGCTAGAATACAGCGCTGTCTCTGAATGGCTGAGCGCCGCTGTGATAAGACTTTACTGTGTTTCAGGTATGAGACTGGAACACAGTGCAGTATGCTATATGAATCCTTGGCTTGAACACGGAACACAGTGCATTATGCTGTATGTAGCCTTGACTTGAACCCTGAACACAGTGCTGTATGCTGTATGTAGCCTCAGCTACATACAGTTTATACTGCACATCCAGCAGCCTCACGTTAGTTTTGTTTGGGCGAGCTTGGCCCAACCTAACAATGTAAAGTGTATGAAAAGCTGAAGTTCAGCTTTAAGATCAGGCTGCAAACCAAAAGCCAGACAAATCCTAAGGGAGATTATGGGTGGTAAAAATACAAAGTTTATTGGAGCTTTCCTAGGTAATGCTAAAAAAGATAACCAGAGGAAAACCATAATAAAACAGTCAATTGCAAATCCAACCATGTAAGGCTAGTTTAAAGCACAACTTAAAGCGGAGTTCCACCCAGGGGATACTTTTTTTAATAAAAATACCCCCGGGACAGTCAGGGCTAGTACATTTCACAATGGCTAGCCTCTGATCTGTCCCGAGTTGCACTTACATTTTACGTGAAATACTTACCTTGAAAAAGTATTCTCCAGCGCTGCCATCTCTCAGGTGTGGGCAGCTTGAAGCCAGCGCGATCCTCTTCTGTGTCCTCTTCCTTCTTCTTCGGTCCCACGATGCACTGCACCGGCCCCGCCGTCACTTCCAGTGCGCGAGCGTCATCCCTCTACAGCTTCTGGGCATGCCCAGAAGCTGTTTAGAAGGGAATGACACGCGCGCACCGGAACTGACGTCGGGGCCGGTGCAGGCGCATTGATTCCTGGGAGCGATGACATTCAGCTCCCAGGAATCATTGCAAATGCCAGGAAGTGACGAATCGCCGTGGCCGCCGAGGGGAGGAAGAAGGAAGTAAGGTAAGTATATTTTCTCTACAAGGTAAGTAAAAAAAAATGCGATTATCCATTTGTTTTTCAGGTGACCCGGAGCGAGAAGATGGAGGTAAGTATAAATTTAGGGTGGAACTCCACTTTAACCCATTGATTTCATTTTCCCCAAAAAAAGTTACATTCAAGGCATGTTTTGAATGATAACTGGCACAGTTCCTTGGGGTCTCTCCACTGAACTGTGAAGCCATGAAATGGCTGGTGTCATAACTGATGAAATGTGCAGTACTATGACAACTGCATATTACACACAGGCTACAATGACAGCTTCCTTGGTGGTAAAGAATAGAAGGGATTAGTTTCACTTTACGAGGTCCATGCATTCATTCTACAGGTACCTCGACAAGATATAATCCAATGCAGAGTGCCCCCAATAAAAGATTGTGGCTATATACCCCCATCCTCTTCTGAAGGTAGCCTTTGCATTTGCCATAGACATTGTAATGTAAAGCAAACAGTGGTGGGTGAGCTGCATATTAAAACAATGGCAAAATATTTGATTGTGCCCCAGTGACAAACACTTTTTAAGCTATGACTGATCAGCAAACTAATCATTTGCTACTTTTGAAATGTGCAATCCACAGAAGGCTCATCTAGACATTATCTAGACCTATTCCATTTAGTTTTAAAGGGAAAAAAAAAAAGCACCTGAAATTGAGTATTAGTCTGGGCTCTGGGTCAAGTGATTAGCAAGGGTCTTATTTGAGATTAGTATATTCAGACAGAGAGAAAATTATTCTGTAGTCATATTTTAACATGTCTTTACATTTTCTCTGCTTTGCTTTTGACCTCACAGTTCAATGTAACATTTTATTTTCATTTTTTATATTTTTATATTAATAAATAAGGTTTAGAGCATAATAAATATTATATTGAATTACCTAATCAAAATAAATGATGAAGTGTCCCTATAAACCGTTCAATCACATGGAATGATGAAGATAATTTAGAAAACTCAATGTCATCATCTGGGGAGATTTGCATTCTAAATGCTGTGTGAGAGGATGTGAACTGCTTAAAGGATTTGAAGAGCAAAATAAGCATTGATCTAGAAGTTTCTTAGCTTGGTCATTTATAAGGAAATAGTGCAAGATAATTTCATTTAAGCTTTTATATTTTTAGATGTTTAATTTAACTGGTTCTGAACCCAAGTCTAGCAGCCTGAAAATTAGATCAAAGTGTTTCTCATTTCAACAAGTAGGAAAAAGAGATAATACAATTTGCCCAGCTCAAGATTTGACCCAGATTGGGACTATTTAGTAGAGACAGTTATCCAGAAATGTTTAATTTGTGCTTCAAGTTTTAACAAAAATTCCACGCCACGTTCATTATGGAGGAACATTTGGAGGGATTCCCAATGCTGCATTACTGCCTTGCCAGCCTCTCCTCCGATTCCCTTCAGTCTCCGCAGATCAGACTGGAAAGATCACGCCATCAGATACAATGAAATCATTGCAGGAACACTTGCGTGACAGTATATGAATGCACACACTGAACAAATCTCAGTGCTGCTCAGTCTTCACCACATTGCTTGCTCATTATTGCTCATTATTTTTAGTTATTTATCCCCATCAGACCCCAGCACATCAGCATTGCTACTCAAAGCCTACAATACTTTTTAATTTGTATTATTTTGTTTTCATTATCAAAGTCCATATGCAATTATTTTTATAATTGTCACTCTAATCACACTATATCACTGCTTCATTGTGATACGAGAGCAAATCTAAAACAGTACATTCTTTATATATATAAATACTTTAATCAGAAAATTAAAGAAGTACAGCCAAAGCTTGTTTGGCTGTACTTCTCCTGTGGATCACAGGAGTACAGTTTGTTCTGCGCTCCTGTGACCCGTTTTTAGCAGACAGTGGGCTGAAACCCGCTGTCAGGTGATGTCACAGAGCCGGTCCAGGCTCAGGCAAGATCATGACAATGGAGTTGGGATCCGCCCACATGACTGAAGCGGCACCCGGCGAGCCACTGAGACCCTGAGCCGGCCACTCTTGACCCCTCCACAGCCAAGCGCTCCAGTGAACACAGAGGCAGAGCAGAGAGCTGCTGACTAACAGTCACCAGCTCTCTTCTCAGGGAGCTGTGAGAACCGAGTGATCAGAGGTGTTCGATTGCTCGGTTCTCAGTGTTAGAGGTCCCGGGGGGGGGGGGGGGGGGGCAGATGCAGCATCAAACCGATACTGCATCCACCTAGGTAAGTATGAATCTTAAAAAAAAAAAACATACATATCTTTTAAGTCATGCTAGATCACTTCATTCTGGCCCCCTTTTGCAAGTATAAGTTTGTAAAACATTAAAAATAAGTGTCTATACTGTTTAAGATCCAGTAATAAAAGGTTTCACCCTGCTCTGCACATACTCAGTTGCTCTCCATTTTTAGGCACTGCCGAGTTTGTAGAGGCCGATATGCTGACAGGTTTAAAGTGGAATTAAGCCCTCCTATCCTTTACAGCCAAGAAAGCTGCTTATGTTTGATCTGCAGTTGTCATGGTGCTGTATATGTGATCATTAATGACACCAGCCTTTTGATGGTTCGACAGTTTGGTTGAGAACACAAGCAAATGTGACAGTTAGTAATTCCAGCATTCCATGAATTTTTTGAAACCATTAAATTGATGGGTTAATTCCGCTTTATGATTTACTGCTGTTCAGGGGCTTTGGGCTTCAGCAAATGGGAAGCCTCCAGCAAGCAGAACCAGGAGCAAAGCTGGAGGCAATTTAGAGCACACACTAATTTTGGTAGCATAATTATTAATGTGGAATGTATGTTCCTTTTTAAAGAACTTTCTTTTTTTATCAAGTTGTTATGGGTAAAGTTCTGCTTTAATATTTAACTTATTTAATCACTTAAGGACTGGAAGGTTTTACCCCCTTAATGACCAGGCCGGTTTTTGTGATACGGCACTGCATTACTTTAACTGACAATTGCGCGGTTTTTTCATTGGGGGGACCAATGACAAAAATATGCACTGTTACTGTACTAATGACACTGGCAGGGAAGAGGTTAACACCAGGGGCAATCAAAGGGGTTAAATGCGTGCCTAGGGAATGCTTTCTAACTGTGTGGGGGATGGGCTCACTGGATGAGCACAGAGACCTGTGTTCCTAAATAGGAGGAACACAGAATCCCTGTGTTCATCACTGACAGAACAGCGTTCTTCCATGTTTACATCGGCAGACCACTGTTCTGTCTCCTTGGGGGGTGATCGCTGTTGCCCGGCTGACATTGCGGCTGCCGGACCCGCTGATTGGCTCCCTCTCTAGCCAATCAGAGCGTGCGTGTGCCTCTGGCGGTGTGCGTGTGTCCACACTAACTGCTACACGAAGTGACGTACATGTGCGCCGCTTCACGTAACAGAGCCGACCTTCCGCTAGCTATGGCGGCTGGTCAGCAAGTGGTTAACGCTCCAAAAATTTTGCAAAGATATTGAATATTTATCTATAATTCTATTGTATAGTTCAGGTCTTCAGATTCCTGAAGTTGCTGTATTATTCTTTATTTTGGTGTTTTGGGGGACACAACTGGCTACCTGCATATATTATCTACAGTATGTTAACCTGTTGGTGCTTTGTGTTTTCTGTTCTTGGCTCACCTCCAGTTCCTATTTGATCCATTTTGGCAAAATATGCAAATACTTTTAGGAGTATTGTATTTAGCATGTAAGAATTTAGCAATCTGCAAGGAAGAGTAGGGACAGGCTAGAGAGGGACCACTTTCATGCAGTTGGCCTTGAACATGTATTGCGATATATACAAATTAAGAATCCATGTTTTTTTAAGCAAAGGTTTGCTATGAATATATAAGGGTAACATAGGGGTAAACTCAGTGACCAAGTGGGTTTCCTCCTTTTCTGACACACAGGAGACAGCATGCATGCAAACTATAGACTCAACTAAGATTCTACAGAGACAAGTTAAGGAAGGAGTCGTTCTTATCTTATGAGTCAAAAAGCCGTTTGATTGTCTTAGTTGGCCTTTTCTCTTTGCAACACTAAAACTCAGGCATAACTGGACCCCTGTTAAGAGCTATTCAATCTCTATACTCAATACTATTGACCTCAGTGAAACTTCCCCATGCCATGTCCATTTCTTATAAAAAAAAAAAAAACAGCCTACATCAGGGATGCCTTCTTTCCCCTCTACTTTTTATTCTCTGCATTGAATTCTTTGATGCCATATTTCGCAACATTCTACGAGGAGGTGAGCTGTGAGCTAGATAGGGGCAGACCAGTGGATGTGGTGTACCTAGATTTCGCTAAGGCGTTTGATACAGTTCCCCACAAGCGCTTAATTTATAAAATAAGGTCTGCAGGTATCGACAGCAGGGTTTGCTCTTGGATACGAAACTGTCTAAAAGGGCGTGTCCAAAGGGTGGTAATAAACAGCGCATACTCAGACTGGTCTGAGGTAGTAAGCGGGGTCCCCCAAGGCTCAGTCCTAGGACCAACCTTGTTCAATTTATTCATAAACAGCATTGAGGACAGGATCAGTAGTTCGATATCAGTTTTTGCAGATGACACAAAATTGGGCAGGGCAATAACAGCACAGCATGAAGCAGATATCCTACAGAATGACCTGGACAAAATAACGGAGTGGGCAACGACTTGGCAAATGAGGTTTAACGTGGAGAAGTGTAAGGTTTTGCACTTGGGGACTTGAAACATTAAAGCACAATACACGTTAGGAGGGGAACCCTTGGGGGAATCAAAAATGGAGAAGGAGTCTTGGTTGATTATAGACTAGGCAACAGCTTGCAATGTCAAGCGGCGGCTACCAAGGCTAGCAGAATATTAGCATGCATAAAGAAAGGGATGTTTTCCAGAGATAAGACTATAATCCTTCCACTTTATAAAACTCTGGTCCGACCGCATCTGGAGTATTCTGTCCAGTTCTGGTTGCCAGTCCTCAGAAGGGATGTGTTGGAGCTGGAGAGAGTACAGAGAAGGGCAACTAAACTAATTAGGGGACTGGAGGACCTTGATTATGAAGAGCGTCTCCAATCGCTTGATTTATTCTCCCTGGAGAAGAGACGCCTGAGGGGGGACATGATAGCAATTTTTAAATATCTCAATGGGGATCTCAGCTTAGAAAAAAAGCTGTTCAGTCGAAGGGATTGCATGAGGACTCGGGGGCACACAATGCGATTAGAGGAGAAGCGTTTTAACCTCAGGCAACGTGGGGGATCCTTTACTGTTAGGGCTACAAGATTGTGGAATTCTCTACCACAAGAAGTGGTTTCTGCGGGTACTATGGTGGCTTTCAAAAGACTATTAGACGTACATCTCAAGGATCAGAACATTCAGGGGTATGTGAGATGATTACAGCCACACACACCTACACAGGTTGAACTGGATGGACTATTGTCTTTATTCAACCTCACCTACTATGTAACTATGTAACTATGTAACTATGTAACTATGCAACACTCCAGACATAAGGGGAGTCACTATACATAATGCTCCTTCTACCTGTCTCTCTTTGCTAACAACATATTTCTGAAGTTTACACATGCTTTATTCACTCTGGCAAAACTTACATGCATGTATTAAAGAATTTGCAGCATTACAAGGTCAGCAAATCAAAATCAGAAGCATTATATATCAACCTACAGCCTCAAACACTTTCAACACTACCATTGCTCTTTTCTTTTTTATTAAATCATCTGCATAACCAATTTCTGGAAATTAAACTGATGCAAACCAATGTTTGTGAGGCCAATTATCCTTATCTCCTTAGAGTTATCAGAGAAAATTTACAAAATTAGACCCCCACCACATTTCATGGTTAGGCAAAATTTAATCTATTAAGATGACAATTCTGCTGAAATGGCTATACTATTTCAGACACTTCTGATGAAAATTCTCCTCGTGAAAAAGCTCCAACAGGATCTCCTTTCATTCACATGAGGGTGGCACAAACTGTCCTTACAGCTTGTTAATTCCTGGACAAAGTGGCCCACTATTGTTTGTTATAGCCTTGAGCACCAACCTGCAAATCCCATACTGTAAATGCAGCCTTTCTGAAGTAAGTGTAGGGAAAGGTGGCAGATTTGGGCGCCAGTCACTTAATAATCTAGAGAGACTCCAGCTTGAGTATAGCTTCCTGCATTCCAGGCAGGACAGCTCCAGACCTTGAACAGGCCTGACCTTCAATCACATGGCCCTCCCTAGGCAGAAAACCTGGAAGGTTAGCAGCACTGACAGCACTCCTCCCCTGCTCTAAGCCTGGGAGAAAGACATCTCCTCACAGTTAACCAAAATCCTTTATATCCTTCTCCAGCATTCACCAGTGGTAATGAAACTCTTAGAAGTGCACTTCTAGTGAGAAGGGCACAAATATTTATATACTCCAACTATAGCCATTCCCCTTTCTAAATCCAGAAACACACTGATATCTATCAGAAGTAAGCAAAAAGACCGGAGTTAGGCAAATCTACGAATTAAGCATTAGCTATATACAGCCAGACTGTACTAAATTTGACGAGACACTCCTGTTTATGGCAGGGTGGCTACACAAGTAAAACAATATAAAAAGATATGAATGTACCTTTTGAGCCATCTGTTATTATTAGGGTGTCTCTTGATGGTATGACATGTGTGAGTCTTTATTTAAGACAGAAGATGCAGTCAGAAAAGTTTAACATTTAGCTCTCTGTGCCCAATGTTTCATAATCAAGAGAACAACTGTTTTTTATGTGGCGACTTAAAGTGACAAATATGCCTCTTTCTCTAGGCTCTCTGCCAGGAATTTATAAAATGTTGACTAGTGTGTCTCCTGTACTCAAACAAAATAGCGGTGACCTTCTCTTTCTAATACAAAGATCTCATTTTTTACTCGTGCTTCTGGAAACGAGCTGTTCTTGCCATAAGTTATGATAGTTTTATGCTTCCTTTGTAAGCATTTTTATTTGTTCCTCCTAAAAACACATAAAAAGCATTTTTTATAAGTACATCTGTCACATCACACAGTCTTAAATAATAACTTACCTCTATGCTGTTTTTATTTTCCTCAGATTTCATTTAAAGTGTAAGTATAGGCACCCAGCTACAGTAAATACACGTGCCACGTACATAGTGAATGATGAGGGGGCTTCTTTTGTCCTGTCCAAAATCCCTGGTAATGGTAACAGCAAATGTGAAGGCACAGAGTGATATCAATGGTGTGTGGAGACCAGTAGACAAGAAACAGATGTAGGAACACTGTGCTACCTGAAAGGCAACAGGAATGTAGCCAAGGTGGTTAGCAGTCAGGTCACAGGGCACCAACTTGGAAAAAAGAAAGAGTTTGAGACACAAACTGAGGTTGGAAACAACCAAGCAGCAAGGTACCAAATCAAGAGAAAGAAACAGTGTTTTGCATACAAGCTGAGGTTGGCAACGGCCAGGCAGCAAGGTATAAAATCAGGAGACAAAATCAATGTGAAGGATATAGGCTGAAGTCGGTAATAGCCAAGCCTCAGAGGTACAAGGCTGCGGGCAGTCAGTGGAGTTAAATAATTAGGCTGGGGTCACAACAGAAAAGCAAAGGTCTAGAGGCAGGTCAGAAGTTGTTTGGCTCTAACACCAGTGCACACGTGTGTATGCTGCAAGGCACTAATGGATGTTTGGCGGTCACTCTGTGTACAGGGCCACACGCTATAGTATGTATACACACATGTGCCCAAGCTGATTTTCTTATGCTGGTTGAAACACAACACTTGACCTTCCTTACAACACCGTTGAAATGCATATGTTTGATCTATTTTACCTTCTGGTTAAACTTAAATTATTGTTCAGTGTTTCAGACCAGACAACCCACCAGACAACAGGCAGAGGGCCTAGGAAGAAACTGGCATAGTTGACAGGGCCACTGTTAGAAATCATGGGGCCCTGTACAGGCTACCTAACAGGGCCCCCTTTGACCCCACCCTTGGCCTCTCCCTCACCCGACTTCCACATGAAACCTGATTGTTGTATAGCGGTCGTCCTGGATCTCTCACAACCATGCCAAGCTGATCAAGGTTCTCACTGAAGGGAGAGACACAGCCTGTCAGTTTCTGCTTGGGAATTTTGCCACTCCCTCTCCTCCCCTCACTGTGCAGTGAGGAGAGACACACATACACACAGAACTGCTCACTCTGCTCCTTCCCCTGCTTTCTCATTGGCAGGGGAAGGGAACCAATGACACTTAAGGAGTACTGCAGCAATGCATCATGGGACGTGTAGTTCCCATTACAAAACCCACACATTACATGCCCTATTACCTATTACATGCCCCATAGCTTTCAAAGGGAACAGACCTACACAGGCCAGCAGCCCACAGACAGAGAGGAGGTTTTTTGCTGCAGAGGCTTCCTGGGAGGAGAGGCAGACTACCATGAGGCCGCCTCGACCTGATCATCAGATGGAGAGGCGATTTGCATCACTTGCAGTATAATCACTGTGTCTTACGGATTAGTGAGCGGGCAGATGCCCAAAGTCCTATTGCCAGCCACTCCACTTTGAAAACTATATACAAACACAACAGATTTGGATTGTCAAGAGGACCAATCATTAGTCAGATTAGGTATCCTTGCACTGATTGCTGATCACTTTTGCTATACTTAGGGATCCTTTACTTCTCTGAGCTCCAACTGCTGGTGAAGATAATTGCAAGGCCTTGCATTCAGAACACTATCCTTTTGCTCTTAAAGTGGACAAGACAAGTGTAAAGTCACAGTGTCTTATGATCTTTAGGCATCATGCACACAGGTGTTTTTTTTTTTTTATGCTTCCAAACACCCCTCCATGTTATCCTATGTTCATGCACACATAGACTTTTAGAATGTTTTAGTGGCAGGGGTGTTTACAAGCAGAAAAAAAACCCAGGAACAGTACGTCCAGGAGTTTTGGCAGAAAAAACGATTGACACGTGTAAATGCGACGCTTTGTAAAAGTGTCCAATGCTCTTACAAACCTTTAGGCGGTTTAGCGCTTGAGCATTAATTCATTTCAATGACCAGAATAAATTATTATTCTGGCCAATCAAATGAATTAACGCCCGCAGGCTTGACGCTTGTAAAAGTTTTAGACATTTTTTTTTCTCTGCCAAATGGCTACTGCCAAGAGGAGAATAATTTTTAAAACATCCTGTGTGCATTATGCCTCATGACTTTAGGATAATCATTTACACAGGACAGCAGGTGCTCTTTGGCTTTGTCAAAGTTTGTCACATGGCTGTTGGGTGCTGACTTTGTTATGGCTGTACTGTGTTACAATCTGTAACACACAATTCAGCTATAAAGTATCAGCACCCAAGAGCCATATGACATACTTTGACAAAGCCATAGAGCGCCTGGTGTCCTGTGTGGATGATTTTCCAAAAGCAAAATATGTTAAATGGCACTGTGATAAAAGATAAAGGCACTGTGAGGATTTTGGATGATTCTATTAAGATATTACAACGGGTGTAACAACTCATTCACTGTGTGCTGCCCAGTGCCTGCTGTGTTACCCGCCCCTGCCGCCAGTATTCGCTATAATGCTCCCTTCCTGTCAGCTCTCTCACACCAGTCCCGGCACCTGAGAGAACAGAGTGGAGCAGGTAAAGCACTTTGCAAATCACTCCGCCAAGCACAAGGGAAGGAAGATAGCATCCGACCAGAGCATGCGGCTCGGCGCAGGATTGTGCACCTCTGCCCCGAAAATGAAAAAAAATCCCTTTTCAGCTCCTGGATACTGGAAACAGCGCTCAATGGACTGGATGTTGAAATAGTGAAAAAGTCAATGGGCCATAAATAAAGGCAATGTTTTTATTCCATCAATAAACAAGGTAATGAAAAAGTTTAAATGAGAATAAAATAAAATTAAAAGAGCCAACGATACCACTTTTAGATCCCAAGGGCGTTGAAATATTAACACCATCCTCAGGCCAGCTTGTGGAGCATGGAGGGGGCCCCAAGATCCATGCTGTATGCATAGTAAGTTTTTCCTAAGAGATATATTTATTTAGATCCATTATCGAATTGGGAAAGAGTGGGTGGGCGAGGCAAGGTCTATTTAATTGCAATCAACCTGCAAGCAATAAATAAAGCTCTAGTGATAGTAAACACCAAATTATGATCCACAGAAGAGGGGTCAATGTATCCTAACAGGCACGTAAAGGGCTCAACAAAAATATTAGTATCCAATAAGCCATTTAAGGCTCCGTTCACACATGTCCGGCTGAAGGTTCGTGCCTGGGGTCAGGTGCGTCCCTGTTCACCGGTTCAGGTCACCACAAAAGATAGATAGGAGATCCTGAAGGGTGACCGCACCTACACTGCTCAAAATAATTAAAGGAACACTTTGAAAACACATCAGATCTGAATGGGGAAACATTTCAAGCTGGATAGCTATATACTGATAAGGGAAATGTGTTAGAAACAAAAGGATGCCACATCGTTTGATGGAAATGGAAATTATCAACCTACAGGGAGCTGAATTCAAAGACACCCTGAAAATCAAAGGGAAACAATGATGCAGCAGGAAAGTCCATTTTACTGAAATTTCATTGCAGCAACTCAAAATGGTACTCAGTAGTTTGTATGGCCCTCATGTGCTTGTATGCATGCCTAACAACGTTGAAGCATGCTCCTAATAAGATGATGAATAGTGTCCTGGGGTATTTCCTCCCAGATCTGGACCAGGGCATCGCTGAGCTCCTAAACAGACTGAGGTGCAAACTGATGGCGTCGGATGTTCCAGTGGTGTTCTATTGGATTTAGGTCAAGGGAGCCCAGGGTCCATTCAATGGTATCAATGCCTTCATCCTCCAGAAACTGGCTGCATACTCTCACCACATGAGGCCGGTTATTATCACGCACCAGGAGGAACCCAGGACCCACTGCACAAGCGTAGGGTCTGACGATAAGCCCAAGGATTTCATCCTGATACCTAATGGCAGTCAGGGGGCCAATTGTCTAGTCTGTAGAGGACTGTGCGTCCCTCCATGGATATGCCTCCCCAGACCATCACTGACCCACCACTAGGGATGATCGAACTTTTGAAAAGTTTGGTTCGGCCAAAACATCCGAACTACCCGAAAGTTCGGCCCGGATTTCAGAACCCCATTGAAATCAATGGACCCGAACTTCGGTAATCAAAAAACACCATTTTAAAGCCCTAAAACCCAATAAATGCCCATAAAAAGTGCCTAGGGTTCTGGGTCATGCCCCAGGGACTATTAATCACACAAAAAAAAGTTCTTAAAAATTGTCATTTTTGATAAAAAAAAGCCAATTATTGAAAAAAAAAAAAAAAAAGCGAGAGATTTTTGGATTTAGTATCTGGGGGGTCTAAAAAGTGTACCTGTGAAGTTTCAGCTCTGTAGCATGTCCAGAAACAGAAAAAAAAGATAATTGTTCAGTAGAGCAGGGATGGTGGGACCCCGATTTTACACTTATATGATTTTTTTGGGGGGTTCTGGACATGCTACAGAGCTGAAACTTCACAGGTACACCTTTTAGACCCCCCAGACACAAAATCACACAAAAAAAAAGTTCTTAAAAATTTTAATTTTTGATAGATTTTTGATAGAGAGCCAATTATTGAAAAAATAAAAAAAAAAATTAAAAATAAAACAATTTCTTTGGATTTAGTATGTGGGGGGGGGGGGGCGCTAAAAAGTGTACCTGTGAAGTTTCAGCTCTGTAGCATGTCCAGAACCATAAAAATAGAAGATCGCTTGTATTTGTGCAATTATAGATCTGGAATATGGCTTCTCGCTTTTCACACCTTGCCGGTTTAATAGCAGGCGGTTTTTTTTGGGCATTTTTTTGGGTTCTTTGGAGTCAGGAAAAACATCTGAACTTGTGTATAGTGGTACTGTATACACAAGTTCAGATGTTTTGCCTGCCTCCAAAAACCCCCAAAAAATACCTTCAACAACACACCTGGGCGTTTTTTTTTGGCGCTAGCATTTTTTTTGGGCAATTTTTTGGGTTCTTTGGAGGCAGGCAAAACATCTGAACTTGTGTATAGTGGTATATATAGCACTATACACAAGTTCAGATGTTTTTCCTGCCTCAAAAGAACCCAGAAAAATGCCCAAAAAAAACGCCTGCTATTAAACCGGCAAGGTGTGAAAAGCGAGAAGCCAACCTCCTGTGCTGAAAGTGTTCTAATACAAACAATCTTTTTTTTTATGGTTCTGGACAAGCTACAGAGCTGAATCTTCACAGGTACACTTTTTAGACCCCCCAGATACTAAATTCAAAGACATTTTTTTATTTTTTTTTATTTTTTCAATAATTGACTCTCTATCAAAAATCTATCAAAAATGACATTTTTTAAGAACTTTTTTTGTGTGATTCCGTGTCTGGGGGGTCTAAAATGTGTACCTGTGAAGTTTCAGCTCTGTAGCATGTCCAGAACCCCCCAAAAAAATCATATAAGTGTAAAAGTGGGGTCCCAAGTTCCCTGCTCTAATGAAAAATTATCTTTTTTTCTGGTTCTGGACATGCTACAGAGCTGCAACTTCACAGGTACACTATACACAAGTTCAGATGTTTTGCCTGCCTCCAAAAACCCCCAAAAAATGCCTGCAACAACACACCTGGGCGTTTGTTTTTTTTTTTTTGACGCTAGCGTTTTTTGGGCATTTTTTTGGGTTCTTTGGAGGCAGGCAAAACATCTGAACTTGTGTATAGTGGTGTATATACACACATACTTATATGTATATACACACCTAGACATATATAGGTGTGATAGAAGCAGAAATATATTGGTGTTAATTATTTCATTAGCGCAATTAGTTTTTTCTGCCCCTTTCACATCTGTATATGTGCAGGTGTATATATACAGACATTGGTGTCATTTGTCATTTCTGACTCCAAACATGTGCTCAAAAAAGCACTAGCAACGCCTGCAGCCAAAAATGCTGGCGGCGGCGAAGCCATATTACAGAAACGAAAGTCAGCTAAGAGAAAATAGCTTTTCTCTATTGCGGTCACCTTGCTATGGAAGGGTTCGGTCACCCTGCCATAGCAGTCAGTGTTAGTTCACCCTACACTACATTACGGTCACCCTGGTATGGAAGGGTTCGGTCACCCTGCCATAGCAGTCAGTTAACCCTACACTACATTACGGTCACCCTGACACTTCATACTTTCCCTACAGAAACTAAATTTTTGAAGCTAACTAAAGTGTAAAGGAGCACTCTAACTACACTAGATATCCCTTTCCTCACACTAATAAATGCTAAATGACACTTTTAAAGTAAAATTAACAGAACTGCTTCCACTCTCTTCCATGTCCAGTATAACAATGCTAGGAATTTGGCGGGGGCTATCTTATATACTGGGGGGCATATTCACTAATGATTGGTCTAGGGACCCCCTAGTCACTCCAATCACATTCCTAGCATTCTTCTGCCCCCTCAATTGGCTTTTGCTAATGGTTCTGGTCCAATCACGGGCTTTTAAAGCCCATTTCCTGTCCCATTGCATTTTGGTCGGTTCTGGTTGCCGAATTCCGAACTTTTTGGGCATAAAGTTCTAAATTCGGCCGAACCTCGAACACCCAATGTTCGACCCGAACCGTTCCATCATCCCTACCCACCACCACACTGGTCATGCTAAATGATGTTACAGTCAGCATAATGTTCTCCACAGCTTCTCCAGACCCTTTTACATCTGTCACGAGTGCTCAGGATGAACCTGCGCTCATCTATGAAAAGCACAGGGTGCCAGTGGCGGACCTGCGAATTCTGGTGTTCATAGGCAAATACCAATCGAGCACCATAGTGCTGGACAATGAGCACAGGGCCCGCTAGAAGACATCTGGCCCTCAGGCTACCCTCATGAAGTCTGTTTCTGATTGTTTGGTCAGAGACATTCACACCAGTGGCCTGCTGGAGGTCATTTTGTAGGGCTCTGGCAGTGCTAATTCTGTTCCTCCTTGCACAAAGGAGCCGATACCGCTCCTGCTGATTGGTTAAGGACCTTCTATGACCCTGTTCTAGAGTAACTGCCTGTCTCCTGGAATCTCCTCCATGCTCTTGAGACCTTCTGGCAATGGCACGTATTGATGTGTCATCCTGGAAGAGTTGGACTTCCTGTGTAACCTCTATAGGGTCCAGGTATCACCTCATGGTACCAGTAGTGACACTGACCATAGCCGAAAGCAGAACTAGTGAAAAACAGTCAGAAAAGATGAGTAGGGGAAAAGAATTGCAGTGGCCTCCACCTGTAAAACCATTCCTGCTTTGGAGGTCATCTCATTGTTGCCTATCTAGTGCACCTGTTGTTAATTTCATTAACACCAAAGCAGCTGAAACTGATTAACAACCACCTCTGCTACTTAACTGACCAGATCAATATCCCAGGAGTTTATTTGACTTGAGGCTATACTCTGATTAAAAAGTGTTCCTTTCATTTTTTTGAGCAGTGTACTACAACTCGAGTTATCTCTCAACCCAATAGTACATAAACAAATTATATATACCCTGTTTAAAATATATATCTGAGTAAATCTATGAGAAGGAAAGAGAGAGAGAAATTTGTTGCACAGATTTTCGAATATCATCCCAGATATTACTCTGGAATAGTGCCTATTTCCCTCTCCCACCACGCTCAACAAGATAATGGACTTACTGAGCTGTGACCAACAGCTCCCGGTTTCTGTTTGTAATAGTTAGCCAGTGGAGTGGGCACTCAACCAAGTGACTGCTATGACAGCCAATCACATTAAATGTGATTGGGAAGATGCCTCCACCTTGTGTCGTCTACACCTACTTCAAGGGCCCTTGGGAGTTTGCAGCAAAACAGTAAAGTTTACTGTTAAAAAATGACTGTTGGCAGCATACTTTTGTGGGATTTTGTGGGATTACTGAGATACAAGACAGCTGGAAAATATCTACACTAGGAAAAGCACCTTTATTTAAAGCAGACTTTGCAGTCAAATACAAGGTATGATCATTAGGTCAGGCCCTCCCTATTCTCATCTTGTAAAAGTTAGTAAATACGGACAAAAATGTACCTGTATGGAAAAAAGTTAAGCTGGCCATAGGGGTAGTTAGGGGTTGATTTAAAGGCACTTTGCAAAGAAATTAGGTAAGGCTTCCATTTGCAAAGAGTACCCAATCACGTTGCAAGGAAAACGAAAAAAAAAACAACAAATTTTTGCTTGCACATGATTGTATGATGGAAGTTAGCAGAGCTTCTGCTCATTTACTAAGCTCTGGAGCAACTGCACTTGCAGAGTGCGACTGCACTTTGCAAAGTGCACAAGCAATCTGTCTTTAGTCAATCAACCCCACAGCTTTTTTTTTTGTTCGGCCAACAGGTTGGGGGAAAGAAAAAAACAGATTCCCCTATCCACACAAGGTAGATGGAGGAATCCTCAGTAGAAGGCTTTATTTATGTAACAATAAAAAATGGCTACTCACAGACGTAGATGAAAATACATCATATCAAGCTAGATTGCTCCAATGTCCGGGTGTAGTCCATACAATCGTTCATAATCGATATGATGACGGCTGACGCGTTTCGAGGCCTAGCCTCTTCCTCAGAGCCACTGTGTCATGGCTATCTCCTTGGTTTAAGTAGTGGTGTACTGATCTAGTCCCTACCCCCAGGTGGGAGTGTCCTTCCCCCGGGGGGGTGGCTAGAGCACCACGACACTCCCTCTCATTACATCATTATTGGTGCTCTAGCCACCCCCCCGGGGGAAGGACACTCCCACCTGGGGGTAGGGACTAGATCAGTACACCACTACTTAAACCAAGGAGATAGCCATGACACAGTGGCTCTGAGGAAGAGGCTAGGCCTCGAAACGCGTCAGCCGTCATCATATCGATTATGAACGATTGTATGGACTACACCCGGACATTGGAGCAATCTAGCTTGATATGATGTATTTTCATCTACGTCTGTGAGTAGCCATTTTTTATTGTTACATAAATAAAGCCTTCTACTGAGGATAATGCGCTAGGTCGGTGCGCCCTTTTTGTTTTCTTTGATTCTAGTACCGGTGGACTACCCCAGTCCGATATGGGCAGCAAGACTTAAGCCATTTGAGAAGCCAGTTGTGAGTCCCGTGAGGAGTGTGGTCGAGGGGTTTGGATACCAAGCGCAGGAGGAGGGTGGTCACACCCTATTGGTTTTTGGAGATGGAGGAATCCTCCCTGCTGGGACATTGGAGTTGATTTACTAAAGGCAAATAGACTGTGCATTTTGCAAAGTGCAGTTGCACCAGAGCTTAGTAAATGAGGTAAAGTTTCACGTTGCAAAGAATATCCAATCACAGGCAATGGGAAAAAAACAAAACTGCATTTTTGCTTGCACATTATTGAATGATGGAAGTTAGCGAAGCTCATCCTCATTTACTAAGCTCTGGAGCAACTGTTGGGCTTTAAAGCAGAAATTTCATGAAAATGGAAGGTCCGCTTTACTCACAGTCTAAAAGCACAGGGTGAGCCTCTGGGAGTGGAGAATTGGGTGCTTTTCCGGTATCATAAACCCAAACAAGCATTTGCCCTTGATTTTTGTTTTCCCTCAGACTGCAGACTTTAACTACTCACCTACTGGGCACTTTCACCCCCTTCCTTCACAGGCCAATTTTCAGCTTTGAGCACTGTCACACTTAGAATAACAATTGCACACTCATGCACCACTGTACCCAAACAAAATTATTATCATTTTTGAGACATTTAGAACTTTCGTTTGATGGTTTTTAATCACCAATGGGTTTTTTATTTTTTGCTAAACAAATGAAAATTTTGAAAGAAAAATTTTTCTTTCTGTTTTATAATTTTGTAAATAAGTAATTTTTCTCCTTCTCTGATATGCACTCATAGTCTGCACTGATTGACAATAATAGGCTGCACTTATGGGCACTGATGAGGCGGAACTGATGAGCACTGCTGAAGAGGCACTGATGAGGCTGCACTGATATGCGACACTGGGGGGCACTGATTTTCGGGACTGATGGGCACCGACAGGTATCACTGATGAACACTGAATCACTAATGGGCACTGAAGGGCCGCACAGATGGGCACTTTATGGGGCTGCACTGATAATCAGGGAACTGAGGATCAGTGCCTTTATTATCAGTGTGGATGTGGCATGTGTAGATTGTCGCTTACTGGCTCTCCTCTCCTCACGCGCTGTCAAAGTGAGGAGAAGACTGCCGATAACTGGCAAATCTTGTGTAAACTGTGATCAACTGTGTTTGGACACAGCTGATCACATAGTAAAGGGCCTCTGTGATTGGCCCTTTACCCCGATCTGTAATCAGCTGTGTCTGAAGGATGCCGCAAATACAGAGTGCTCCCGATCCATGCCTGGGGGCGCGTGGGGAGGCAGGGTTCTGGGAGGAAGTCCTCCCAAAAACTTGCGACCATGCAGTATTTGAGCTATAGTGGGGTCGGTAAGATGTTAAAGGGGAACTTAACACTCTTAACTTTTAGAGCTAATGGAGCTGCCTCTGTTTGATCTGTAGTTGCCATGGTCCTGCACATGCAGGGCCGCTGATAGGGGGGACCACCGGTCATCTTGTAGGGGGCCCGAGCACACAGGGGGGCCCACACAGGGAGGGGGATTAGTGATGGACGACATTTACAGAACTGTTCCTCAAGCAGCTGAAAGCTGGTCTCTCCCCCTCTCTCTCTGCTTCCAGCTTTTATCTGCTAAGAAAGAGACAGTTGTCCTTCACTAATCCCCCTCCCACTGCTGGCTCTAATGTTAGCTCTGCTCCTGATTTTTTTATCCCTGTAACTTTGTTTCTCTCCCTCTGTTTCTCTGATCCCAGAGCTCCAACTGCCCAGCCTGTATATTGTTTTCATCTCATCTTCATTTTTATTTATTAACTCCATCTTTTCTTTTCGAATTTAGCAGGAATTCTGTGAGTTATGTTGTATTTGATTTGTGACTGCTAATAATGATTTTATTGTATTTTAGCTAAATATAGCTTTAATATTTTCTTGGGGGGGCCCTGTCAGGTATTCTGTAAAGGGCCCCGCGATTTCTATCCGCAGCCCTGTGCACATGTGATCAGTTACGGCATCAGCCATTTGATGGTTTGACAGTTTGGTTGAGAACACAAGCAAATGTGACAGTTATCATTAGTGGCATGCCTTAAATGTAACTGTTCTGGGAAATCATTGGGTTTATTTCTGCTTTAAAATCCTCCAATATGAAATAACATCTAAAACAGGCTGCACTGTTACTCAAACAGAAAATATCTAATTCCCTGTGCTGGAAAGAGTACTTTTACATATGAATATTATAGACTACTTGCTTATAGTATATAATGCAGGTTTTTGTTGAAGGCCCTTGAGGTGCCCACTTGTAGGTTCACAAGAGGGAGGATTGTCTTCTATCACGCATTAACCTGATACAAGTTCAATCCCTTTGTTTATGTCACATAGTGATAGATTTCACCATTAACCTAAAATATCCGCAGCCTGGGCTACAAATATAAACATTTTACCTTTCCTTCTCAGTCTGCAGCAGCTGTCTTTGAGGAATGGATCTACGAGTGACATATGAGAAGAAAATGATATTTTGTCACAGACAAATGAGTGAGGTTTAATATAGTGTTTATTCATATGAGAAGGAACTACAGGATTTGATGGAGCCTAATTACACTTTATAAACATCACACAAGACGAGGCGCCAAGCTTGTTTAATTACGGCACTAAGCAGAAAATACAGAAGCTTGATATAAAAGTGTATGGTAATCTTGCTGCAATCACTCTCATATGAGAAATGGATTGTCTGGACATCCAGTGCCCTAAATGCATTGCTGCCATCCGAAGAATGTTCGGAAATAAATATGGAGATTCCATTCTAATAATAACATGGCTGATTGCTGTTTGTAGTCTGAAAACTGAACTCCAACAAGACAGAAAGCTGTTTGCTGGTTTATAAATTAAGGAACTGCATGTGAGTGATACACATTTTCCTAAAAATTACATAATACAGCTAAAAAAGACACTTAGGAGGAAGTACACCTCTGTAAATCCTTCTGGTAACATTCCTAAATGTTTAAGTTAAAATATCCCGTAGCTCTGTATATACAAACTTTGTCACAAAGTTTTTTTTATCCTCGTTTATTGTGGGATTGTACAGGAAAATATTAATTTCAACAAATCCCCTCCTGATGGGGGTCTTTAGTCCAGTTGAAATTACCACTATTTTAACCACTTCTGGACCAGAAAGATTTGCCCCCTTAATGACCAGGCCATTTTTTGCGATTCGGCACTGCATTACTTGAACTGACAACTGCGCGGTCGTGCAATGCTTTACCCAAATAAAATTGATGTCCTTTTTTTTTTTCCACAAACAGGGCTTTCTTTTGGTTGTATTTTATCACCTCTGCTGTTTTTGGATTATGGGCTATAAACAAAAAAATCGACAATTTTGAAAAAAAAAAAAAAAAGCAGTATTTTTCACTTTCTGCTATATAACATTCCCCCCCCCCCAAAAAAAATTTAGAAATCAAATTTTTTCATCATTTTTGGCCAATTTGCATTTTGCCACATATTTTTGGTAAAAAAAATCCCCATAAGTGTACTTTGATTGGTTTGCGCAAAAAGGTATCACGTCTACGTCTACAAACTAGGGGAAAGATTTATGTAATTTTTATTTATTTATTTTTATTTTTTTACTAGTAATGGTGGCGATCTGCGATTTTTAGCGGGACTGCAACATTGCGGTGGACAGATCAGATCCCTAACTGACATTTGTGACACTTTTGGGGGGACCAGTGACATTACAGTAATCAGTGCTAAAAATATGCACTGGTACTGTAATAATGACACTGGCAGGGAAGGGGTTAACACCATGGGCGATCAAAGAGTTAAATGTGTACCTAGGGGGTGATTCTAACTGTGTGAGGGCCAGACTTGGTAGATAGAAACAGGGCTCCTGTGTCCCGAAATAACAGGAACACAGGAGCCCTGTTTCAATCAGTGATAGATGAGTGGTGTACCGTGTTTACAACGGCACACCACCTTCTGTCAGTCCCTGAAGCGATCGCCGGGTTTCCGGTGGCCATCGGGGCTGCTGGATCCGTTGTTTAGCTGCAGGCCTAGAGAGCCCACATACCCATACGTCGGTTTGCACAGGAGAGCCAGCCTGCTGCAGTATATCTGTGGCAATATGGTGGACTATGTGGGCTCCGTCAATTTTTGATTGAGCTCACATAAGCCCCAATGTACCATCATATTGTGTTGAAAATCAATATTTTTGGCTTTTAAGACTAAAGACCCCCATCAGGAGGGGATTTGTTCTTCTTTTTTGATATGTAACCTAAAAAAATGTAAATCTTTTTATAATAATAGTTTTTTCTTTTGTTGAAATTAATAATTTCCTGTACAATCCCACAAAAAAAGAGGATAAAAAAAACGTTGTGACAATATTTTTTAGGGATGATGGCAAATAATAATGGTTTAAAGAGTGCCCCTTCCTTTTTCTTGACTGCATAAACCAACTGTCACTAACCTTTTTAGCTTCAGGTTATAAACGGAAGAAAAAGTACATTTTGGAGAGCATATTCACACACATCTGAAAATACATACGTATCATGTACACCAGGGGTATTGAATTTAAGTTTATGGAGGTCCGGTCAAAAGAAGTTAGCAGAGGCCTGAGTTGCATGTTTGTGCAATGCATCAGATCCTTCTCATCACAGCCCCCCTTCTCTTATTCCGCAATCCCATTCTTATATCAGTCTCCTCAGTTCCTACTTTACATCACAATCCCCCATTTCACATCACAATTTCCCCTTCACAGCAATGTCCTCCCCTTTTCTTTTCTTTTTTACATACTGTCACCAGTGCAGTACAGCATCATCATACAGTATGACTGGTGTGGCAGTGATCAAAACACTGACTGGTGACAGTTCGAAAAAAAAAAAATGTTATAATTGTTTTTTTTTTGTTTTTTTATTACATTTATGTTTTATTTTTTTTCAAAAAATTTTAAACACACTGTAATTAGAGCAATATAATATTATATAATTATATAATATTATATAAGTACTCTCAGCTCTGAAGAAGAGGGTTCTTCCTCGAAACACATCAGCCAGGCATATACAGATGCCATCAGGTCTCCTTGCACCATCGGTGCATCCCAGTAGTTTTGGAGGCAATTGGTTCCACTTCTTTTAATTGTTTTTTTTTTTATTTTTTTTATTACATTTTTGTTTTATTTGTTTAACATTTTTTTTTTAAACACACTGTAATTAGAGTAATATAATATTACTATAGTAACATTGTACTACTCTGGGGAAGTAATCAAGATTTTTTTTACATATTATGTTTGCTTATAGCAATGCATTACATTGCTATAAGCAAGCATTTTTCTGAATGAAACTGAATCATTCATTCTGTTTTGTTGTAAATAGCTGTGATTGGTCAAAGTTAAATATATGGTACAGATGTCTGTACCATGTGGTCTAATTGACCAATCACAGCTAGCAACACAGTTGTACACAAAGGATGGCATTAAAAAAACCATCCATTGTGTACAACTGCCATATGACCTGCAGTGATTTGTCACAGCGGTCACATGGCACCGGCAATGAGCTGGTACTCTGATCAGTCATCGGTCGTGTCCCGTGGACACAGACGGTGACAGATCATGCCACTGCCTGCTTGTGTGATTGGTGCTTCCTGACAGGATGTCATATGATGTCCAGTCAGGGTAACAAAGCCCGGCCGTCAGTCTTCTATTGGCCAGGCATGAACTGGCTAAAATGTTACTAAACTCTGGTTTAGAAAATAATTCTATTCAAGTATGTGGTTGAGGGTGGTTACATTCTTTCTCCATGGTCCCATCATACTGTATGTGGGAATGTTGTCATCCTCACTTGCTTACTCCTGAGGTGGACTATGTGATTTAAAGTGTGCATAGACATGACCGCAACTAACATGCACTGTTCATTTCAAACAAATGTAGGTAAGGGAGAGAGGAGAGGTTTGGGTGCTCACAGAGGATGTTACAAGGAGACAAAAAAAAAGGGGGGCAGTAGAAATAATTTTATGAAAATTAGATTACAAGGCCTTTAAGATGTGTATCCTTGGAGAGTTAAAAAATTGGCCGGTTAAAAAAAAAACGTCTGACATTCGGCCCGTGTGCATGCCAGCCCATCCGACAGAAGTAGGCCCTTTGGCCGGCTTCTGTCAGACGAGCATGCCGGAAAATCATGCACCTGACCATCTCCTGATCAGCACTCTCAGCCAATGGCATAGAGCACTGATCTGAGCGTTCTGACAGGGGGGCCATCCCCATGTCAGAACACAACAGCTCAGTGCGGGAGATCTCTATACTAACTTTGGATAGTTAGAACAGCAGCTCCCACCGCTAGGTTAAATGAAAAAAAAAACGAATGGTGTGTACCAGGCTCAAGTTTATTGTTTAGTATCACTTTAAAGCCCAACTAAAACTTACTAGCCAAAAGCACTCTCAGCTCTGAAGAAGAGGGTTCTCCCTCGAAACATGTCAGCCAGGCATATACAGATGCCATCAGGTCTCCTGGCACCGTCGGCGCATCCCAGTAGTTTTGGAGGCAATTGGTTCCACTTCTTTTACATGCAAACAATTATTATGCATTTGTGAGTATATTGTATGCTGTTTTTCTGATTTTATTAAAACATTTTTAGTGGGAATGCACTAGGCTGGTGCGCCCTTCTCTTGTTGTTAATTGGAGAACTGTAGATGGAGACAATGGAGATTCTCAGCTCTGCTCTCTATGCATAGGCATAGAGCAGCTTAGTACAGTGTTAGGTACAAACTTTTAACCATATACAATATAAATAAGCCATTTTTACTGTTGTGCAGCCTTACTTCTGAACTGGTAAAAAAAAAGTAAGACTTAAATTGGTCTTAAGGACGGAAGGTTTTACCCCCCCTTAATGACTAGGCCATTTTTTGCAATACAGCACTGCGTTATTTTAACTGACAATTGGAACGCTGTCGTGTGATGCCCTTTTTCCCCACAAATAGAGCTTTCTTTTGGTTGTATTTGATCACCTCTGTGGTTTTTATTTTTTGTGCTATAAACAAAAAAAGAGTGACAATTCTGAACAAAAATATATATATATGTTTTACTTTCTGCTATAAAACATTCTCAATAAAACAAATTATTAAAATAAAAATAAAATATTTTTTTCATCAACAGGCCAATTTGTATTCTGCTAAGTATTTTTGGTAAAACAAATTCCAATTGTAAGTGTATTCCAAGTGTATATTGATTGGTTTTCGCAAACTTTATCGCGGGAATCTAGGGGAAAGATTAATGTCATATTTATTAATGCACAGTCAGATTTAGACTCCCTGCACAGCTCTTGCAACAAGAACGCGGAGGTAAGGCTATGAAAATGGGGGTTGTTATTACAAAGTTTTTATGATAGAGTATGTTTTTCTGTGGCTTTTTTTGAGTTTTAAATATGGATTCCCAGCAGTTGAACTTCTCAGTGCTTACTAATGGTGAACACAAAGTTG
The DNA here is from genome assembly GCF_965119305.1 of Pelophylax lessonae. Lineage (NCBI taxonomy): Eukaryota > Metazoa > Chordata > Amphibia > Anura > Ranidae > Pelophylax > Pelophylax lessonae. The sequence goes on from NC_138772.1 coordinate 99,860,166, forward strand.
AGATGAGCCAAGAAACAACAAGTCCTACCCTTTTACACCATCTCCCAATGGCCATTTAGGTGGGCTTTATTGCTCAGGAGCCAGTATGGCTTTTATATGATGTGACCACTGTGATTGAGACTCACAGCGGTAAATGATTGGAGCCTGTGCCACTGGATTCTTATTAGAAATCTTAACCAAAAGATGTCAGCGACAGCTCAGTCAGCACACAACCTGCTGCCCCAAATGCATGCTTATGAGCAGCGGCTGGGTTTTAAGGCCTACCTTTCTTGCCACTGCATATACTGTATGTGTTACATGATTAGCAAAATGTTAACTTCATTGAATGTTGTTGGAATTGCAGCTCATGCACTAATGTATGATCACACAGAGGTTGGAGATCCTTTCTGTATAACCCCCTACTGGTTTTAACTTGGGATCCCCATTGGATCCAGCAATCGCCCAGAGACAGATAGCCTATCACTGTAGCAGTGATTGCAGACAGTAAGCAGAACTGTTGAATCGTACTTCTGAACTGTTGTTCAATTACTGTAAGTTCATGTAGGCACATATAAGTACTCATTTATTTTCATTTTATTTGCAGCTGTCTTTTTATATCATTGTGAAAGCTATCTATACACTCGGTCACAGTGCTTCACTCATAGCACTCACAATAGGAAGTGCAATTCTTTGTTTATTTAGGTAAGTAGACTTGCATGTTTTAACTTTGACTATTCTATTCACTGTAATGCATTTCTTCACTAAATTCTCCAGATGTTCACAGAAATTTCAGGTGAGTGAAGTCCCTAATCATTGTTCCACAAGTTCACAGCTGATATCAGGATTCAAATATAATACTTAGTACCACTCCAAGAAGATGTCACCAAGGTACCTCTGTACAAGATAAAGATAAATTAAATGGTAGGGACTAAGCTCCTGGGCACTCCAGGATTACCACCTTCTCACTCTTGAGGGTAAAGGCCTGTACAACTAACTATAAAAAATTGGACCATGAAAGGCATGCCTTATCCTCCTCCATTATCAGAAGATGTGCTTATAGCTGAATAACTTGGAAAGTATAGGCTTTTGCACCATGATTTGCTGTATAATAAATATGTAATTATGGAATGTGGTATCTGGCTGCATTTATAGACAGGACCCAATGCAAACAGCCAACTAATTGGTAATATACACTATATACTGTATGTACATATATATATATATATATATATAGTATCTCACAAAAGTGAATACACGCCTCACATTTTTGTAAATATTTTATTATATCTTTTCATGTGACAACACTGAAGAAATTACACTTTGCTACAATAAAAAGTAGTGAGTGTACAGCTTGTATAACAGTGTAAATTTGCTGTCCCCTCAAAATAACTTAACACACAGCCATTAATGTCTAAACCGCTGGCAACAAAAGTGAGTACACCCCTAAGTGAAAATGTCCAATTGGGCCTAATTAGCCATTTCCCTCCCCGGTGTCATGTGACTCGTTAGTGTTACAAGGTCTCAGGTGTGAATGGGGAGCAGCTCTCACTCTCTCATACTGGTCACTGGAAGTTCAACATGGCACCTCATGGCAAAAAACTCTCTGAGGATTTGAAAAAAAGAATTGTTGCTCTACATAAAGATGGCCTAGGCTATAAGAAGATTACCAAGACCCTGGAACTGGCTGTTGCACTGTGGCCAAGACCATACAGCGGTTTAACAGGACAGGTTCCACTCAGAAAAGGCCTCACCATGGTTGACCAAAGCAGTTGAGTGCATGTGGTCAGCGCCATATCCAGAGGTTGTCTTTGGGAAATAGACATATGAGTGCTGCCAGCATTGCTGCAGAAGTTGAAGGGGTGGGGGGTCAGCCTGTCAGTGCTCAGACCATACACCACACACTGCATCAAATTGGTCTGCATGGCTGTCATCCCAGAGGGAAGCCTCTTCTAAAGATGATGCACAAAAAAGCTCACAAACAGCTTGCTGAAGACAAACAGACTAAGGACGTGGATTACTGGAACAATGTCTTGTGGTCTGATGAGACCAGGATAAACTTATTTGGTTCAGATGGTGTCAAGCATGTGTCATGGCAACCAGGCGAGGCGTACAAAGACAAGTGTATCTTGCCTACAGTTAAGCATGGTGGTGGGAGTGTCATGATCTGGAGCTGCATGAGTGCTGCCGACACTGGGGAGCTACAGTTCATTGAGGGAAGCATGAATACCAACATGTACTGTGACATACCAAAGCAGAGTATGATCCCCTCCCTTCAGAGACTGGGCTGCAGTGCAGTATTCCAACATGATAACGACCCGAAAACACACCTCCAAGACTACCACTGCCTTGCTAAAGAAGCCGAGAGTAAAGGTGATGGACTGGCCAACCATGTCTCCAGACTTAAACCCTATTGAGCATCCTCAAATGGAAGTTGGAGGAGCACAAGGTCTCTAACATCCACCAGCTCTGTGATGTCATCATGGAGGAGTGGAAGAGGACTCCAGTTGCAACCTGGGAAGCTCTGGTGAACTCCATGTCCATGAGTGTTAGGGCAGTGCTGGAAAAAATGGTGGCCACGCAAAATATTGACAATTTGGGCCCAATTTTGACATTTTAACTTTAAGGGGTGTACTCACTTTTTTTGCCAGCGGTTTAGACATTAATGGCTGTGTATTGAGTTATTTTGAGGAGACAGCAAATTTACACTGTTATACAAGCTGTACACTCACTACTTTACATTGTAGCAAAGTGTCATTTCTTCAGTGTTGTCACATGAATACAATATTTACAAAAATGTGAGGGTGTATTCATTTTTGTGAGATACTGTATGTATATTTATGTTTCAACTACCAGTCTGTATATTCTGTGCAGCCAGAACAAAAAATAGCCAAAATAAAAATAAAAATTTGCCTAGATTAAACATATATGCAATTAAGCCCTGTATTAGCTTTTTACCTGAAGTTCCACTTTCAGACATTTATTTTTAATTGCTGCTTATATGAAGAACCAAAGTCAGAGGGGACCTGATGGCCAGAAAGAGGTACTTGATGTACTTCTGTGTGTAAAGTTCCTACATAACAGCAATTTAGCATTTCTTCACTTAATTGCAGATTTGGCCTTTTGGTTCCCAATAGTTGTAGTTTAGGAGGTGGGACTATAGCTAAAGACAGGGTGAAGACATGGACACTGCTTCTCATTTTTTGATCAGGAACACATTTTTCTGCCAGTAGTTTCCTTCAAGCAGCCCTTAACCCCTTTACCACCGGAGGATTTTCCTGCTTTACGTCCAGGCCACTTTTTGCAACTTGGCACTGCACGACTTTAACTGACAATTGCGCAGTCATGCAACGCCGTACCCAAACAAAATTTACGTCCTTTTTTTTCCACAAACAGAGCTTTCTTTTGGCGGTATTTGATCACCTCTTTTAATTTTTTTTGATATTAATAAAAAAAGAGCAAAGATTTTGCAAAAAAATTGAAATTTTCTACTTTGACAGTTAAAAAATATCCAATATATTCAAATTTTGTCAAATATTTAGGCCAAAATGTATTTAGCTACATGTCTTTGACAAAAAAATTCTCAATGAACGCATTTTTAACCGCTTTAAGACTGGAAGATTTTACCCCATTCCTCACCAGGCTATATTGTGCGATTCGGTACTGCGTTACTTTAACGGACAATTGCGCGGTCGTGGCACGCTGTACCCAAATTAAATTTATGTCCTTTATTTCCCCACAAATAGAGCTTTCTTTTGGTGGTATTTGATCACCTGTGCGATTTTTAATTTTTGGAAAAAAGAGCAACAATTTCGGAAAAAAAAACAATATTTTTAACATTCTGATATATAACATTCCCAAAAAAAATTAAAAAATCTAAATTTTTTAACATTTTAGGCCATTTTTTTTTTTTGCTACATATTTTTGGTAAAAAAAGTCACAATAAGCGTATTTTGATTGGTTTGCGCAAAAGTTATCGCGTTTACTAACTACGGGAAAGATTTGTCATCTTTATTGTTTATTTTCTTTTTACTAGTAATGGCGGCGATCTGCGATTTTTTTTGCGGGACTGCGACATTGCGGCGGACAGATCGGACCCCTAACTGACATTTTTGACACTTTTGGGGGTACCAGTGACATTACTACAGTAATCAGTGCTATAAATATGCACTGTTACTGTAATAATAACACTGCCAGGGAAGGGGTTAACTTTATTGGTGATCAAGGGGTTAAATGTATGCCTCATGCTTACTGACGTGTGTGGGGGGAGGGGATTGTGTGACACAGACACAGATCGCAGGTTCAGCTATGCTGAATCCTGTAATCTGTGACTGTCACAGAGGAGATCCGCCCGCTTTGTTAACACAAGTGGGCGGATTTCCTCACTCGATCCCCGACGATCGGGGAAGAGCGGCGGTGATCACCGCCTCTCCTCCCCTGGCCCGACTCCCGCTGTGTCTGAATACAGCGGGAGCGAGCCTCCGGGGGCACGCGCGCGCCGCCGAGAGAAGGAAGAGTCTGGTGACGTAGGTCTATGTCGCCAGACGATAACGAGCCACTTTGCCGCAGTACAGCTCAGTGAGCGGTCGGCAAGTGGTTAAAAGCTATACGAAACACATAAAGTATAAAAGTGATATGAGAACATTTTAATTAAATGTGTCAGTTTGATATCACATTGGGGAATTCCTGGTGGATAGACTCTGCTTATTTTCCTTTTTGTTTTTAATCTGATGCCAACATTTGTTTTTCAAATGCAATATGAAAAAGCTTTGATTTCTGTTGTGGGACAATATTAGTCTGCACTGAATTACCATGACCTTCAAGGGTGAAATAAGAGAGCTTTGCTAGGAGGTAATCACTTTAGGCAAGTAACAATTAAATATTTTACACTGACTGAGCATCAGCAAAATAAGCATATAAGTTTTTTTTGCTTTTGACTTGAAAAACCTTTCCATGTAACACATGTCCTTTTGGGCAACAAAACTAGGACAGTATCATTAAAGTGTATATATAGCCAAAACCTTTTTGTTTGGTTAGATGGAGTAGTGAAAGGTTAGGATCTATGTAATGTTTTTATTGCTCAATACATATACGCTATGTTACCAAAAGTATTGGGACCCCTGCCTTCACACACACATGATCTTAAATAGCATCCCAGTCTTAGTCCGTAGGGTTCAATATTGAGTTGGCCCATCCTTTTCAGCTATAACAGCTTCAACTCTTCTAGGTAGGCTCTCTACAAGGTTTAGGAGTGTGTCTATAGGAATGTTTGACCATTCTTCCAGAAGCGCATTTATGAGGTCAGGCACTGATGTTGGAGAGAAGTCCTGGCTCACAGTCTGCGCTCTTATTTATCCCAAAGGTGTTCTATCAGGTTTAGGTCAGGACTCTGTGCAGGCCAGTCAAGTTCCCCCACCCCAAACTCTCTTATCCATGTCTTTATGGACCTTCCTGTGTGCACTTGTCCAAATCATTTGGTGGAGGAGTGATTTTGGTGTGGGGTTATTTTTTAGGGGTTGGGCTTGGCCCCTTAGTTCCAGTGAAGGTAATTCTTAAGGTGTCAGCATACCAAGATATTTTGGACAATTTCATACTCCGAAATTTGTGTGAACAGTTTGGGGATGGCCCCTTCTTGTTCCAACATGACTGTACACCAGTGCACAAAGCAAGATCTATAAAGACATGGATGAGCAAGTTTGGGGTGGAGGAACTTGACTAGCTTGCACAGAGTCCTGACCTCAACCCAATAGAACACCTTTGGGATGAGTTATAGTGGAGACTGCGAGCCAGGCCTTCTCTTCAACATCAGTGCCTTACCTCACAAATGCGCTTCTTGAAGAATGGTCAAACATTCCCATTGACACACTCCTAAACCTTGTGGACAGCCTTTCCAGAAGAGTTGAACCTGTTGTAGTTGCAAAGGGTGGGCCAACTCAATGTGGAACCCTACAGACTAAGACTGGGAAGCCATTAAAGTTCATGTGCGTGTAAAAGCAGGTGTCCCAATACTTTTGGTAATTTAGTGTATATGAGATGCTAGATCTCCTGTTGTTTATAACTGTAATTATGAGCGACTTGTTCAGTCAATAAAACTCCTGCGTTTTGGTGAGGCTGCTCACTTATAGTGCAGTGCCCTGATCTGGAGTTCTGGGAGAAGTCCAAGAATGTAAGAGAAGCAGTGGGAATGCCACACCAAACATCATGAAGTCCAAAGAAAATTTTCAGTTTTAATAGTTTTATTATTTTCAATAAAGAGAAATAGGAGATTAATAACACACTTAGTTTTAAATAAACAAGGCACTAAGTTTCAGAGCAGGAGTTGACAGTAAATAGGGAAATTACACAGCAATGAATAATCTGCAAATTAAACTGAGTTACAGAAAGTAGAAGCTGAGCTCCGACGAGCCATCTCCCTATGTAGCAAAAAGTCTGTGACAGGGCTAAGGGGCCTGTCATTCTAGTGGTATCATCGTTGATTCAAATCCTTCTCTAGGGTAAACTGTATGTCACTACTCCATCAGCAGGAACCATTATCACCCGGAGGGAGCCATACTTTGTATTTTGAGGGAGCTCCAAGATCAACAGAAAAGGAAGAGCAGCAAAAAAGGGAAAGAGAAGAAAAAGAAATAAGAGGAAAATAGATCTCTCCCCCAGCTAGCACTCTGCCCCTGTTATCCATCCCACTGAGTTAAGCCTAAACAGGAGATTGCATATAATGTGACCAAAAATTCCAGACTCTCTCGCACCTTGTCTGTATATCCTGTAAAATACGGGCTGGTTTTTCATCGAGTGCAATCCAGGAAATTTTATTTTTCATCACTCTGCTGTTCACTACAGAGGAGTTTCATTCCATCACTATGGATATTTTAGCAGCCAGGAGTATGTAAAAAATGAGTGTCTGAGTATGTATGGGGATGTCAGCAATTGATTCATTTAGCAGGTTGGTGTAGTGGTGTCTGGGAACATTAATACCAGTGACAGAGTGTATCATTATCAATACTCTTGTCCAGTAGAACTTGATTATGGGGCACATCCACCAAAGGTAGTACATTTTTCTTTGGTGCCCATATCACCTAAAATGTGATGAAGAGGCATCAGTATAAATTTTGGCAAATATAGTGGGCACAGGTACCAGCGGGGGAGGACTTTGTAATTGTTCTCATCAAAGGCTATATTCAGTATAGCACTGGGTATGCATATGGTACATTCACTTCAATCCTCCTGGCTGACATCTGAACCCAAATTGAGTCCACAGAAAATTTTAGGTAAATCACGTTAGAAGGTACAAGACTAAATTATACTAGCAACAATCTTGAAGTGGTTTCCTAGTATCATTTTAGAGTAGATTTCATTATTCCATCATCAATAATAGCCCTCTTAAAGTGGTTTTAAAGGTTGAAGTTTTTTACCGTCATGCATTTTATGCCCTGTTCTGTGTTTTATGGACACACAGAGCAGGGCTTGGGAGCAAGCATAGACGGGTGAAAAGGTAGGTGTATACCGCGCTAAGGAAGAAGTAACTGAAATGATGTATACAACTTCAATGCAGATGTTCAAAATGGTGGTGACCAAATAACTAAAGTGCAGTGCAAATACAGCGCAAAGAAAAAGGGGATGTTGAATATAATGGTTAGCTAAGATGCATATAATCATTAATAAGTGAAATAAATAAATTAAAAAGTGAAATAAATTAAAACCGAAATGCAGCTGTTCATAAATAATGGTGATACCCAAAATTCTCAAGTGCAAAAATGTAAGAACTCAGCGCAAATCAGTATTGAATGTGAACAATACACAAAAATGTTATCTACAATGTAGGGCTCTTAAAAGTGCACCGTGCAATATTTTATGCAAAAATGTGCAAAAAAGGCTTAAGTGTAGAAAACGTAATAGTTAGTAAAATCAATAAATAAGGTAAAGTGCCAGTCTAGATAAAATAGTTCAATAAGATTTCCAATAAATGGATGGCTGTAAACAATTCCAAATGGGTCCCACGAAAGTGCTGGAGTGCCAAGAAGAAAGTGCACAATCATGCAATCATTTCGGTGCAGTGAAAAGGTGCTGGTCCTCCCCCTTTGGGTATTCACTTACCGGACAAAAATTGATTTCACTTATTAATGATTAAATGCATCTTAGCTAACCATTATATTCAACATCCCCTTTTTCTTTGCGCTGTATTTGCACTGCACTCAAGCATAGACGAGTGCCCTCATAGCAAGCGGCTTGCTATGGGCTTGCTATGGGAGCACTCAGAGAAAAGGAGGAGTCGGGAATGCCGGTGGTTGCACAGAGCAGGTGCTTGTTGTTGTTTGTTTTTGTATAAAAAAAAATACCTTTAAAGTAGAACTATAGGCAATTGTTTTTCAATTTTGGATAGAGTAAGAGGGGGTCAAAATTTTTCACTTCCGTGTCTCATTGCTGAGATTTACCTTCACTTCCTGTCCCATAGCTAAACAGGAAGTGAGAGGATATCCCTGGAAATTAAGAGAATTCCTTGGGGACTCCCAGGTCACCAGAACTAGTGTCCCCATTGGGAGATTTCCCCTATATTACTTTTGTAGGGACACCCCTAAATTTGGGATTTTCTTTTACTTTCACTTTCAATGATAATGGTCAACAAGACACATAGAGAGGGGGAAACTCCCTAACGGGGGCAAAGTAATAATAAAAACTGACAGGCGTTCTAATCTATCTCCACTCTATCCAAAACTAAAAAAAAAAAAACAGGTTTGCCTTTAGTTGTACTTTATTATCACTTTAAGTGTTTTATAAGTTCATGATCAATTTTCTTGCATTTGTGGATAGTTTATTACCTTTTCTACCATGCACAGCTGCACCAGTCTAGTTTTAGTAAATAAACCTCAATGTGTTTCAAAGTGTATGCCTTATCAGTAATGTTGGTTTACAATATTTGTCCCTAAAACTGATAATACCAAAGCATTGAACTATAACAAACTCTATATATTAGCAGCAGCAATCGCCAAAAAAAGCCAAACATCTCAAGCAATAAATGGTACTTCCCAATCTCAACAATCTTCTAACAATTATTCGGCATTATCACTTGCTGATTATTATACTATGAAGACCTTACCTCCAATGATGTCATTGTAAACAGGTTTCAACCATTTAGGACAACAGATACTATACCTACGTACAACATTGGCAAGGATAATGTATTTAAATGCATCCATTGCAATCTTTTAATCATTTCCCTTTATTTTTTTTTATTTCAGAAAGCTGCATTGTACAAGGAACTACATTCATCTGAATTTGTTCCTCTCATTTATTTTGAAAGCTATTTCTGTATTAGTGAAGGATGATTTTCTGTACTCCAGTTCATATTCCTGTCCTGACTCCCTGGTAATTACATTTTCTGCATTACACGTGATAGAGTCAATGGCTACTGTAAAATGCCTGTAAACAAGGATGTTCTTTGGCCATGATATAGCATTTAAAAAGCATATTTTCCATTAAAGGGCCAATAATAATTGGAAAGCACATAGTTGAAATACAATAACATGCATTCGGATATTGTTTAGCGAGATCAGGAATTCACAGGTTGACCACATCTGCCCCAGTCTCCACTGTGAGATATCCTGAGAATCCAGATTGTATATTTTTAGCAAAATGAAAGCAGTTTGAAGTCTGCTGCCCAATTTGCATTAGGAAGGTCAATGGTTACCATCTTTATTGGCACATTTACATTTAACTTCAGAATGTAATGGCCAAGACTAGTAATTAATAACGCCACTACTAAAGACACAAGGAAATCTTTATTAACAGACAGATAGATTAGACAGGCAGATAGATAGATAGATAGATAGATAGATAGATAGATAGATAGATAGATAGATAGATAGATAGATAGATAGATAGATAGATAGATAGATAGATAGATAGATAGATAGATAGATAGATAGATAGATAGATAGATAGATAGATAGATAGATAGATAGATAGATAGATAGATAGATAGATAGGTACATACCAAATTATTGAGTACTAAGACACAGTTTTTAGACAATAGCAGCTTCCAACCTTGTTCCAACAATGTGAGGAAGTCCCGTTTTAATTCTGGCACGACTGCACTTCTATGCACAGAGTCCATAAAAATATGCTTTGACAACTTGGGTGTCACGTACCTTGTCGCATAGTCCGACGTGTAGAGAGAGGCTTCTCATACAGCCCCGACTCTGAGACCACTGATGTTGTGACAGTGGCCTCGAGAGCACGGCAAGGTTTGAGTGTCTGTAAGATGTTCCGTCATCTGCAGCAGCAGGTGCGTCACCAGGAACAAGTCATATCACTGGAACAACAGATGGCAGCAGACTGGCAGACAGCAGGTGGCAGATGCTTGACTGGCAGCTAGCAGATGGCTGGTGCAGCAGGATAGATAACACTCAGCAGGTAAAGAACTGGCAGGGACCAGGTAGCATACAGAGCAGTGGCGGCCGGTGCATAGGGGGCGCCGGAGTGCCGCCTCCCCTAAAAAAAAAGAAAAAAAAATAGAAAAAAAAAAAATGACAAAAAAATAATAAAGTTTTGAAAAAAAAAAAAAATTGGGTTCGCAGGCCTATGCGCTCGGCCTGGTGGATATGGGGGGGGTTTACGACCCAGAAGAGGCGCCAATTGGCTGCCTTCTGGGGGCGCGTAAACCTGGGCGCAGCAAATAGCGCTGAGCCACCCCACCTTCGTGATATCCTGACTGTGATTGGTCCAGTCTCCAGCCTGGACCAATCATCATCCAGGACATCGCTGACTCGCAATGGGGGTGGTGCCGGTGCATGCGTCAGTCACGCGCCGTCACCGCCCATCTCCTTCCCGCCGCCCGGACCGGAACTGAAGACAGAAGACTGAAGAGGAGGACGTCCACGGCGCTGCTCGTCTTGGTTCCCGGGATCCCGCCATCAGAAGGTAAGTGATTGAAGCCAGCCTGTACCATCACCTGTGCCATCCCTATGCCATCACCTGTGCCATCCCTATGCCATCACCTGTGCTATGCCTATCCCATCACCTGTGCCATGCCTATGCCATCACCTGTGCCATGCCTATGCCATCACCTATGCCATCACCTGTGCCATGCCTATGCCATCACCTGTGCCATGTCTATGCCATCACCTGTGCCATGCCTATGCCATCACCTGTGCCATCACCTGTGCCATGCCTATGCCATCACCTGTGCCATCACCTGTGCCATCACCTGTGCCATGCCTATGCCATCACCTGTGCCATGCCTATGCCATCACCTGTGCCATGCCTATGCCATCGCCTATGCCATCACCTGTGCCATGCCTATGCCATCACCTGTGCCATGCCTATGCCATCACCTGTGCCATCACCTGTGCCATCACCTGTGCCATGCCTATGCCATCACCTGTGACATGCCTATGCCATCACCTGTGCCATCACCTGTGCCATGCCTATGCCATCACCTGTGCCATGCCTATGCCATCACATGTGCCATCACCTGTGCCATGCCTATGCCATCACCTGTGCCATGTCTATGCCATCACCTGTGCCATCACCTGTGCCATGCCTATGCCATCACCTGTGCCATCACCTGTGCCATGCCTATGCCATCACCTGTGCCATGCCTATGCCATCACCTGTGCCATCACCTGTGCCATGCCTATACCATCACATGTGCCATGCCTATGCCATCACCTGTGCCATGCCTGTACCATGACCTCAAAGTCATGCAATTTTTTTACCGCGTTTTTTGCCGCAAAGCAATACCTATTACATTTTTCTTTTTGCGCCCCCCCAAAAATTTTGAGCACCAGCCACCACTGATACAGAGTAGAGCTGGAGAATAACTGAATGCAAGGTCAGACAAGCCAGCTCGGTAACAGACAGTCAGATACAGGCATAGATGGCAGGCAGAGAATTGTCAATGTACAAGCAGAGGTTGGCAACGTTGAATCAGGCAGATGGACAGGAGACAGAACAAATCCAGAGACAGGCCAAGGTCACGGCAGGAAGCGTTCAAGCAAGGTCAAGTCAAGCCAGGTCAATAACAGGAGTCAATACAGGAACAAACACAGAAACACGGGTAATAGCTGCAGATAAGACAGCACTGGCTAATAGCACTGCAGCAGTTGAAATAGTGTCATTGGCGCCAACATAAGCGACGAGTGGACGGGGGTGCACATTCACATTAGCACACAGGTATGCACAGGCAAACTGGCACCTGCACATCTGCGCACCCGCGAACATCTAGAAGCTTCAGCTAGTGCCTTCCTAACATTAGGTGTGTACAAATTTAAGTGTCCTACACAAATTTCTGACCTCAACGCTTTTCAATACCTTTGGGGTGAATTGGATTATTGATTGCAAGCAATGTCTTCTCAACCAACAATGTCTTCTCAGCCCCTGACCTCACAAATGTTTATTTTTGGCTAAATGGGCATGTCTTCCTACAGACACACACCAGAATCCTGCGCAAAGCCTTCCCAGAAAAGTGAAGGCTGTTATAGCTGCAGAACAGAGTGGGGGCAACTCCATAGTAGTGGCTGTGGTTTTGGAGTGGAATGTCCAAAAGCTCATATAGGTTTGATGTCAGGTATTAAAAACTTTACTACAGTGGGTACGGAAAGTATTCAGACCCCCTTAAATTTTTCACTCTTTGTTATATTGCAGCCATCTGCTAAAATCATTTAAGTTCATTCTTCTTCCTCATGAATGTACACATAGCACCCCATACTGACAGAAAAACACAGAATTGTTGACATTGTTGCAGATTTATTAAAAAAGAAAAACTGAAATATCACATGGTCCTAAGTATTCTGTGACACTCTGTGATTTAACTCAGGTGCTTTCCATTTCTTCTGATCATCCTTGAGATGGTTCTACACCTTCATTTGAGTCCAGCTGTGTTTGATTATACTGATTGGACTTGATTAGGAAAGCCACACACCTGTCTATATAAGACCTTCCAGATCACAATGCATGTCAGAGCAAATGAGAATCATGAGGTCAAAAGGAACGGCCTGAAGAGCTCAGAGACAGAATTGTGGCAAGGCACAGATCTGGCCAAGGTTACAAAAAATTTCTGCTGCACTTAAGGTTCCTAAGAGCACAGTGGCCTCCATAATCCTCAAATGGAAGACGTTTGGGACGACCAGAACCCTTCCTAGAGCTGGCCGTCTGGCCAAACTGAGCTATCGGGGGAGAAGAGCCTTGGTGAGAGAGGTAAAGAAGAACCCAAAGATCACTGTGGCTGAGCTCCAGAGATGCAGTCAGGAGATGGGAGAAAGTTGTAGAAAGTCAACCATCACTGCAGCCCTCCACCAGTCGGGGCTTTATGGCAGAGTGGCCCGACGGAAGCCTCTCCTCAGTGTAAGACATATGAAAGCCCGCATGGAGTTTGCTAAAAAACACCTGAAGGACTCCAAGATGGTGAGAAATAAGATTCTCTGGTCTGATGAGACCAAAATAGAACTTTTTGGCCTTAATTCTAAGCGGTATGTGTGGAGAAAACCAGGCACTGCTCATCACCTGTCCAATACAGTCCCAACAGTGAAGCATGGTGGTGGCAGCATCATGCTGTGGGGGTGTTTTTCAGCTGCAGGGACAGGACGACTGGTTGCAATCGAGGGAAAGATGAATGCGGCCAAGTACAAGGATATCCTGGACAAAAACCTTCTCCAGAGTGCTCTGGACCTCAGACTGGGCCGAAAGTTTACCTTCCAACAAGACAATGACCCTAAGCACACAGCTAAAATAACGAATGAGTGGCTTCACAACAACTCCATGACTGTTCTTGAATGGCCCAGCCAGAGCCCTGACTTAAACCCAATTGAGCATCTCTGGAGAGACCTAAAAATGGCTGTCCACCAACGTTTACCATCCAACCTGACAGAACTGGAGAGGATCTGCAAGGAGGAATGGCAGAGGATCCCCAAATCCAGGTGTGAAAGACTTGTTGCATCTTTCCCAAAAAGACTCCTGGCTGTATTAGATCAAAAGGGGGCTTCTACTAAATACTGAGCAAAGGGTCTGAATACTTAGGACCATGTGATATTTCAGTTTTTCTTTTTTAATAAATCTGCAACAATGTCAACAATTCTGTGTTTTTCTGTCAGTATGGGGTGCTATGTGTACATTCATGAGGAAGAAGAATGAACTTAAATGATTTTAGCAATTGGCTGCAATATAACAAAGAGTGAAACATTTAAGGGGGTCTGAATACTTTCCGTACCCACTGTAGGTTTAGGTGAGTATCTCATGAGTCAGGGGCTCCGACCCTTTAGACTAAGTACAATAAAAGTATCTCCCGTGGGACTTTGTGGCAGCCAATCAATTTGAAACAAAATAGTTAAAAAGAAAGAAGCTTTATTTATACAAAAAGTGAAGTTGCATCCATTCATTAAAAATGTCTGGTCTAAACACTATATCTGATAATCTAGGTGTCTCCCAGCTAAGAGTGACCATAAACTGTGTATACATATGACAGTATTGATAGCCACCAATATTTCCCAACGCGTTTCAAATTAAACAATCTTCCTTTAGGGTATATTAGGTGGATCAAATCTATGCAATATGCAAAAACAATAGAAAGTATACAAATCTAATATAGTTGCAGAATTAAACACTTTTGGAAAATGAATAGCCGTGGTGGGATAGCTTACATGTGAGTTGACCAGATTCTAAAAACAAGTGATTGCTGCGGCACATCTCGAGGGGGTACACAAGACAGGGCAGTATGGCCAATAATTCCCTACTGAGACAAGGGGAAAAAAGGCAACTGCACAAGGCAGGCCCACCAAAGTCTGCAAAATAAAGATAGCATGCACAATGAGTGCCGTAAGATAGAATATAGGGAAAGTACGGAATTATAGATTTTTTTATGTACATAGTTAGAGAACCAGATGCATGCATTCATACCTGGAGAAAAGGGGCTCAAATGTAGGAATGGTAAGGAATGGCATAGAGCATTGGATCCTAACCATAAGTGTATATACTGTAGTCAAATAAAGAGTGTTTGAGGCCCAAAATATACAAATATTAAAAGGGGTATACTTGTATTGTCCAGATCCAGTTATTATTAATATTAAGTATAGTTGCCATCTATTTGCCTGTATAAGGTATGCCCCCCTTTAAAGATATGACTCAAGCAGCAGGAACTGCTTATGGAGCCTGTTCTATTTATAGGGCACTGATAAGAAAGGAGCAGGGATTAAAAACCTTTGGCTATATACTATGGATAGATTCATTTTAAAACAAATTGTAGAATAAATGCTTTCATATACATTGCATACTCTCTGCATACTGTACAGACCACATCTATACAATTAATAACTATGAATGTTGACTTTTTCTGTTACAGATTGGCTGCAAGATTATTTTAGTGTTTGTTCATTACAGTGTGACAGCAAATTTCTACTGGCTACTAGTAGAAGGACTTTACCTACATACACTTCTTGTGGTGATCTTCTCTCCGAACAGACATTTTACTATATACCTGTTTATTGGATGGGGTACGATTGCTTTACCAATTCTTACTTTGCTTTACAATATGCATTATAAAGGATGGATATAACTGAATGTATTGCCAGTTAGACTGTCTCGACATTGTAGTGGTGATGGAAAAGCAAAACAGGATTTGTTTGTAACAATAACTAGTTTTGATGTTTGTTAATTGAAACCATTTGGGGAAAACTGCTTACAACAGTGGTTCTCAACTCCGGTCCTCAGGACCCACTAACAGGCCAGGTTTGCAAGATAACTGAAATACATCCCAGGTGATATCATTTGCTGCTCAGTGATTGCAGTACTCTAGTCTACATCTCCCCAAGGTAATACTTAAAATCTGCCCTTTTAGTGGGTCCTGAGGACCGGAGTTGAGAACCATTGGCTTACAAGAAAACTCTAATGGTATTGGGTATTCTTTTACTTTCAAGAAGCGTACATTTTAAAAATGGTGTTTTCTATAACTTTTCTACAATGTATGTTTTTTTTTTTTTTTTTTAACAAATAAACATTTGATAAAGGGTGAACTAGTGACTTGGATGGGTTAATAAAGACAAGGCATAGGAGAAATTAAATAACAAAGATCCCATCTGATCAGACGGGGGATAGTGGGGAATAAGTCATTGCTTGTTGCTCATGTTAATTATACTAAGCTAATAAAGCTATTGACATAAAAACTTAAGTGAGCTGGGATGCCTATTTTACAGATTCGAGTCATTTCACCAAAGTCCTGTGCAGTTCTGTGAGTACTCTTGTTACAGGAGCAGGTGAATGAGGATTCTTAAAAAATGCTCATTGCAAATCATTCGCCAACTACAGAAAATGGTTTCTACAGTTTAGAGTTTGACAGCTTTGGAATCAAAAACATGATATGTAAAGATAATATTGAACAAAAAATAATAGTATGTCTTGTGTAGTAGTTCTACAGTATAAGTTACATTTTACAGAACATTTTACAGAACTGGAGCTACAGTTTAATAAAACTTTTGTTTACTTTTTTATTCCTTAGGTATCCCCACCATTTGTATTATTGTGTGGATTGTGACAAGAATTTATTTAGAGGACACTGGGTAAGCATGCTTTAGAGTATTTTCTGGAAGCTAAACTCAAAATATAAACAGGTTACCAAACACACATTTAGAAGAGTAATTAATTTATTTTAACATTAGATTTTTTTTATTTTTCTTTAACTCTAAAGTTTGCCTCTGCTACAGTGCTATAGCTTATAGGTCCTTAGAAGTGGTGATGTCAGGTTTTATCACACTTTTTTTTCCTGTACTGTATTTTAATGTGGTAATCCTGCCAATACCTCACTTCCTGTGCTAATGTGACAACCGTACTGAGATTGTCACCCTTGGACAGGGAGTGTGTCAGGGCTACATAACACTGTGTTAGGACCACATACCACCTCCCTCTCTTCACCATAACAGGGGGAGGTGTTTTGATATATTAAATATTAGATATATTAGATATATTAAAGCACTTTTAATGCCAAATTGAACATATATAATGCCATATAATTATTTCAAATTGAGTTTCCTCCCTTTTAGTCTACCAACTCCACTTCAATGGACTTGGTACATTAGTTACAATGCCAAGAACCTGGAGCTTATAGTGACTCAAAAAAGTGAAAAAACAACTCCTGCATGTCCCAAATGGCAACACATTTTTATCATTTTGGCAGTGGAGTTATGTTGATCCACTTTCTTATTGGCAACTTTTCTTTAATCAATCATCTTTACAGTTTTTAACTTTGTAGTGGTCATTTTTGTATTGATGTATATTCAGATGCAGAAGGCCCTGACCTTATTGTTCCTAATATTGTACATGTGTGAGTCCAATTGTATTTTTGGTTCTGTTGTCTTGAATAAATAAGGAATTAAAAAACAATCCCCTGTATACTTAAATCTTAAGCAAGCCATGCATTATATAATTTTCTTTTCTTCAACCAGAGGTTGAAGGAAAGAAACTTGCTTGATTCTCCCATCAACACCCTCCCGCGGTGTTATTTTATATACAATATACAATAATCACTGTGGGCAGCTATAGGTGCATGGAAAAAAAACTGACAGGCTGGTTGTACTGGAGTTGATCGATGGATGGAACTTAGTATACCAGCCTGCCCATAGCTGGATCGAAATTTGTTGGGTTTTTGCTAAACGGACTGAATTTTGAATCCATGTATGGTTGGCCTTAGAACAGTAGTACACATTTTAAAAATGTTATAGCTGCAATATGCAGCTTAAGTCCTCCCCATAAAGTCTGCATGTCTACTAACTAGATGGCCTTTATTTTCACCTGGTGATTTTGTCAGTAACACACTTCCTGTCCTAGGCTGACAAAACTGCTCATCCATAGATACCATACAGTGAGTACCACTACTATGCCACAGGGCTGACAAAACTTCATAAAAAGATTTCAGAGCAGCACAAGCAGAGGGCCTAGGAAGTTACCAGCTCACTTGATTTCTGGTAGGATTTTTTGCATACAGCAAAATGCTTTTAATGGTATATTTATCCTACCAAAATGGAGGGAAGAAAAGAGAATTTATGGCTTACATACACTTTAACTTTCTCCCTTAACAGTAAACTGAAATAATTAGTCAAAACACCCAACGCCTAATTTGAATCTTCACACCCAGACCTATATTGTCAGTACAGAAAGTACTTGCACCAAAAATGCCCAGTCCCACTCCACGCACTGCCTATCAAAAGTAACCTTTCCGGGCCTGGTGGTCTATATCTTCATCTGGAACGTGGGAGGTATAGCCATTCAGAAAGAGTTACTCAGGAAGATAAATGTAATCTTTTGCAATATACAATCTCATTAGTTATTTATTTTTTAATATTATTTCTGTATCAATATAATGTAGATGCTGGGATACCAATGAGCACAGCATTCCATGGTGGGTTATAAGGATACCAATCATCATTTCTATCATTGTGAGTAAGCTTGTTTTTTACTGATACATACTATTTATTGGCCATTTGTTCATTTAAATTTAGTAATTTAATTACTTTCTAATATTGACTGATTCTGTATCCATTATAAGATCCAGGTTTGTTATTGTCTGTTGTAACTGTCATGTCTGTTGCAAATGCAACTTGCTCTTAACCACTTGCCGACCGCCGCACGACTATCTACGTCGGCGGTCAGCCCCTCACAGGCAAACTGACGTAGGTCTACTTCGCTTGCTTGTGAGGGTCTAGGGAGCGTGCTCGCGCCCCCGGAGGCGCACTCCCGCTCCCGCGTGGTCACGGACCCCCCCGCGCGTGTGACCAGCAGACCCGATGTCCGCCGGCCACTCTGCGATCGGCGGGGGAGAGGGAGAAAGTCAGGCAGCTTGTGTAAACAAGCTGCCTGTCATTCTCCCCTGTGTATGAGAGATGATCATACGGTTCTACTATGTAGAACCGTTGATCACCGTTCATACAGCTGAAGCCACAGCCAATCACAGTAGAAAGCACGCCCCTAGGGACACACACAGCCCCTCCCTCTCAAATAAAGTTAACCCCTTCACTACGAGTGTATTTTTACAGTAACAGTGCATATATATAGCACTGATTACTGTAGAAATGTCACTGGTAACCCCAAAAGTGTCAAAAATGTCAGTCAAGGGTCCGATCTGTCCGCCGCAATGTCGCAGTACCACAAAAAAAATCGCAGATCGCTGCCATTACGTGTTAAAAAAAACAACAAAAATGACAAAAATCTTTCCCTTTGTTAGTAAACGCGATAACTTTTGCGCAAACCAATCAAAATACGCTTTTTGCGATTTTTTTTACCAAACATAGGTAGCATAAAACAAATTGGCCGAAAATGTTAAAAAATTTAGATTTTTACATTTTTTGGGGGGGGGGAATTTCATATAAAAAAATGTGAAAAATATTGCTATTTTTGCAAAATTGACGCTCTTTTTTTGTTTATAGCGCATGATCAAAAAATCGCACAGGCGATCAAATACCACCAAAAGAAAGCTCTGTTTGTGGGAAAAAAAGGACGCCAAATTCGTTTAGGTACAGCATCGCATGACCGCGCAATTGTCCATTAAAGTCACGCAGTGCCGAATCGCAAAATACCCCCTGGTCGTTTAGCAGCCAAATCCTCCGGGGCTTAAGTGGTTAAAGAGGAAGTAAACCCTCCTCTGCAAGTTGTACCTATAGGTAAGCCTATGATAAGGTCTACCTATAGGTACTGTAAATATCTCCTAAACATGTACCGTTTAGGAAATATGTACCTTAAATGCAGCCAGTGACGTCACTGGCGCATGCACTCTGAAGGAACGACCGTTGGTGCCGTTCCTTCAGAGCCCCGTGCCGTGACCGTCGGCTCCCGCGCGTCACTTTTAAGTCAACATTCCCTACATATTTAAATACACTAAGGCTGGGTAAATCCCAAAAGAGTACAGCTGGTAACTACATTTCAAACGTTGTGTATAGTAGTCACAGTACTCACCCAGCTTCTGAATTTTATGTTTAAAGATACTGTAACTGGACTTTATATAAAAGATACAAGGCTGCACCAGGCAGCTGATATGCTGCCAAACTAGAAATGTAAATGTACTCCAGTTTGCACCAGAGATTTCTGTTCAAACCTCTCAGCCTGCACCGGATTGTGTTACAGCAAAAAGTGTGATGAGACTGCATCAAGCTAAAAAATAACAAATAAACAGGTGAGTCTCATAAAATTAGAATATCATCAAAAAGTTTATTTATTTCAGTAATTCAATTCAAAAAGTGAAACTCCTATATTTGATATATACATGTGTTTAAGCCCTGTACACACGATCAGATTATCGAAAGATCTGTCGTCCATTTTTTGTGGCATGCTAGTCTGATGTGGAAAGTGAAGAGGTTTTTTTCATATGAATTTTCCCGTACGACAGAATTCTACTTCAGAAGTGATGTCATGTGTTGGATTGCTTTGTATGTGTTCTTTCGTCTCTGAGCATGCCTAGTCTTGCTCTTAAGATTTTTTTCCGTCGAAATCTGTACTGAGACGAAAATCGGACGTTTTATTACGGGCAACAAAAATTTTATAGCCTGCACATCAGGATTTTGTCAGCCGAAAAGTCGGAGTCGGCTGTCGAAAGCACCATACTAACAATCCGAAAATCGGCAGATCAGTCGTAGGACAAAATTTCCCTTCGGATTTTCTTATCGTGTGTACGGGCCTTTACACACAGAGTGATATATTTCAAGAATTTCTTTCTTTTAATTTTGATGATTATAGCTTACAGCTAGTAAAAACCCAAAATTCAGTATCTCAGAAAATTAGAATATTACATAAAACACAGTGGACCAACACCAACAGACAGCATGGCTCCCCAAATCATCAATGACTGGGGAAACTTCATACTTCCTCATGCAACTTGGATTCTGTGCCTCTCCAGACTCTAGGACCTTGATTTCAAAATGAAATGCAAAGTTTTCCACAGTCAGTGATGATTTGGGGAGCCAAGTCATCTGATCGACTGTATCAGGTCCAAAGTCAGCGCAGCCCTCTACCAAGAAAATTCTAGAGCACTTCATGCTTCTCTCTGCTGACCAGCTTTATGGAGATGCTGATGTAATTTTCTTGTAGGACTTGGCACCTTCCCACCCTGCCAAAAGTACCAATACCTGGTTTAATGATCATGGTATCACTGTGCTTGATTGGCCAGCAAACTTGCCTGACCTAAACCCCATAGAGAATCTGTGGGGTATTGTCAAGAGGAAGATGAGAGACACCAGACCCAACAATATAAATGAGCTGAAGGCTGCTATCAAATAAACCTGGGCTTCCATAACACCTCAAGAGTGGCACAGGCTGATTGCCTCCATGCCACGCCGCATTGATGCAGTAATTCATGCAAAAGGAGCCCTAACCAAGTATTGAGTGCATACTATACTGTACATGGGCATACTTTTCAGTAAGCCAACATTTCTGTATTAAAAATCCTTTTTTTTTTTTGGTCTTATGTAATATTCTAATTTTCTTAGATACTGAATTTTGGGTTTTTATTAGCTGTGTAAGCCATAATCCCCTCTTCGTCAGAGCCAGATTTCTTCAGAAACCATACTTCCAAGGACATTGCAGAACATATAGCTTTATCTTAAAGTGGTTGTAAAGGCAGAAGGTTTTTTATCTTAATGCATTCTATGCAGCAGCCCCCCTCAGATCCCCTAATACTTACCTGAGATCCATATAGATCCAGCGATGTTGCATGAGAGACTCGGCTGTCTGGGACTCCCCTCATCATTGGCTGAGACAGCAACGTGGCACCAGCTGCTGTCAATTAAAGTCAGTGAGCCAATGAGGAGAGAAAGGGGGCAGGGCCAAGTCACAGCTCGGTATCTTAATGGACACAGGGAGTTGCCACTCGGCTCAGATGCCCCTATAGCAAGCTGCTTGCTGTGGGGGCACTCAACAGGAGGGAGGGGCCAGGAGCGCTGACGAGGGACCCAAGAAGAGGAGGATCTGGGCTGCTCTGTGCAAAGCCACTGCATAGAGGAGGTAAGTATAATATGTTTGTTATCTTTAATGAAAAAAAAAACAAGACTTCATTATCATTTTAAGAACAGTAGAAAGTTTGTTTAAATCCTTGTAGTGAAAAGTCAGGTCACCATGACATTTAGAAAATGGCTGATGAAAGGAAAAATACGATTGGTTGCTAAAATGTATGCTGGCTAAAAAATTGCCAGTTTGTAGCCAAAATGCTTCTGATTCCAAATATCTTTATATAATCTTATCCAGCTAGTGTGCCGAATGCTTTTCAGTGTCCATTGAAAATGTTGATTTATTTGTTATTCATGAAAAGTACATTGTTTTTTTAAAGAACACTGATATGTTTTTTTGCACTTTTTTCAGGTAAACTTCTTTCTATTTATTAATATCATTCGAATCTTACTGCAGAAGCTAAGATCTCCTGACGTAGGGGGCAATGATCAATCCCAGTTTAAGTACGTATTCAAACATATGTGTCCCAAAATTCATTTTCAGCATTGCTTTGAACTGTATTACAGTTTAATCATCCACACCTGTTAAATTTTGTGTTTTCAGTATGGTGCATAGCTAGTTTATTTTCAAATTGGAATGGAACACTTGAAGCTACATTTGAAATAATATTGAACAAAACAAAAAATATTTTCTGGAGTGCCATTTTACAGCATCAAAGAATGGAGATAAGATATACAAGTTTAACAAGTGATCCATAGTGACAATAGCAGTTTAGCAGATGAATTGTAAACTATGAGTGGGAAAGAAAATACAGTACATGAAAGGAACCTTGTCTTAAAATATTGGAACTAGCACTGCTGACCTCCTTTTAAAAATGGATGTTGGCTGTTTGTCATGAAGGCCTTCTGGAATTAACATTATCTAATCTGAAAATAGTGTGCTACATAACTTCTTCCAGTTCAGGGACTCAGGAATAAAGCCAAAGAAGTTCAGGCAACTAGCATTTTCATACGGAGGCCAGCAATGACAGCCCCCAATATTTTCGTGATAAAAGAATAACAATTTATGGGAAGTACAACTTTTCTACCCAAATTAGTGCATAGAAAATACAAATACTAATGTGTCACTGTACGATCTTACTCTTCACAAATAATTATGTGAATGGGAAAAACGGAATTTTTGTAAAATCTTACCTGTAAAATTCCTTTCTCTGAGTCCTCCGACAGTCGCCGCCATCTTCATATTCGTCACAATGGGGTATTAGTCCCTGCTTCGTAGGAGTAGCTAGGCAACAGAATATGTCAATATTAAAGGTTTTAACATATTCCCACCCCCAGGGGGTGGTCCCCTCAGACAATACCCTCCCATTTCCTGTATCCATTCCTCAGTTTCAGTGGAATAGCAGTAGAGAGTACATCAAACCCCAAAAGAGGGGCGGGGGCGGCGACTGTCGGAGGACTCAGAGAAAGGAATTTTACAGGTAAGATTTTGCAAAAATTCCGTTTTCTCTTACGTCCTCCGACAGTCGCCGCCATCTTCATATTCGTCACAATGGGGACGTCCCAAAGCAGTGCAAACATGAGGGGTGGGAAACGCAGTTGCGCCTAAAGGCAACGCCGTCTCCACATCAGAGAAGGGAACCTTATCAAAAGAAGGAACCCAGCTGGGCAACCTGAAAAAATTTGCTCAACAGGAGCAACAACCCAGGAAAACAAATAACCCAGGGATAAGAAACAAATCCCGAACAGATAAAGGGCCCAAAAACAAAGACCCTTACGGAACTGCCGCACTAGGAACCTTGCGGCCAAAGGAAGCATCTGCCGATGCCTGAACATCTACTCTGTAGAATTTTGTGAAAGTGTGTACAGTCGACCAAGTCGCCACCCTACACACCTGGGCCACAGAAGCCCCATGACGACAGGCCCAAGACGTACTCCACGATCTGGTAGAGTGCGCCTTCACAGGCATAGGGGGAACTTTCCCCTTCAAAGCATATGCCTGTTCAATGGTCTGTCTGATCCATTTGGCGATGGTGGAACCCGACGCCGCCATGCCCTTCCGAGAACCATCCGGAAGTACAAACAAGGAATCCGTCTTGCGAAAAGACTCGATTTCAGGTAAACCCTAATCGCCCGAACAACATCCAAGGAGTGTAACTGTACCACCTTCGGATGCTTAGGCTTCGCGCAGAGCGAAGGCAAGACAATGTCCTCATTGAGATGAAAATCCGAAACGCACTTCGGAAGACAAGAAGGGTTAGGTCGTAAGACCACCGTATCCAAGTGAACGACCAGGTACGGAGACTTGCAGGACAAAGCCGTCATCCGACACTCTGCGAGCCGAAGTGATCGCCACCAAAAAAGCGACCTTCTTGGACAGCATAGACAACGAGATCTCCCTGATCTGCTCAAAAGGAGCACGTAGTAACACGGACAGAACAAGGTTCAAGTCCCAAGGAGGCAAAGGATCCCTCCTAGGAGGGACCAGATGTCGTACCCCTTGAACAAAGGGGCTAACCAAGGAGTTAGATGCCACAGGACGTTGAAAAAGAACGGCCAGCGCAGACACCTGACCCTTGATCGTAGCCAGCGCCAAGAGCTGGTCGACACCCTTTTAAAGGAAGGACAACACTCTAGACACCGAGTAGGTGCGAGGTGAGACCCTCCTGGACTCACACCAGGCAAAATACGCCTTCCAAGCACGGTAATAGACCTTCCCCGAGGAAGATTTCCTCGCATTGATCAAAGTGTGAACGACCTCAGGAGAGAGACCTCTATCCTTCAGGACTTCCGTTTCAACAGCCAGGCCGTCAAAGCCAGCGACTGTAAAGCAGGATGGAATATCGGCCCTTGAGACAGAAGATCTACCCGAAGAGGCAGACGCCATGGAGCGTTGATCGCCAGATTCACGAGATCTGCGTACCAGGACCGGCGAGGCCAGTCCGGTGCCACAAGAATCACTGTGTTTTGTTCCGAGTGCAACCTGCGAAGGAACCTGGACAGTAATTGAATCGGTGGAAACGCATACATCAGCCGATACTGATGCCACGGGACTACCAACGCGTCTGACGCGTCTGCCCGAGGATCGCGCGTTCTTGCCACGAACCTTCTCACCTTGTTGTTCAAACGAGACGCGAACCGGTCGACCTCCGGAAGACCCCACTTCGCGCACAACATCTGGAAGACATCCGGGTGGAGGGACCATTCCCCCTGGTCCAGGGTCTGGCGGCTCAGATAATCCGCCTGCCAGTTCTCCACCCCCGGAATGTGAACCGCCGATCTCGCCGGGACGTGTGTCTCGGCCCAAGACAGAATGTCGGCCACTTCTCGAGCCGCTCGGGCACTCCTGGTTCCCTTCTTGGCGATTGATGTAAGCCACCGCCGTGGCATTGTCCGTCCGCACCCGAACCGGGCAGCCCTGCAGCCTGTCTGTCCAACGATGGAGGCAGAGATTTATCGCTCGCAATACTAGAATATTGATCGGAAGGGAGGATTCCTCCTCCAACCAAGTTCCCTGGGCGGACAGAACGCCCAGAACACCACCCCAGCCCGACAGGCTGGCATCCGTGGTGATCACCGTCCACGAAAGAGGACGAAAAGACTTGCCCCCCGACACCGACGGGGACTGGAGCCACCACAGAAGATCCCTTCTGGTGCGATGACTCAAGGAAATCTGGAGTTCCAGAGACTGTGGTCGCCCGTCCCACCTGGACAGGATCTCCGCCTGGAGCCCCCTCATGTGAAACTGGGCGAAGGGAATCGCCTCGAAAGCCGAGACCATCAATCCCAGACACCGCATGCACACCCGGAAGGACGAGCACGGAGCGTCCCTGAGGGACCTGACTTCTTCCTGAAGAGTCCCGAGTTTGTCGTCCGGTAGGAAGACCTTCGCCTGGACTGAGTCCAGGACCATTCTCAGGTAGGGAAGACGAACCGACGGACACCGCGTCGACTTTGGAACATTTATCGTCCACCCAAACTCCTGTAGAGTTTGCATTGTGACGGACAGGGCCTCCACCAGACCCTGGTTGGTCGCAGACCGAACCAGAATGTCGTCCAGATACCCCAGGACAGAGATGCCCTGGGCTCTCAACAAAGCCAGAACCGGTGCAAGCACCTTGGTGAACACCCGTGGGGCAGAGGCGAGACCAAAAGGCAACGCCACGGATTGGTAGTGATCCTCCGCAATGGCGAATCGAAGGTACCTCTGGTGACCCTCGTACGCATCCTTCAAGTCGATGGAGGCCATGAACTCCCCTGGAACCAGGGCAGCCACCACCGACCGCAGTGAATCCATGCGGAACTTGCGAACCCGCACAAAGCGGTTCAGGGCCTTCAAGTCCAGGATCGGACGAACTTTGCCCTCCTTTCTGGGCACAGTGAACAGATTGGAATAGAACCCCCGAAATCTGTCCCGGTGAGGTACCGGAAGCACCACTCCCTGAGCCCGCAGGTCCCGCACCGCCAGGTGCAGAGCCCGCAAAGGATCCGGAGACAGTTGAAGATTTGAGGGAAAAAATCTGCTCTCCGGCCGAGAGAGAAACTCGATCTTGTAGCCAGACCGAATGATTTCCTGAACCCACCTGTCCCGAACCCGGGCCAGCCAGGGCTGAAGAAAACCGAGCAAGCGACCCCCCACCCCAGAACTGGGTGAGGGCGCCCCTTCAGGCCGCATTGTTACGCGCAGCTTGTCCGGACTGCCCGGACTTCTGCATACCTGACTTCTTATGGGAGCCTTGACCCTTGAAGGGCTTGTGGAAGTGGGGCAGGAGCGTGCTCTTGCCACCTGTGACCCCCTTTATCAGAGTATCCAAAGAGTCGCCAAAAAGGCGAGACCCATCATAAGGCAGATTGGCCAAGGTTTTGCGCGAAGATTGGTTCACAGACCAACACTTCAACCAAACCAAGCGGCGAGACAACACCGCCACACTGCGCACACGTGCAGCCAGCGGTACCATATCCAGGTCCGCATCACACAGATACATGACACCCTGATGGATTTGATCCACCATATCCAAAGTCGCCGGGGAGGCAGATTCAGCCACCAGAACGCGCCTAAGCACCTGCGTCCAATTCGCGACAGCCTGGGCTGTCATAAGTGAAGCAAATAAAGCTTTCAGCATAGACCCGGTAACAGAGTAAGTATGGTGGGCAAGAGACTCCAGTCTCCTGTCCGTGGCATCCCGGAACACCGGGGCGTCCTCTGAGGGAACCGCAGTGGACTTATTCAAAACCGCCACCGCGTGATCCACCGGAGGTGGCACACACCAACGTTCATCAGTAGCGGGTGTGAAGGGAGAACGCAGCCTGAACCTACTTGGTACAGCAAAAGGCTTGCGTATATTGCGCCATTGCTCCTAAACAGCGCGCTGAAAATCATCCGTGCAGGGGAAAACCTGCGATGACTTGCGCCTTTTTTGTGTCCCATAAGCCGCCAGAGCAGCAGGAGGACATGGTTCATCTTGTAAATGCAGCATTTGCTTGATAGAAGCAATCAATTCATCCATGAGTGCAAGCTCTTCAGGCGAGCCAGGGGGAGAATTATCCACCCCTTCTACCTCAGCCTCCACCTCGGACCCCACAAGATCCAGGGAGGAACGGGACCCCGATAAGGAGACCCCAGCCATAGCAGCCCCATCACCATCATCCTCTGAATCAGAGGAAATTAAAACTCTGGGCCATTTTGTGGATTGAGCAGCCACCAGCATTTGCACCTGAGCAGCAAGATTAGCCACAACCGCAGCCAAATCCCCCCCTGGGGGGGGAACAGCAGTCCCTCATGAACCCACCAAAGTGGTAGGATATTTGCTTTCCTGAGAATCCATTGCCCCCAGATCAGACCGGAAAATAAAGGGTTAACAGCCCCTACAACAAGCGCGGCGAGCGCTGCCCACCGCACACACACACTAGCACAATCGAGACCCCCACAGGGATAAAGGCTAAACTTAGGCCAAGGACACAGGGATAGAGAGGATAAAACCTATAAAGACCACTGCTGCTGCTGCTGCTCCGATCGGTGCGCCCAGGGAAAAGGATGTGATGTAATACAGGGCGTTTCTGTGCAAGCCTATGGAAGGCTACAAGAAAATGGCCGCCAGCAGTGTTACCATGCGGCCGGAGCGAGCGCCGACAAAATGGCGTCGTTTGGCGCCGAAAACTCCGCTCCCTCACCTCAGTGAAATGCACAGTAAACATGGCGGACCGCCGCAACGGTCTCAGTAATGCGCCCCAACACGATTCATGCATGTTTTACAGCACACAGTCTGACACACAAGCCCAGTCTGACACAGAAGTGCAGCACAGCCCCCCTCCTTGCAGCCCACAGCAAGCACCAGAGAGATAGGGAACATTTACAGTGTGACAGAGGCAGGGTAACACAGTCCCAGACTGACACCCCCAGACAGACAGGTCCCCACATAGATTTACACTTACCTCATAGGTGGCGTGGGGAACCCGCACAGGCGAACAAGCCGCTGTACATGAGACAGGGAGAGTCGCATCCAGGACGCAGCAAAGGTGGGTTAAGAAACCGCACAGCGTCCAGTGAGGTAGCCACCTCACCATAGCATCCCTGCACCGAACAGGGATGGGTCGTTCAGAACGCCAGGAGCGTTACCTGACTGAACGCTCGATGGCGGGCTGAGAAGCCACTGACCCACAACCTGCGACCAGGGGGATCAGCCCGAGACGCAGCCCGCATGATCCTCTTCATCAGAAGAACTAAACTGATGCTGGTAAAAATAACAGCTAAGTAAAGAAAGAGAAAAAAACTCAAATAAAATCAAAAAAGAAGAGAAAGGCTGAGACAAAAGCCCCAGCATAGAGACATGCAGCCACTCCTGACAAGCTAGACATTGAAACTGAGGAATGGATACAGGAAATGGGAGGGTATTGTCTGAGGGGACCACCCCCTGGGGGTGGGAATATGTTAAAACCTTTAATATTGACATATTCTGTGGCCTAGCTACTCCTACGAAGCAGGGACTAATACCCCATTGTGACGAATATGAAGATGGCGGCGACTGTCGGAGGACGTAAGAGAAAAGTCTTTTTTTTTTTTTTTTCGGTTATCAAATCATTTGTTATGATCGGCATTCGTTATTTTGGATCATTTGTAACTTCAGAGGCATTTATATTCAGACTGGGGCCATTCGTTCATTCGGACATTGGTTGTATTCGTAACCTTTGTTAGTTCGGATTTTTCAGTTTTATACGTTTTCTTTCGGTCATTCATTATTTTGGATTTATTTGTTGATATGGAAATATTTGTTATTTCCGAGTCGTACTCGGCATGCAGCGCTGGAATTAATTTAGTAGGACTCAGCTACCTACTAGCACATGTATTCAAAGAATAAAACTAACAATTACAGTTAATTATTGTATTAGACTTGGAATGGAAACTGTGTATAATAATAAATTAGAATCACATAATTCATTTTACACAGTTATATTCACTTAACTGCAGTGCGGCCAATCCGGTAGCATGACCAGCATGCACCACTCCTTTAAATAAGTCCACCCATGTAACTATTCTTTGTGGGAGTTTAGGAGCAGAGAAGAGAGGATTTCAACTATTTTTAAATAGATTTATTAAAATATAAAATAAATTATTTAACTTTTTTTCTAACAAATAAATAAATAAATAGTATCAGGAAAAGAATGGAATAGAGGAGGATTATTACCGCATGGTCCTTAGAATTGGCCAGGCTTAAAATATAACTAAATAATTTTTTTTAGTTTTGGATAGAGTGGAGAGGGATTAGAACACCTGCCAATTTTTTTTTTGCTCACTGTTCCCCGGTTAAGGAGATTCACCCTCTCTATTTGCCTTTTTACCATTATTATAAAAAATGAAAGTCAAAGAAAACCCCAAATTTTTGATAGTCCTCAGAAAAGTAATAGATGGGAAATATTCCAAAGGGGACACTAGTTCTGGTGACCTAGGGGTCCCCAAAATATTCCTTTAATTTGAATAGATTTCCTCTCACTTCCTCTTTGGCTATGGAACAGGAAGTGAAGGGAAATCTCTGCAATGGGATAGAGATGGCAAAAAAAAAAAAAGATGGGTCAAAAACCTCCCTTGTTCTATTCAAAATGAAAATCAAAAGTTTTGTCCATAGTTTTACTTTAACATGAAAACAAAGATCTACCAATATAATTATCTAGTAGATGGCTAACAACATCAAAAAAAAATTCTGCAGTGCAGACAGACAGCAAAAAAATTAAAACTCACATTGTCTCACTAAAGGAAACTGTAGGAAAAAATAATCTTTAACTATAAAAAATAAAATCTGCAGTACAGCAAGAAGATAAAACCCACACAAAAAAATAGAACTGTAGGAAATCCTAATTTACTACTAAGAAGTAATAATAGTAAGCTTTAAGTGATTGGAAAGTCTTGTTTAAAAAAAAAATAAATAACAAACATGTTATTCTTACCTGATCTGTGCAGTTGATTTTGCACAAAGTGGTCCAGATCCTACTCTTCTCGGGTGCTCTTCTGTGCTCCTGGCCCCTCCCTCCTGTTGAGTGCCCCCCACAGAAAGCGGCTTGCTATTGGGGCACCCGAGCCGAGTCACAGCTCCAAGTGTCCATTCAGACATGGAACCGCAACCCAGGCCCACCCCCTCTTCTCTCTCCTGATTGGCTGACTGACTTTGATTGATAGCAGCGGGAGCCAATGAGAAGGGGAGACCCGTGCAGCTGAGAAACTCCTGCAACATCGCTGAATAAAGATGGGCTCAGATAAGTATTGGGGGGGGGGGGGCTGCTGCATACAGAAGGTTTTTTACCTTAATGCATAGAATGCATTAAGATTAAAAAAAAAAAAAAAACCTTCTGACTTTACAACTTGTTTACTTAGAAATGAATAATTTCTCTCTCACTCCACAACTCACAAGACCACTGACACTGACACAGACTGCTGCAGACAGAAGGGAATAAGGGATAATCTCATTTGCAGAGATAACACATGACATCGCTAACACCCCATCCAGAAATCAAATGAATCCGAATGAATCCAAAAGAAATACGAATGCATTTATTATTTCTTCATACTCAGCAATAATGAATAGTCGGAAAGAACAAAAATACGCAAAACGAAATTATCCAAATATAATGGATTTGTGTTTTCGTTCTTTCGTATTTTCGTTCTTTCCGACAAGAGTCTTTTGTTTATTCGGATCCTCCCAAATAAATGAATATGCTGAATATTGTTCGAAAGGAATCCATAACTAAATGATTTGCACATATCTAATCTAGTTAGTTAGTGTTTGCCTAAACTTCCTACTGAAGACAAGACACTGACCACAGGATCTCTGTAGATATCACATATGGATACATAAATTGTCTGATATCCATCTGATTTTTTCATTATATTGAAATGACATTATTTTTATATCATAGATTAGCAGTCAGTGACAGTTCTAGGTGCAAACCAGACTTGCTTTTCGGTAGACATATAGCCATCCAAATATTTCACTTAATGTCACAGGCACAGAAAACCCTCCAGAACAGAGAATTAAATTGTTTAAAAGGAAAATTTCCACTATGTTGTTTTCCTGACTTCTATGTTTCTGTGTTTCTAGATCATTTCAATACATGTCAATTTTTCCATTAAAGGGAACTTTTGATTTTTGGTAAATGTTATGTTTATTTATAAAATTGGCATATTTATAAACTCTTATAAGCTTACCTCTTTTAAAACATTCATGTGTTTTGGTATATTTTTCATTATTTCTATAACATTTTATAATACAAAGAAATATTTAATTCAGAATGATTTCATGACCTTTTGCTTGCAGAGCATAATGCACGTTCCTAATTAGAAAGCCTAGAACCATATTCTCACTGTTGTTCCATCCAGGTCCATACCCGATGCTTGCTGGCCGCAATCTTTCCTTTACCTGACAAAAAATAAATAATACTATAATCTTTAACAATTACTTCCCAGCTTCTCAGACAGATGCTAATGTGCAAATTAGCTGATCTCAAAAAGCTGAACTCAATGCGAGCTAAAGAGCTAAAAACACATATCAAAAATATATAAGTCAGCAGGTTTACCTGCCAAAGGCTTTGCGTTTCCTGACACATCATGGCAGCACACACTGGGTTGTGACTCTGCCCCCACAACCTAAATGGATTGTTTAGGTATACATTTTAGAAGGAGAGACCCCGCAGCATTCTCTTATTTTTCCTCACCTGACAGGATGGATGGATACCCGTAAGGCCCCTTACCGCACTTGAATATTGAATGTCTCTGGTGCATACAAGCCTTAAATAGGCTTACATATATCGCAGTGGTTCTCCAGAAGGCTTTCCTCTCACTTGCAAGGTGTTTTTGCTTCCATTCTGGGCATTTTAGTCCTACAAACGGCGGGAACTTTTCAAAGATGGGGGCCGCTCGTTTTTGCCGCTTCCATGGATTTGTGTCCAGAAGAAATGTCAGCGGGACCCAATTCGCCCTTATCCAAGATGGCGCTGGATGCTGCGGATTGCTACTGCACATGCACAATGACGTCATTTTCCTATGATGTGGCTGACGTTTCCACACCTAGGGATCAAGGTCCCTGCTGCTCTCAGGATTACTACTTCTGTCCAAGGTACTCTTTTCTTACTATTACTATTTTTCTTTATCTCTTGCAGATCTTCTTAATACCCTCCTCTTATTGATACTACAGCTGTAATATCCTTTCAATCACTGCTCATGGAAGCCACTGCTTAAACAGACCATCCTCAGACTGTAAGGTAAGGGGTCTTCTTGATTGGGTAAGTAGTGAAGATTAGAAAAAGAGAGCACAGCCACACATACTATGGTGTCTAAACAGCTGTACCAGGTCAAGATCATTGAATTCATGGCACAAAGAGCCTTCAAATCATGCATCTACATCGGCACACGGGCGAAGGAGCAGAAGGAGCCGACCCAGGTCCTCTTCTCGCCACCAACACTCGCGCCACAGAAGGTCCTCTTCATCTTATCACCACAGCATTCATTGCACCCGTCCTGCAGAAAATGCCTATTGGGTTTGCGGAGCACCAGCCTTCCCAGACAAACTAGCCTGCTGCACATGCTTCAATGAGGTAACAAAAGAGAAGCCAGAAAGGTAACAGAAATCATCGGGGAATCTGTGCGAGAAACAATCCTAGAAGCATGAGCTCCTGAGGCAGACAGAGCCACTCAAAACACTTACTCCGCAACTTCTCACCCTCCACCACGGACGGATTCCTCATCCGATAGCGAAGACTTGGATCTTTCAGCAGGATTTGATTTCACATTAGTCAAACCATTTGCCAGGTCAGTTAAGGAAGTGATTGGCTGGGAATAAACAAAAGAAACACCATGTAAAATCAGGAAATACTTCCCAAACTTCAAGAAAGAAGTGGAGTCCTTTCCGTTTATTAATGATTTAGAGGACCTTATCAAGGATGAGTGGCAAAAGCCAGACAAAAAGACTAGCCTCAATAATAGGTTAGCGAAATTATACCTGCTAAAAGAACCCAATGTGAATCCATTAATTTATGCACCGTTGTGGATGCCTCCTTGATGGTATTACCCAGGCATGTAACTTTGCTCATAGAAGATGCAGTGACCTTCAGGGATGTGCTCGACTATAGCACATTCAGCAGCAGGCTGCACTTGCAGACCAGCCATCACCTCAGCAGCGGCCGGTAGAGCGATTTCCGGATGGACCCCCAGCATTGAAAAGTAACTGGGTGAAGGAGTGGATCAGGAAAAAAATCATATCCCCTCTTCAGGAACTCAAGCTGACTGGAGATTTTGTGGCAGAAGCATCAGTGGACATCATGAGATAATCTGCTAGAGTAATGTTGGCTTCAGTAATATCCAGAAGGGCCTTGTGGCTAAAGCCCTGGATGGCTGATGCAGCGTTCAAAACGAAATGGTGTAAAATACCATACAATGGAATCAGTCTATTTGGGTCAAAACTAGATTGCTCCATATCAAAGGTGACAGGTGGAAAATTGGGCCTGATTCTCTCCGACAGAAGACCAAATCCTCAGAGGCCCATCTTTTTAAACGCAACCTTCCAGAAAAATACAGGGAAGCAAAATCCTATAGACTTGGAAAAGAGTTCAAGAGGAACTGGAGAAATACCCAATCTTTCTTTCTCAGGCTACAAAAATCAAAACCCTCCTTAGCAACAGATTAGCGAAAGTCCTTTTGAAGGTGCGCCCATCCAACCTTTAAAGGTGGGACCCAGACTCAAGCTATTTGTACAGTTTTGGGCAGATCAAATAAGAGACCCTTGGACAATTTCCACCATTTAATTCGGACACAAATCAAAATTAAAAAGCAGAATTCCAAAAGACCATTTCCAAATAACCAGATTACCATCAACAATGGAAAAAAGAAGACTGTTGCTGAAATATGTGTTGGATCTACTTGAAAAACAGGCAATCATAGAAGTCCAGATGAGCCAGAGAAGATTGGGATTTTATTCTCCACTATTCCTGGTGAGGAAGAAAACGGGGGACCTTTGACCGGTCATGGATTTATAAAATCTCAACAAAAAGATTCAGGTCGAATCCTTCAAAATGGAGAGTCTTCAGTCAATTCTATTTGCAATAAACTTTGGAGACTGGATGTTGTCCATAGATTTATCGGACACTTAGCTGCACGTTCCTATACATCCCACCTTTCAGAGATTTCTCCGTTTTGTGGTAGACAACCAACACTTCCAGTTTCAAAGCTTGCCATTCAGGATCTCCACTGCTCCCAGAACCTTTACAAAGAACCTATTACTAGTAGTTGCCTTCCGGAGGGAGTAAGGATTGAGAATCCACCCCCTACCTGGATGACATCCTCCTTCAGGCTGACAGTCAGGAAAGCCTCATCCGACATAGAAAAATACTGATCACAGCACTTTGGTTGGGTAATACATTGGGAAAAAAACAATCTTCAGCCTTCCCAAAAGATGACTTTCCTGGTTGCAGAATTGAAAAAGGAGGCGAATATAATAGAACTTCCGCAGGAGACAATAAACCGTCTAATTCAAAAAACGAAGTGACTGCTAACAGCAAATTCTCTACCAGCCAGAGTTTGTATGAGCGTACTGGGTTCTATGACTGACACTTTCTCTATGGTCCAGAGGGCCCAATGGCACATGAGAATACTGCAAAATTTCTTTCTAATGCAGTGGGATGGAGCATCGATGCTTCAGCAATCTTCATTCACAGGGTAGTGAAACAATCCATATGGTGGTGGACACATGTTCACAACCTCAAGAGACACTGACATATAGTTCCTCCACAGCCAGATACATTCACATTGGATGCCAGTCTGGAAGGATACGGAGCTAATTATCAAGACCAAGTGGCCCAGGGACATTGGCAATTCCAATCACAGGGAGTGGTTTCAAATATACTGGAACTCAGAGCAGCCTTTCAGGCACTTCTGGGGTTTGCTCCAAACTTGAGAGGGAAGAATGACCTGTTACGCATGGACAACAAAGTAGCAGTAGCCTACATCCAGAAACAGGGGGGAGCCAGGAGTCGTACACTTTTTAAGGAGGTTCGTCCTATTGTGGATTGGGCTCAAATATACCTAACAGATTTGAGAGCCGTATATGCCCCGGGAACACAGAACCTTTTAGGCCACAGCCTGAGCAGGAAATTTGTGTCAAACAATGAATAGTCCCTGAGTCAGCAAGCCTTCTCCCTTCTGACTGAGACTTAGGGAATTCCAGAGATCGACCTGGCAGCAACACCTGCGAATACCAAGTGTCAGAGATACCTAGCAAGAGCCTTTTACCCCTCAGCCGAGGGAGTAGACTCCCTTCGCCATCCTTGGGATTTCAAGCTGGGGTAAATCTTTTCCCCAACACCTCTAGTCGCACCGTTCCTATCCAGACTGAGGAGATCGTTATTGACAGTGATAACGGTAATTCCCTTTTGGCCAAGAAGACCGAGGATCACAACCCTTCTGCAACTGAACATAGAGAGTCCATAGTTTCTGCCAGTTACACCAGACCTTCTCTCTCAGGGCCAATTCCTACACCCAGCTCCGGAGAGACTGCAACTGATGGCATGGAAGTTAAGAGGAATAGATTCCTAGAACAAGGCTAGGTAACTACCTTGCTTCAAGACAGAAAAAAACACTACTAACAGCATATATGGAAGAATATGGGAAAATTTTAGCTCATTTGCTCAAAAAAAGGCATGGAATCCATTTTTTCCAGAAGGATCACAGATTCTGGATTTTCTTCAATCAGGTTTAGAGAAAGGCTTAATTTCAAACACACTGAAAGTTCAAGTCTCCACCTTATCTGCCAAAACAGGGATAATATGGGCTTTGCATCCCCTTGTCATTCAATTCATGAGGGTGACCTTGAAGATCAGACCTCCAAGAAAACCAACATTTGCCACATGGAACCTTACGGTAGTTCTGCAGGCACTTTCACGTCTACCTTTTCACCCGACTGATTCGGTTTCCTTGACATTGAAGATAACTTTTCTCATCGCCTTAATCTCGGCAAAAAAAGTTTCCGAGATGCAGGCATTACTAATAAAGGAGCCCTACTTGGTCTTTTACCCAGATAGGATGATCCTAAGACCTTTGGACCATTTTATTCCCAAGGTAGCGACTGCCCTTCACTTTAATCAAAACATAAGCCTACTAACCTTTCTCGACAATCAGGGTGAACCACATTCTTTGGACGAAATAACTACTATCAATAATTATCTTTCAGCCACAAGCTCCTTCAGGAAGACGGATAACCTCCTGATTATCCCTCATTTCGGGTGTTGGGTACCCTTTGGAAGTCTGTGCTTTACTATATCCTTGTCTGATACGACAAGTATTTTAATGTGATATATGTTTTGTATTTCATTTATTTCATGTGTCCTTTCTATTTCGTTGATTTTATGCTTACTGAATAAAAACATGTTTTAAATTTTACACTGTGGTGTTATTTTGGCCGTTAAAGTCCCATTCCCTATTAGGGGTTTTTTTTCCTATACAGTTTTCCAGGGATGTTGGCCTTATAAAACCCTGCACTACTTAGATGAGTGGCTTTTTGTATATGATTATCCCTCATGGTCTCAG
The DNA here is from genome assembly GCF_965119305.1 of Pelophylax lessonae. Lineage (NCBI taxonomy): Eukaryota > Metazoa > Chordata > Amphibia > Anura > Ranidae > Pelophylax > Pelophylax lessonae. Next base: position 99,897,111 of record NC_138772.1, read on the forward strand.
GAAGGGACAAAAAGCATCAATACGCACAATAGCATTATGGCTCGTTAACACCATAAAAAAGGCAAACTCAGTGGCAACCTCCTGAGTAGCATATTGCAGAGTATCTCCAGAAACATTATGCAAAGCTACAACCTGGTCATCAAGAGACACATTTATGTCACATTTTACAGTGGATTTTTCTCAGTTAACAACTTCGGAATACGGTAGAATGGTTGTTCAAGCCAATTCTTAGGTTCCATGTTAATAAATGATACTTTCTAGCACCCAACCGACTGGCGAGTTATTTTCCAGTGTGTGCTGCCATGATGCGTCAGGAAAATGGAAAATTGTATACTCACCTTTCCATAATTTTTTTTTCCTGAAGCATCTTCATAGCAGCACACTAGATCCCGCCCTTTCTTAGGTGACAGATACAGAGAATGCTGCGGGGTCTCTCCTTCTAAAATTTATAGCTAACCAATCCTATCAGGTTGTGGGGGCAGAGTCACAACTCAGTGTGTGCTGCCATGAAGATGCGTCAGGAAAGGAAAATTACAGAAAGGTGAGTATACAATTTTCCATTTTCCATTCTATCCTGAGATTTTTACAGCCCTGCTGAACAAAACATTCAGGTGTATGACACTACATATAATTAAGGAATATAGCAGTGTTGCCTTTACCACTGCCCTACTTACTGAGCATCAGCGGAGTAATAATTCCTTGGCTTACTCTATTTTCTCCTTCTTTCAGTATGTTTCTTGTCAATTATCATGCAGCTCACATGATTGGCTTCCTCTCCCAGTCTGCATAATGCGGTACAGCTTTATCCAAACACCCATACCTGTTGTTTATGCCCACCATGCATCAAGATCAGTGGAAGACATTTACTATCCTTTTTTCCCCCCACCACTGACAGTTATAAAATGTGGGGAAGAATGGGGGGGGGGGGGCACATACAGTTCCTATTATTTTAATTCTTCCCCATGTGTATAACTGTTGGAAGCATTGAAACCCTGTAAACCGTGTGTGTGTTTTTGTCTAAAATTGGATTGAAGTCTTCTAAAATGTTATTACTTTAGATGTAAATAGCTCTTATTTTTGGTCAGTGCTGAATTCATAGTTTATCCGTGCAAAGTCTGCATTTCTTGCTAATGTCAAGACTCTGACTTGTGTACAGCACCAGTGATTGAGATGTAGAGAATATATCCTGCTATCAGTAAAGTAATAAGTGGTTAGCTCTTCTGCCTAGCAGGACAAGGGTTGTTGGTTCAAATCCCAAACACAGTACTACCTGTGCAGAGTTTGCATGTTGCTCCTGTTTCCTCTTACACATGCCAAAGACATGCTGGTAGGTAAATTGGCCCTAGTAGCTGAATTAGGAACCTTAGCTTGTCAGCTGAGGGCAGGGACTGATGTGAATGTATGATGAACTGTATGTGTGAATTATCTGAGGTATAGTGTAATAAATAACATTTTGACCTAACAGTGGTAATATTTTATCTTTGCCTTATTTTAGGAGACTCACAAAATCCACCCTTTTGCTTATACCATTGTTTGGAGTCCACTACATGGTGTTCACTGTTTTCCAGATGCCCAGTTTCAGTGAATGTCAGATATGGTTCGAACTTTGTGTTGGGTCATTTCAGGTAAAAGATATATTTGTAAATCCAATGATCTTGTAACAAATACTGTATAGACTAATGGCCAATGACTAATGGCGTTTGAATTGAAAAACAATCATTTTCAATGTGCCCTATTCACACCATAACACTGCACATGCATGTCAACGGACATCAAAATGTTTGTCAACAAACGTCAGTGCGCATTAAAATGTGACTAAAATGGATGGAAATGTACATTAATTTTCCATCAATTTTAGCACAATTCAGTGTGAATTGGCACCGAAATTGTAATGTAATCGGCCATGTGAGGCGCATCCCGACCAATTAGCAAAATTATTTAACTGATCTGACTTCAATTAGAAGAAACCTGATTAGTTGTTGTGGGTTATTGCATTTTGTAATACATCATTGCTCTTAGCATTTTTTACCAAACAAGTTATAATTATGTGTTTTTTTTTGTTGCAGGGGCTGGTTGTGGCCATTCTGTACTGCTTTTTGAACACAGAAGTAAGTCATTATGCATACTTTTGGTACTAAAATATCCAAACCTATATCTATCTATCTATCTATCTATCTATCTATCTATCTATCTATCTATCTATCTATCTATCTATCTATCTATCTATCTATCTATCTATCTATCTATCTATCTATCTATCTATCTATCTATCTATCTATCTATCTATCTATCTATCTATCTATCTATCTATCTATCTATCTATCTATCTATCTCTATATATATATATATATATATATATATATATATATATATATATATATATATAGCTATCTACATATATGTATATTTTTAAATAGAGATGAAACAAATCCTCCTACATAAGTTATCTCTGTTAGTCTACAGCCCTCTCTTCTCTACAGCCTCCTAAAGCATGCATTTTACACAGCATCTCTGAGCTTTAGAAATAAGGGGGGTCTGACTTCACACACTGCACAGCATAGAACAGAGAGCTGAGTGTAATTGGAGACCTGAGTGGAGGGAGTGGACACACACCCCTCTACACAGCCACATAGGGAAACATGCATTGCTGAGGATATCAATTACCTGCTGCGTTCTGGAGAAGAGGGGAAGCAGCCCCTCGGGATTGTGTGGTGTCGGCATAACCTGCCTGAAGTGACTCATGGAGATAGGAACCACACTAGGTGCTTTGGATTGAGGTCATCACAAGCTGCAAAGGGATATGATGTTGTTTATTTCAGAGGTTTTCAACCACTTTAATTATTTAATTTCAGTGTTTCCTACTTTCACCTGGCTGTATTTCTGCTTAAATGATTGGCTCAAAGTTTTCCTTCTATTACTACAATGGGACTGATGAAATAAATATAGCATGCTCTCCCTCCTAGCAATTACTGGCAAAATGTGGCTGGTCGGTTATACCATAATAGCAGGAAACTGCTGCAATTTTTCTCAGGAAAGCAGCTTTACTTTAGGACATAATTGGCCCCAAGGCACTAATAAAATTGGTGCTTCAATGTGTACAAACTACAGGAACTTTTGTGGGGGGGGGGGGGGGGGGAATACTGTATACTGTATGTATGAGTGTTTGGGCTGTTGTTTTAAGATAGTGTTTTAGGGCGAAACTCTCAGAGAAAAAAATATATACTATAGAAAGGTACCTGGAAAGTACTCGCACCTCTCTAACCTTCCCTCTGTTCCAATGCTTCAACCTCTTTAAGACTCTTTGGCATTTGACACTTTTGGAAGTGTGAGATGTCTATGTACCTCACCACATGCCATGGTTCCTTTCCGAATGGCAAAGTCTTACAAGGCCTGCAGGGCTGAAACAGAAGGAAGGCAGAAGACATGGGCCAACAAAGAGGTTACAATAACCTTTATATTGCAGGTGCCTTCCTTTAGGGTTTCTTTTTATGACTTAGTTGCTTTGATAGTTATACAAATTACATTTTTATGGTATTATTATTATGATTATTATTATTATTTATATTGTCTTTGAGTTTTTAATGTGAAATAGATTTCCTCTTTAAAGTAATCTTGTACCTAAAAATGAACATAAAGTCGGTTTGATAAATAAAGTGTTATACTGTATATAGGTTGAAATTCCTTTTCCCTGAGAAAATGCTGCTACGGGCTGTCCCCATTATTGGTCATGTGTGTGAAGGCCTCCCACATGATCTCTGCTAATAGGTGACTATTATAGACCCTGACCCTTTCTTTTAGCAATGATCACATTCACATGACCAAGAACTAAGGCATGTCAGACATGTGGTCAGCATTGGAATTAGCCTAGAGCTGCATTTTATCAAGGAAAATATACATCTTTTAGCTCTTCTATTACTTCTTGGTAATTCCAGCTTTACTGTTAACATACACTCAAAGGACACTTTATTAGGTACACCTTGCTAGTACCGAGCTGGACCCCCTTTTGCCTTCAGAACTGCCTTAATTCTTCATGGTATAGATTCAACAATTTGTTGGAAACTTCCTCAGAGATTGTGGTCCATATTGACATAATAGCATCATGCAGTTGCTGCAGATTTGTCAGCTGCACATCCATGATGCGAATCTCCCGTTCCACCATATCCCAAAGGCTCTCTATTGGATTGAGATCTGGAGACTGTGGAGGCCATTGGAGTACAGTAAACTCATTGTCATGTTCTAAAAACCAGTGATGAGATAATTTGAGCTTTGTGACATGGTGCATTATCCTGTTGGAAGGAGCCATCAGAAGATGGGGACACTGTAGTCATAAAGGGATGGACATGGTCAGTAACAATACTCAGGTAGGCCGTAGCATTTAAACGATGTTCAATTGCTACTAAGGGGCCCAAAGTGTGCCAACAAAATATTCCCCACACCATTACGCCACCAGTAGCCTGAACTGTTGATACAAGGCAGGATGGAACCATGCTGTCATGTTGTTTACGCCCATTTCAGACTCTACCATCTGAATGTCGCAGCTGAAATCGAGACGTTTTTTCAAGCTTCTATTGTCCAATGTTGGTTGAGCCCGTGCAAATTGTAGCTTTAGTTTCCTGTAGTTAGCTGACAGGAGAGGCACCCAGTGTGGTATTCTGCTGCTGTAGCCCATATCTGCTTCAAGGTTCGATATGTAGTGCATTCAGAGATGGTATTTTGGTTGTAACGAGTGGTTATTTTAATTACTGTTGCCTTTCTATTATCTGGAACCAGTCTGCCCATTCTCCTCTGACCTTTGACATCAACAAGGCATTTTTGTCCACACAACTGCCGCTCACTGGATATTTTCTCTTTTTCTGACCTTTCTCTGTAAACTCGAGAGATGGTTGTACATGAAAATCCCAGTAGAACGGTCCTTTTTGAAATACTTAGACCAGCCCATCTGGCACCAACAACCATGCCACTTTCAAAGTCACCTAAATCCCCTTTCTTCCCCATTCCGATGCTCGGTTTGAACTTCAGCAAGTTGTCTTTACCACATCTATATTCCTAAATGCATTGAGTTGCTGTCATATAATTGGCTGATTAGCAATTTGTGTTACCAAACAATTGAACTGAAGTGTACCTAATAAAGTGGCCGGTGAGTGTATGTTTCACATTTGAGCATAGATCTGTTTTAAAATAAAGAGTCCCTAGTCCTCCTATCACATATATAATTACATTTTTTCCTCTTCATTAAAATTTTCTCAAGTATTACCTCTGAAAAACAAAATATGTTTCCCACCTTTTTTTTGTACAACCAATGCAGAAGTGCCATAGAAAAAAAAATTCAGATTACTATTTATTGATGGCATAAAATATTGAGTTTGTTCACCTTTTAGGTCCAAGGAGAGCTAAAGAGAAAATGGGGAAGTTTTTATCTAAACCAGTACCTAAACCGAGACTATCGTCTGCACAGCCTATCAATTTCACGGAATGGGTCAGAGTGTGTTCCACAATTTCACCGAAACTCAAGAGCACCATCCATCATGCAAACTGAAACTTCTATCATATAATTTGTATAGCTACAAAATCAAATATTCCAGCGTAAGGACTGCTGAAAATTCTGCGCAGCTAAATTTGATATGAGTGAAAAAAAAGAACGATACCTTTAAGTGTTTTTGTTCAAATCTGATGACCAACAAATTTTTCTATGAACTTTGGGACTTGATGTTGCACTTACCACTCTATCAGCTATTTCTGTCATGCAATTCTTATCATGTAATTTATTATGTTTGTGTATTACCTTTATGTTTTGTGGAACATATTCTGGTTTTTGAGTATTAAATTGTATAGTTTATTTGTACAGACTCATTGTAGGCTGGCAGATAATTGTGCATTATATATATTTGGGTGACATTTATCAAATGTTGGAAAGCATCTCTGGCTTAATAATTCCCTCCCCTATTATGGTCTTTTTTACGTTGTGAAATACACAGGTGTGTCAACTGGCTTTGCATGTCTAAGGCTGGTCATACATTACACAATTTTCCTATTTCAATTCTTTTAGATTGACCTTTAATGTAATTAAAGGGCCTGCCTGTTTGCATACAATTTGGAAGTGTTTAGCTTTGACCTAATATTATATGGTTTTGGTAAATTTAAAGGAAAAATGTACAAGAAAATTGTATGATGTATGTCCAGCCTAAAGGGGTTTGTAGATATTTTATTCCAAACCGTGTCCAAACTAAGTGTGCCATGGTAGGTATTTGTGCTTATCCATTGTATGGATGTCCAAGAGAGCAGAGGTTTTGATCAAAGGAGCTGGACCCTATGATTACGTCAAATTACTGCATGTGACAGTGTACACAATTAAAGCACCTCTGAGGCTGGCTTTAGGTGTTGTCAACAAGGGATATGGGTATTGGGTATTGAGGGATATGGGTATTGAGTTAACTGTTAGTTTACTGTACAGGGTGGCCAACTCACAATTTTATTTGCTGTCACGTTAAAGTAGATTAAAACCCAGTCGCTAAAACCTTATACAGTATAAGACTCAACATGATGATGTCAATTCTAAATGATGTTTTCAAAGTTTCTCCATAACCATAAATCTGTGGTTTGTGTGAAAATAATGCCTGGTGCTTCTGGTGATAACACTTCCTTTTATGGAGTGACAGATGACTTGCTCCGGTGATGTTGCCCTGCCACATGTGCCCCTGGAGGAGGCTACAAGCAGCTGCGCTGACACATATTGTACAGATATGATCTACGGCTGTCACCATCAAGAAGTCCATCCAAGGTAAAGGATTACAGCTGATGCTTGCACAAGTGCATATAGACAGGGAGTGACTGAAAGCAGATGGAAAAGAATAGCAAGGCTGAGATGCAAACAAACTAAAAAAAAAGTGATAACAATATTTAATTTAAAATTATATAGCAGTTGCTTGATACACAATGTTTCAGCAAACTAAGGGGCCTTTCACACAGGCTTTCTGATCTGGTCTGCCTGTTACTTTTTTAGGCGGACTTGATCAGACCCTCCAGTCTCCCCTATGGAGCAGCGGATGTCAACGGACACATGTCCTCTGACACCTGCCGCTATCAGATCCGATCCTGCCTGCAAAATCCAGATGGATGGTGGTCCTATTTTCCATCAGTCTGGTGGATGGGATCGAATAGGTTAAGATGAAAATGGACAAGCGGTCCATTTTTCCCGATTTCCCCTTAGAGGAGAGTGGGACTCTGTCTGTGTCTGCACAGTGGAGCGGATAAGACCTGTCATCCACCTGCTCAGCGGGGATTGGCATAGCAAAGCCCCGATGAGCAAGTGGATTCCGTTAAGCAAAGGTGCCCAGGTGCCCATGTAAATGGGGCCTACATGTCATCCTGTTAGGGTTTACATCCACTTTTATTAGATTATTGTTTGTTGGTGCCTTACCTAGGTTTAACCATGGACTTTTTGCAATTCATATTTATGAGTGTGAGTTGGCAATCTAAGTGCTGGGTCTTTTTTTTATAACTCCTTTGACATTTGGTTGCAGTGGAAAAATCAATTCCTTCTCTCTCTAGGAAGGGAAAAAATATGTATATGGAAGCATTCAGATTTCCAACCATATTACAAAATCTCTATGTGTGATAACAAGCTCTTGCAAAAGTGCTCAGTATCTCCTAATAAGCAAATCCTGATACAGCCTTATGATTACCCAGTAACTGTAAGTGATGCGGATACCTTTCTTATGGCTTGCCAGCTTGCTATCAAGGGGCCAACCTTAAATGATTGCCTTAAAAATATTATGTATGTTGTAGATAAAGTGTTCTAGGATGACTCAGATCTTTGTTGCAGGACTGCCTGTTAGATGTTAGCTGGAGAGCCATTTTGCTATGGGTCTTTGCCAGAGAAAGTCCTGACCCTAGCTTGGCAAGTGTAGCCAGTGGAATACCTTGGCATCAGCTTTATACAGCTCTGATTAATATTAGCACTGTTCATTTCTAAGTTAAGAATTGTCTCAGATATTCCATGCAGTCGGCTAAAATAAATCAGATCCTTCTCTTTTTCCCAGTGCTGGAAATCTGATTGGTTGGTATAGACAAGAGAGACTGTCTGAGTGAAATTTTTGAACAGTTGCATAAAAGGACTTCAAGTAGGGTTCCCACCTCGTCCCTTTAAACCCAAACACATATGAATTACACAGGTTCTGAGGCTAATTTAATGCAGGCAAGGCACCCAGTGAGTTTAATTACAACCTTATACAGCCACAGAACCTATGTAATTAATATGTTTTCGGTTTTAGAGGGATGAGGTGGCAACCCTAACTTCAAGGGGTTTGCGCACCATTTTACCAGAACAGCCTTGAAAATGATAGCAGACATATGATTAGTTGCTCCAAGTAATGATTTTCCAGCTATCACAGTAGGAGGAGGTGAAAGTGGGGGGTACCTGCACATTGCCCTTGTATTTGACAAGTTGGTAAAAACAATGGTGTGGATGTCATGTAAAGGACCACCTCCTGACTCATGTATAACAATGCTGTTCAGAGGCTCCTGATGCACACAAGAATGCATTATTGCAAGTGCAGTGTGATGATGTTATTGTGCTCTGTCCAAGGTGTAATCACATAGACTTGAGCGTGCCCACAAAGATAAACTTGTATCCTTTGACTGCAGTTTTAGTAAATCATGATTTCTATGTAGAGAGCAACCATTAGGAAAAGCCTGCAGCAACAAAAATAAAGCAAATGTAAATTTTTTATAATCTGGGATAATACACCCATAGTATCATATAATTATAAGATTCTACCATGTATAAAAATAGCTAATGTTTTTATCTGACAGCAACTCTGTCATCTGTATTATATGCTCAATTAAATATATGTAGGAGTTGTATGATGTGTTTCATTACATGAGTGCAGGAAAATTACAAATTTTACCTCTCTCTCAAGTAAAACTGTAGCAATCTATGGACATTAAAATATTTATAAATGCTTCAAAACAGTAAGTAAGCTTTAAAAAAAAAGCCTCACAGACCTCTGTAACTGCAGCCACTGTGGAGTAATTCTTGATCAAAGTTTACAGCAAAATTACTTTCCCTTTGATTTTTCTCTAATAGCTTGTTTTTCTCCACCTTCCAGCAGTGAACTAGCCTCTTTTCAGCCTTCCAATCTCCAATGCAAATGCAGAGCAGGTGGGCATTAATTGGATGAGAGCAGAGTGTTACGGCCTGAGTTGGATGACTTCAGTGCTTCCACTATGAAATATGAGGATGAATTACTCTACATTGTGCATTTCCGAACAGTGGCCCTCAGTAGTGGCTTTAGGACGAATGAGCATCGTATCTTCAGTATGCATCAGTAAGGATGGCAGAAATTATACCCCTGTGCATCCATCTTCGTCCACACACCAATGATTGTTGACACACAAAACAATGCACTAGCTCCTCACCTTCTCAGGGAGTGTCAGGGGTTCACCCGTTTGGGGGGTTTGGGGGCATTCATAGCGAAGTTTGATGCCTATTCTGGGGCATGAGTTGCGCGTTCCGGTCAGGTTTGGACAGCATCGTCCAGGTTGGATACCCAGGCTGCCCAAGAGCAGGATTCAGGCAATTAGACATGTGCGGTTTATTTCGTTATGAATCGAAATTCATACAAAGCTTTAGGTATTCGGATGTATCCGAATTTCCGAATAACAATAGTAACGGATTTCAACTAATACAAAATAAATTATAACAAAACAATAAAATTCATTCATTTCATACAGATGTGTGCTTCTGAAGTAATTAATGATCTATATTGATTTGTGAATAGTTTGTTGTTATGTAGCGGGTTGTATGTAGCGGGTTGGGCACCATATCCTTTTACAACTATGGCTCGTCTGCTGTCAGGTCTGTATTCAGGCAAAAATTCAGGCCTGATTCATCCCTGAAACGGAGAACAGGGAAGCAATGCACCCCTGCTCTGAGCAGCATCAGTATTAAGTGTGAACCCAGCCTCAGTGAGGTTCCTGTTGGGTATTTTGTTGACAGGTGCCTGTCATTGAACATTCTATCTCTTGTTCATACTTTGAGACAGTCAGTTTGTTCTTTCAGTGGCTACTAAAAGAGAGATGAGGTTGTTTTCAGTCATTACTTTGAATACTTTTTTCATTTTGGGCTCTGTGGACTTTGATATTTGTGCACTGCTGTCCACCACAGTTTTTTTTTAATGTTTTGGGGTTCCAGTCACACCTGAAAATATGCAACCTAAAAGTGTCATCACATTTCTTGGGATCAAGACTGACTCCGTTCACGCGACTCCACATTTTTAGAGTGTATTACAATGGTGTTTGCTGTCAGAAAATAAAGCTTCACTAGGTGCAATCGTTTCTGACAAAGCTGAAATTTGCATGTAGAGTCTTCTGCTGGGGCTTATCTTTTCCCGAAGGCTATCCTTAGCTAAAGCTGGGGTATAGGAACTGCATTAGTCTATTCACTTGAATTCTGCCCACAAAGTTGACTTATGCATTTGAGTGCAGTTTCTTAGATCCTTTAATGGGGAATGTTATTGCTTTGCCTGGTTTTAACTAATTCTGAGTTTGCGCCTAATACTGATGTGACAGAGGGGCAAATGTTTGGAGCTTATTTTTCCATTCAGCAAAATTATGATCCCATTGAAAATCTTTGTATCTGATTATAAACCTGGCCTTTCTTGAGTTTTTCCCTCTGTTGGTGGCAGTAGCTCTTTGAGGGAGGACCTCAAGACTGACATCTGTTTTTACTCAAAGGACTGAGGTATCTGCAGTTAACTCTCTGTTGGCTTCTTTACTTTCTTTTGGGAAAACTTGTGGTGTTATGTTTAAAGTATAATGTGTTACTTAGAGCTTGTCATGTACCTAGCTGAGCCAATGAGATTGCTGATTCTCTGTCCCGCTTTTCCCATGTCTGGACTTGTGGACCATCCTTTAGAAAGCTATGTAGGGCTTGAAAGGACAATCGATTGCTTCTCCTGGTCAGCATATAACAGAGAGTGACACCACTGGTGTAATCTGGAAAGGGAGATGCTCTGGTTTGTTGCAACTTTTGTTGCGCTGGATAAATCGCCATCTGCTATTGACAAAATATTAGGTGCGCATTTTTGCAGGTGGAAATTACTTTGGTTGTACTCCAATGAGGAGGCCTTCTCACAGCAAACAAGTATGATTTCATGTCATTATAATCATTTTCACACCCGGTGGTTATTTAATGGTCAGAAATCCTCTCTAGATTTACTTGGCAACGGACAAGGAACCCCAAAGCAATTGATAAAACTTGTGTCAAGGTCAATTGAGCTGTGTCCAAATTATTTTGCCAGTGTGCTGGTTTTTTGATTTGCCACGAGGAACTAGAGCATCATAAGATATATAGGAATGACAGCGTACACCTCAATGAAGTTGGAATTGATAGGTTTAATTTGTGGTTACAGAAGTTGCTTGATGTAGCAGTCAGGCTGGTGTTAAGGTTTCAACGCCAGTCTGGTTTGGTTACCCTTGACTGAGTGAGATTACAGTAAAAGGCTGTTGGGGTGGCACATCTTGGAGGTTCTTGATGAGGGTTAGATTCAGCATAATGTCCATTTATCAATTCCAACAACAGCAAGGGAATCAGCTGATTTTTTCTGTTTTCATTCAATAAGTCATTTATGCCCTTTACTGTTTTGTTTTAAAAGCTGAAGTCCTGGGTGAGCTTCCAGACCAGAGAAAGCTGTTGAGGCAGCATTGGCTTTAGGCATTTTAGTTTTTAGGTTTTCGAGTTGAGTAATTTTGTAATTCTCAGATCAGCCAAAGGGACATTGTTAATTTTACTGATTTTGTATTAACAACTGTAATATGGTATGTATCTTTATAAAGCTGCTGCCAACATATAAAAAGTTATATCATTCCAATATAAAAACTGTGTTAGTTTATTGTAAGGGTTACAACATGGAGAGGGGATATTGTGTTAGCATGAATGAAGAGATGACTGCTGCACAAATCATGTCCCCTGATGTCTACATTCTTTCTGATACATTCTCTAAAGTAAAGAATAGAAAATCCAACAAAGATAGATGCACTGATTGTATTGTAATTGCTACTGCTGATACACAGTACATCAGACACATAACAAATGTTAACACGACTTTTTCTTAAAAGAAAAGTTGTATAAATTGTACAGTTGCCATACAAATCTTTTTGCATTTCAGTGTTAATGAAAATGACACTTCTAGTTCAGTCTGCAGTCTGCCAGCTGTGATTTTCTAAAATGGAGAAAAAATTAAACATGACTATGTGAGCATAGTATTGTTGTCTCGTTTCCTGATCATGTTATTGGCTCGTTGCTGTTTCTAGCGTTTTTAAAACAGCTGGAGTGTTCCTGTGACTATATCATTAATATTTTCCTACACAGCAGGTAGGAAATAACTGCAGGAGGTTGGAAGTCAATGGAATCCAATGAAATCGCAATAAAGTTTGCTGAAAATGTATGTATGTAACTGGACAGTGACATTATAATGTAAAGTAAAATATATTGTATATCTAGAGAGATTTTTTTTTAGTTGGCTAGAGCAGTTGTCTCCAAACTGTGGCCCAGGTGTGGCCCTTAGCTTGCTTTCATCCAGCCCCGACACTATTCATCCGATGGATAGAATTATACAAGGCACTATTCCTCCCACTGACACCAATCAATGCTATATCTTGATATATATGTCAATGAAGCATAATACAGATTAAATAGTGCACATGTGCAATAATGAATCAAACATGTAATCAATACAAAATGAAAAAATAAAAAAAGGTGCAACAAATTATTGTGCTCACAACAATTGAACGTGTTAGCTGAAAAAACTGTAAAGGTGCATAAAGCAAAAGAATAAAAGTCCAAAACAAATGTGCTGAGTGAATATTCAAATGTGAAGAAAGAAATGTGAAATCCTCCACCACAGCTATATTTAGTCTTCCTCCGCAGTGCCTCTATTAGACAGACAAGCTCATGCACTTACCAGAAAATTATAGAGAATACGCCTTTCAATAATATCCTTATTGGATCCAGATGAAAGGCCAACTCAATATAGACAGACCACGGATCACCGCAATATACCAAAACGGTATTTGATATTGTATCCTTCAAAGGGTAACTCAGGCAATACAGCAGTCTCCACTGCGGTATCAGCATACATAAAAAATGAAAGCCTCCATAGTGAAGTATGTATATAACGATGTTTATTAAAATAAAGTAGAAAACTCACATGTAGATGAATAATAAACAGCGCTGTAAGAAGAAAAGCCGGCAAGATGCACAGTCGCCCGACTTCCGGGTTCCACATGGTGACTTCAGCACGGCAATCCCAACGCGTTTCGTCACAGCTGACATCTTCCTGGGGACACGGGTGGCGTGCTGACTCCACCACTTATATGCAAACAAACCAACAAGCAAATAAGCAAATACCACCCCTGTCTGAGCTGCAACAGCATACAGCGGGCACCATTTTTGATCAGGGAAGCTTGCCAATAGCGGCCATAAATGACTGTGGCTTGGCTGAAATGAAATAGATGAATATACATTCTAAAAGAATCTTTGTAAAATTACTATAAAAATACAAATAAAAATACAAAAATACAAAGGCATCCCGATCCAAAATAACCTCCGGTAATATCTACATTCAGATGCCGCATTACCTAAAGAATGGGTCAATCCACTGAAGATTAAAAATATGAAATTATATAAGATAAAAAACAAAATAATAATGAATTACATTAATACACTAGGCTGCCCCGCTTTCAAAACTGTGGCATAACAGTGGGGCACTATACTGTTAAAATTAGTAACAATAGTTAACCATCTACCTAAAAAAGGCAATATTTTAATGATGGTGGTAGCTCCACTTCAAACATTAAAAATATCCTCTGTGCCAAACCTAAGTGGCTTATACCAATATATTGGAGGTCAGACATTATATTAAAGATAATGTTAAACAGTAATGCCTGACATATAACCACAACAAAGGTCCAATAGTTATATAGATAAAGGCACTAAATTGTGGGAATCTAACGAAAAATCACCATGCTCTGATAAGGATAATGATTTGAATGGTCCCTTCATGAGACTTAAAAATCTCATGATATCAGAAGTCCATACCCAATGGGATATGGCATTTTTAGAGACTTACATTAAAAGTTCCATGGTTCCCAGAAGTTTACGTTGGGAAGTCTGTCCTCAAACTGGAGAGGTTGAACTAGAGGAATGGTATAAATATTTTATTGAGGCAAGATTAAATTTCCTTAAATTCCTCATCAGTCGTAAAACAGCTAAACTCTCCAGACTTGATGAGGAGATCAAAACTGTGAAAGAGAAACTTCTCCCCTTTAAGGACAGCGAGGAATATAAAGTATCCTCAAGTTGTCTCCTCAAAATTCTTGAAAAAGAGGAAAGAGACCAAAAGGTCAAAAAAAGGAAAAACTATGACAGAGATTTGGTTGATTATCAATCAAGCACTGTCTTTGAGTGGCAATAGAAACTTATTTCAACCTCCACCAATGAGGTAATGATGGATACATCCAATAGTTATTCTTCTAAGACCCTAACCTCTAAAAATACTACCTCAAATTATAAAGCTAATCCTCCCCAGACAGATACAACAATGAATGCACAACAAAATAAGGGTCACTGCCCGTCCCATAAGTCACCGTTTCGAGGACGAGGTAGGGGTAGAGGCAGAGGTAAATCACGCCCAAGAAATCAGGGACAGAATTACCAATCTCAGTACGGATATCAAAACCGCGATTCGTTCCCACATCAGAGAAGTGAGAATTCTCCTTATCGTTCATATACAGTAGTTATGAGAATGCTCCTCAGTGGGGATATGGTCCTACTTATAATTCAAGACAAGGTCCTGGACATACTCCACAGTGGAGACAGGGCCCAAATCACGAAGTTCAGGGTTATAATCATGGCCCTTACCAGAATCATAGTAGGCCAACCCCTAAAAATACAGTGCCTTGCGAAAGTATTCGGCTCCCTTGAACCTTTCCAACTTTTGCCACATTTCAGGCTTCAAACATAAAGATATAAAACTGTAATTTTTTGTGAAGAATCAACAACAAGTGGGACACAATCATGAAGTGGAATGAAATTTATTGGATATTTCAAACTTTTTTAACAAATAAAAGACTGAAAAATTTGGCGTGCAAAATTATTCAACCCCCTTAAGTTAATACTTTGTAGCGCCACCTTTTGCTGCGATTACAGCTGAAAGACGCTTGGGGTATGTCTCTATCAGTTTTGCACATCGAGAGACTAAAATTTTTACCCATTCCTCCTTGCAAAACAGCTTGAGCTCAGTGAGGTTGGATGGAGAGCGTTTGTGAACAGCAGTTTTCAGTTCTTTCCACAGATTCTCAATTGGATTCAGGTCTGGACTTTGACTTGGCCATTCTAACACCTGGATATGTTTATTTGTGAACCATTCCATTGTAGATTTTGCTTTATGTTTTGGATCATTGTCTTGTTGGAAGACAAATCTCCGTCCCAATCTCAGGTCTTTTGCAGACTCCATCAGGTTTTCTTCCAGAATGGTCCTGTATTTGGCTCCATCCATCTTCCCATCAATTTTAACCATCTTCCCTGTCCCTGCTGGAGAAAAGCAGGCCCAAACCATGATGCTGCCACCATCATCTTTGACAGTGGGGATGGTGTGTTCAGGGTGATGAGCTGTGTTGCTTTTATGCCAAACATAACGTTTTGCATTGTTGCCAAAAAGTTTGATTGTGGTTTCATCTGACCAGAGCACCTTCTTCCACATGTTTGGTGTGTCTCCCAGGGGGCTTGTGGCAAACTTTAAACAACACTTTTTATGGATATCTTTAAGAAATGGTTTTCTTCTTGCCACTCTTCCGTAAAGGCCAGATTTGTGCAGTATACGACTGATTGTTGTCCTATGGACAGAGTCTCCCACCTCAGCTGTAGATCTCTGCAGTTCATCCAGAGTGATCATGGGCCTCTTGGCTGCATCTCTGATCAGTCTTCTCCTTGTATGAGCTGAAAGTTTAGAGGGATGGCCAGGTCTTCCTAGATTTGCAGTGGTCTGATACTCCTTCCATTTCAATATTATCGCTTGCACAGTGCTCCTTGGGATGTTTAAAGCTTGGGAAATCTTTTTGTATCCAAATCCGGCTTTAAACTTCTCCACAACAGTATCTCGGACCTGCCTGGCGTGTTCCTTGTTCTTCATGATGCTCTCTGCGCTTTAAACCTACCTCTGAGACTATCACAGTACAGGTGCATTTATACGGAGACTTGATTACACACAGGTGGATTCTATTTATCATCATTAGTCATTTAGGTCAACATTGGATCATTCAGAGATCCTCACTGAACTTCTGGAGAGAGTTTGCTGCACTGAAAGTAAAGGGGCTGAATAATTTTGCACACCCAATTTTTCAGTTTTTTATTTGTTAACAAAGTTTGAAATATCCAATAAATTTCGTTCCACTTCATGATTGTGTCCCACTTGTTGTTGATTCTTCACAAAAAATTACAGTTTTATATCTTTATGTTTGAAGCCTGAAATGTGGCAAAAGGTCGAAAAGTTCAAGGGGGCCGAATACTTTCGCAAAGGACTGTAGGGATGAGGATGTTTATGACAATTCTGAATATCATTATAACGTCCCTATACGTAACCAATTTTTTCCTTTGAGGGATAACCAACATCCTAGAGAAAGACAGTCAGAAAACCAGTCCGGTTCGAGGTCCCCTTTGGCAAATAACTCCCATGAATCTAGAATTATTGAATCAGACTAATCAGAGCTACCCTGGATGGGGTTTTCACAAGGCCAAGCAAGGCCTAAAATGTCCATTAGAACCACAAGAGGAGTTAGAGGAGGGAGGAGGATACAATCTAAGAGGAAGAAAAAAAACGTAGGCTGTACCGGTATCTTCCATCTGAGCCGTAGTGTACTAACAGACTCTGAAAAAAGTATCCTCGATAAAGGACTTAAATTTGCACCCCCTAAATGTTTAAACAAATTCCAGACATATACGGATGTACATAAATTTGTCAGAAAAACTAACATCCAAAAATATATGTTGAGTAATCCGGTTAAGGAAAATAGGATAATTTCCACACAATTTAAGCATTCTAGTTTATCTAATGCATCACTATTCAATCCACCAGCCTCTCTAGCACCATCTCTCAAGGTTTTTCGAGATATCGTTCTGAGAAATTTGAATGATATTCAAATACGGAAAAACAGGTTGAATAAAGATCTCGCCACAGGACTGGATTCCTTATGTAATAATAAGGATCTGGTGATTAGACCGGTGGACAGGGGGGGGTATAGTTGTGCTTGACAGATGTGACTATATGGCAGAAATGCAGCGCATCCTGAGTGAAAGGCACACCTATACCCCCTTACCACGAGATCCAGTTTTCCAATATAAAAAGGAGTTGGAGGCAATAGTTTCAAAGGGTTTTTCTTTAAATATCCTCAATAAAAAAGAAAGAGCATTTTTGGTGCCCAGGCGTCCTTGGACACCTATTATATACTATTTGCCCAAGATACATAAGAGTCTGACTCCCCCCCCCGGATCGTCCCATAGTCAGTGGCATCGACTCTGTGACGTCCCGGGTGGGGAAGTACATTGACTCTTTTTTCAGCCATTGGTCCAACCCTCTTTCTATATCAAGGATACCAGGCATGTAATCAATTTGTTGTCTAACCTGGTTCCTATTGATGGGTTGTGGATGGTGACTGCGGACGTCACATCCTTGTATACTATAATTCCCCACAATTTAAAGGAAGCAGTAAAACTTTTCCTAGATAGAGACTCAGAAGTTCCTGATCTCCAGATTGACTTCATTATGGAACTTCTATAGTTCGCTACCAAGTCGAATTATTTTTGGTTCAATTACCAATTTTTCCGCCAAGACAGAGGAGTCGCTATGGGGGCTAAGTATGCCCCCAGCCTGGCTAATCTGTTTATGGCCCAGTGGGTGGAGGACGTCATCTATGGTTGTAACCAACCTCAGATAATGCTCTGGGCGAGGTACATTGATGACGTCCTCCTCCTCTGGAATGGGACCAAAACAGATCTTGAGTCCTTTATGGAACATTTAAATCATAACACTAGGGGTATCTATCTAACTTTTGAGGTAAGCCAGAATACCATCAATTTTTTGGATTTGACTATTACAATTAACTGTAATAGGTTTATTACTACAACATACTTCAAATCCACAGACAGGAATTCGTACATTCCTACTGGCAGTTGCCACCATGATCCGTGGCTTCGAGCTGTCCCGAAAGGACAGTATATGAGACTCAAGAGGAACTGTACAGACCACAAGGATTTTATTTCCCAGTCACAAGTTCTCACTAAGAGATTTGTTGACAAGGGGTATGATAACCCCTTTTTAGCTGATACCTTGAGAACTGTTGACTCTGTGGATAGGTTTGTTTTACTACAGGCCAAGACACAGTCTAATAATACCAATTCTTCTTTTACCTCACCTTTTGTCACCTAATTTTCCACCCAATATAAAAGTATTAAGCAAATAATAGAAAGACACTGGCACATTTTAAAAAATGATCGCACGCTTAAATAGAAAAACCTTAAGTTGTTTTCAGAGGAGTCCCAACTTTACGGGATAAACTTGCCCCTAACGTTCTAAATCCTCCTGAGGCTAAACCGAGTTTTTTGAGCAATCTTGTGGGTTACTACAGATGCAACAGGTGTCAAACCTGCTCTGTTAATAAATGCAAACAGAGAAATGTGAGGGATTTTACATCCACGAGTACCGGCCTTACATTTTCTATTAAACCTTTTGTTTCATGTTCTAGCACAAGCAGGGGTAGTATATCTACTGCAGTGCCCATGTGGCCTGCAGTATATAAGGAGAACCAAACGCCCCCTTTTGGTTCACCTTAATGAACATATAGCGTACATCAAGAAAGGTTTTAGGAACCACTCAGTATCCAAGCATTACCTTTTAAAACACAATAAAAATCCTAATAAAACAATTTTTTTGGGCATAGATAAATTTAGCCCACATTGCCGGGGTGAACCCCTTGTTAGAGGTTTATCCAGACTGGAAATGTCTTGGATTTATAGGGCTAAAACTTTCACTCCTTTTGGTTGAAAAGTTGACACGACTAGACCTAGGGTGGCACTTTGCAGGGGGGCTGCAAAAAAGATCCTCCGCATGAAAAAAACAGCCTGCTCCCGAACGAAAATAGTTCTTGCTGACTTGCGTTACACTTTTAGTGTAGTGCCAGCAGTGGTGCTGCTATGGTGGTATGGGGGGTCCGGACCGCACCCGGGTGACACCCACCAGAGGGATGACACCTGTCCGCTGGGCCGCATGTCCTAACCACTGGTTGTGGTGTGTGTCACCAGTGCTGGGGGGGGGGGCAGTCTGCATGTTGACAGGAGGGGCTAGATAGAATCTGATTGGGCAGCGCTGTCCATGTGATGGTGCTGATCAATTAGAATGCCTCTTCTGCTGAGAGTTACAGATGTAGGTAATGCAGTGGGGTTTTCAAATCCTCTGACTTGTGAAGCGGCATCCTGACAGCGGGGGATCGCATGGACATTGGAACAGGGGGACTGGGGGGGAAAGGGGAGGGTGTCCAGTGAACTTACACTTTAATGTCATGCTGGGATCCAAGGATGGCAGAGGAGGGGATGGCTGTGCTGTGTACACAGTGGACGATCTTCACTGCTCCCTACCTGGGACCCTCTAACAAACCTCCTCATCTGACATTGACCCTGCTGACATGGATCTCAGGGTGTTCTTATCTGGGTTACCCAGAATGTGTCCCCCATAGGAGAAGAATGTAGAATGCCTGGTTCAAGGATGTGCTGCCATATTACATGGGCTCTCCTCTGCCTACTAGGATAAATACCCTGTGACCGACACTCTCTCCTGAATTTTCCAGGATGTCTTCCAGCCTGTGGTGACCTGTTGGGATCTTCCAGGACTGGGAGTGATGGGAAAGTCCTGATCTCTCTCCCCTCCATCATCCTGCAGAAGAGTATAGGGAGGACTCAGCACACCTGCAGCTCTCTCATCCGACAGAAGAGACAGGCAAAGGAATCCAACAGTGACCAGTTGTGTACCTCCAAGAGACGCAGCAGCCCCCAGAAAGAACGATCGGAGTGCAGGAGTGTCCACTTCTGCAGTGGGGGGAAAAAGCCGGTCCAGAGAAAACCAGTTCAGTGAGTGACAGCTACTTACATACAACCACCCCTCCATACATCTGTCCCCCCATCCACCCTTCCCTGCTTCCATTCATCCATCCATCCGTCCTTCCATTCATTCCTCCATCCATGAATCTGCCCATCCTTCCATTCATTCACCTCTACTTCCATCCATCCATCCATTAATCCCTCAATCCATCCATCCCTTCTTCCCTTTCTCCAACAATCTCCATAAAGCTGACCCAACACTAAATGAAAACTGATTAGACATTCTCCTTATATTTACCAAAACCATGTAATATAAGGACATAGCTAAAAATACATTCACTCTGTATCAAATCAGGCAGGCCCTTGTACTACACATTTGATGGTAGCTCAAAAGGAGATTGTACAATCAGATTGTATAGACTATGGCCAGCAAAAGGCTCACCATGCTTGTTACAAAAGGTGGAGCCTAAAGAGGAAGGGGTGTGGTTTACAGATGGCAGGGTGGGTCTTAAACAGCAACGGGCAAGTGAGGAGGTATTGTATCACTTCCTTACCGCCTGCTTTAACTCTTTGAACACCGCAGTACCATGCCATAACCACTCAACAGTGGGGCGTATAGTTCCTGCCACAGCTGCGATGCTTTGCATGTGTACATCCCCGGTCAGTTCTCCTGCAGCTAAAGGAGGTAGCAGTTTTGGGGGGACTTTAGTAAAAGTTTAGCTCAACCAAGTGGTTTTACTGCCCGCCTTTCCCCCTCCAAACACTAGTGTAAATGAGGCTTTAGAAAGCTGTTTCAGCAAAAAGTGTCCTCATTGAAAGAATTATCTTCTCTTCCTGCTCAGGTGACAACTGACAATTAGGAATTTTCCCTTACTTTCTGTTAGAGCAAACAAATGTCACCAGCACACCAAGGATCTCCAGAGTGGGTCCAGAGCTGTAATCAGCGATCACATTGCTACAGCATATTGCAACGTTTCAGGGCCACACAGGACCTCTTCATCAGTCATGTGATGTGACATGCATGATGAAGGGGTCCTATGTAGCTGATCGCTGATTAAAGCTCTGGACCCACTCTGGAGATCCTTGGTGTGCTGGTGACATTTGTTTGCTTTGACTTGACACGGTTCTAGCTGTTGGTCACTACAGGACCCGTTTATATGCACAACCATTTCTACATGAAAGTGTGCGTTGGGATTATTGCACTGGTTGCTTTCTGTTAGGGTGCGTTCGCACTAAAAAATCCATTGTTTTCATTAGGACCAGTTCACATAAATGCTTCCCAATGCATTGTAAAGTCCTGCATGCTGCACATTTTGTGCATTGACCCGCATCTCACCATTTTGCTCACTTCAGTTTTTCCAAGAGCAGCGCAATGGATCTAAAACACATTTTAGTACTTGTCAGTTTATGCTGTGCAGTGTGAATCAACCCTCAAAGGGCAGTTACACTTTAAATAGAAAGTTGACAAATTCCCTGTGTTTATAATAAATCCAAAAGAATGCTCATGCTGTGGGAAACATAATTTGTTACAGTTCAGATTTATGCTTTCATGCAAATTCTATTAAAGACTAATTGATTTCTATCTTCATCTTTGTTTATTTATTATGAGGACAAACAGAAAGGCTTTTAATCAGTCAGCAGGTTACTAGTACAGTATGTGCGTTTACACTATTTGACTACAAGGATGCATATCATGAAAGGCTTTCTTTCTCATGATAGAAAGGCATTACAAGTACAGTTAGAGTCTGAATTATCATTACATCTGTTCTTAACGAATGGTTCTCTTTACTATGTTCAAAAATCAATTGGCCATGTTGGTACAAGGAAACATGTCCTCAGACTGCCATTGCTTATCTCCTGAAAATGCCATTTGCCTGGATTTTCTCTGGCTTCAATGCTTTATAAGTCGCTGACCTGGAACAACCATTTCACAAAGGAGGTCAGCTATTCTGCATCTACTTTTATCAGACTGGAGCTTAAAGCTGGCCATAGATGGAGAGCATTTCAAACGAAAATTCCTAGGAAAAGTTTTAGAAAAATTCATAGGAAATTTCTTGAGACATTCAAATGCCATTCTAAAGATTTCATTTGCTTTTATGTTTGATTTTGGAATGAATGGACATTACTGAATGCAAACTACACACACTGTTTATCCAATTCCTTTGACTTTTCTTGTCACTGCGGTCAAAAACAAACATAGATTTGAACCCAATAAATTAGAAATGTTAATAAACTTTCTTAGAACATTCTTTTCTTAAGAATTTCTTAAGAATTTCAGTTTAAAATTCTACCAATCTATGGCCAGCTTAAAAGTGTTAAAGCCTCTAAGACAGGTCATTATGACAGAGAGGCAAATAGCATTTTCAGCTGATTATCCATGTTGTGGTGTATACAGCAATTGATAAACTGAGGGCAGGTATGCAGCCTAGAGTCAGAGTGATCCTCCTGAATGTTGCAGGGACACGCAAGAAGTCCAGCACATAGACTAGTGTTATGACCAGGCAGTGCAGCTTCCTCGTATATTTGCAAATGTTGTGCAAATAAAACCTCTTTTTTAATGCAAATTTTTGAACAGTGTAATTTTTTTTTTTTTTGCTGGTTAGCTAGTAAGTCATCATCACACAAGCTGGACTCACAGTACTTGTGGACTAAGTGGCACTTACACATCAGAATGTGGTTACTACTCTGGCCATGACAAGGGACCACCGGTGTCTGCTGGTCTTCTGCAAGAGAAAAGACCCATTATGTCTCTATTTTTTTTTTACAAAACGGACTTCTGAAAAATCACTGACACAGTGCCTAAACTATACTACAGAGGAAATATTCATGGATGTAAGATGGCAGAGAGAGTTTACATCTACCTTAAACAAACATACAATTTCTTAACATGTGGGTTGCTTGCGAGTTGACTGTAAAAGGTCACCTACATAGGAAAACGGCGATTGCCCTAGGCATGTTATATATATCCTCGCACGTTTGGGTGAGGGCAATAATTTTAGCATGAAAGCACCCGTGTAACTCTAAATTGATGACCTGTAGGGGCTTTTAAAGTGTTTAGAAAAAATGCAGCACTCTAAATTCATTCATATATTATAGTCCACAAATCCTAGGGGCCACTCAGAGTGTGTGACAACAAAATAACTGACGTTACTGTTATCATGTCTAGGACAGGACACGTCACATTGCTACACGTGCAGACTGCGGCCATCTTGCTGGATAGAAACTATCAAGCACTGTGTATATGACATGCTTGGTTTTATTGTCAAAAGTGGGAGTATTCCAGATCTGATTTTAAAGCGGAGTTCCGGCCTCGGGGGTCAATTTGAGCTAAAAATACCCCCGGGACAGTCAGGGCTAGTACATTCCATAATGGATAGCCTCTGTACTGTCCCGGGTCACACTTACCTGTAAGAAGATATACTTACATTGAAAATTTCTTCTCCAGCGCTGCCATCTCAGGTGTGGGCAGTTGAAGCCACAGCATCCCTCTTCGTGTCCTCTTCGTGACGTCTGAGTCCCACAATGCACTGCACCGGCCCCACTTGTCACTTCCGGTGCAGGCGCGGCATGCCCAGAAGCTGTTTCATAGTAAATACCGCGCCTCCTCCAGAAGTGACGAGAGAGGCGCATTGATTCCTGGGAGCGATGACATTCAGCTCCCAGGAATCATCGCAAAGCGAATGTGATGGTGCGGCCCGCGGCCGCCGAGGGAGGAAGTGGAAGGAAGGGGAGTATATTTTCTTCTATAATAAGGTAAATGACCAAAAAAAAAAATCGCCATTATTCATTTCTTTTTCAGGTTCCCCTTAGCAAGCGGATGGCCCAAAATCGATTTTATCGATTTTGAGGCCGGAACTCCGCTTTAACTTTTGAGTGCTTCTTCTAACTACACTATGAGGCGTTTTTTGTTCTCATTTTGACATATTTAACATGTTCTCAGATTGGCCAACAGGACTTAGTCTGATTCGATTTTTGATGAACAGGAGCGAACCTGAGGAGTGTTGGAGTGCTGTTAGATCACCTATTATTTAGCGGTCCATATCTATCTGAGTATTAGAGGCAGGTGTGCTGTGGTGCCGGTGGAGGACTACTATTTCACCAACAGTTCTTTTGTTGTCACACACTCTGGGTGTCCCCTAGGATTTGTTTACTTTTATATGAATGGACTTTAGAGCACTGCATTTTTTCTATTCATGTTTTAATTGACACCTACAATTTATGCTAGCAGCAGTCCGCAACCCAAGTGCAGGGAGATTCTTTTGTTTACTTTTAAAGTGTTGCCTATGAAAAAATATAAGGTACTGAAGTTTTTTGCCGTTTCATGTGCGCAAGCATTTTTAAGGTTTGACTTGCTGGGTACTTATTTACTTGGCACAGCCTCATCTTTTAAATTCTACCAGAAAATTAGGTAATAAATATGCATATATGTTCCCAAAAATTAACGTTAGTGTAATTTTTTACAAAAATTTTGAGTTTTGCCCTAATATCATGTAACACAAATATTGGAACTATATTGGAACTATCATTTTATTCTCCAGGGTGTCTGCTATCAAAAAATATATGATGTTTTTTTTTTGTGGGTTTAAAATAATCTTCAGGCCTAAAATTATTTCTAAAACATGTTAAAAAAATGTAAAAATGGCGCGGAAGATATAGTTTGCCTCAGCTGCCCCTAGTCAATGAGGGTAAGCAGGAAATGCACAACCAGGGAAGGAGGGCTCATTACACACTGCCGTTTTTGAGGGGAGGGGGGTGGTGGGAAGACGATGGGGAGCAAAATGCACCTTCACCTAAGTAGACAAAAATCCTTGCACCGGCCCTGCCTGCAACTGCTGCTCTGCTACAGTGGAGTAAGGCCCAACAGTTACGTCCATGAAAAACATTCAGGTCTGTTTCAGTCCTGTTCAAGCTCTGTGTAATTGTATTAACGTTTCCGTTTTTATGCAGCATTTTTAGAGCACCTTGAATATGTCTGGTGTAAATAATGGTAGTCGGGTGAATGCTCAGACAGACATAGTGCCTGATTGACAGCTGATGACTCATCTGTTGTTAAGGACACAGCGGCCGGGTTCCCGGCCCGCTCCTTAACAACCAGCTTAGAATGCACTGTGCAAATCATTGCTGACAATAGAAAAGCAATAGGGGAGGGGGTGCTTCGAGGTGGGGGAATAAGGGCCTTTTCCCCAAAACCCTGAGCTGTGGTGGTGGGGGTCTGCCGGCAGGGGGCTTATCGGAATCTGGAAATGAACAAGGGGGCCCCCAAATGCCGTCCTCCCATGTGAATGAGTATAGAGTACATTGTACCCCTACTCATTCACCAAAAAAAAGTGTCAAAAGGAAATAAAGACACACAATGTCCCCCGATGTAGATCCATCGTCAATCAGGACGCCCCCCACCACCACCAGGCACAAAAAAAACTCCATCTGAAGGCTAACCGCCGACTGCCTGCTCTGCCGCTTGACAGTTCTAAAATAGGTAAGGGGCGGGCCACCTGGTGACATCACCAACCCAGCATGCACCAATTGATGACATCACACAGGGTGCTCCGCTGCCTCAAAGCACCACTCCATGTTAAGGGCATGTGGTCTGGTATGATTCAGGAATGGGGGTGCTCGCTCGTCTACCCCTTTCCTGGTCTGCAGGGTGCATGCTTGAATAAGGGGTTTTTTTTGGGATTTTGGGGGGCCCCCGTGCCATTTTTTGTTTTAAATATTGGAATTCCAGGAATAGTATTGTATTGCCAGCAATGTAAATGTGATTTTTTTTCTTTATATTTGTCAGTTTTGCTGCAGCAGGTTCTTTAAAGGAAATTTTCATTTTCAGTTTCACTTTAGGCCTCATTAAAATCACTGCTTCTTAAAAAAATAATAAAAAAAAATAAATGTGCGTTGCACATGTCCACCAAGGCATTACCTGGGCCCCCATGACCATAATTTTATGGCCAATACCTTGCATTAATGCCTTCAAGTTCGGGTCTCATAGACTTTACAGTATTAGGGTTTGCTGCTTGGGTCCAAACATTTTTCATGTTCAGGAGTTCTGGTGGGAATCGAACCGGGAGAGTGTTCGGCCCATCACTAGTTGACAGCACAAAAATCAACATTCTGCACACAACTATAATTCAGTATCAGGAAGTAGACACCAGACTGAATCGTGGAGACAGAACTGAGTATATTGTTGCAAATTAAGGTAAATTGTAGTATATTAATAAATGGGCAAATCAAGAATTGAATTAACCACAATTCACTAGACAGTGTGATCACTAGCTTGTATCAGTTGGGTGTAGAGCTCTATAAAGTTGAATTGCTCTATACTTAATAACTTACAAATCAACCTAAAGCACAGGCATACGTCAACTGCAATGGGGAAAGGTATTGTAATAACTTTCCTGCAGTGTACTACACTGCTAGAGTACACTCTAAGAATTACTACGCTAAGACCTGGGTCTACTGCAATGTTACCCCTTACTAAAGGTAGTGGATTAAGTCCTTGTAGAGCAGCTTATCTAAAGAGACATGTGTACAAAATTCATAACAGACTAGATAGAGGACTTTAAAGGTTCCTTAAAAGCACATATAGTGTTATTTTATTGATATAAAAAAAAGTATTCATAAAAACATGCAAGTAAAATTTTTACTATACAAATACTGGACATAGATATAAACTCTATACAGAAGAGGTCATTTCCAAATGATTTAACTTATCTGTCCACCCTGCTGCAGTTAGATGGTGGATTATCTCGCCAGAAATTACATTTGATGCAGGTGAGTTTCTCGGGGAAACAGCCCGCTTCTTCAGGAAACTGTTTACTGGCGTGTTTTTCTAAAACAAGATATATGTACAGTATAAGGGTTTTTCATCGTGTAATTATTCATAATTGAAAGAAGTCTATTATGCATTATCACATACAGTATATGTGGGTAATACTTACCCAGCAATCAACAGATGGTAAACAAATGTCTTCATACAACAGCTGTTATTTTCTGCCCATTGGATCTGAAGAGGTCCCAACTGTTATTTTATTAGCAAAGATAATCATAGAGTGTAGGTATATCACCAATTAAGTAGTCTCTATAAAAAAGGAGGAAAGAGAAAGGCTCCATCAATATGATATTTCCCTTACAATTTCATCACCAGCCATACTCAAAAATAATCAGATGCATCCACTATGTAAGTTCCCAATCCATCCATCGTAATAAAGAGAGTTTTATTGGTATTTTAAGAGTAAAGTATAGTCCATATAGGCCTCAAATGTACCATTGGCACACCTACACCCCAAAAATACTATCACCCTCTCCCAACACAATATTCTCATTATTTAAAGAGACAGTTCTTTGCCCCAGTTCTTCAGCTGACTAGCATTGGGGCCCAGTCTTTGTGTTGGTGCACATAAATACAGTCCCAGTAAAGTCAGCATGCAGTGGTAAAGGTTGCTAGTCAAATATCCAGTCCCAATGTGCTCAGCCCCCATTAGTAGCAACAGGTCAGTGGCAGCAATGCCCTCTCACCAGAACCCACCAAACAGCCACAACAATCTCACTGCTCAAACATCCTCTGGATCTGTCTGAAGTGGCTCCAGTCTTCAGCCCACCGGTCTATAGTACTTCAGTCTCTCAGCAGAAAGAGTCTGTGTCTTGCCAATAGCTCAGTCCTCAGTCCCTGTATGCTCAAATCCGCTTTCTCTGAACCCCAGCACACAGGACTTCAATCTCTGGCTCAGGTTGCAACTTATGTCAGGTGGGTGCAAATTTAGCTACACAGATGTACTCACTATGTTGCCCTTACAGCAAAGAGGAAGCTTTGTGGTATTCAGCCTGGGAAATACAGCCTTCCCTCCTCTCTTACACTATCTCCTTGTGGGTACTGTAGTTAAATGGTTCATAGTGTCCCACAGCATAGCTCCCTTTCAGAATTTCAACTCCCGAAGCCCAATGCGGTCAGTATACAAGTCTATGGAGCTCCTTTGGCCTGTCTGCTCCCCTGCTGGTGGGAAGCAGATAGTGGTACTAGATCCAGCATGTCAGTTCAGTGAGGGCATAGAGAGCAGCTGCAGCACTGTGTTCTAACTCACCCTCTATCTAGCCATGCACCTGACTACATTATAATATTAATAATTAAAAAAACAATATAAATAAGTTAGACTCAGAAACACTATTTTAATTTGGGTAAATTAGTTACCTTGATGGCATAGACCTTGCCTGCTGTACAGTATTTTTTGACACTGGATACACCAAAGCCCCATAACAATTTACTGTGATACACAGGTATGATAGTGCTCCATGCAAAAATCGTAATAATAATAATATTATTATTATTAAAAATAATAATAATTAAAACAACTGAATCCCAATACGAACAAGGAAAACTCAGAAACACTATCCTAATTTGGGCAGATACCTTACCTTGATAACATGGATCTTGCCAAACTGTGAAACGTGAAAATATTGTCATACCTGCACGGAACCACTGAACTGCTAAAAAGTTGTTTTGCAGAGAGATTTATATTAGATATATTTTCAGGTGAGGCATGCATGTGGTCCATTTAAAGGTAAAATATCTCTGTATAGTAGATAATACATTTGGCTGCACCATCATGTTTGTGGCTCTAGACAAGCCTTTTTCAAGGATTTTTCCCTGGAAGAAGGTTTAAAATATGTTCAGGTCTAGGGGAACACCTGAAATCAGCTTGTATTGTGTTTGTGTGATCACTGAAGTGTAGATAAAATAATAAATCATGAATGAACTTGCTTACTATGAAACCTGTGCTTGACCTTGCTATCCAAAGTATGTGGCAAAGATACATTAGCATTGCAATTCAATGGCAAGCATTCATTTGCAATGGTATTTTGTGGCAAGAATACATTTATACTGGTTTTCAGTCGTAAGTACAGTTGCATCTCATAAAATGAGAATATTATCAAAAAGTTAATTTATTTCAGTAAGGTAATTCAAAAAGGGAAACTCATATATTTTATATAGATGCGTTACACAGAGTGATATATTTCAATCTTTTCTTTCTTTTAATTTTGATGATTATGGCTTAACAGCTACTGAAAACCCATAATTCAGTATCACAGAAAATTAGAATATTACATAAGACCAATAAAAAAGGATTTTTAATAAAGAAATGATGGCTTACTGAAAAGTATGTCCATGTACAGTATAGTATGCACTCAATACTTGGTCAGGGCTCCTTTTGCATGAATCACTGCATCAATGCGGCGTGGCATAGAGGCGATCAGCCTGTAGCACTGCTGAGGTGTTATGGAAGCCCAGGTTGCTTTGATAGCGGCCATCAGCTCGTCTGCATTGTTGGTTCTGGTGTCTCTCATCTTCCTCTTGACAATACCCCACAGATTCTCCATGGGGTTAGGTCTGGTGAGTTTACTGGCCAATCAAGCACAGTGATACCATAATCATTAAACCAGGTATTGGTATTTTTGGCAGTGTGGGCAGGTGCCAAGTCCTGCTGGAAAATGAAATCAGCATCTCCGTAAAGCTGGTCAGCAGTGGGAAGCATGAAGTGCTCTAGAATTTCCTGGTAGAGGGCTGTGGTGACTTTGGACATGATAAAATACAGTGGACCAACACCAGCAGATGACTATTACACTATAAAGGGCTCTCCCACCTTCTTTGACCTCCGTTGGTTTTTTTCTACTTCTTATTTGTTCTTTTCAGAGTTTTTCAGAAGAAACATTCTATCAATATGGCTTTAAAAAAAAAATCAAATATTTCATGACTAGGGTAGTTCAGATCCCACCTGTTTAACCATATTACCTGGATCAGTACTCAACACCACCCCCTTTACCTTTAAATAACAACACTAACTCAGCATTGGGATTAAATGGCCGGTTTGGCCTTTTATTAAACAAAACCATAAATACCAGAAAAACATAAAGCAGTCAAACCAATCCAGATCAAAGAATGGTTACAGATCCTTGACGATACCATCTCCCACAACTTTGGAGTCTGTGGTACCATTAGGTTAGGTTCTGTCTCCAGCCACCATAACACCGCCTCGAGGACTATCATAACTGACCACAGACCCCTACCAACTTACACTACCCAGTCGGTCTAGACTGAACCAGACCAACCATAGAACTCCATACCTGAGATGGGTCCCACCATTTTATCGTTCAACGCCATGTTTGGACTCTGATCAAGGACCCCAACCGTCACAGCGGCACAAGTTTGAAACCTTACACTTGTGCCCGCCGCCACACCCGGAAAGCCCTCTGGATACCATCTTGTTATTCTAAGGCCCACAGGTCAATACCCACCGTATTGAGATACACTGGAGATGCCTAACCACTAATCCACCATTCCTAGCAATGAATCTGCCCACCTCCTTATTTACCTATAGCCTTACCGGGCTATATTCGACTTCTCCCCTCTTTATGCAGTGCGGGCCACCATATCTGACCATAATTTGATCGTGTCAGGGAAGGAAGACCTAATTTGCACGAAGTCCTGTTTCACATCCCTAATCAGTTCCCTCATAAAACATAGACCTAAGTTATTCCCACCAGCATGTAAGACCAAAACATCCAGAAGTCTGTCCAGCCGGGCAAATGGGTGAACCTCGGGTAAGACCCTCTGCCAGAGTATTCCTGGCACCCCAATCCATCTAACCCACATGGAAGAGAAATATATTTGAAATATATTTTTTTTTAAAAAAACTTTTTTTCCCAAATATATTGGAAATATATTTGAAATGCTACAATTTTGGCCATATTCAATATATTTCTAAAAAAATTTTCCCTAAATATATTGTAAATATATTTTTCTTCCATATGGGAACAATGCACTCCTCCCTTGAAACTCCCAACTGCCATCAATTGGGCTTAACCCCTGCCCTCTTTGCCCCCCAGAACACATAAGAGTGCCCCAAAATCCAGATGAGACACCAGGCAAAATCTGTAAAAGCGTAAAGATGACCATGCACCAACTGTACTGGAAGTTCCAGCAACAAACAACATAAATAATACAAAAAATTACAGGAAAAGCAGACAGGATCAAAAACACCCCCCATCACTGATAGACTATAGCAGGTGAGGCCTCCCATATATGTTGTACCTCTTGGACTCCCACCTGCCTATTCGTTTTACCATTCCTTATTGAGACCCCTCCTGGGTGGCTGCCCCTATTTGGAAAGAATGGGAGGAACAATCTCCAGCAACCAACTCCGCCTCCGATAGACACTTACGGAAAACCGCAAGGAATTGAAACTTGGACAGAAATGAACCATCCGAGTGGATGAACAAGGCTGGACAAAGCTGAGAGCTATTGCCCCTAAACAAGTCAACCTGCACTCCCTTGCCTCTCTGGTCAGTCTTGGATTGCCCAACTCAGAGCTTTACTGACAGGCAAAATACATAGCTTCCCCCACCAACATTCCCCCCATTTCCTGGATGGAAAAGGCCACCAAAATAGCAGCCCGAAACAAAGTCACCTCATAAGGTGATTAACAAACCATAGACAAACGGTCCAGCACTGAACTCAGTACTGAAAAGGAAACTGGTCGCCTAGAATCACAACAACACCTTTCCCTCGCCTGACGCAACACAAAAGACTTGGTAAAATCTGTGATACCTGCCAACTTAAATAAAAACACAAATCCCGACAATTTTCGATCCACCATGGACACTGAGGTACCCTACGTAAGATTAAAGCAAACTAAATATAGCACCAAAGATGACAGGTCCACCCCAAAATCCTCCTCACCTACCTCTTCTAATAAAGAGAACCATTCCTTCCACACTTTGGAATAGGACACCCACGTTGCCGCGCTGAGCGAATCCTGTATCAGTCCAGCGGTGACTGCAGTGCAATCCTCTAAAGACGCCAAGGACAATGCCCCCGCATGTTGCTCTGCCTCAGTGGCGGCTGGTACTCAAAATTTTTGGGGGGGCGCAAAAAGAAAAATGTAATAGGTATTGCTTCGCGTCAAAAAACGCAGTAAAAAATTGCGTGACATTGAAGTCATGGTACAGGCATGGCTTAGGTGATGGTATAGGCATGGCATAGGTGATGGTACAGGCATGGCACAGGTGATGGTACAGGAGATGGTATAGGCATGGCACAGATATGGTATAGGCATGGCACAGATATGGTATAGGCATGTCACAGGTCATGGTACAGGAGATGGCATATGCCCCCTTTCAATGCAGAGACCAGCGTACATGCCCCTTTTCAATGCAGTGACCAGCGTACATGCCACCTTTCAATGCAGAGACCAGCGTACATGCCCCCTTTCAATGCAGAGACCAGCGTACATGCCCCCTTTCAATGCAGAGACCAGCGTGCGTTCCACCTTTAATGCAGAGATCAGCGTGCGTGCCCCCTTCAATGCAATGAATATTGTGCTGTGCCCCCTTCAATGCAATAAACACTGTGCTGTGCCCCCTTCAATGCAATAAACACTGTGCCCCCTTCAATGCAATGAACACTGTGCTGTGCCCCCATAATGCAGAGTTCAGCGTGCATGCCCTCTTCAATGCAACTGTGCTGTGCCCCCTTCAATGCAATGAACAATGTGCTGTGCCCCCTTCAATGCAATAAACACTGTGCTGTGACCCCTTCAATGCAATGAACACTGTGCTGTGCCCCTACAATGCAGAGTTCAGCGTGCATGCCCCCTTCAATGCAACTGTGCTGTGCCCCCTTCAATGCAATGAACAATGTGCTGTGCCCCCTTCAATGCAATAAACACTGTGCTGTGCCCCCTTCAATGCAATAAACACTGTTCTGTGCCCCCTTCAATGCAACGAACACTGTGCTGTGCCCCCACAATGCAGAGTTCAGCGTGCGTGCCCCCTTCAATGCAATGAACACTGTTCCGTGCCCCCATCAATGCAGAGTTCAGCGTGCGAGCCCCTTTCAATGCAGAGCGCCACAGCATTGTCCCCAATCACTGCAGAGCACCACAGCATTGTCCCCAATCACTGCAGAGCGCCACAGCATTGTCCCCAATCACTGCAGAGTGCCCACAGCATTGTACCCCAATGATTGCAGAGTGCCACAGCATTGTCCCCCAATGATTGCAGAGTGCCCACAGCATTGTACCCCAATGATTGCAGAGTGCCCACAGCATTGTACCCCAATGATTGCAGAGTGCCACAGCATTGTACCCCAATGATTGCAGAGTGCCCACAGCATTGTCCCCCAATCAATGCAGAGTGCCACAGCATTGTACCCCAATGATTGCAGAGTGCCACAGCATTGTACCCCAATGATTGCAGAGTGCCCACAGCATTGTCCCCCAATCAATGCAGAGTGCCCACAGCATTGTACCCCAATGATTGCAGAGTGCCACAGCATTGTACCCCAATGATTGCAGAGTGCCCACAGCATTGTCCCCCAATCAATGCAGAGTGCCCACAGCATTGTACCCCAATGATTGCAGAGTGCCCACAGCATTGTACCCCAATGATTGCAGAGTGCCACAGCATTGTACCCCAATGATTGCAGAGTGCCCACAGCATTGTCCCCCAATCAATGCAGAGTGCCACAGCATTGTACCCCAATGATTGCAGAGTGCCACAGCATTGTACCCCAATGATTGCAGAGTGCCCACAGCATTGTCCCCCAATCAATGCAGAGTGCCCACAGCATTGTACCCCAATGATTGCAGAGTGCCACAGCATTGTACGCCAATGATTGCAGAGTGCCCACAGCATTGTCCCCCAATCAATGCAGAGTGCCACAGCATTGTACCCCAATGATTGCAGAGTGCCCACAGCATTGTACCTCAATGATTGCAGAGTGCCACAGCATTGTCCCCCAATGATTGCAGAGTGCCACAGTATTGTACCCCAATGATTGCAGAGTGCCACAGCATTGTACCTCAATGATTGCAGAGTGCCCACAGCATTGTACCCAAATGATTGCAGAGTGCCCACAGCATTGTACCCCAATGATTGCAGAGTGCCCACAGCATTGTACCCCAATGATTGCAGAGTGCCACAGCATTGTACCCCAATGATTGCAGAGTGCCCACAGCATTGTCCCCCAATCAATGCAGAGTGCCACAGCATTGTACCCCAATGATTGCAGAGTGCCCACAGCATTGTACCCCAATGATTGCAGAGTGCCAACAGCATTGTACCCCAATGATTGCAGAGTGCCCACAGCATTGTACCCCAATGATTGCAGAGTGCCCACAGCATTGTACCCCAATGGTTGCAGAGTGCCCACAGCATTGTACCCCAATGATTGCAGAGTTCCACAGCATTGTACCCCAATGATTGCAGATTGCCACAGCATTGTACCCCAATGATTGCAGAGTGCCCAAAGCATTGTACCCCAATGATTGCAGAGTGCCACAGCATTGTACCCCAATGATTGCAGAGTGCCCACAGCATTGTACCCCAATGGTTGCAGAGTGCCCGCAGCATTGTACCCCAATGATTGCAGAGTGCCACAGCATTGTACCCCAATGATTGCAGAGTGCCACAGCATTGTACCCCAATGATTGCAGAGTGCCCACAGCATTGTCCCCCAATCAATGCAGAGTGCCACAGCATTGTACCCCAATGATTGCAGAGTGCCCACAGCATTGTACCTCAATGATTGCAGAGTGCCACAGCATTGTCCCCCAATGATTGCAGAGTGCCACAGTATTGTACCCCAATGATTGCAGAGTGCCACAGCATTGTACCTCAATGATTGCAGAGTGCCCACAGCATTGTACCCAAATGATTGCAGAGTGCCCACAGCATTGTACCCCAATGATTGCAGAGTGCCCACAGCATTGTACCCCAATGATTGCAGAGTGCCACAGCATTGTACCCCAATGATTGCAGAGTGCCCACAGCATTGTCCCCCAATCAATGCAGAGTGCCACAGCATTGTACCCCAATGATTGCAGAGTGCCCACAGCATTGTACCCCAATGATTGCAGAGTGCCAACAGCATTGTACCCCAATGATTGCAGAGTGCCCACAGCATTGTACCCCAATGATTGCAGAGTGCCCACAGCATTGTACCCCAATGGTTGCAGAGTGCCCACAGCATTGTACCCCAATGATTGCAGAGTTCCACAGCATTGTACCCCAATGATTGCAGATTGCCACAGCATTGTACCCCAATGATTGCAGAGTGCCCAAAGAATCGTACCCCAATGATTGCAGAGTGCCACAGCATTGTACCCCAATGATCGCAGAGTGCCCACAGCATTGTACCCCAATGGTTGCAGAATGCCCGCAGCATTGTACCCCAATGATTGCAGAGTGCCACAGCATTGTACCCCAATGATTGCAGAGTGCCACAGCATTGTACCCCAATGATTGCAGAGTGCCACAGCATTGTACCCCAATGATTGCAGAGTGCCCACAGCATTGTACCCCAATGATTGCAGAGTGCCCACAGCATTGTCCCCCAATCAATGCAGAGACCAGCGTGCGTGCTCCCTTCAACCCAATGCACTTACCTGGCGGCGGCGGCTCGGCTATCGGCGGTGGCTTCTCCCCTCCTCGATCCTTCGTCCTCTTCTGCGGCGGCGGGAAGGTGAGCGGCTTCTCCCTCGTCCTCTTCTGCGGTGGGAACCGGCGGGCGGCCTCTCCTCTTCTCTGCGGCGGGAACCGGTGGGAAGGTGAGCGGGGGTGACGGTGAGTGACTGACGTACGAACCGGCACCGCCCCCATTGCGACGTCAGAGATCGGATGTCCTGGATGATGATTGGTCCAGGCTGGAGACTGGACCAATCACAGCCAGGATATCATGAAGGTGGGGGTGGCCAAGCGCTCTTTCCTGCGCCAAGGTTACGCCCCCAGAAGGCAGCCAATCGGCGCCTTTCTGGGTCGTAAACCCCACCCCCCCTTTAGCCACCACATAGGCCGGCGAACCGATTTTTTTTTTCTATAACTTTATTGTACTTTTTTGTCATTTTTTTTTCCTTTTTTTTAAGGGGGCGGCGCCCTGGCGCCCCCTATGCACGGGCCGCCACTGCTCTGCCTCCTGTGCCAACATGCAAAATGTGTCCCGCTGAAAACGAGACAAAACGTCTGCTAATTTGTAGCTCCTGGGATGTGAACAGCATAAATAAAAGTATTTTATCACAAACAACTCAAAACCAAGTAACGCAGGAGCCTAACCACCGGTGGGGAGGAAGCTGAGATGTTAATAATTGCTAAAACTACGCCCATATTGTCACTATTGAATCACATTTATTTGTTCTGAAAAGTCTCCCCACAAAGTTCTATTGCCAAGACAATGGGAAATAGCTTAAGTAACACCAGGATCCACAAAAACCCATCAGGACACCACTCCTCAGGCCATGGTTCAGCACTCCAACGCCCCTGAAGATAAGCCCCTGAAGACAGGCCCCCTGTATACCTTGTGAGCCTCACTAATGCCTTCCAAGTAGTAAAACAGGGCCGAACAGTTCTCCAGGGCTTTTTCCCTGGTCATGCTAACAAAAATTGCAAATGCTTGCAACCAATTCGCAAACATCGGAGGAATAAGCTGGTACCTCCTCTTCTCCTCATCCTCCTTCTGACTTTCGTCCAGTGTAACGCGATCCAAGTTACATTTTTCGAGTGGGAGCAACGGAAATATTTCCTCATACTCACTCTTCCAAATTTTTTTGCAAACTTCAGCTTTAAGCCGTGCCCCCAACGGTCCCTCAAAGCATACATATACCTCAGATTTTTATGAGTCAGCTAACTGCACCTTTTCCACTTCCTTGTCTCCATCTTTCGAAGTCTCAGCGGTGATCGCTACAGATGCCACCATGTCCCCGTACATTTGTGTGCCCGCGAATACTGGCGGGAATACTGACGGGAAGTCCCTCATCACCCCTGCTTCCAATATTTGCAGCAAGTCCGCAGACCATCCCAGAGGCCCCGGCAAGCCTGACCTGAACCCGCCACCTGCTCTTAGGCCCCATGTCCCCATGGTCTCCAGCCCCAGCCCCCCCCCCCTCCTGCCAACACAACAGAAGAAAAACAAGACAAATCAGAAACAGTACACTCACTGGGCTGCACTGGGCAGGAACCCATGACAGCTGTCATTCTGGATGCCTCCGCTTTCTCCAGGGTCTCCATTTCCAGCTCCCTGTCCTCAGAGTTGCTGACTTCATAGCCGACCTCTGCCAGTCCGTGGACACTGCATGTGCTGCTTCTGTGCTGGGGTTCCCTGAGGACTTAAGAACTGGCTGCAGCAGCTCTGTTTCCCTCTGATGATGTCATCAGCCAGCACCGCCGCCCTCTTCTCCATTTTGATCGCTCCCCTGGCAGCCTGCACAGCCCGCACAGGACCTGTAGGTGCTCCCCCCAACCGCCGGGCTACCCCACCAGAGGAGCCGGATATCCGATGCCGCTGTTCTCCCGCAGAATGAGGGCCAACGGCTGCACCCAGAGACAGGCCAGCACTCGCTGTGCAGACTCTTCCCCGTCGAGCTGGCATGCCAAATGGCTCATCGCCAGCAGTGCCAGCTGCCGGCACCTGGGACCGGGCTACAGATAAGGGGACCATGGCTGCAGTATGGTGAGATTCTCTATCCTGTGGGCTCTGCCTTGGATGGGGATTCCTACCAAGACCACTATCCGCAGTAGCAGGCAATTGCTTAGCAGGTGGGCCTGAAGGGTCCTCTGGGCTAAGGCGCACCAGAGGTCAAGACTTCTGAGCCCATGTGGTGGCAGGCCCTGGCTGAGGGGGGTCCTGCCTGAACCCCTGGCAGTGAGGCTTCCCAAAGCGCAGGAGATGGCCAGATAGACGCTTCTCCTATGATCTCCAGTCTGCCAGTGAAGCCCCTTCACTCCTCCCCTCCAACTAGTCTCTCTCCTGCTCCTCCCCATCACCTCTTCTGCTCTGTCAATAAGGTAAGAGTCCTGACCTCTCATATCCCAGCAACTAATTTAACCCCGTACTGCCTGGTTTTCCTTCCACACAATCATGTATGTCCATTTCCTTCAAGCTCCGGGAATGTCTATATATTCAAATGTATTAATGTCTTATGTTGCTGGGCTACACAAATACTCTCCTGCAGCATAAACAAAGCAGGCCTTATGCAATTGCAAAGAAGCAATGCAGAATTTAGTACATGAATTAACAAGGGGAAGAAAATGACTTCGCTGGAACTAATCGGTGCCCATAGCAATAACAATGTTTATGTTCAGGTAGCTGAAGATATCCATCATTAAATAAACATTTATTTTCTCCTAGCTACAAATGGAGCTCAATTGTTTTAGACAGGTGACATAACCAAAACGCACAACCAAACGGTCACAGCTATGTTCTGATGGTCAGGCTGCATTTATAGAGGACTGGGAAAGTGAGTGTAAAGCAACACATGGTAAGCTGTTACTTTTTATGTCAGTTCTTTATTAATGTTGAGCGAACACGGACTGTATTATTCGGGTCCGTACCGGATAATTGGATTTTTGTTACCCGGACACGGACCCGAAAACTTTACTGTATGTTCAGGTTAAAAATCCGTGTTCGGTAATTTTATTTCCTGTTTTGTATGTAATGGCGCGCTTTTAATGGCGGGCTTTCAACAGCCAAACAACAAGCGTTTAACTGGTGTGCGCCATCACAGCCATGCCTACTAATGTATTAGGAGCTGTGATTTGCCATCTGAAGCATGTGACCCAGGTCTTTATAAGCTCGAGAGACACAGCGCGGTGCATCAGTCTGCTGTAGTGTAGGGAGAGAGCACACAGAACGGTGCTGGCTGCTGCTGATTAGGGACAGACAGGGAAAAACAACATTGTGCTGAAAAGAATGCAGGGACAGGTCGGAGTGTAGGCAGGGAAAGATATTTGAGCATTTTAGGGACAGGCTGGAGAGATTAGGCAGGGAGAGATTAGGAGACACAGGACAGAACAATCGTCCGTTAGCGATCTACATCGATTTTGCTGTGTGGGGGGTGGTGCAGTGAACAATCTTTTTGCCCTCACTTGAGCCCACTGAGGAGGAGGAGGAGGGAGAAACAAATATATTTTTATCAGTCTGTTGTGTGCAGCGTTCAGCTATATTTTACTACAGATTGCTGTTCTAATCTGCTATTTAAAAATTACAAATTTAAAGGGGAATTTTTTAAGAGCACTTGCCATGCTCTTAACTACCTTTTGCTGCCATTTGCAGCACTCTAGCCCTTTCCATTGTTTTTTTAGAGCCATTTTAGTGCCTGAAAGTTCGGGTCCCCATTGACTTCAATGGGGTTCGGTGTCCGGGTAAAGTTCGAAAAAAGTCCGGGACTTTTTTTCCAAGTTCGGCCGAACCCGCCGAACACGGACATCCAGGTGTCCGCTCAACTCTATTCTTTATAGTTGGTAAAACACTCTGAAGAAATTATTCCAAATGTAAATCATTCAATCTAACAATAATTAAAGGGTCCCCACTGTAAACTTCCTGAAAGGTCTACCAAGCTAATAATGAAATCTATGTATAAAAGTGGAAATTTGAAGATTTATCATGTACAGTGTTACTTAACAGTAATACAAGCTTTGTATTGAATTGCAGCATTGAGCCTTATGCAAAAAGGTGCCAAGTCTTCTGACCGGAACTTTTTTATAGAACAGGCTGACACATGAATGTGTCCACACTTCATTTGGGTCAGGTATACTGTACAGCTCCTCTACAATAATCCCTGGCTGTCAAAGTGGAGCTACACTCCTCAGCGCCAATGGAATCTAGGGCACCTTTTAGCTAACGGTGAAGGAGATTCCAGCACCAAGACTTCATACCAGTATCTTTTAGCAAAGGAGCAGCAGTCTTCAGAACAAAGGACTTCAGTGCTGAAGAGTACGTCAGGGTTTAAACAAGGAAGTATAAATCTTAGGTTTACAAAGAGGGTTAGTATGAGTATTAAAGTTTCAGTGTGGGTTAAAATGAGGGGTAAAAAAACATTAATAGTAAACTCTTTTACCACGGTCATCTTTTGCGTTTTATTTTTTGCTGTCCCACATATTTTGCCAGTGAGTTTTTTCAACTTTATAATTTTTTCCTGTCCTTTTTCAATACAGGGGTTTTAGGTGTTGTCATTAATACTTTAAAATACTTCTTCAGATGTATTATTTTCTAAACTTTGCCAATTACAGTATCTGACATCATGACAAATCTAGGGTAGATTCTAGGAATTTTTTGTAGTGCCAAACAATAACAGTTTTTTGTTCATGGATATTACAACAGTATCTGTCTCAGTTTTGCTCAAGTACATTAAGGTTTATATCAGAAGAACATCCTTCCTCTTTTGAGTTTGCACTCCTTACTTCAGCACAGATCAGTTCTCATGTGATGTCATGTGTGCCAGTTAGTGGGGCAGTACTGTGCCAGTGTTATGATGCACTCTAGGGGGGGAGTGTTCATGACAGCCTTAGCTCACCAGACACGGTTGAATGATGCTGCCTGTCATCATTTAGCCCCAAAGTGGGTTGCAACAAGTGTTTGAGAAGGACACAGGGGGTATCACTGGAGCATGGAAAGGATAAGTAATGCTGATGTATCGCTGCCCCCCCCCCTAACATCTGCTGGGTTTTTGGGTTTCTTTTTGCAAGCACAGCCAGGCAAGAGGAATTTTCCACATCCACTTAGTAGTCAAAGATCAGTCCAGGGTGTTTTGTTTTGTTTTTAGTTTATTGGCTAATAAACCTGGATAGGAATGGGAAGATGTGGGATGCCCAGAACTGTAGTTAACCACTTAAGCCCCGGAGGATTTGGCTGCTCAAAGACCAGGCCCTATTTTGCGATTCGGCACTGTGTGATTTTAATGGACAATTGCGCGGTCGTGCGGCTCTGTACCCAAATGAAATTGACATCCTTTTGTTCCCACATACAGAGCTATCTTTTGGTGGCATTTGATCACCTGTGCGATTTTTATTTTTTGTGATATAAACAAAAAAAGAGCGACAATTTTGAAAACATAACAATATTTTTCACATTTTTTTATATAAAAAAAATCTCCAAAAAAAAATGTAAAAATCTTAAATTTTTTAACATTTTAGGCCAATTTGTTTTCTGCTACATATTTTTGGTAAAAAAAAAAATCGCAATAAGCGTATTTTGATTGGTTTGCGCAAAAGTTATTGCGTTTACTAACTACGGGATTTATG
Source organism: Pelophylax lessonae (assembly GCF_965119305.1). Lineage (NCBI taxonomy): Eukaryota > Metazoa > Chordata > Amphibia > Anura > Ranidae > Pelophylax > Pelophylax lessonae. The sequence goes on from NC_138772.1 coordinate 99,938,314, forward strand.
TCATTTTTATAGCTTTTTTTTTAACTAGTAATGGCGGCGATCTGCGATTTTTTTTTTGCGGGACTGCGACATTGCGGTGGACAGATCGGACCCCTGACTGAAATTTTTGCCACTTTTGGGAGTACCAGTGACATTACTACAGTAATCAGTGCTATAAAAATGACACTGGCAGGGAAGGGGTTAACTTTATTGGTGATCAGTGGGTTAAATGTATCCCTAGGGGCATAATTCTAACTGTGGGGGGGGCGTGGTTTGTGATGTAACCACAGAGACATACGATCCTACATAGCAGGATCATATAGTCTCTGCAGTTACATCAGTGAGAATGACAGGCGGCTGTGTTTACATCAGCCGTCTGCCTTTCTCCCTCTCCTGCGGGAGATCACGACTGGCCGGCGGACACACGCGTAGGGATCCCTGTGAATGAGCGAGAGCGCGCCTCCGGCGGCACACGCTCGCCCCCTGCAGGCTCCTGGGCGAGCGACGTAGTCCTACGTGGGTTTGCCCAGGAGCGGCTGACCGCCGCAGTAAATAGTCGTGCGGCGGTCGGCAAGTGGTTAAATGTAATTTAAGGACTTGAAACTGTCCCTGCTACCCAAAAATCACACGGCCGTCCTCCCGTAGAAAAAATGGCCCAGCTCCACTGGTTAAAGAAAGGATTTCAAACACTGAATGCTGATTCATTTTCATTTGTGGAAAAATGTCAAGGCACCTTGCTTCTTTTTAGGATCGCCAAGCAGGAGGTGTAGGGTAGCTGTGCTGGCTCTAAATGACTCTGTAGAGTGCTAGCTGGTTATTTCACTTGGTTGCTTCTCCTCATTAGGCTTTGGGGGGTAGTGGTTGAAGTTACTCACTCAGTCCCTTTGAAAGAACCTGTAGCTCATGTGGGGACTGACTGCTGAACAGGCCTCCTGCCGCACAGGTCCCATTGGCTCCCAGGGTTTCTCAGCTAAGCCTAGGTGAGGCTGAAAGGGTGTGAGGCTTCCTCTGTTTCTCTCTGTCTCCCCCTATGGTTCACTCTGGCTCATTCTTTCTGCCCAGGGCTGGACCCTGGACTCTGCTCCTACATGGCTGGGCTCCAGGATTCCTATGGGCTTTCTCTCCACCTTCTGGGCTGTCCTCACCCAGGGATTGGAAGAGACTCCATACATATTCAGGCCTCATCTCTGCCCCTCCACTCTCTAGGTTCTAGAACTCCCCAGTAGTTCTGGAACCCATGGGGAGGCAACAGAGACTCAGCCTTTTGGAGCTCTGCCAACTAATTAACAATTAACCCTGGCTCCTTTGGCTACAACAGGGGCCTAACTAAATTTACCTACTGTACACAGGGGGTGCTTCACTAAAAAAGTGATAAAAGAAATACTAACTACAACTACAATTAGGTGTATTGCACACATACATGTCTTTGGCTTAGCTGTACATACACAAGGCAGGTAGCAAGTAAAGCAAATGTTATGGTCTTTTTAAGTACTAAAGCTCACACGAGTAAAGAAAAATCTGACTGGATGCTCTGGGTTATTGAGCTTGATGCCTTATTCCTTACACTATAGAATAAGAGCATTAGCGCTGATGTTACAATTTCACAGTCTGTAGGTCATGTTTATTTATGTCTAAGGATAATGTTCAGGTTCACTACCCCCATGGGTTCATGGTCTTGGTATTTAGAAATTCACCAGACTGCCAGGATCACACAATGCTATGACCTCGGATCAGATATCGACTATTCTTGAAATCTCAGCCTGACTTTTGACTACAGATTGGACCCTGACTACTCTGAACCTTGCCTGCCTTGTACATGGACTGTCATTGAACCACTCTCCCTGTCTGCCAACCACAAGTACCTGTTTGATTTGTTCATTTTGTGCCTGCCCTGGCGTGATGGCCAGGCACTATAGCATTGTATATAAGACCTGGGGGCAACAGGTAGACCTGCTTGTTTTATAGGAAAGGGGGCTGCTGTACTGTAGGTGAAGAACACAGAACTAGCTATAGTCCCTAACCACCTGAGTAAGGTGTAACGGCTCTCTCACACGGCCGCTCCGTGTGAGAGCTCCGCTGCGGTCCTTTTTTTTTTCCACAGAGCGGATGACATTTCTGTCATCCGCTCTGTATGCCCGCATATCATCCCATCCGTTTGCGGATGATATGCGGACATAATGTAAGTCTATGGGGGTTTGCGGATGTCAACGGATGACACCGCTGACATCCGATTTTCCTTCCTTTCCGTTTTTTGAACGAAACAAAAATAGGGTTTTGTTCAGTTCCAAAAAATGGAACAGAACTGACAGGAAGAAAATCGGATGTCAGCGGATGGTATTCCGCTGACATCCGCAATGCCATAGACTTACATTATGTCCGCAAATCATCCGCAAAAAAATAGGATGATTTGCAGACATACGGCGCTCCCGTGTGAAAGGGCCCTAAGCATGACACAGACTGTGTGTTTTGTAACCATCATGCACTGCCTGGCCTTTGAACTTAGGTTGGCTGGCTAAGAAAAAACAATATAACACTATAAAGAGATACGTTTACAGCAGCCATATTGACAATGTGGTTTAGCTGTGATAAGGAAAGCATGAGGAGACCTGCTGACAAACTGCCCAGGGAGAGATTAGTGTAAGGCTTGTAAGCAATGTCAGATTTGTTAAAGTAGATGTAAATCCTTATGGAATGTAATGTAGGTAGGGAGTGGGGGGGGAGAAATGGGTTATGCCTGGGCAATGTACATCAGTACAGCAGTTTATAGTTTCCTTTGGGAGAACTTGTGCATACCTCCCAACTTTTTGAGATGGGAGTAAGGGACACCTTTTAGCAAAAGTATGTAGGCATAGGACACACCCCCTGCCATGCCCTCCTAAGGGAGAATTATACAAAAAAAATTTAGTTAAACCCCCCAAGTGTTTTATTTTTACTACTACTTTACCTTTATACTGGCTTTTTAAATTTACAAATGCAGCAATTTAGAAGCTGGATGAAAGATTTAGCACTGGGAAACACTATTTGAAAGATAAATCGTGCATTTTATATACAATTATATAGATCAGACCAAAATGAGGAGGAAAGAGGGACAGATGGACTTTGTTCCAAATCAGGGACAGCGCTTTGAAATCAGGGACAGTTATGACCTATGCATGTGACAGAGTGATTTACAGGAATATCCCAGACAAGGACCTTTATATTAGTATCACAAGCTGTTTCTTTTCATTAAAGCTAACATTTAAATAAAAAATATGCTTTCTAAGGGATATTCTTATGTTGAAGCTTATTGATGTTATTGGTTTGGTTAACATCTCTAACAACCTAGGTTTGAGATCTTTGAATTATGGTGCTGAAGTACACTTTCTTATGTGCCCTCCAGTGTGCACAGATATGTATGCCCAAAAATAATTTTAGGGATCAGTATCTATCGTCAACACCCAGGCTACTTTTTGTATTAAAGTGGTTGTAAAGCCTCAAGTTGCATTAAGGTGAGCTTGATCCAATCTGAACCTGATCCGATCCAGCAATGTGCACGCAGCGGCTCCAGCTCCTGTCTCTCTCCTCATTGGATGGATTGATAGCAGCAGGAGCCATTGGCTCCCACGCTACTGCCAATCAAATCCAGTGGCATAAGAGCGGGGGGAGGGGGGGCAAGTTCCACTGTCTGTGTCAATGGATGCAGCAGCAGAACTCAGAAGAGAGTCCGAATGGGTGCCCCCAGGGAATGCAACATTTTGTGGGGGCACCTGATGAAGTGGAGGGGCTTAGAGCACCCCAGAAAAAGGGGATCAGGGCTGCTCTGTGCAAAACTATTGCACAGAGCAGGTACGGTAAGTATAGGTATGTTTGTTATTTTTATAAAAAAAAGAGGGTTTACAACCCCTTTAATTGGAGTATTTTATGGTTTAAAAACCCTATGTGCCCAAAACACTGCATGCCCCTAACCCCCTGCTGTATTTATTTATTACAGTTACTTATAGAGCACTGATAATTTACACAGCACTTCACATTTATATTGTACATTCACATAAGTTTCTGCCCTGAAGGAGCTTACATTCTCCTTAGCTCTCATACATACAAATACTAGGGGAAACTTACCTACCTGCATGTCTTTGTAGTATGGAAGGAAACCTACACAGGCACAGGGAGAACAAGCAGACTGTGTGCAGGTAGTACCAAGGTTGGGATTTGAATTAAAGCCCCTAGTGCTGTTAGGCAGAAGTGCTAACTACTCAGTCACTGTTGCTGTATTACAATATAAGCATTTTTATATGGTTTGATAAAATTTGTCAAACACCAGGACAGTATATCAAAGTGACCAGGTAGTATAGGCTAAAATGTGCTAATAGGCTAAAATAACTAGAAGCCAGGCATTTTTTTGAGCAGACTGAAGAGAGAATTGTCTTGAACACAAGCCACTGAAGCCCACTACTCGGTAAGCTTCAGCTGCGGGAATATCACTGCCTCTTACTCCTCCCTGCCTCATACTGTAATGTTCCGGTACCTTTGGTACCCTAAATTACACTTTCCACAAGTGTATGCGCCCCACCATTTACTTTTGGAAAGGTGCGCATACACCTTTAAGACTGGAGCTGTCATCACTCAGCGCCGGACTAGATGGCTATTTAAGGCGTCGGCTCTCACTCACATGTGTTCGTTCAAACACCCTTATCTGGATGCTAACCTTGCTTGAAGCTTCCATGCTTGCAAGCTTACTTCGCTGACGGAACCTCGCTGCGCTGATCCCTGTATCCCGCTACTGGATCATCCGCCTCTCCTGAACCACCCTTCGGCTGTATCGCTAATAGTGCTAAGTACCCCGCAGGGGAATTCTCTATAAACTTATACTAAGCTTACACTATCTAGCACTGCATAGTAGAGACTGTTTATCACATCTGCATAAACTAGATTGCTAGCTCTTGAGACTACTGCTACTTTTCTGCACTGGGTTGATCTCTTTTGTATGTCCACCTGCTATTCTATCATCTGCTATCATACAACATTGCTAAACCTTCCTGCATCCATCTGCTACTGTCTCACCTTCAAGTGTCTATCACCTACCACCTCCACTCAACCTATCCCTCATCCTTCATCATTGTGTTACCACATGCATAAAGTCACTCTAAGAACCAGCTTGCTAATTGTGTGTATTTACTGGCTGAAATAAGACCTTCCACACATGATGAGTCATTGAGGTTGGGAATGGTATCTCAGCATATCTCTTACATGACTGCTGACGTGGAACTATTTCTGCAGCTGAAAATCCACACCATATAAAAACGCAGGAGCGTTACAGATTGAACGAACCAAAAAATGGATTCAGCAGAAATAGTTCCAGAAATAACCACTCAGGTGACACAATTAAAACAGCAAGTATCTGCGTTAATACACACACTTGCTGAATTAAAAGAAGACAATCAGGCTCTGTCGCAGCAGGTAATTAGACTGACACAACTTACCTCTGTTTAGTCCCCTGAACCTAAGATAAATCCCCCTCTGGTATTTACAGGCGATCGCAAAAAATTTCGCGAATTTAAAAACGCATGTGAGTTACTTTTTTTGCTAAAACCTCGTACCTACCTTACTGATCACATTAAGGTTTGTACTATTATTTCTTACCTATCAAGCGATCCTCGAGCCTGGGCAGATTCTCTTTTTGAGAAAAACGGCCAGCTTCTCAACTCCTATGCCTTGTTCCTGGCAGAGCTCACTAGCCTATATGATGACCCCAATAGGCAGAGTACTGCTGATCTTCAGTTAAGATCCTTGAAACAAGGAAGGAGGCCTGTGGAAGACTTTGTCGCAGAGTTCAAGAGATGGACCCTTGATTCAGAATGGAATGATGCATCTCTGAAAACCCAATTTAGGCTTGGCCTATCAGAAGCCGTTAAGGACGAGCTCGCCCGAGCGGATCTGCCAAAAACCCTGGATGCATTAATACAACTCAGTATTACCATAGATAGAAGACTACGAGAAAGAAAGGCTGAAAAGATGGGAATGCCATTATCCGTTTCCTCTCGGAGTCTGGCCGTTCCTATGGAGGTAGGAACCATACGCCCACCGCTATCAACTATGGAAAAAGCCAAAAGACGAAATGAAAATCTCTGCTTGTACTGTGCATCCCCGGATCACAAGATAAACGTCTGTCCCCTAGTCAACAAAAAGAAGGGTGAGTGTTCACATGTCTCTCTAGGAGGATTGACAACTTCATTCACTAACCCCTACATTTCTGTTTTTTTGACATTACAGTGGGACCAGAACAGGATTACTACTAAGGCCATGATTGACACAGGATCTTGTGGAAATTATATGGATATATGTTTTGCTGCTTTAAATAAAATTCCTATTATTTCTAAACTCAAACCTGTCTCAGTAAGTCTTATTACCGGTGTTCCGTTATCCTCTGGTCCGATCACCGATCAGACACAAGCACTTCTAGTCACTATTAACGAGTCTCATAGGGAGACTTCTACCTTCGATTTAATACCATCACCCCACTTTCCCATTGTGTTAGGACTTCCCTGGTTGCACACACACCAACCAACCATAGATTGGAAGAAACGGTCCTTGACCTTCCCTTCTTGTTATTGCGAGGAAACATGTAACCTCCCGTTTTCCGGGAAGATTCTGTCTGTGGTGACAGATGAGATTGCACCACTATGTTATCAGGATCTTTCTGAGGTTTTTCTTGAGAAAAATGCTCAAGCATTACCTCCTCATCGAGACTATGATTGTAGCATTGATCTACTCCCAAATAGCAAATTGCCGTTCGGTCATGTTTATCCTCTTTCACAGGATGAACTTGCCCATCTCAAAACCTATTTGGATGAGAACTTGGAAAAAGGTTTTATTAGACCTTCCACTTCTTCCACAGCAGCAGGACTCTTTTTTGTTCGCAATAAAGATTCAAGTCTCAGACCTATCATCGACTACAGGAAATTGAATGCTATTACAATAAAAGATCGCTATCCTCTACCGCTTATCCCCGAGCTCATTGAGCAGGTGCGTGGAGCTACCTATTTTTCAAAATTAGACCTGAAAGGAGCATACAATCTCATTCGAATCCGTGATGGACACGAGTGGAAGACTGCGTTCAGAACTAGATACGGATTGTTCGAATATCTTGTGATGCCATTCGGCCTATGCAATGCCCCTGCAGTTTTCCAACGATTTATAAACGATATTTTTAAAGACTTACTAGATGTCTGTGTTGTGGTATATCTGGACGATATACTTATATATTCACGGACCCTGTCTGAACACATAAGACATGTAAGACTTTTATTATCGAGATTGCTTGCACATAATCTTTATGTAAAGCTGAAGAAATGCTTGTTCCATAAAGATGAGGTACTCTTTCTAGGTTACATCATATCCAAAACAGGAATCGAGATGGACATGAGTAAAATATCCTGCATTCAGGATTGGCCTACACCAACTACACGCAAGGCGCTACAGCGATTCCTGGGATTTTCAAATTTCTACAGGAAGTTCATAAAAAACTTTTCTGCTATTGTGAGACCCCTCACACAGCTCACTAGCATAAAAATACCATTTAAATGGTCAGAAGAAGCAAATAAGGCTTTCCACTTGTTAAAGACAAGGTTTACTTCCGCTCCCATATTACGCCATCCAGACCCATCCCTCCAATACATTCTGGAGGTAGATGCGTCAAACCTGGCAGTAGGAGCAATTCTCTCCCAACGACCTACCCCCACTTCACCACTTCATCCAGTCGCCTTTTTTTCTAAATCCCTGAGCAGTCCCGAGATAAATTACCCCGTGGGTGAGAAGGAACTGCTTGCTATAAAATTGGCTCTGGAGAATTGGCGACATTTACTCGAAGGCACCCAATTACCAATAATTATATACACGGACCATAAAAACCTCCAATATCTTCAGACTAGCAAAACTCTCTCGCATCGACAGGTACGATGGTCACTATTCTTTCTAAGGTTTAACTTCCTAGTGACCTACACACCTGCAGATAAGAACAAAAAGGCGGATGCACTATCACGACTAACTGAAGAAAACTACTTTGAAAATCCTTCCGTTCCTATAATACCTCACAAACGCATTATTGGAGTTGTCCGTTCCTTGAAGGAAGAGGTTCTGCATGGTATAAGGTTGGATTCACCCCCACCACAACTAACTACCGATGCAGAAGGCTTCCTCTACTACAACGACAAACTTTACATACCACCTACTCTACGCACCAAGATCTTGGAATTATCGCATGATGTGCCTATGGCAGGACATATGGGTATGACAAAGACTTTCAATTTGATTTCTCGGCAATTCTGGTGGCCTGACATGAAAACATCTATACAAAAATTCGTCTCTTCATGCAATGTCTGTGCCAGGTCCAAAATTGACACTACGAGACCATCCGGTCTACTATGCAGTCTACCAATACCCCAAACTCCATGGGAGTTTCTGTCATTGGACTTCATCGTAGAATTGCCTCCTTCCAAAGGATTTAATACCATCTTGGTGTCAGTGGACCATCTGACAAAGATGGCACATTTCATTGCTATTCGCAGACTACCTTCGTCCAAACAAACGGCAGAACTCCTGATGAAACATGTCTTCAGATTACATGGTATCCCAAAAACTCTTTTGTCTGACCGTGGATCCCAATTTATTTCTAAATTCTGGCAAGAACTATGTCACATACTACGGATTGAGCGGAAGCTCACCTCTCCTTACCATCCGCAGACCAACGGACAGACTGAAAGAGTCAACCAATGCATCGAGCAGTATTTACGTTGTTACACTTCTTACCAACAGGATGATTGGTTGGATCTTCTCCCCCTGGCAGAATTTGCCTACAACAACGCAACTCACAGTACAACCAAGCAGAGTCCGTTCTACTTGAACTATGGGTTCCATCCCTCTATTCTCCCTCCACGCATCCTTCCTTCAAATAACCCAGTAGCCTCAGACTATCTTTCCCAAATAAAGGATTCTCTGGGTTTACTAAATACTACCATTGCACACGCTCACAGTCAACAAAAGAAGTACTATGATCTTCGTAGAAGACCTTCTCCACAGTATACTATCGGGGACCTCGTTTGGCTCTCAACAAAAAACTTGAGACTGAAGATCCCTAGCAAAAAGCTTGGACCTCTGTTCTTGGGACCTTTCCCAATCAAGAAACTTATTGGAAAAGCTGCAGTGCAGCTTACATTGCCAATGGACTTAAAAATCCATCCCATTTTCCATGTGTCGCTACTAAAACCCCATGTTCCGGACCAAGGAATAAGGCCTAATATTCCACCTCCCCCTCCTGTACAAGTTGAAGGTGGAGAAGAATACGAGATAAAAGAGATTCTGGATTCTCGTATCTACAGAAGAAGACTTCAGTACTTGGTTAGATGGAAGAACTATGGGCCCCAAGACGACACCTGGCTAAACACCTCTGACATACATGCCCCTAGATTAATCCGCAATTTTCATGCGAGATACCCAGACAAACCAGCTCCAGAGGCCTTCAGGAGCAGGCCTTAAGGGGGGGGTATTGTAATGTTCCGGTACCTTTGGTACCCTAAATTACACTTTCCACAAGTGTATGCGCCCCACCATTTACTTTTGGAAAGGTGCGCATACACCTTTAAGACTGGAGCTGTCATCACTCAGCGCCGGACTAGATGGCTATTTAAGGCGTCGGCTCTCACTCACATGTGTTCGTTCAAACACCCTTATCTGGATGCTAACCTTGCTTGAAGCTTCCATGCTTGCAAGCTTACTTCGCTGACGGAACCTCGCTGCGCTGATCCCTGTATCCCGCTACTGGATCATCCGCCTCTCCTGAACCACCCTTCGGCTGTATCGCTAATAGTGCTAAGTACCCCGCAGGGGAATTCTCTATAAACTTATACTAAGCTTACACTATCTAGCACTGCATAGTAGAGACTGTTTATCACATCTGCATAAACTAGATTGCTAGCTCTTGAGACTACTGCTACTTTTCTGCACTGGGTTGATCTCTTTTGTATGTCCACCTGCTATTCTATCATCTGCTATCATACAACATTGCTAAACCTTCCTGCATCCATCTGCTACTGTCTCACCTTCAAGTGTCTATCACCTACCACCTCCACTCAACCTATCCCTCATCCTTCATCATTGTGTTACCACATGCATAAAGTCACTCTAAGAACCAGCTTGCTAATTGTGTGTATTTACTGGCTGAAATAAGACCTTCCACACATGATGAGTCATTGAGGTTGGGAATGGTATCTCAGCATATCTCTTACATGACTGCTGACGTGGAACTATTTCTGCAGCTGAAAATCCACACCATATAAAAACGCAGGAGCGTTACACATACCCTCTGTCTGCTGTTTAAATTACCCTCCACCCCCCATAGGATGATAGGTAAGTGAAAAAAAAGGAGAACACAGTGGCACCAGAGGGATGTAATACAATCAGTGATGTTAGTAATAATCACAAAGCCATAAGTAAAAATCCAATAATCATAAGTCCATGGCAAAAAATAGATCCAAGTGATAATATGGAGATATAGTATGAAGATGTCCTAAAGCAGCATCAGCGGCTGCACCCTATAGAATAAAGCATGCAAGTCTATAGGTATACAAAAAGACTAAGTGCAGCATTAGTAGTAATCCAGTTTATTAAAAGACAAGACAAGGGGCATCAAACAGGCATGTATGGAATCTATTGTCAGTCCTGGGGCTTACCTGGGAGGTCCTAGGTAGCAGGCAGCATTGAAGCAGTGGAGCTGTGTAGATGGAGACCAGTAGGAAGCGGGCGTTCCGCGCATGAACCAGCCTTGAACACAAGATGGCGCCCGACCGGACATGACATCACTTGGAAGGCCATTCTGATGTAAAGGGGGCGGTATTGTGTTCAGGCGGTGATCGGCAGCTTTCTGATGCTCTCGCTTTACACAGCTTCATTGCTCTGATGCTGCATACTACCTAGGACAGCTCTGGAGAACTGACAATAGGTTCCATACATGCCTGTTTGATCTCTCAACATGTGAGTTGCCCCTTGGCTTGTCTTTTAATAAACTTGATTACTACTAATGCTGCACTTAGTCAGGCACCCCTCTGTGCTTTCTATTTGACCCCCATAGGATAATGCTGCTATTTTCCTCCTCCAGCAAGTCAGTGATAGTGTATTCAAATAATTTTGCCAACTCTTCAGATCCAGTTTGCAGGGCTATGGGGGGATTAGCAGAAGAGGAGGAAAGGGGCAAATTAGCAGCACTTGCAGACAACTGACTGCTTTGCACTTGTTGGCTACTACACTACCTCCTGTGCATGCTGTGACTGTATAACACAGGCACTCTGAACTAGAAAATGCAGATATTGACTGACTCTGGATGGTGTGGGCCAAATACCATTTTCTCCTGCATAACCTGCTGTCCTCCACTACCTCACATACAGAATCACTGCCTTTCACTTTTGGCCTACCTGACTTTTCTATTATTAAGGACAATTCCCAAATGCAATAGCAGCTAGGGCAATAAGGAGGATAAATATGTGGTGCTTTGGTGCACACAATTTTAACACACAAGTATGCAGTGAGGGTTCCAAACAAACTCTAAATGTAAAGGTAAAAAATGAATTACAAATCCAAAGTATGTGATGCCAGAATTAGAGATGTATAGAACTGTTCGCCGGCGAACAGTTCCCGGCGAACTTAGCATGTTCGCGTTCGCCGCTGCCGGCGAACATATGCGATGTTCGGTCCGCCCCCCATAAGACATCATTGAGGCAAACTTTGACCCTGAACTTTACAGTCAGCAGACACATTTCCAGCCAATCAGCGTACCTCCCTCCCACACCCTCCCACCTCCTATAAATAAGCAAGGGCAGCATCCATCTTAGATCATTCTGAAGCAGTGTGTGTAGTGAGAGTAGGGAGAGCTGCTGCTGCTGTTAAGCTAGGGACAGTTAGTCAGTGTTCCTGGTCTTGCAGTGTTCTTGGTCCACTACTGCTGTAATATCAGCACCCCAAAAAGCCCTTCTAAGGGCTGGTATTTGTGGTTTTTTTTTATTTTTATATATATATATATATATATATATATACCTAGCGTCCCCAAAAGCCCTTTTAAGGGCTGGTAATTGAGTTGTTTCTTCATATATATATATATCTATATCTATCTAGTGTCCCCAAAAGCCCTTTTAAGGGCTGGTAATTGAGGATTTTTTTATTTATATATATACATATATATATATATATAGTGTCCCCAAAAGCCCTTTTAAGGGCTGGTAAGGTAATAGATTTTTTTCTTTATATATATATATATATATATATATATATCTATTGTACACTGCAGTTGCCTGCCCGCTGTGTGTGAGAGGCCACAGACCTACCACAGACTGTACTGTGTGCACACCACACTCATTTCGGGTGGCACAGGCACAGTACCTGGCATTTTAAAAAATATTTTTTTTTCCTCTGTCATAATTGCAGTGAGTGCTGTGTCAGGTCCACAGAGTGCACTGTACCCACTGCAGTGCACTGCCCACCACTGATATATATACGTTGGCACAGCATCTTGTTGCAATAAATTGAAAAAAAAAATATTTTTTATTATTGCAGTTGCCTGGGCTGCCAGTGACTGTCAGGTCCACAGAGTGTACTGTGCCCACTGCAGTGCCACTGTGTGCCCACCCACCACTGATATATAAAGTGGCACAGCAGCTTGCAAAGTAAAAAAAATATATATATATTTTTTAAATTGCAGTTGCCTGGGTGCCAGTGACTGCTGTCAGGTCCACAGAGAGTGTACTGTGCCACTGCCCACCCACCACTGATATATAAAGTGGCACAGCAGCTTGCAAAGTAAAAAAAAAATATATATATTTTTTAAATTGCAGTTGCCTGGGTGCCAGTGACTGCTGCCAGGTCCACAGAGAGTGTACTGTGCCACTGCCCACCCACCACTGATATATATGCCTGCAAGAGAAAAAGCCAGCCGCAGAGAAGCCGTATTCCTGAAAATATAAGAAAAATGCTGTTTTTTAGGGGTTCTGGACATGCTACAGAGCTGAAACTTGACAGGTACACTTTTTAGACCCCCAGACACTAAATACAAAAAATGACATGCCTGCCTAAAAAAATGCCCGATAAATGCCTGCAAGAGAAAAAGCCAGCCGCAGAGAAGCCATATTCCTGAAAATATAAGAAAAATTCTGTTTTTTAGGGGTTCTGGACATGCTACAGAGCTGAAACTTCACAGGTACACTTTTTAGACCCCCCAGATGCTAAATCCAAAGAAATTTTTTATTTTTATTTTTTTTTAATTTTTCCAATAATTGGCTCTCTATCAAAAAATTATAATTTTTAAGAACTTTTTTTTTGCGTGATCCCTCTCCGGCATGCCACAGTCCAGGTGTTAGTCCCCTTGAAACAACTTTTCCATCACTATTGTGGCCAGAAAGAGTCCCTGTGTGTTTTAAAATTCGCCTGCCTATTGAAGTCTATGGCGGTTCGCCCGGTTCGCCGGTTCGCGAACATTTGCCGATGTTCGCGTTCGCCGTTCGCGAACGGCGAATTTTAGGTTCGCGACATCACTAGCCAGAATATGGTGTTGTTGACACTGTCCATGAAAATGGCACTGTTCTGTAACACCACATACAGCTTAAACTTTCTTTTTCCAATACTTTATTTTAAGACAAAACACGGTAAGTACAGAAACCGCAGCTACAGTAATTCAGGAGTGAAACATTGACATCAAGAATTCAACACAGCAAACACTATTGCATACATAAAGGCAAATAATTGTATGGCCAAAGAACATCTTAGAAGAGAAAGAGGAAGGGTGAAAACATAAATCAGGCAAAAAAAGAAATAAGAGGTGGGGGGAAGGAAGACATACCGGCAGCCCTTAAGGGCCTGGAGAATCACCATCATAAAGGGGATTTAATTGAGCAGCTCCTTGTGTTCCTTGGAGTAGACAAATTTGTGCCAGTAGAACCTTTTTAAGGAATTTCTCCCGAAGGCCTTTCAACGTGGCCACTAGGTCTTCCATTTCATTGATTTCAGCTACTTGTTTCAACCAAACGGCCACGAAAGGCGGATGTGTCTGCTTACAAAAAAGCGGGATAGTACTCTTTGCCTTTGTAAGCAGCAGAGGTAAAATGGATCGTCTGTAGGCTGAATTTGCGAGCGGTGGCAGTGCAGAAGAAAGAATGCATGGTGTTTTCGGAAGCTCATGGTCAGTGAATTTATGGGTGATATGTTGGACCCCTGTCCAGTATGACTGAAAAAGACAGCAAGACCAGAAAATGTGAAGAAGAGAGCCAGAGTCCTCTTCACACCTCCAGCAAAGATCCGAGCACTGGGGAAACGTCCTATGGATTGTAACCGGTGTTTGGTACCACCGGGTCAACACTTTGAACTGGTGATTAGAACAAATAGAGGTTTTGTAAGAAAACAGTAGAATTCTCTCCACCTGTTTATCCGTGAAGTTCAACCCCAGGTCTTGTTCCCACAAGGCGATATAGGGAGGTCTGTAGTCAGACGGTGGAGATATCAACAATCCGTAGGTCTGAGACACCACATGGCACAATGGAGATTGCTCCAGACATAGGAGCTTGAACATAGTGAGGCATCTACTGAAGGTATCCTGGGGGGGCAGAGACCCAATGAAGTGGGCCAGCTGTAGTTTTTTGCCAGAAAGAAAGTCCTGAAAACATCAGGCTATCTATGATTTACTGTCTAGCAACCCATCGTCCAATTTCAATGAAATGTCGGGCCTGAAACGACCCTGCAGACTTCAAGTCTTGGAATCTAGAGTCCCGCAGGCCAGGGCTGAAGGCAGGATTGCCGACTACGGGAGTAAGCAGAGAGGGACACAGCAAGAAAGAAGTCCTGGAATGCTTAGAAGAGACCCGCCAGGTTTCCCCCACTATAGGATGGGCGAGGACCCGAGTTGGAAAATCTGTTTGACACCATGGTACTGATTCCAGTGGAATACCCAAGAGTGTCTGTTCCACCTGTACCCACTGTTTGAGAGGTCAATGGTGGCACCAATCCAGCACTCTAGTAAGATGGTATGCCATGTGATAAAGGGTAGCATCTGGTAGAGCCATACCCCCTAACAGTTTTGCAACATCAATTGTGCAAGGCGAGGGGGGTTCTGGGTCCAAAGGAAAGTAACAAAAGCCAAATTGATTCCCCGCAGGAAGGGGCCCGGGATGTGTATTGAGAGAGCTTGGAAATGTTAGAGCAGGCAAGGAATAATGTTCATCTTCATTATATTGCACCGACCAAAGCAGCAGAACAGACTGTGCTGCCATGACATAAGGTCTTTCCTAATCGCCATCAGAAGGGGAGGAAAAATGTCTTCCACCCTGCTAGGTAGAAAGATGCCCAAAACGTTTTATGTGTGATGTGTGAGGTGGCCCATTTGAAGGGGAAATCAGTCCTAAGAAGAGTGATCATTAAGGCCAGCATTGATAAATTCAGTGCTTCTGATTTCTGATAATTGATCCGAAAAAAGGATAATTCTTCATAGGTCTTCAGTTCTGAGAGCATGTTCCAGAGAGAGACCAAGGGGTTAGACAAAAAGAACAGTTTCTGACTGAATGTAACAAGAGCTCAAGAGTTGAAATAAATATCAGAGGGGGAAGGTGACACCCCTTGCATGCCCCATTAGTTATACCGAAGGATGGGGAAAGTAAGCCATTCACTTTTAACCGAGCTGAAGGACGAGAGTAAACAGCATGAATATAGTGCATCATCCGCTGACCCAGAATTATATGTCTAAGAGTCTCTGTCAGGAAGACCCAGTTCACCCTATCAAATGCCTTCTCGACGTCAGTCGAAAGGAGCAACATAGAGATCTTCTGAATCTGAGCAGCATGGATCATGTTGATACAGCTTAACCCTTTTTTTGCCAGGTTCATACATAGAACGGACTTAACATTGGGGAGTTTACACAAAACGGTAGTGTGTGTATATCTGACAAGCCGACTTCTGGCTGTCAGATAGGAGCAGCCCAGCTACCCCGCAGTCATCTGACCGCTCCCACACCCCTCCAGAATTAGGCACCCCCCTTGCTGTGTATCCCGGACTCCACTTGTCCATCTGCGGGGCCAGGGCCGGCAATGCGGGTGCCACCCGGTAGAGGGGAGGGAGCTGAGTGAACATGCGTCTGCTCTCCTCCCCTTCTTCTTGCTGACCCGGAAGCAACTTGCATGATGTCACTTCCGGGTCCCCTTCTCACGCAGCAGGGGTCCCCTTCTCTCCAGGCAGCTTGGCCAAGAGACATTCTAATGTAGTGCGATCTGCACTGCATTAAATTTAATTGGGGAACAGGGGAGACATCCAGGATCTTTTATATGTCCCATTAAAGGGAACCTGTCACCCAAAAAATCATCACACAGGGGACTTTTTGTGGCTTTATGTGATGAAAATAATTTTTAAATTGTAAAAAGTTGCACCCAAGCACAAAAAATCACCCTCCCTCAAAAAAATGTTTGCGGTCCCCCCCCCCCCACACACACACACACACACACGTACGAGCGTAAACACATGATTTGGGGGCATCTACGCATGAAAACATGAAATTGGGAAACACATGTTACATAATGCTGTGTATGCTGGAGTGAGAGCAATATTTTTTTATCACCAGACCAGAGTAATGTTAAACTGATGACCTATAGGGGGCTTTTAAAGCCCTCCTATGGAAAAAAATAGGGTACTGAAGTTTGTCTCCATTTCAGGTGCGCTCGCAAATGTAAGGTTTGACATGTTGGGTATATATTTACTCTGTGCATTTATTTTTATATTTTACCACAAACTGGGTAATTTATTGCATTTGTGTGCCCTAATATTATTAGTGTATTTTTTACTGTAATTTTGTGTTTCCTAAACCTTTGCGGTAATATCGTGTAACATAAAAAATTGGAACCACTATTTTATTCTCTAAGGTGTCTGCTTTAAAAAATATATATATAATGTTTTGGTGGTTTATGCGATCTTCAGTCCTAAAATAATTTTTAAACATGTGTGCAAAAGAACAAAAAACGACTCTGACAGCGAAAGTCATTTTGTAAGCATGTACGGTAATTTAAAAGATTTGTGTTTATTCCATGTCACTGTCAAGGTTGCATGAAAAGGACGCAATTTCTACTGTACTTTAATTTTGTATTCTTTTTTTTTTTTTTTTGCTTTGTTGAATGTTGCCTATGGCAGTGCTTAGCTCTCTTTCCTTTTTTTTTTTTTTTCAATAGCTTGTCTGTTAGCCTTGGAAATGGTAAGAATTTAAAATCAGGATTCACCCTATAGACTTCAATGGGATTTGCTGCTAAGTTCAAGAATTTCATACAGGGTTTAGTGAAGCCTATCACAGACTTAACCAAGGCATATTCACTATCTATGTCCTTTAGATTCATTAGATTTTATAGAATTTTGAAAAAAAAAAAAAAGAACTCTCTCTAGTAAGTGCACAGTGACCACACTAATGTCACAAGCATAGTTCATGCTTTCCCAGTGCATTAATCTCTGTCTTTCTAATCCTAAGGGTATGGATACAGACGCAGTTTATATTTCTGTGATTATACAAAGGTTGACAAGGTTTGCAATGAACATCCTGAATTGTCTGAAGATGTTGTTGACTTTATAGTGATGGTTGCAAGGTCATACCAGGGAATGTGTCCTATATACATAGCAGTAACTGTATTCCATCCCAAAAATATATACAACATTCACTCGAAATCAGGATGAGCTCTAAATCATTGTTTGGATTCTTTGCTTAAAGTGTTACTAAACCCACAACAGTAAAACCTGTCTGTATATGCAGTCAAGCATGCCTGTTATACTCAATGTGAAACCTAAGGGGTTAATACTCCCTTATTTTACTGTCCCCAATCCATCTCCTGATAGTACAGATCTGTGGGGGCACTCTGCACATGCTCAGTTTGGTGCTTATTGCTAGAGTTTTTTTTTGGGAGGGAGCATGTGATCAGCACAGGGCCAGTCGCCACTGTCCAGACAGAGGGTCAGGCATCATACAGCCTAAAACTCCTCCTACATGCTTTAACCAGTGCTCGGCCAGATACTGATAGAAGTCACAACACTGGTATACAGTGAGGGAAAAAATTATTTGAACCTCTGCTGATTTTGTACCTTTGCCCACTGACAAAGAAATGATCAGTCTATAATTTCAGTGGTACAGTAGGTTATTTTAACAGTGAGAGACAGAATAACAACAAACATATCCAGAAAAACACATTTCAAAAAAGTTATAAATTGATTTGCATTTTAATGAGTGAAATAAGTATTTGACCCCTTCACAAAACATGACTTATGTAGCACTGCCCCCCATAAGGACTGCTAGATATTCATTCTGCGGGTCCCCCTGGTTACCAGCACACAGCTATAAGCAATGCAATTTTCTTACATTCCTCTTGGCTCTATCTCTTCAATAATCAGTCCAGGGGTATTTGGTTGTTTTGTTGTTTATTTTGTGATGGGGATTGGAGAAGGAAATAGTGGGATGCTCCAATTTAACTATTCACAGTATTTGAGGACTTCTATCTTCTCTTCTTTACGTTTAGGTATGGAACAGCCAGACTGGAAATCCATCCTGCCACTTCAGATGAATAGGGATTAAGTCTCTTGTTTGCCTTCGAGACGACTTGGTGGACAATCTCTTATCTTATCTTCAGGACACTCTCCACTGACTATCCTATGAGCAGGGGTGGCCCCAATCAGGTCAGGCCCCTTGACATAAGTCCCTGTACTCATGATACTGCAGCCACAGGGTCTCCAGTGTCTCCCCTCTCAGTCAGCTCCTCTGGATCTCTGGATTCAGCTACTCTCAACCGCTCCTCCGGCCCTCAGAATGACCTCCTGCATCCACATGGCACCTCTACAGAGGAGGAGGCGGCCACCCCTCCCTCCAGGACTACGCTCTCCAACAAAAGCCCCCGAGCACATGTGCTTCTGGCTTTTTATACAGTATCCCAGCATGCAAGGCAGCCTGCCCCTCTGCCAATCATCCGGACTGTATCAAAGCCTATGCACCCATTTGTCAGCTTTCCTCCAACTGTCCAACATACCTCCCTAATTGGACGTTTTGGAAATGTTTTTTTTTTTTTATAGACTGATCATTTCTTTGTCAGTAGGCAAATAAATAAAATCAGCAGGTGATCAAATACTTTTTTCCCTCATATATACTGCTGATAATGAAAGGTATTTAGCCGTTTATAATTAATTGCATTTCCATGTTCTCTGTACTGTGGGAAACCAGATATAGTGAATGCAGGGACCTGGGTTTAGTAACTCTTTAACAGGGAATTATATTAGTTTGCCAATTTTATTACTATAAGATTTTATCAATATAAGATTTTTATTAATAATATAAGATTTGTTTATACACAACTTTATGAATGGATGTTTTATATATTTTTAAATAATTTGTACAAAATATTAAGTGCACAAATGAGCCATTTACAATGTTTCTAATTTAATGATACACAACTAGCAAAGAATGCTGGCATTTCAATAGGAAGACCCAGTAAATGATGACTGCTTTTTGGTTACCTGTGTGAACTGATGCTGCAGGCTATGCTATGTATGTATGTAATTTATATTTTTCTCTTTCTTAGTCATAAATATTTACCTTCCTCCCATTTTTAAAATCCTTTGCTTGCTGTGTTTGTTGTCCTCCTAGGTTTTTAGTAACTGTAGTCAAAATATATATTTTTTTTGTATGTAATAGAGCAAGGGTCGCCAAATTACAGCCTGTGCGTCACATGTGGCCCTGTACAAGATTTTACCTGGCCCACAGCTGATGTGCACAGTCTCCACTTCAGCAGCTGATGTGCACAGTCTCCGCTTCTCCCTTTCAGCAGCCGATGTGCACAGTCTCCGCTTCTCCCTTTCAGCAGCCGATGTGCACAGTCTCCGCTTCTCCCTTTAAGCAGCCGATATGCACAGTCTCCGCTTCTCCCTTTCAGCAGCCGATGTGCACAGTCTCCGCTTCTCCCTTTCAGCAGCCGATGTGCACAGTCTCAGCTTCTCCCCTTCAGCAGCCAATGTGCACAGTCTCCGCTTCTCTCCTTCAGCAGCTGATGTACAAAGTCTCCGCTTCTCCTCTACAGCAGCCGATGTGCACAGTCTCCGCTTCTCCCTTTCAGCAGCCGATGTGCACAGTCTCCGCTTCTCCCTTTAAGCAGCCGATATGCACAGTCTCCGCTTCTCCCTTTCAGCAGCCGATGTGCACAGTCTCCGCTTCTCCCTTTCAGCAGCCGATGTGCACAGTCTCAGCTTCTCCCCTTCAGCAGCCAATGTGCACAGTCTCCGCTTCTCTCCTTCAGCAGCTGATGTACAAAGTCTCCGCTTCTCCTCTACAGCAGCCGATGTTCACAGTCTCCGCTTCTCCCCTTCAGCAGCTGATGTGCACAGCCTCTGCTTCTCCCTCTTCTTTGCCAGCACAGTCTCCAGCACAGGAATGCAGGTCCCCCACTGAATTGTTTTATTGGCTGCTAGGATCGCCAGCCTCCTATTAACCAATGACATGCTTGCCCAAGCTTTGAAAGGACTGAACTTCCTTTGGGACTGCTCAAATTCCCAGCTCCCATCCTGCTGCTCCACCACTCTGAAGGCCTAATTACAAAGGTAAGGGGGGCTTTGATGTAAGAGGGGACTCCGATGGGGACCATGATGTAAGAGGGACTCCGAAGAAGTCAGGGGGGGTTCTGTTGCAGACACTGATGTAAGAGGGACACTGATGTAAGCAACATCTCTGATGGTAACCCTGATGGAAACTTTTATGTAAGTGGACAGAGGGGGGATTCTGATGAAGACAGTGGCGGGGGGGGGTTTGATGAAGACAATGATGTAAGAGGGACTCTGATGTAAGGAAGAACTCTGATGGTAACCCTGATGTAAGAGGGGACTCTGACGTGCCCTTTGATGTAATGGAAACTCTGATGTAAGTGGGCAGCCTGTGACCAGCCAGTCTGCCAAGTACCTGCTGCCTGCGTTACGATCTAGCCTGAATCCAAGTGCGCATGGACCTCACATCTGCAGCCTTCACCATCTGAACTTCTAGGCACTCGTGCCACTCCAGGCTTCTGTGCCTCCTGTTTACATTATCAGGGGTTCTAGTCCGGAGGTGTAAGAGATCGCCTTCCACTCCAGGTCAGGCTCCATCTCCAGGAATTGGACACAGCCAATCAAGAGGAAGAGTCCCAGATGGCTGAGGGATTTGGGAACATCACTGGATTGAAAGGGGCTCAGGTAAGTATTGGGGGGGGGGGCTGGTGCAGCTGCTACACACAGAAGGCTTTTTATCTTAATGCAGTCCAGGACAAGTAATCAGGGCACTGATCTTCAACAAGCAATCAAGCAACAGCAGTGCCCATCAGTGACACCAAACAGTGCACATCAGCGACCCCAATCAGTGCCCATTAGTGATGCCAGTCAGTACCCGCCAGTGCCTGCCCATCAGTGCTGCCCATCAGTGCCCATCAATGCTGCCCATCAGTGTCCACCAGTGCCGTCTATCAGTGCCCATCAGTGCCGTACATCAGTGCCCATCAGTGCCATCTATTAGTGCTCATCAGTGCCGCATATCAGTGCCCATCAGTGTGGCATATTAGGGCCTCCTCATCGGTGCCACCTAATCAGTGCCCTTCAGTGCCACCTCATTAATGCCCAGCAGTGCAGCCTATCAGTGCCCATCAGTGGCACCTCATCACCGCATATCAGTAAAGGAGAAAAATTACCTATTTTCAAAATTTACTGACAGAAACTAAGAAAAACTTTTTTTTTTTTCAAAATCTTCTCTTTTTTCTTCTTTTTAGTAAAAAATAAAAAAAAAACAGCAGGGATTAAATACCCCCAAAGGAAAGCTCTATTTGTGTGAAAATAAATGATAACAATTTCATTTCGGTACAGCATTGCATGACCACGCATTCAAAGTTAAAGTGTGACCGCGTTAAAAAGCTGAAAATTGGCCTAGGCAGGAATGTGTGAAAGCGCCCTGTATTGAAGGGGTTAAACTGGGTTGCGGACACATTTTTTTAAGGGTCACCACATGCCTGTGCATTAAATGCAGTCTGGTTGGTCCAAGCACAAAATCAGTGGATAGTGATATAACAAACTTTATCCATGTTTCAATTCATGTACTACTGTAATCTGAGAAAGCCATTAATCAATGAGGATAGAGTATCACAAAGTGCACTTGTATCTACGGGATCAAAATGTAATAAATATTTTCGTCAATGGCACCACTGCCCCTCTTAAAAACTGTGAAACAATTTGAACTGATATGATGGACAGCACAGACACATATTGGGGACTATGGGCTGCACATACAATATGGAGGAAGGAGGGTATTACACAGACAAGGTGGTGAGACGAACCAAGTTAAAAATGTAATTAAGAACTGGTGGAACCTCCTCCCTGAATTTCCTCCACTCCCAAATAGTTTATGAGAAAGAATCTACATACAGTGCCTTGCGAAAAGTATTCGCCCCCCTTGAACTTTGCAAACTTTTGCCACATTTCAGGCTTCAAACATAACGATATAAAACTGTAATTTTTTTTGAAGAATCAACAACAAGTGGGACACAATCATGAAGTGGAACGAAATTTATTGTATATTATAAACTTTTTTAACAAATAAAAAACTGAAAAATTGGGCGTGCAAAATTATTCAGCCCCTTTACTTTCAGTGCAGCAAACTCTCTCCAGAAGTTCAGTGAGGATCTCTGAATGATCCAATGTTGACCTAAATGACTAATGATCATAAATAGAATCCACCTGTGTGTAATCAAGTCTCTGTATAAATGCACCTGCACTGTGATAGTCTCAGAGGTCCGTTTAAAGAGCAGAGAGCATCATGAAGAACAAGGAACACACCAGGCAGGTCCGAGATACTGTTGTGGAGAAGTTTAAAGCTGGATTTGGATACAAAAAGATTTCCCAAACTTTAAACATCCCAAGGAGCACTGTGCAAGCGATAATATTGAAATGGAAGGAGTATCAGACCACTGCAAATCTACGAAGACCTGGCCATCCCTCTAAACTTTCAGCTCATACAAGGATAAGACTGATCAGAGATGCAGCCAAGAGGCCCATGATCACTCTGGATGAACTGCAGAGATCTACAGCTGAGGTGGGAGACTCTGTCCATAGGACAACAATCAGTCATATACTGCACAAATCTGGCCTTTATGGAAGAGTGGCAAGAAGAAGGCCATTACTTAAAGATATCCATAAAAAGTGTCGTTTAAAGTTTGCCACAAGCCACCTGGGAGACACACCAAACATGTGGAAGAAGGTGCTCTGGTCAGATGAAACCAAAATCGAACTTTTTGGCAACAATGCAAAACATTATGTTTGGCGTAAAAGCAACACAGCTCATTACCCTGAACACACCATCTCC
Organism: Pelophylax lessonae; assembly: GCF_965119305.1. Classification (NCBI taxonomy): domain Eukaryota; kingdom Metazoa; phylum Chordata; class Amphibia; order Anura; family Ranidae; genus Pelophylax; species Pelophylax lessonae. The sequence continues at coordinate 99,961,676 of NC_138772.1, forward strand.
ACTGTCAAACATGGTGGTGGCAGCATCATGGTTTGGGCCTGCTTTTCTTCAGCAAGGACAGGGAAGATGGTTAAAATTGATGGGAAGATGGATGGAGCCAAATACAGGACCATTCTGGAAGAAAACCTGATGGAGTCTGCAAAAGACCTGAGACTGGGACGGAGATTTGTCTTCCAACAAGACAATGATCCAAAACATAAAGCAAAATCTACAATGGAATGGTTCACAAATAAACATATCCAGCTGTTAGAATGGCCAAGTCAAAGTCCAGACCTGAATCCAATCGAGAATCTGTGGAAAGAACTGAAAACTGCTGTTCACAAACGCTCTCCATCCAACCTCACTGAGCTCGAGCTGTTTTGCAAGGAGGAATGGGCAAAAATTTCAGTCTCTCGATGTGCAAAACTGATAGAGACATACCCCAAGCGACTTACAGCTGTAATCGCAGCAAAAGGTGGTGCTACAAAGTATTAACTTAAGGGGGCTGAATAATTTTGCATGCCCAATTTTTCAGTTTTTTATTTGTTAAAAAAGTTTGAAATATCCAATAGATTTTGTTCCACTTCATGATTGTGTTCCACTTGTTGTTGATTCTTCAAAAAAAATTACAGTTTTATATCTTTATGTTTGAAGCCTGAAATGTGGCAAAAGGTCGAAAAGTTCAAGGGGGCCGAATACTTTCGCAATGCACTGTATACAGTATATGCAGTAGAAAAAATTGCTCCAAAAATATATCTCAAACCAGACTATCCCTGGTCTAAAAGTTACCCCATAGGCACTTCTCACAGCTCTAACCTATCATTAGACCACCACCCTAATCATCTCTACCTCATCGACATGTAGTACCAGAATATTACTGAAGAATACCCTTCAAAACCCTTTATTCTTTTTTGTTTGGGTTTCGATGTAAATCTGTTCTTGGAACTTGCACAAACTCTCCTGAAGTGATTAATTTGATGTTGAATGTGTCTTTGGATCTGTAACCACATTGAGGATGTTTTTTGGATAAAAAAAAAGAATTTACAAGAAATTTTAGAGAAATGGTCAAGAGTGTCTGCAATGTGTTAAACAGCCATTGGTTTTTGTCCTTGGCTTTGCTGACATTTTGCCAATATTTCTCTTCTTGGGTCCCACCATGGTAATGTGTCCTTTTTGGATCCTCAGACTAAAAAATTTAGGAGGCCCTTGTCTAAGCAGCAAAACATGGCCTCCGTCTTCTATATTTCCAGCCAAAATTTAGAGCAGGAACTGCACCAGACAGCTTAAGACCAGGAAAAGTAGGATCCCTCTAATGTCTGAATAGCCTTCAGCTAAGCATTTATTGAAAACAAGCTTTCAGGTTTGTAGCTGCATCGATATATGTTTCAGGCTGAGTGTGTGGGGATTATATTATATATTATTATATAGGATTATATGTATAATAATATAGAGGATTTTATGTATACATCTGGCATAAATTCAGGTTAAAAAAAAAAACAGTTCTGCCTCTATAATTCAAACTTTGACTGCAATGAAATATTAGGTATGGCTAATGCACATGGAGCTGTATTATTTAAACGTTTCATGCTGGTTTTACATCATTCCTCCATTAAAGCTTTAAACATTTCATTAGTATTTTTAGGGGATCAGACTTTAATCTACAAAGCTTGTAAAGGCCTGCTTTCCATTAAATGAATATAGAAGTTCAAGTGTTGCTCTTCCACCTAATTTATCTAAGATCTACAAGTTAGTGGAGCATAAGAGTCATACACTGACCACTTTATCTTGGATAAGGTTTTTTTTTTGCAACAATTCTTTTACTGCTTAAAGAGACACTGTCATCTCGCTCAAGCATGGCAAAATGACAGGGCCTCTGTAAAAGCCACCCCCCATCATCCTATGGTCACCTCCCTGCTGTGTTGTCAAATGCCCACTTGCAATCATGTAGACAAATATCCACTTTACAAGGCAAAGGAATTAACCATCTGTGATGTGTACACGTCTTCGGGGTTCACCGAGGCTCCACATGCGTTCCACAGATGGCGGATGTGACCTAGTATGGATCCTGAAATTCCGTTGACACGTTTCACCCCTCCCTCAGGGCGTTATCTCCTGTCTTTGATAACGCCCTGTGGGAAGGCTGAAACGCGTTGACGGATTTTCTAGTTCAATACTACGTCATGTCCAGTACTCATGGAACGCAAGCGAAGCCATGACAAACCCGGAAGATGTGTATGCATCACAGATGGTTGATGCCTTTGCCTTGTAAAGAGGATATTTGCCTACATGATTGTGAGTGTGTTTTTATAACTCTTTTTAAATAAATTGGAATTACTATACTATGAGAGATTCTCTCCCTCTATTAAACTGGATAGAATATGAGCAATGCCTACATTATAATTAACTTGTCTCATGGTACAAGTCTGTGGACTACCTAGGGGGATAGAGAAGAGCTACCCAGCACCCCATCACCAAAATTGAGTGTGTTAGACCCTTAGGCTGAAAAGCTATGGGTCCATTCCTTCTTGTGACTAGGGGCACGAGGGGTGTGTGCCACTTTTCACAGCTTGATTTATTTTTGCGCTCTACAGCACTTTGTTGATGCTTAGTTTAGCACGGAGCACTTTATAAGAAAAAGGTCCAGTGTGGAATTAATTACCTTTGGGACAATATATTTATCATTTTTTTCATCAAGTATATCTGTTTACGAAGTAGATTTGTTTTCATGGACTATATATTTAACTGATTAGTATTATATACTGTATGCGCTGTGGTATAATATGTAAAGGAATGTTTCGAGCAGCAGCAACAGGGTTTGATCACAAATCCTTAGTACAAGTTTTTTATGGTTACAATGACTTCTTGATGTTTATGTGTGTGTGTGGGAATGAGGGGAAGGGGGAGCAGTTGATGGGGATGGGGGCATGAGGTAGATGGCCTAGGGAAGAAAACCATGTAAAGCTGGCTTTACACTGGTCAGCCAGTTCAGCAGCGTCCAGCTGAACTTTGATCAAGCATTTGATAAACTTTTGTCAAAGGGACATATTTTGAATTTTTTTGGAACATTTTGGGAAAATTTTCCTTGATCAGCTAATTAGCAATCTATGTCTCTGTCATATTATAATATATAGGTTAGGACCTATTGGTCTTTTCTGTCAAATTCTCCATGCCTATCAGCATTTATGTACACTGAGCCATGCAGCTCAGCGTACATTTACGACACCGTGCTGTGCTGTGATTTTGTGACTCCCATGAACATGGGTCATCATAGTCCAGCCAATCAAGCTGCTGAAGAATCTAAATCTGGTAGGAAGCACAGGAGAATATGGACAGTTGAGATTGTTGACACCATAGTGCTGGAGGAGATTGCTTAGCAGGTAAACCTGTCATAATGTATTTTTATACTCTGCATAATACAACATTAAGGCATAAAGCTCCTGGGGGTCATGTTTAAAATGTTTTTATGCAGAGGTATAATTCAACTATATGAACAACAATATCTCTCTTGCGCTCGAGTGGTATGTGGGAAGGTGAATCTTCTAGGCGGTTTTATGACACAAATGAAGTGGTCTTGCTGCCCCCCTCAGGACCAAGGGTATCCAAAAGGCACTACAAGAAAACAACAAGAGAAGGGCGCACCGACCTTGTGCATTACCACTTAAAAGTTTATTTAAAATCAAAGAAGGGTAGCGTACAATATACTCACAAACGTAGCATATGAACAAGCATATAGGAAATGGGCACCGCTCGCTTACGCGTTTCAAGGGAGGACCCTCTTCCTCAGAGCCAGAGTGGCGATTTTGGCTCTGAGGAAGAGGGTCCTCCCTCGAAACGCGTAAGCCACATCAGATTTTGAGGACGCCATCACGCTATCCAGCAGTAGAGAAGTGTCCTGGAAGCAAGCGGTGCCCATTTCCTATATGCTTGTTCATATGCAACGTTTGTGAGTATATTGTACGCTACCCTTCTTTGATTTTAATAGACTTTTAAGTGGTAATGCACAAGGTCGGTGTGCCCTTCTCTTGTTGTTTTCTTATAATTCAACTATAACCTGACCATATACAGGTAGATTTTTGTTCAAATGTTTGTAGAATAATCGTTCATTAGAACATTCCTTCTTGTTGTCAGCTAATTTGACCAAAAGCCCTTAAAAGTTTGTCTAGACCTGCTATGTGATTGGAATATGAGACAAATTTAACAGGGTTCCTTACAATATATATGATTTTGCCCAAATAAAAACCACAATAAGAGCTAGAAGTTCATTCGAAAAAAATTTCCATCCTGCTTTTTTACATTTTCTTGTTGTTACGGTCACAAACAGTCATCTATTTTACCACTAACTATTATAAAATTGAGCAAACAGTCCAAGAAAGAACATGATCAAACAAAATTCTACTGGTATATGACCAGCTTTACTAAATACCTTAGGCCCCCCAATGCTTGCGCTGTCTGGTTTGACCTCCCTAATGGCTGTATCAGATCTGTTCACCTTTCAAACTTCGTATGAAGGTCTGTAAGGTCCTTTGTAGTGTAGACTGATGTTTTCAAGAGGAATGAATGGCTTTCCTTGTTTGTACTGATGTACCACCTTTGCAAACACCTGTTTCTTCTTCTAAGCACGTTTGGGCCTCATCTGGTGAGCCTATGGTCAGTGGGATAAGGAATAGTCCTCTGTCATTGGTATTAGTTGGAGGTTTTGTTCTTGTAACACATTTCTTGTCCCCTAAACCTTAGTCAAATATTTCTGAAAATATCACAAAAATAGACCAGACAAGTGACTGACTGTGTAACATTTTGCAGTTGGCATTCATTACCAGCATCTCTCTGGACCAAAAACAAACTTATAATCAGTATCTGGTATTCACCAGCATCTGCTAGACCATGATATGTTTGTGTTCTTACATAGAGAATTAGGTGTTTATCATGTCTACTTTAGAATCATAAAATTGCATTTCTGTATCTGAACACACAGGACTTTTCCCTGTTCACAAAGCAAGAGGCAATCAGATCTAAAAACCGAGGAGAGAATGCATAAGTACAGATGTGAGGAGGCATACAATTTATGCATTCGCTGGTAGATGTTTATCCGCCAATATTTTAAAATCAGTGCAGGAAAACAGTTCTGAATTACAAGTTTCCTTATATAAAATACGGTAACTATAACAGTCCTATATGTGTAGAAAATGTATATGTGGTATGGTATTTACATTTACTCCAATGAATATAAAGGAAATCTGTTGAGTATTTTTAGGTACACAATTTGAGTTATGGTTAAAGTAGATTTAAATTCTAAGTAAAATACAATTAGTTTGCAATAGCACAGTGAATAATAACTAAAATAATTGAAGTTTGAATTGCAGAATTTAGGGGAGAGCAGTTGGGGGGGGGGGGTTAAAATGCAGTTTAAAATGTTACTAAACCCAGGAGCCGACATTCACTTTATCTGGTCTCCCACAATACACAGAACATAGAAATGTAATAGTTTAGTAAATATAAACTGCTAAATACCTTTTCTCATCAGCAGCTAGAGCAGTCTTGTGATTTCTATCGGTGTCTGGTTAAAGCTTGTAGAAGGAGTTTAAATTTTTACTGTCTGACTGTCCTATCAGGCTGCCGAATCTGTCATTTAGTCCGTTCCTTCGTTTTTTGTCCAGTTAATGGGCACTAATAGAAAATCAGTTTTAACTTTTCGGGGCTGAAAAATTGAAGGAACAGTTTTGAAAATCCTACCGAACGAATGATAAATTGAAAGGTTAACTTCTTTACATCCGCGCTATAGCGCAGACTCAAATTTCCGGGAGGCCATTTTTAAACGGCCTTCCAGAGACAGGCTCCCCGCGCGCTCCCGCGAGCACGCATCGGGGAAAATCTGTGTCGGCCGTGTCCCTTGGACACAGCCAATCACAGATCGTGGTAAATGGCCAATCACAGCGGCCATTTACCACGTGATAGGCCCATGCAATGAGAGATTATCTCATATGTAAACATAGGAGATCATCTCTCATCGCCAGCGCTCCTTCCTCACATAGAGACTGCAGTGTGAGGAAGGAGCAGAGCCGATCAGCCGTCGGGGACACAGAGGAATGTAATCAGGGCACTGATCACCAGTGCCCTGATTACACAAGGTAAATAAAACACACTAAGTGCCCACTATCAGTGCCCACAGTGCCCGCCATCAGTGCCCACAATCAGTGCCCATAGTGCTGCCAGTCAGTGCCCATCAGTGCCTGCTCATCTAGGCACTTATGAGCACTGACTGGCAGCACTATGGGCACTGAGTGTGGGCACTGATGGTGCTGCCCATCAGTGCTCATCAGTGCCGCCCATCAGTGCTCATCAGTGCCACCCGTCAGTGTCCATCAGTGCCACCCGCCAGTGCCCATCAGTGCCGTCTATCAGTGCCCATCAGTGACGCCCATCAGTGCCGCCTCTCAGTGCCCATCAGTGCCACCTCTCAGTGCCCAGCAGTGCCACCTCTCAGTGCCCATCAGTGCCACCTATCAGTGCTCATCAGTGCCGCCTATCAGTGCTCATCAGTGTTGCCTATCAGTGCTCATCAGTGCCGTCCCTTAAGTGCTCATCAGTGCCACCCGTCAGTGTCCATCAGTGCCACCCGCCAGTGCCCATCAGTTCTGTCTATCAGTGCCCATCAGTGCCGCCCGTCAGTGCTGCCTCTCAGTGCCCAGCAGTGCCACCTCTCAGTGCCCAGCAGTGCCACCCCTCAGTGCTCATCAGTGCCGCCTATCAGTGCTCATCAGTGCCGCCTATCAGTGCTCATCAGTGCCGCCTATCAGTGCCGCCTATCAGTGCTCATTAGTGCGGCATATTAGTACCTCCTCATCAGTGCCACCTCATCAGTGCCCCTAAGTGCCACCTCATCAGTGCCCATAAGTGCAGCCTATCAGTGCCCATCAGTGCCGCCTCATCAGCGCACATCAGTGAAGGAGAAAAATGTATTTATTTTCAAAATTTACTCGCAGAAAATAAGAAAAACTTTTTTTTTTCAAAATTTTCTGTCTTTTTTCTTTTTTTTGTAAAAAATAAAAAACCCAGAGATGATTAAATACCACCAAAAGAAAGCTCTATTTGTGTGAAAAAAAGGACGAAAAATTCATATGGGTTCAGTGTTGCATGACCAAGCAATTGTCATTCAAAGTGTGAGAGCGCTGAAAGCTAAAAATTGGTCTGGATGGGAAGGGGGTTTAAGTGCACAGAAGGCAAGTGGTTAATGTGTTTCTCGCCCAAACGTTAGGCATATGTAACAAAATGAACGAAAAACTGATTCATTTATGTCCATTGAATGATTTATCGTTCCAAATTCAGTCATTACATGATGGCACGATCGTCTGCTTTCACGGCTGAGTGTTCGATTTTCAAAAATGAGTTTGAACAATTTTTCGTATAGTGTATGGCCAGCATGATCCTCTGTCTGGACAGTGCTGATTGGCCCCCTGCTGATCACATGCACTCTCCCAAGAATAAAAAACTAACTGGCAATACACACCAAACTGAGCGTGTGCAGCTTGTCCCCTAGCTTCTGTTCTATCAGCAGATGGTTTGGGGACTGTGGAATAAAGGGAGGATCAGAGAAGACATGATCATACAGCCTTTTTACACAATGCAGAGGATTAACCCCTTAGGTTCCACAGCGAGTATAATAAGCATGCTTTACTGAATGTACAGACGGATTTCACTGTTGTGGTTTTAGTAACACTTTAGGCTTTTGCCTAAATTTCAGCTGGACCTTGTATGGCTATACTGCAGCACTCAACTATTTCTGTAGGTGGTATCATAGTCTTGAAGTATCCAGTCAACATAGATGGAAAGACCCAACCATTGGCTGTACTTCTGTGGATCGCAGGAGTGCAGCTTGTTCTACACATCTGTGACCCGTTTTCAGCAGACAGCGGGCCAAATCCCGCTGTCAGTTGACATCACAGACCTGGTCCAGGCTCGGGAAAGATCAGGACCATATGGTTGGGATCCACCCTCATGCCTGGACCGGCACCCAGGTCAGCCTCATCCGCTGAGAGCCTGAGCCGGCCGCCTCCGCCCCCTCTCCACAGCCTAGCTCTCCAGTGACCCTTGGGGGAGGGTGGGGGCAGAGCAAAGAGCCAATGACTGACAGTCACAAGCTCTCTGCTCAGGGAGCTGTGAGAGGTGTTTGATCGCTGCTTGGTTCTCAGCCTTAGAGTCGGCAGGGGACAAATGCAGCATCAGACCAATGCTCATCCACCGAGGTAAGTATGATTCTACAATAAAAAATATTCTTTAACTTTTCTTTTAACTGTATGTTTTTACCGCCCCCCAGCTGCAAGTGTAAATGAGCCCTTATACTTTGAAACCAGGAAGCTGCACAGGGAGAGGCTGCAAAAGTTCTGTACTGGATGGCCATCTAATTACCTCTAAGATACTGCAGGTTGATTTTACACAAACTGCCATTGCTGACCTTCTGAAAATGCTAGTTGCCTGGCTCTCTCTGGATGCAGTTTTCTAGTTACAGATACATTATTGTTATGCAGTTAATAAAGTCAGAATCAGAACTTCTGATCGGCCCTATTTGTCCAAAGCCAATGAATCAGTAACCATTGAAGCCATAGAACCAGATAGTCAGCCAGCTTGTATTTGCCACAGGAGTTATCCATGGAAGCCTATATGTTTCAATAAGCATGGGTTTTCTCTAAGTTATCTGAGATAATTTTTTCTCACCTTTGTTAGTTACAAATAAAATGTAGCCAAAGTTGTGATTTTAATTTTGTAACTGAAAAGAGTGCCTCCAATTCTGAAAAAGCAGGCAATAATTGAAATAGTTATCTGCATAGACTAAAACATGCTATTAGATTTTAATGAAGTATAAAAAAAAAAAAAAAACAATTTGAATTCTAAATAAAAATTGATGACATTTTCACTAAACTGCCAAAGGCAATCAAGGAAATTTGTAGAGCTTCCAGTTTGATATCATAATATTTTATTCAGTGTTTATGTGGAAATTCCTCCCCCCCCCAACCTGTGTAATTAACCTGCCGATGACACTGCTTGTTGCACTTTGGCTGACTCAGGAATCTGCCGTTTTGTTTTATTTAAGATTCAGGCGTCATTTTCACTGCATTTGCCTAATTTGCCTTGTTAATTCTGGATAAACAAATACAGTGCCATTTTCATTCAATCACCGCGAGTGTTTAGCTGTGAAATCATTTTAGTAATTAAATTCTGGCGGGTGTAACATGTCAGGTCTCCTGCTTTCAAAGCAAACTTGCGGCGAGGAGTGAACATCAGAATGCACTTTCTATTGGCGCCGACATTAATGGAATTCATCGGGGGGGGGGGGGGGGGGACTTGGCAGTAGCTGAACATTATACAGTCCTATGATTTGTGAAATTCAAGCATAGAAATGAAAAAGATTGCTCTCTTTGTCATCTTTTCAAGGGGCTTAATTGAGCGTTTCACTTTCCCATGACTGTGTAAATGGTAAGACGTGTATATGCAACACACAGTGAAAATTGGTAATAGTGTTTTTGAAAAGTAATACACTATGACTATTTTACAATGTATAGAAAAAAACCTAAAAATGCAACTACACTGTTTTCACTGTCAAAATATATGTAACAGTGATGACCTCAGGCGTGTTCAGGATCCTAGACCCAAACCATCTGAGCAATCCCACCAGGAAGCAGACACTGCACACCGCCAATCATAGGCAGTGAGGCATTTCCCGGTCTGGGAAGTTGCGGACCAGCAAATGTCTCACTACATGTGATTAGCGGTGTTCAGTGTCTGCTTCCTGGTGGGATTGCTCAGGTGGGTTGGGATGTCGATCCCGAACATACCTGAGCCCATCACTAATGTGTAATCCTCTTCAGGCACTTTATGATTCACACATCCTACTGCACTGCATATTCTAAAGCAGGGGTCTCCAAACTTTCTAAACAAAGGGCCAGTTTACAGTCCTCAGACTTTAGGGGGCCAGACTATGGCATGTGAGAGTAGAAAATGCCCCAGCATCAATGGGATTAAGCAATGCCTCGGGCTTGGTGGTCAGTGGGAATTAAAAAAAAATACATAGAGACTGTGGTCAATAGGATAAGGAATAATGCCCTATTGGTATTAGTGGGACATATAGTGCTCCATTGTTCATATAACTGGAGTGCCCTACTGTTGGTATGAGTGGAAGGCATAGTGCCCCATCATTAGTGTCAGTGAGAGCAATAATGCCCCATTGTTGATATCAGTGGTAGTAATAGTGCCCCATCATTAGTGTCAGTGATAGGAATGATGCTCCATTGTTTGTATCAGTGGGAGTAATAGTGACCCATCGTTGATGTCAACGGAAGGAATAATGCTCCCCTGTTGGTGTTAGCAGGAATGGTGTCTCATTGCTGATGTCAGTGGGAGGGATAGTGCTTCATATCAGTGGGAGGAATTGTGCCCCCCAAGTAAAGACAAGCAAAGGCCCCATTCGGCCCCTGGTTTGCAGTTTGGAGAACACTGGCCTAAAGTATGACAACACCACAGGGCGTTTGCAACTATGCCCCATCCTGTGCAGCGCTCAAACATAAAACCAAAGGACAATACAACTAAAACCAAATTACCCTGCGCTTGCCAAAAAAATTAAAATAAAGAAATGTGAGAAATAAAATATATATGAAAAACCTAATATATATATGTGCTGCTGCTAGCACCTGTCATGTGTTCCCACACCCGCAAGAGTTTATAATACCAAAAAGTGCAGCACAACAATGTAAATCACTAAAATCAATGCAGAAAAAACAAAAATCATTGCTGAAAAGTTCATCCATATAAGGGGTCCATAAATATCTGAAATCAAACGTGCTTTCAGGAACATGTTGGCCATAGCAAAGCCAAAGCTCTGAGGCAAAGGCACAGGCACGGCCCTGCAGGTGCCTGTCTTATCAGGCACAGGTGCACGAATATGCGCATGCGCACAAACACGTTTTCCATTGACACTGGTGCCAAATGGCCTATATAAGGGCAGCAGCTGTACTAGTCCATTGCTGTCTGATCTGCAGCTTTACCCGTGTTCCTGTTCCCTGTGTTTTGATTGCTGTGTTTGACCCGGCTTATCCTGACCAGGCTTGAACTCTATCTGTCCTGACCTCAGCTTGTGTTTGTTTATCTCTACACATCTGCCTTATACAGTATCCTGTTGCCAATCACTGCCTGCATCCTGACCATTCTCTGCCTGTCGTTTATGTTTTTACCTGATCGTTCATTGGTGACCAGGCTTGTCTGACCCTGCATCCAGTTATCCGTCTGTCCTGCTCTGCTTTGTGTCTGGTTACACTGGTCCTCCATCTTCTGTGTGCTGCCAGTCTTGCTGCATCTGCTACTAGCTGCTGCCCATCAGCCTGGGATCTGCTGTTCCTGCTGCCATCCGCTGCTTCAGCTATCCAGCCCAACTCTGGTGATGCACCTGCCACGTGCCTCTGTGTCCAACACAAAATCTTAAAAGCACTCTTACCTTACCGCGCTCTCATGGCCACTGTCACAACATCGGTGGCCTTTAAGCCAGAGCTGTACGAGAGGTCTCCTTCTACATATCAAGCTCTGCCACAAGGTACATGACACGTGCTTCATAGTGTTCATTCTGTGATTATCATATACTCAGTGGCGTATTTAGGTTTTGTGCTGCCCTAGGCCTGATTAAACTTGTGCTCCCCCTAATTTAAATATGACCCACCCTTCCTGCAAATGCAGCACCCCTTCCTGTTTGACTCATCCTGCCTCAGTGGCCAACAGTGCAGCTTATCGGTGCCGCCTCATCATTGGCCATCAGCACAGCCTCATCAGTGGCCATCAGGGCAGCCTATTAGTGCATCACCATCAGTGAAGCTTATCAGTGCCACCTCATACCCATCAGTGCAGCATATCAGTGCAGCCTCATTAGTGCCCGTCAGTGCAGTTTCAGTACCCACCATTGCAGCCTCATCAGTGCCCATCAGTGCAGCCCCATCACTTCCACCTCATCAGTGCAGCTTTATCAGTTCCACCTCATCAGTGGCCACCAGTGCAGCCTTATCAGTTCCAACTCATCAGTGGCCATCAGTGCAGCCTTATCAGTGCCCATTATTACAGCCTTATGTCACTGGATTAGTAAGATTACTCCTTTCTTTTAAGATATTTGGACTTGTGTTTGCTGCCACTGAATGTAATCATAGGATTATTTCACTTATTTGTAAATTGACTAGGAAGTCCATAGTCAGACAAATAAGTGAAATAATCAATGGCAGCAAAAATAAGTCCAAATATCTTATAAGATTGGAGTAATCTTATCAACCTAGTGACATATTGCGATAGCCTTAATTGTATATGATGCAACTCAATATGCTCGCTGATGGACAAGGATGTTTAAAGAAATTAAATTATATTATTGACATGATGCTTGCCATACCTGGGGGACATGATGCTTGCCATACCTGAGTAGGGTAGGCGGAACATTGGGCTGCAGTGCCACGCTTATTAGCATTGGTTGCCATTGGGCCAGTTGTATTAAGTGTGGTCGGCGGCCTGCGGTCTGTTTGCGAATGTCCTCACCGTCTGTTATTATACCCGGGAGGTAGCAGTGTGACTGCTTTATGGGGATGCCAGACTGATTTGCCTCTGCCCTTTGGCCCAATTCGCCCCATAGGACTGGCACTATACGAAAAGTGTAGCGCAAGCCGGTGGGGACCCTTTTCGTGCGTGAGTCAGGAGGGGGCTGTGTTTTTTTTTTTGTGGGGTACAGCTTTTTTGCTGCCCCCCTGCAAAATGCCGCCCTAGGCCTGGGCCTTGTTGGCCTAGGCCAAGATACAGCACTGCATATACTGTAAATAATCCATAAATGATTGGCTTTACATGAAAACGGTAGGAAAAGCCAAATTAGGGAAGTAATGAGACCACGTGACAAAACATGTCAGGAAGCGGCGCTTATGACATCATTACGCCTGGAAGTCCGGTAGCGGCCATTTTACATGTTATTTCCATGGAAGTTTATCCTTGAGGGGGCAACTTAATTTTCACTTGCTATATGGGCTAAATCCTGGGACTTAGGATGAATGGATGATCTGCAAGAGGCACTTCTTAAGTATGCCACGCAATCATTACCCCGAATTTGGAAATGCATTATAGACCTTGCCTGTGCATAGGTCAATTTGGGAGGTAAGAGGCTACAGTGATAGGTGGCGGGCACTGCGGTTAAGCACTATCTTTTCCATTTTAAGTGGATCACAGAATGAACACTATGAAGCACATTTGATTTCAGTTAATTATGGACTTCATATATGGATGAACTTTTCACTGATGATTTTAGTTTTTTCTGCATTTATTATAGTGATTTATTTTGTTGCACTGCACTATTTGGTATTATAAAACCTAAGGTAAAAGCCTGGTGGTTCAAAGACAAGCTGTTTGATTCCACCCATAGTAATTTTCTCAAAAAATATGGGATAGGTATTAATATTTGGGTTCTTTTTGGTGCTACTAATTCTGGTAGTCATAGTGTATCTGAGTTTTGAGCTCTATACATAACAGAACAAGAGCTGGAACTCATAAGTAGAACATAAGATCCTTGCTCATAAGCAAAACCAGTGATGAGGTTTTGAAGATTGTTTGTATCAAAATCTTAACGGTGTAAATTAAAGCGGAGTTCCGGCCACGGGGGTGAAATTTAGATAAAAATACCCCCGGGACAGTCAGGGCTAGTCCATTCCACAATGGATAGCCTCTGTACTGTCCTGGGTCGCACTTACCTTTTAGAAGAAATACTTATCTTGAAAATTTCTCCAGCGCTGCCATCTCGCATGTGGGCAGCTGAAGCCAGCGCGTCCTCTTCTGCGTCCTCTTCCGTGTCCTCTTCTCCCAGAATGCACCTGCACCGGCCCCGCTTGTCACTTCCGGAGCGGGCGCGTCATCCCTCCACAGCTTCTGGGCATGCCCAGAAGCTTTTTAGCAGGGAATGAGGCACCTGACCGGAATTGACGAGCGGGGCCGGTGCAGGCGCATTGATTCCTGGGAGCAATGACGTTCAGCTCCCAGGAATCAATGCAAAGAGGAAGTGACGGCGCGGGCCACGGCCGCAGAGGGAGTAAGTGGAAGAAAGGTGAGTATATTTTTATTCAATAACAAGGTAAGTAAACAAAAAAAAAAATCGTAACTATCCATTTTTTTTTCTCAGGTGACCAAGAGCAAGCGGATGGCCCAAAATCGATTATGATTACTCCGCTTTAAGTAATATGTGGTGGTCAAACTTTTACAATCAATTGGCAAGTCTGAGTGGGTGGCAGCCCACTGTGACCTGTAAGGTATAACAGGATCCATCATCTGATGTGGCATACTTAAGGTGATCCATCGATGTAAGGGGTATGGTCTACATTTTTTATCCAAGCAGGAGAAATAAATTTTTCTGTTTTAATGCTGTTTGCTTACATGTATGTATCACTCTGCAACTTCTATTTTTGTAATTTTTTTTAAACTGTCTTTGCATGGCCCACCTAGGAATATTAAATCATGTAAGGAAGAAATATAAATAAAGAAGAAATAGGAGAAGCATTCTGCTGGTCTAAGTGCTGGTCCGGCAAAGAATATTTGATTATTACACAATATATGGTAAGAGAATATATAGTAAGGCCAAGTCTACAGTGCCCAATAGAAAAGCTTGGGTTTGGGTGGGCTGTCCAGTGTTATTTGAATTCTGGTTCTAAAAAAATAAATGTGATGGTAAGGCTCCCTGGAAATGAAACTGCTTTCCAAATATTTCAGTTACTTAATGCGCAAGAATACTTGTAATAAAAATGTAAATATGAGCAAAGGAGGAATGGAAGCCAATCAACTGTGTTGCATGTAAAACTGTGAATGTGTGGACAAGGAACATGCTGATAAGATGATCAACTAAGGGGATGACTTTATCATTCTACTGCTGCTACGTCATTGTCCAGTCCATAAGCTGGGTGTAGAAAATGGACACAACTGTAATTGTTGAAGTTTATTTTTTTTGGAACACATTAGGTATATGTAATGGTAAGTATAACATTACCTGTAGGTGTGTCAGGGCCTGGATTTGTCTGGCAATGACTCTTCTTACTGAGCTACCTCAGATGCTGGACAGCACCCTCTCTGATCTATTAAACTACCCTGCCTTGTGCCTTGATCTCTGCTGAATCGTAAACTCTGTGCTCCTCCCATGAACTTCCTGATTTAAGCAATGTCTCTGCACTTCCTGTTTGCCAGATTATTGTGCTCTCTTCAGCCAGTATCTCGCTCTCATCTTCCCTGCTACTGTCCATATTGTGCTACCACTCGTTGTCAACCCTTGGCTTGTTCCTCGACTACACTCCTGCCTGATCCCAACTAGAAACTAATCGTTACTGACCTTTGGCTTGTTTTACTGACTATGCTATCCACCAGGATGACTGCCTGTGTAACTATCCTACTGGTCGGTTGTAGTTCCACTACTGCTATAGAAATTGGTCTTTGAGCCTGACCCCTGATCGTGACAAGGTGGCTACTTCTTTTACAAATCCTTCCTGTTGCTCGCCCTCCTTCAAAGCCACTATACACAATCCTGAGTATCTGTCTTCTGGCTCAGTGAAGATTAACAGCAGTTTCTCACTTGCCCCTTCTGCCCTCACTACCATTTAGAGAGCTCATATTACTATTCTCCCACAATGCATCATGTGCATTGAAGGGGCAGGAGAGATCTTTCTCTCTCATTCAACCGCTCTTCCATCCATCCAGGAGTTATGTGAATGGCAGAGAAGGCAGAAGTATGCAAGCACTACTGATAACCTTTACAATGCCAGAATGAAGACACACAGGAAAGTGTCCAGGGGTTCTAAAGAAGGCACACCATGGGGGGCATGGCAACCGCCTAGAATGCCTGGAGCTCTTCATGCTCGCTGAGGAATAACTGCCATAAAAGAGCCCTAGAAACCTACCAGCATCCACGTCTGCTACCTGCAGGCATAGGAAGTGTATCCGACCATGCCCTAAAGGAAGAGAGAGCCACTGCAACCCCATAAGTTATCGGGTTTCTTCCCGACAATGTCCCAAGGGCTACAACAGTTCCTGCAATTCCCACAATTTGGCTCCTGCACCAGCGCCATCTTTCTGTGCCCTACCTGCATTAAACAACACAGCATCTGACTCAAAGGCTTCCTCTCCTACACTAAACAGCCCAGCTTAATTGAAGCACCACAGAGAGACCCCATATCAATGTGAGGAGAAATTGCAAGGAAAGGCAGGCTCCAAGGCATGCACAGCTCCACTGACTCCCACTGTAGACCCTATTGTGGCATTCCTTACTACAGGTCCGCCAGTGTCAGATACAATGCTCAAAGACATGCTCCTCTCAAGTAGAGCCTCATTGCAAGCTGACATAATGACATGCATCAAGAAGGCACACCAGGGAAGATTTGTTGCAGAAAAGGAGGTTTGGGAACTCACAGAGGGCATTGCAAGGAGTCAGAAAAACATGGTAAAAAAACTGTGTCATGCAAAATAGATTATTTGGTCATTAAGCAATAAGTGTGTATGGATTATTTTTGGAAAATAAGAATATTGTTTAGTGTCATTTCAACTGTAACTGACTTTATCCATCTCATTGCACTGTGATATGGCGCTGTATAAATCACAGGCCTGGATGAACAGGAACACAAATGCTTTGGGAGGTAAAGCAGCTTCCTTAAATGTATTTTATGTGCGTATTTATCCTTTTGCCTGAAATTTGAAAAGAAACTTGTACTTAAAGGCCTCATGCACACAGGACTTTATTTTAACTGTCCTAGAAGCCAGCAGCGTTTTTGCAAAAAAAAAAAAAATGCCTGACGCTTGTAAAAGTGTCTAAAGCTTTTACAAGCTTTTAGGAGCTTTTACAGACTTCAGATTTCTATTTTCAAAAAAAAAAAATGACAGCTATTTTCAGCTAAAGTCAATGAGATTTGAGAATTAATTATGTTATCAGTCTGTGTGAAAGTGGCCATCTTGGTAGATGTAAGGCTGTATTTCCCCATTTCAGAGCTTCTAACAATGAGAAAAGTGAACAGCACAGTGGTAATATTGCTAAATCTAAATAACAATTTCAAAGACTAGCAGTCAGAGGCAGCAGTGCCCTAGTTCCCACACTGCCAATTTACAACTATGGAGCTGTAGGCACAGACCGGTATTGCCTAAGCACACTCACTGGAATTGCACTGGTATTTTGTAGGAGGCATTCAACAAAATACGCTACAGTTCAGACACAACTAATATTTCTAAATGTTTTCTTCACTTTTTGAGTTCAGCTCCACTTTCAGGAGAAGGTTTGCAGCCTTGAATAAATAAAAAGATGTTTAAGCTTAGCCTAAATGCAAAATGACTCTTCGTAGTTTGCATATTTGATATGCAACCTGTTTTACAGCCTACAGTCATCTTAACCTGCATTTATCCAGGGTTAGCAGTTGTCTTTAAGTAGATAAGTGTTTAGTTTGGTAACTGCATACTTCAGTACATAGACTAATGCTCACTCTAGCAGGAAATTAGTCAACACATCTCATTATTTTCTCTAATTAAAATGCAAAAAATGAGCAGGCATTAAGGGTTTAAAAGCAGAAGCATATCTTATTTAAAAAAATATGCCTGGTTTATACATTGCCACAGGCAGTTCATTATGTGTCTATGCCTAATTATTCTCTATCTTTCTCATCACTGGACATCTATCTATTCCTGATGGGCCATCCTGAGTTTTTTTTAAATAATCACAGTGTATTTATAGCAAGAGAACAGCATCCTTATCAAGAAAGTTCAGTTTAAAGGAAAATAACTCAAATTGAAGCTGTTTTTTTAAAACATCGGTTTCAGGACAGTGATGTCATAGTGAATGGATTCAGCAATACTGTCCCACACCTATCGTGTTTCAGAATCTAGAAAATAGCAGCCTTTATTTGTGGTTATATATTTATAAATCCAATGGCAGATAATTCAGCAAACAGCCCACATGTGGACGTATGAGTGAAGAAAAGACTAGTGCGCTAAAATTAGATATACATAAACAAGCATAATAAATTACGACAGTAGTTTGACACGCAAAAAATATGTTCCTTGAAAATAGTCCATAAACCACAAAAGTGCAAGAAAATGAACCACAAATGGTGCCTTAAAAACAGAGTGCAAAAAATGTTCAAAACGGATACAATAAAAAGTCAGTAGTAAACAATGTGGTGACAATGGGGCCTTAAAGGTGAAATCCAACGAACGATTCCTTGTTGTTGAGTGAATTCACACAACTTGTATTGTCAAGTGCTGCATGCAACTCCACCGTGATCAGACAAAGGAATGGATGGCTGCTTACCAGAGAGACTTAAGTGGGGTACACACTAGTAGAAAATCTGCCGAAAATTCCAGTCTGAGGTAAAATCGTACGATTTTCGGCTAGTGTGTACACAACTTTCAGCAGCTGATGCCGACATTTTCAACAAAAAAAAAAATGGAAGGACAAACACCAACATTTTTATCGTCCATCCCCAGATGACCAATTTTCGTTTAATGTGTATGCAGTATGTCCGCGAAAAATCGGATAGGAAAGACCGCGCATGATCTGAAGTTGCTGACTACCCGGAAGTCTAGGAACAAATTTCCCAAAAAAAAAAGAAAATCAGACGAGAAATTTCGTGAACATTTATGCACTGTCAACTAAAAACGGTTATGAGCGCTGAGCAAGAGAGAGAAAAATCGGAGGATATTTTGTCCGATTTCTGTCAAGTGTGTACAGGCCTATAGACACAAAGCCTGTTGTTATCATACACTTTAAGGTTTGAAAATTGCCCAGCAGAAGATAAAATCTCTTAAGGTAACTGCACATCGTGGATCAAGATCCTCTGTGTACATTTAGGGCTTTCCAGAACTCATATGCAAATTAATGGAAAGGCTAATAGTGCATTACCTCTAAAAACGTCTTTTATTTAATAAAACAGTTGCACTTACACGTATACTGTGCACACTCGTTAATGCTGTCCTTTGCCTACATACATGTAAGTGCAACTGTTTTATTCAATAAAATATGTTTTTAGAGGTAATGCAATATTAACCTTTCCATTCATTTCCATATGAGTTCCGGAAAGCCATGAATGTACACAAAGTATCTCGATCCACGGATTGCTGCTCCCTAAAGAGATTTTATTATCTGCTGGGGCCGTTTTCAGATCTTAAAGTGTATGATAACAACAGGCTTTCTGTCCGTCTCTCTGGTAAGCAGCCATCCATTCCTTAGTCTGATCACGGTGGAGTTGCATGCAGCACTTGACAATACAAGTTGTGTGAATTCACTCAACAACAAGGAATCGTTCATTGGATTTAACCTTTAAGGCTCAATTGTCACCACATTGTTTATTAGTGACTTTTTATTGTATCCGTTTTGAACATTTTTTGCACTCTGTTTTTAAGGCACCATTTGTGGTTCATTTTCTTGCACTTTTGTGGTTTATGGACTATTTTCAAGGAACATATTTTTTGCGTGTCACACTACTGTCATAATTTATTATGTTTGTTTATGTATATCTAATTTTAGCGCACTAGTCTTTTCTTCACTCATCCATTTTTTCTCCCAATGTTCAGGGAGTTCTAGGTGCTGCTAATTGATCATTAGGCTAGCACATACTTTCCATCATTTACACATATGTGGATGTAAGCTTCAGCATTTCCTCACCAAATGTTATTTTTGGAAACAGAACAATCTTCACTTGCAGGGCTATAGCAAACACAACAAAACATTGTGGTCCTCTGACAAGTACATCCCAAATAATTTTCTGTCCACACATCCACAGAAGGCACCACTCGTGCTATGCTTGCTCCAGTTGTGGCTTCCCAGCCTTGTAGATATTCTAAGTGTACAGAAAACAGAAAAGCACCTCTAAGTTAATACTTTATTGAAAAGGAAAACAAAGTATCAATCCAAAAAGTCTCACGCTGACATAATCTAGAAAACTGATCTTTTTTGGACAAATCTTTGCATATAGACTCTATGAACCACACCTGGAGGCCCACGGTGGATTTACTGTAGACTTCCCGGAAGTGTCGCGGTACGCTATGTTGGTCACAACCCACTTCTACAAGACAAAGAAGGAATCGGATATGATTTCCCTTTATGAGTAAAGCATTTTTCCGCATGTTTAACAAAATTGCACATTTTACATAATGCTTTGCGACAGGTGTACATCCCTTTAAGGGGAAAAAGGCATAATGGGTTGTTGGTACCTTTAGAGCTCTTAAATTTGCTTGGTGTGATTTTATTTTTGAGGGTAGGGGCCTTCCTATAGGGCCTTAGGCTTATCCAAAATAACAGAATTGAAGTGTTGATCTTGATTGAGAATGTCCCAGTGTTTGCACAGAATTGAATAGATCAATTTGTCATTGCAATAGCAACCAGTTAGGTTGTTGTTGTTTTTTTTTCCCCCATTTACTATGGATTTAATTAGCAAGATTGAATTTCATCAATATGACACAGTATACATGTTGTATACAATTTTTCCCCAAGACTTTTTCTCTAATGCATCCACTCCCCAATGATCAGACCACTATACTCTTTGTGGCATGTTCAAAGTCTAGAAAGACTTACCAACTCAGCCAATGCCCAATGGTGGAAAAAATTCTTTCTCAAAAAATACATAGCAGAAAAGATTTCTCCCAGTGGACTCAGACCAACCAAAACTTGGTCCTTTGTTCATCCCACCCATTTGAAAGAGTGGCAGAATATAGCAGAATTCTGCACTTCCAAATGGTTAGGGGTCCTTATTCAGCAGAGGAAAATTAAATAGGACTCCCTAGTACACAACATTCAAATACTAGTTCAAGAAGTCATAGAATTCCACACAAAGATTCCTAATTCTTGGCTAGATACATTGAAAAAGAATACCAAGAAAAAAGAAGATTTCCTAATCCAGTCTAAATTAGGTAAGTTTGAACGTGACTTGATTGACTACCGCAATAATTAAATCTTCGCATGGAAACGTCAGTTCCCCCCAGACCCACAGGCCCCTTACATAGTTATTCCAAATCTCTCATATCATCCTCCAAGTTTGACTAAGGACACATGAATGGTCCTGCCATCACACGGCAATCAAAAAACAACAGCATTCGGAATCAGATAGTACAAAATCACAAGAATAACAATAAAAAAATCTCCACCACTGACCGGTCCAAAATAGCATACCATAATAAGCCCAATGATACATGTATCAATTCTTGTGTAGGTGTGTGATTCCTAAAGAACTTTTCAGTTCGGTTTAGCCATCATCCCGTGTGAGATTTTGCATATGGGGTTGGTGCCTCAGGTCAAAATTGGGACTTTATGGGCTTAATATATATATATTGATGGAAAGTATCAATTTTTCATAAAAGATAATTTATTATATGTATTGCCACATATAATATTTACATAAACATTTCAATATCAGTAACGTATTTCAAAAACCATATATAGTGTATGGGTTATAGACCCATTGGTGATTGTGAATAGTTAGGAAAGGTAAGAAGAAGTGACAATGTGGTAGGGTGACAATCACTGTCTCTCTATTGTTCCACGCTTGGGTAAAGCGTCGGATCCATAGGGAGGGTGTTCAGTATCCTACGCGTTTCAGCCATGGAGGCCTTTATCAAGGGAGGTATGTCACCACATCTGAAATATAGTAAGTCAATAGTTGAGTATATATTATTTGAACCAATCGGAATGTTTGTTTTCCTTTGGTCATATAATAAAAGAACGTACTTGTTGGGGAAAAGATTCTGCCTCTGGTTCCTGCCTCAAGTCCTTGTCTAATCACATAAGAATCGTGTTGCCGTTGCTGCTGGAGTATAAATGTGGGGAGTATAAATTCCTTTTTAAGTGTATGAGAGTTTTTAATGCATTTCACATATATTGAGTACTTACTTGATCAATTCATATATTTCTTTTGGCCAAGGGAGGGAAGATAGTACTGTCCCGAGTCTGGTCCAATCTGAATTGAAGTGTAAGTGTGTTTTAGTTTTTTGTACTATATATATTCACATTTAGTGTCTCTGATTTTTTCCTTTGGTATTTCCACTTACTTGTATGTACATGTATTTTCCAGAATAGCCACCAGGTGGCGCTGTGGTATTGACTATCCCCTTCTATTCTATCTAAATAGATAGAGAGGGGACAGTATCAGTATATTTTGTAAGTAATCCAGTACCAACAATGCTCGAGGGTAGCATTGTGGTTACTTACATTTAGTTGGTAATAAGGTCCAAGGTGTTGTTCCAGGCAGCAGGGTCCGGGCGTCCTCACTATCCCTCAGGTCCGAGGGAAGTGGCGCCCTGTTTGATTCCCGGCCTTTTTATATGCCTCGGTGCGCATGCGCAGATGGGCGCAATGACGTTGCTTCCGGGTTTTCGGTGATGATGCGGCGCGGGTGCGCGCGCATCCTGTCACCGTATTGCGAGGCTATTCAGAGCGGCCGCCGACACAGGAAAGGAGGCTAATCCCTGGGAGGGGATTTTGCAGTTAGGTTGGAATTACTGCTGGCCTCTTGGGACCCCGGTTATTGGGTAATACCGGGGTTGCCTGTGCCGGATGTGAAGAGTAGGAAGGTGGCGATCACCAGAGTTTTGGATCTTTTCCCACATTGGAGTAAATGCAATATACAAATAAAAATAAGAATAAATTATATAATAAGAGTTTTACAGTTTTCTTTTTCTGGCGAATCCAAGGATCGTCTTGACAGTAATAATATATTTATATTTTTGCACAGCAATTGAATATTTGACAGGTAGGTATCGGGTCAACTAGGGGGGAGCTTTCTATGGCACCGGTATGGGACCCCGATTTGAGCTGGGTATTATATATACCCCTGGTGTGTGTAAAAACAGTTGGAGGTGGTGATAGTCAAATTTTTTTGTTTTTTTGGGTTTATTTGGGGATCCATGATAGTTGGATTGGAGTGAGCGATTTTATTTCAAGTTTTTTTCAAGTTTTTTAGTCGGTTTTGCCCGATGAGAATCCTTCCAGGAATGGGCGATAGCTTGTGTTCTCGTTTAAACCTGGTGGTTGGGCGGCATTCAATTTTTTTGATCCATCTTAGTTCCATCTGGAGGAGGGTCTTATTCCAGTCCCCCCCTCTTACTGGAACATGTATTCTGTCTAAAATAGAAAAGGTGACTTTTGGCATCCTGTTTTTATGGTGATTTGCCACATGACGGCCTAGTGGTAGGTAAAAATTACTTATATGCATGCTATGCAAATGTTGGTTCACCCTGAGGCCAAATTCTTGCCGCGTTTTGCCGACATAGAAACTGCCACATTCGCACTCCATGAGATAAACTACGCCTTTAGTTTTGCAATTGGCGTAGTGTTTGGGAGTAAAAAGTTCTCCATTGGGTAATATTTTTTGTGTAGATTTTTTTATAACACTACACTGTGCACATGATCCGCATGGATAGGTACCCTTTATTTTGCATGGATCTCTTCTATTCTTTAGTTCACTGTGTACCAAGGATTGTTGTAGTGAGGAAGTTTTCCTATAGGTAATCATGGGGTTTTCAGAGATTAGGTCTTTGATAGTAGGATCCTCGGTAAGGATAGACCAGTTTCTTTGTAAGATATTTCTGATGGATTGGTGTTCATTTGAATATCGCATGATTATTCTCGTTGGTTGGGTGGTGGTGTCATCTTTCGAGGGATCTTTTTTGTACAGAATCTCCTGTCTGTCCATTTTTTTAACTTTGTTAAAAGCTTTTCTAAGGCATGTCTTGGTATAGCCTCGTTCTCGTAATCTGTGGTTTAGGTTATTGGCTTCTTTTTGGAATTCTGATTCGGTTGTGCAATTCCTCTTTAATCGGAGGAATTGGCTGAAAGGAATGGATTTTTTGAGGGGTTCTGGGTGAAAGCTACTGGCGTGAAGTATGGTGTTGCCGGCCGTTTCTTTTCTATATAGTGTGGTCATTATATTTCCTGTGTCATCTTTGTAGAAATATGTGTCAAGGAATGCGATTTTGTTTTTATCCTGTGTCATGGTGAAATACATGTTGTAATTGTTTCTGTTCATTCGGTCTAGGCATTTTTGATTTGGTTTTCCGGTCCATTCCATATCATGAAGACATCGTCCAAATACCTCTGCCATAACATAATGTTTTTTGTATATATTGTATTTTCCTCTGACTTCAGGAATTCTTGTTCCCAGTCACCCAGGTATATATTGGCATACGAGGGTGCACAGCTGGTACCCATCGCAACCCCGCAGACCTGTACATAATATGTTCCACAGAATGAGAATGTGTTATGTCTTAGAATGAATGACAGCATATTGAGGATAAATTCACTGAAGTTCCTGTCATGGTTGCTCTGTTGGGTGAGTGTCTTTTCTACTGCCTTTAAGCCCTTAGAGTGGGGTATGTTGTTGTATAGGCTCTCTACATCAATCGTGACCAGTGTAGCATCTTTCGGTATTGTTAGGCCTTCTAATATTTGTAGCAGATGAAGTGTATCTTTTGTGTGGGAGGCCAGTTGTGTCACATGTGGTTTGAGGTAAGCGTCAATGACCTGACTTGCTTTCTCCGTGATGTTGCCATTGCCAGAAATTATGGGACGTCCTGGTGGATCAGTTGCATTTTTATGAATTTTTGGTAATGAATAAAAAGTGGGGGTCCATGTATCAATTCTGCTACCACACAGGGTCCCGTTATGTGCAAATCACAACATACTACACAGACCATCGCCATATCTACAGTGGTACATACAGTCTTATGACTACTTTCTCCTCATCTCCCCCCCCCCTCCATTCATCTGTCTCTACCATTCCTACTATGTCCATTAATTTATTCATGTTACTGGAGATAATCACAGTCTCTCCAAATCACCCACTGAAACTAATATCACCGTCACCATTGGTGACATTGATAGTAGCAATTTGCCATCCACTTCTTCCTCCCTGTCTTTTTTTAGAGATCAGCCCACGCCCAAAACACAGATTAAAAAGAAAACACATAGACAAGGATGTAGGGTGGTAGAAGAATATCCAAAAATAAATGCTAAACAGTGGAAACTGTAATATTGTCTAATTTATCATCTTACAGTCTGACACCTGAAGATAAATCTTTGTTAAACAAAGGTCTCAGTTTTGCCCCTACTACGTTACCCAATTCCTGCTTTCTGTTTAAAGATCTCAATAAATTTATCAGAAATTTAACACTCAAACGCTTTTTCAACGTGAAGTCCAATCAGAACAAATACACCCTTCCCAGTCGAGTAATCCCCCCCACAGCTCCTGATTATCCTGACCCACCCTCAGGCAACGTTCCTGATAGCCCCCTAAGCACATATGACTCCTGTGCAGAGGGCAATCTGGATGCTTATCTCTTCACACAACACTTTCCAACTTCCCCACCGATCATACATACCAATTTACGTCCTAAATCCATATGTTATTCCACTCGTGCCAAGGGCCCTTATCCTGAGGCCTTTTACAAATCAGTGTTCTCAGATTTTCAGAAATTGTGTTCTGATTCAGCTAAAAAGGAAAAATACTTATATCATAATCCTAATCCTGGTGAATTGATAGTAGAGTCGACCAATTATCGGCAAAGCTGATATATCGAGGGCCGATATTCACTTTCCCCGATATATCAGAATCTGCCTTTTGATTTACCAATATTGCCGATATTTCGGCAAAGTGCATGTACCGGGGTGATGCCTGCAGCTAGAGGCATCACCCGCTACCGGTGTTCATAGCCGATGATCGGCTGTCTTGTAATGACAACTGATGCGGCTGAGAAGCCGCTCGGCTGTCATTTCAAGGAGCGGGAGGGGACGTCCCCCCCTCCCGCCTCCTTCCGCGACTCACCCGGGTATCCTATCCCATCGGGAGACCCGGGAATCCTACCTTCACTGCTGCCGTCTGACCGGGTCTCCATTTCTTTGAATTCGGCCCCGTCGAGTACCCGGAAGTGATGTCATGACATGACATCACTTCCGGGTACTGGTGGTGCCGAATTCAAAAACTTACAGCATTAAAAACAGCCAAACGTGGCATTTTGAATGCTTTTAAGTGCAAAGGAGGGGTTTGGACCCCCAGATCCCTCCACCACAGTACCTGTAGACATTAGAAAAAAAAATGTTTAATGTCTGAAAATATCGGCCAAAACCAATCACTAATCGATAGCCCTTAAACATGTCACTAATAACCCTGATCTTATCATAAAATCCACTAACGAGTAAGGGGGCATTTTCCTCCAGATCAGAACTGACTATATCTCTGAAGCCATTTGTTTACTTTCAAACAGGTCACCTATATGAGAGCCCCTACCCTCAAAAACAAAATTGCACTGAGCAAATTTAAGAGCTCTAAAGGTACCAACAACTCATTATGCATTTTTCCCCTTAAAGGGATGTACGCCTGTCGCAAAGCATTATGTAAAATGTGCAATTTTGTTAAACATGGGCAAAAATGCTTTACGCATTGTGACAGGAAGTCAGGTAAATCTGGGAATGTAGTCACAGGAAGGAGATACATTTCCACCTGATTTAGAAAGTTCACTGATACTATAGGGTGTTGGCTACAGAGCTAGCCAGCAGGAAGTTGAAAGGCCTTCACCTGTTCAGAATGAGGGAGTTAAGGCTCTATAATTTGTTCAGAGAAAGTCCTATTGATTGCTGCCTCCTGTCGCCGTGTGGGCTGGGAGAGGAAGGCAGACAAACTGCTGCATCCTGACGCCATGTGGGTAGAGGACAGTCCTGTGTGCCCCCTGAAAGCTGAAGTGAGCATGGGGAAGACCTCCTGAAGCGGTGTGCGCTCAGGAGGGTAAAAACGAGTGAAGACGTCTCAAAGGTGAGAAGACGAAGTGTTTCTGTGTGAAAGAAAACAAAGGGACATGTTCAATGGACAATGTTTGTGCTGTGTGAAAAGCAAACAAATGGACATTTGAGTGTCTGCTGTAGGATCAGCAGTGTCGGCCCAACAGTAGGTTGGGAAGACTTCTTAGGCAGGTTCCAGCTGTGAGAAGGTAGCCGCCCACAGAGGCAAGGATTTATTTTGTTTTATTTTATTTTGATGTTTTGCTGCATGCACTTGTTTGAAGAAATTGACCTAATAAACCAAACTATTGTTTTCAACCACTCCTCGGCTATCTCCCTGTGTGCCGACCCCCCCCCCAAAGGGGTCACCCATACGCCTACCACCGAGCTAATCCCTTACATATGGTGGAGGTATGCAGTGGGCATAAGCAGAGATCCCTGCAAGGAAGTGCAAATGTTTGATGAACTTTGTCTGGTGCATGAGATTGCACAATCTATGTGTGCAGGAGAGAAGATCCTGACAGAAAAAAAAAGTGTTTTAAAGAGACAGCGGTCTCAAAATTATTTGATGAACTTTGTTGTGTCTGGTGCAAGTGACTGCACAAACTGTGTGTGCAGGAAAAGAGATCTTGCAAGAGAGAGAAAAACTACATGTGTTAAAGAGACAGTGGTCTGAAATTTTTTGCTGGACTGTGAAAAATTTGTTTGTGGAGTTATTGAAGATGGGGCGTTCAAAACGCCTGAAGAATGCAAAGATAGATGAAATGAGAGACCGGATTCTATGGATGGAGGGGATGTTACCGTCTGAACCAGCCCCATCCATGCCTAAAGAGAGTATACTAAAGAGGAAGGTTGTTGTCCCTAGCAACACTGATGAAACTGCTATGGAGACGCAGTGTGCTCAGATGAAAAGTAAGCTCAAAATGGAGGAGATGTTGAAACAACTGATTATATCAAATACAGCACAACAGCAGGCAAATGCAGCTCAACAGCAGGCAAATGCGGATTTTCAGCGGAGCTTTGCAGCTCAACAAAAGGCTCATCAAGAGAGCATGGCAGGCTGGAAACAGAGACGCCAGCAGCCAATGGAGGCCATCGGTTTGGAGGAAACCGAGTATGTGTGCAGGGCTGAGTTGGATGCCTTGCAACGGAAAATGGAAGAAAAGGAACAAGCCTTGGAATTGCTTAAAATGGAGCATAGAAACTTGCAGGAAACGAATGAACTACTCAAGTCTCATGTGTCACAGTGGGAAGAATCCACTGCTCTTCTTTTGGTCGAGTTGCAAAAACGCAGAGAGACTATAATGGAGAAAGATACCATCCTCATGGAAAAGGAAAGTGAAATTCAGACTTTGCAGAAGCAAAGTATGGCTGATATGTTGGAGTTGCGTAATCAGCTGGAAAAAAGTCTTCAGTCTTTGGGAGCTACAAAAATAGACCTGCAGGAGTCGCAGGAACAGAATGTTGCTCTGAAAGCGACATTGTCTCTCAGCGACAAAGAGAAAAGTGAAAGAGAGGCTAAATTACTGAGTACTGTGTATGAGCACACTACTTTGAGCAATGTGGTAGATGAATGGCGTGCGGACTGTGAAAGTTGGAAAGGGGAAGCCCAACGTGTCCAGCAGCAGTTAAAGGAGAAAGAAACCTGTGTGGCAGAATTACATTCTTATTCCCAGATGCTAGCCAATGAGGTGAAGGCTCTTATGCAGGGAAAAGGAGATTCTGAACACAAGAGAAAAAAAGTAGAGGCACAGCTTCTGGAATCGCAAGTCAAGGTGTCAGAAGGTGACCGAGTGTGTGCTAAGCTGTCAGAGAAGGCAACCCGATTGCAGGTTGAGTTGGACAGTGTCACAAATCAGCTTTCTCAAGCAGACAGCAAATCTAGAGAAATTGCGGAAGATTTTTCTATCTTGGAATCGCAGCTGCAAGACACGCAGGAACTCTTACAGGAAGAGAGGTGTCAAAGGCTGAGTTTTAGCACAAAGCTCAAACAAATGGAAGATGAGAAAAATGGCTTCCTGGAACAATTAAAAGAGGAGGCGGAAGCAAAGAAAAACCTATCAGAGCAAGTCGCAACATTGCAAGCTCAGATAGCGGATATGAAAAAACGCATGGAAGAAAGCGTTGGTTCATTACAGTGTGTTGAAGATGTGAAAAAGAAGTTTGATCAGATGCTTGGTGAAGAGAAGACTGTGTCTGCAAAATATGCAGAAGAACGCGCCCGTGCAGAAACGGAGGTGCGTGATAACGAGAGCAAAGCCCTGTTCTTGGCTCGCTCTTTGGAGGAAGCTCTAGAGTGTAAGGCTGAACTAGAAAGTGTTAAACAGCTGCGTACAGAAATGGAAGAATTGGTCAGCTCCAAGGATGATGTTGTGAAAAGCGTTCAGGAGCTAGAAAAGTCTAAGCGAGCCTTAGAACAGCAAGTAGAAGAGATGAAGATTCCGTTGCAGGAACTGGAAGAGGAATTCCAGGCAACAGAGGATCTGTCCCAAAGAGGGGATAGTGTGCCTGATGCAGTTTTTAAAAGGATCAGTGTTTTGGGGTCTGTCCTGAGTGAGCCTCAGAAATGTGATGACATGTGGCTTGAATCACCCCTTTGGAATAAACCGTTCCTTCAAAAACTTCAAGCATTGGAAAATGTATCATTAGAACTTCAGCAAACAAAGGAGCTGAGTAAGAAATGTGGTGATTTCTCAGTTCAGGCTGAAAACCTAGTGGAGAAAACTAAGTTGGTAAAAACGTGAAGCAAATGAATAAGTGCCTTTCAGGGAGTGTTTCCAAAATGGAACTGGTGAAAGACGGGTGGCAGAAGTTTGATCGTGATCTTGAGATGCATTCCATGTGGAATTCAGATAGAGAAAAAGAACTAGGTGACCTTGAGCGGTCAAATAGTTCAGCAGAAAGTGCATTTAAGAAACCTGTAAAAGAATGTGTTGCAGTTCCATGCTTCTTCACCGATGCAGAGAGGAGGTCTATAATGGATACCACCCAGATCGCTGGGTTCAACTGTGTTGTTGCCTTTGACCCCTATGTTGGTGGAAGGAAAGTTGATGATGTTCTGGTTGGCTTCTTCTGTGAAGAGTTTGGCAAGAAATATAAACTCAATATCAAATCAAATAGTAGGCCTTTACTGCGACTCGCTCAGGAGGGCGAAAAGTTTAAGAAGTTGATGAGTGCAAATGCTTCAGATCTGCCTATGAATATGAAATGTTTGGTGAATGATATTGATATCTCTGGGAAAAGGAACAGGGGTCACTTTGAAGAAATGTGTGACAGCCTGTTGTCTCAATTGGAAAATCCTCTGCACAGCATCTTAGAGCAAGCAAAGCTCAAGAAGGAAGATCATTCCCTTTTACAACAAAAAGTCAATGATTGTGTACAGCTGTATGGAGAGGCAACTCAAGTCACAGAGGGATGTCAAGAGTCCCTACTTGGAACAAAGCTTAGTGAAGCAAAGGTTCTCAAAGTTTTGTGGAAAACATTTATGGATTGCAGAGAGAGGCGTCTTAAGAATGTTGAAGACATTAAGACTAGCCCAATTGAGTTGCCTATGGATCACGGTCCTCCATGGTGGATTGGACAGACGGTTATGAGGGACAAGCTGTCTGACATTTATGAGAAAGCTGTCAATGAAGATGACAGAAACGAGAAGGAGCAAAATGATGCCAAAAATGCAGTTGAAGAATGTGTATATGAGATGAGAGACAAACTGTGTGGCATTTATGAGAAATCCGTCAATGAAGATGACAAAACAGTTTCATCCGGAAGCTTGAGGATAATAGGAGGCTTATCAGTGAGTCAGCAGTGCTTGACACATGCGTGCCTGGAAATCTGTGTCCCAACCCTAGGGTTGAAACAAGAGGGGGGGGTATGTGACAGGAAGTCAGGTAAATCTGGGAATGTAGTCACAGGAAGGAGATACATTTCCACCTGATTTAGAAAGTTCACTGATACTATAGGGTGTTGGCTACAGAGCTAGCCAGCAGGAAGTTGAAAGGCCTTCACCTGTTCAGAATGAGGGAGTTAAGGCTCTATAATTTGTTCAGAGAAAGTCCTATTGATTGCTGCCTCCTGTCGCCGTGTGGGCTGGGAGAGGAAGGCAGACAAACTGCTGCATCCTGACGCCATGTGGGTAGAGGACAGTCCTGTGTGCCCCCTGAAAGCTGAAGTGAGCATGGGGAAGACCTCCTGAAGCGGTGTGCGCTCAGGAGGGTAAAAACGAGTGAAGACGTCTCAAAGGTGAGAAGACAAAGTGTTTCTGTGTGAAAGAAAACAAAGGGACATGTTCAATGGACAATGTTTGTGCTGTGTGAAAAGCAAACAAATGGACATTTGAGTGTCTGCTGTAGGATCAGCAGTGTCGGCCCAACAGTAGGTTGGGAAGACTTCTTAGGCAGGTTCCAGCTGTGAGAAGGTAGCCGCCCACAGAGGCAAGGATTTATTTTGTTTTATTTTATTTTGATGTTTTGCTGCATGCACTTGTTTGAAGAAATTGACCTAATAAACCAAACTATTGTTTTCAACCACTCCTCGGCTATCTCCCTGTGTGCCGACCCCCCCCCCCAAAGGGGTCACCCATACGCCTACCACCGAGCTAATCCCTTACAGCATACAGGGAAAACCTATCCTTTAGACAATTAGACAATTTTTATAATTGCTCCACTGATTATGTGGTTTATTGCCTCACCTGCCCCTGCAACTTCTATATGTTGGTCGCACCATCAGGCCCCTTAGACAATGCTTCGGCAAACATCGTTGTTTTGTGGAAGTGGGTTTAGACCAACATAGCGTACCATGACACTTCCTAGAAGTCCACAATAAATCCACTGTGGGCCTCCAGGTGTGGTCATAGAGTCTATATCCAAAGATTTGTCTGAAGCAGAATAGTTTTCCAAATTATGTCAGCGTGAGACTTTTTGGACAGATACTTTGTTTTCTTTTGCAATAAAGTATTACACTTAGAGGCGCTTTTCTGTTTTCTGCACATCCATTTCCAGAGCTGGCTTTCACTTCTGAGAAAAGCTGCCTTATCCTAAGTGATCCATACTTCATCCTCCATCAGTGATCACGCTTACATACCCAAAGACTTTACATGGATTCCTTATGCTATTATGGACTCTTATTGAGTAACACATGATTATCCTGAGCGCTTTTTATTTACCAATTTGTTAAAAAGTGTAGGCCAGAAAACCAGCTCTTTATTTTTCCGGCCAAACCCCAATACTCTAACTAGACAGGCATTCAGTTGTCTGTCCAAGCTTCTGTAACCTCCTGAAGCCTTTTTTGTCATGAAGCACCACAGTCTTTGCATCAAGTATATCCAATCCCAAACAACTCCCTGAGTAATCTGGATTTTATTGTCACAGGAAATATCTATAATCTTTGTTTTACATATACACATTAAGAACATGTACAAGGAGCACCAAATAGCTTTTCCAAATAGAGAACAGTTGTCTCTGTAAAGGATATATAAAAATAGACACCCCTCAAAAATAAAGTTTATATTATAAAGTTTATATGATATGTCAAGCAGCTGCAGCCTGAAACTAAAATCCTGCTTGGAAAGGTGGACACATTTTCTAGAACACTGCCTGCACGGCAGGTGGAAAGGAAGATGCAGTAACTTGTTTCTGGTGGGAACTTCCTTTCAGTTGCACCCTGTTCCCCCGGGGGGGGGGTAATATATGACCCATGTGTCATTGCAGGTAATAAAAGAGCCATAACTAGCACTAAAATCATCTAGTGTATGTTCCTGTGACAAGTAAATGCTGCCACAGTGTAACATAAGAACAAGCTACATGTTCGTTATTGTAGTTTTGCAAATATATGTTTCTAGTGTACAGAACATGATTTTTCCACGCATTACTGAAATGTTTTTCAGAAGCTTGTGGGACTATATGTGCACAGTTTATGTATGTTTGCTGCATTTTATGATTGTTTTGTTCAGTTGCAACCTGTTCCCCCAGGGTAATGTATGTCCTTGTGTCATTTCAGCCACCATTTATTAAACATTCCAATTTCACCCGCCCCTATCGCACTGTGGAATTTATTCATCATATGTGCAACAGCTCTCATCACTTTCCCTCTCTTTCTTTGTTGCTCTTTAAAATGAACTATGGGCAAAGCCCCATGGAGAGAGGAAGAAAGAGAAGGAGTCATCCTTCACACTCTCTGCCAAACAATGGGCTTTTTACAGCAGGTGATAAGGAAAAACTAGAAATGTGCGAAAATGAATACAAATCTTCACATGCTTCCTTGATATATGATACAAATTTTACACAGAGAATATTACATACAATCATATTAGGATACAAAGTATTCCTAAACTTATTGCAGAATAATATCATATAAGTGTGACTGTTTCTGGTAACCCTACTTCCTAGTGATGAGCTATCAGTTCAGTCTGAACAACAATTCAAACCAGGTTTTGCTTGGTTGGAGGTTTGGCAAACTGCCAAACTATAATGGTGTCTGGCCAGCATTGCTACCACTGCTAAATGTGACAGCTTCTCATCAGGCTGGTTGTTAGGAAGCTGACAGCCAGTCATTATAACACCGGGCTCATTTAGGCTGACAGTGGAATCTAAACAAAGGGGCAGGGATTGTTAAAGAAGAATGGTGTGGGGCCCCCTATGTTCCATACCAGACCCTGACTTAAGTATGCAGCCTGGCAGGTTAGGAGACTGCTGGTGAACATTTGCCTTCATCCCCAAATCATCAGACCACATACCCTTAAGATGGGTGGGTATCCTGGTCAGGACAAGGGTCTTTTCATCACAACCCTTGGCTGGTGGTTGTTGGGATCTGTGGATGGAGGACTTATCAGAATCTGGAAGCCCATTAAAAAACAAGGTGGCCCCAGATACCAAGCCCCCTTATATGAATGAGTAAGGGGTTCATAGTTTTAAAAGTAGGAAAGGTTTTACCCCTTCCCTACTCTAACTAAAATAAAAAAGTGTTTGGGCTGTCCATACACTAAGACCTTACCAATTCTTGCTAAATCCCAATTAACATTTTAACAAAGTTTTTAAATAAAACTTTCTGTTTGCAACACTGGGTCTCCATGCTTCTTTTTGCAATGTAGGCAGATCATGGTTGGTAGGAGGGACTAATAGGGCTCTGTACATAACTATCTAAAATCTTCAGAGCACTGATGGGGAAACTGTATATTTTATATTTCCTTATTATTAAAGTGGCTCACTAATGCATTCTAGGCCTCCAAATCCTGGTCAATGGGCCATATAAAGACATTAGCATAGTTCCACAGTATACCAAAGGAATGTGTTTGTTAACTGGTCAAGTCCTTGAGGGATCATATTGCAAAGGCAGTTGGGTTGGGGATGGTATATTCCTTATACACAAGTATAAATACCACTGCCAAACTTCTAAGAGTTTAGTCTCACCCAGAGCGACCATGAGGCAAGTGTCTGGTCCTGATTACCCGTGCCATGTTGCATAATAGGAAATAGGACTCCATGGCAGGAAATCTTTAGTTAAGTATTCTTGTCATATTTTCTTTATCTTTATCTGTGTCTGTCATTACTTTTAATAAATGTTATACTTTTAAGTATTTGTGTGATCTCTCTTTGCACATATCGAACACAACCCCAAAACACGTGACAAAACACTTGGTACTGGAAGTGGGGTATTTGGTTTATGTAAACAAGTGATACAAATATGATGCAGAATTGTGCTAGATATTTAGTGCTGGGTATAATGTTGTGTTCTTGTATTTTAAGCAATAGCACATTCAGAAAAAGTAAGAACATTTTTCAGATACTTAGCTTGTTTGATAAATTGCGCGAGAGACTTATATACAAATTAAACTGTTGTATCTTTAGGAAGCCTCAGTTTGTAATAGTATTAGCAAGCTAGCTAATGCTGAGGACATGGTACTTGTATGAAAGGATGTTGAATGCATGCTATGTTTTCTGTGTTAGATGACAATGTTACCCGAATTAAGACAGAAAGGTAACGCTAAGTATGCCTGATTTGTAACATACATTTTGTTACTTATGTTTGAGGGTCTATGTGAGTTTAACATTGGAAGAGTTAAGTAATGAAACTGAAGCAAAAGTTCTGTAAAGATGTAATGAGAAAAGTGAGAAATACAGAAGGGTTATATTGTAGATACTGAAACTGAGAAAATGGCATATGAGAAAAGTGAGCCTTTGTATGGTTAACGGAAAATATCAATTTGTAGCTGAGATGGCTGCAGTCTTTGAATGCCTGTGTGTCTGTGTGTCTGTCCAGATTTCTCCCCTCTCCCTTCACACACGTTTGTGTGTTTTTGTGTAAGGGAGAGATGGATGGAGAGACTATTACAGACATTCCACCCTTTTTACCCCCCCCCCCCTTAAAGGATTGTGGCTGTCTGTTAAGCCGAAGAGTTCTTAAACATCTAAGAAATGAGTAATATTCTGTTAAATGTGATGTTCAAATGTGGATGACAATGTTTGTAAGGAAATGTTTATTTATGTTGTTGTTGCAGAAATAAAATCCTAGTTGAAATGGTTAGTTTTTGCCATGTAACTCTAGGAATAGTTGTAAACAAAGAAAGAAAAGGCTGATTGCGGCCAACACCCTTTAAATTCTTAAAAGGTAGCCATGATTATTATAGTAATTGAAATGTTTAGTTCTCCATTCCAGCCTACTGGGCGTTGAAAGTAAGAAGGCTCTACCGACCGAAAAAAAACCTAATTGTACCCTTTAATGAAAGTCATTTGAATAACATAGTTAACTAGTGAAGACCGGGATTAGAATATTTTAACTTAAGATAGGACAATAGTGATTGATCACTGGAGATAAATATGTATGGCTGCTTTGCATTGTCCTTATTGGTGATTGTATTGAAGTGTGTTACTCTAGAATACAACACTAAAGATTGTTTTATTCATTTTTTGTTAATACAGAAGGAACCAGATCTGTTCCTAGAAGTTTCCAAGATCTGTATAGTTGAGATTAAATAAGAGGCTAAAATCGTTAATCAAAATGGATTTGGTGATGTATAATCCTTGTGCACAATGTGATAAACATACTATAAAAGTTATCCTGAATGTAATTTTAACCATGGTGAATTATTGACAACTTTTGATGGACATCCTTTAATGAAAATCCATGTGGTGATAACTAATTAATTAATTAATTGCTATGAGCTCAATTAAAATGGGTAGAAAAGAGTGTACCCAGTAAATAAAATGGCCACATGTTTTGTAATTTGTAGAAAGTGTTGGTTATATGTGTTTTGTGCTATTTTTTTTATTTCCAGGAAGGAAATGTATTGATACCTCACTAAGACCTTTTATTTGTTTAGTTCCTAGATTATACTAAACTACATCAATATATGATTGAATGAACAGAATTAAAGAAGAAGATTAGGGTTGAGCGAACACCTAGATGTCCGTGTTCGACGGGTTCGGCCGAACTTTAAAAAAAAGTCCGGGTCCGTGTCCCGGACTTTTACCGAACTTTTCCCGGACACCGAACCCCATTGAAGTCAATGGGGACCCGAACTTTAAGGCACTAAAATGGCTCTAAAACACCAAAGGAAAGGGCTAGAGTGCTGCAAATGGCAGCAAAACGTAATTAAGAGCATGGCAAGTGCTCTGCAAACAAATGTGGATAGGGAAATAACTTAAAACAACAAAAAAAAAACAGAAAAATAAAACAATGTTCTTCTTCATCTCTGAAGGACGAGGCCCATATGGAGTAGGAGGGAGGTTGAGGTGGTGGTGGATGTGGCGGTGACATAGGCGTGCGCACAGGGTGTGCTGGGTGTGCCTGGGCACACCCTAATCACCTAGGGCACATAGCATTGCCAGTGAGGAGATGGGAAAGATCTCCCTGGGACCTGCTCTGCTCTATTTCTCCTTGCCTACAGGTACATGGCCCCGATACATTACTCTCCCTGCTGGCAAACACATGCATGTGTATTTCAACTTTGGGGTGCACACCTTAATGCAATAGGCTGCGCACACCTATGGGCGGTGTAGGTGGAAGCGGCGGTGTAGGAGGACCAGGGCCGGATTAACAGCATCATGGGCTTGGTGCTGAGGATTTTGAAGGGCCTTAAGGGCCGTGCCTTGCCATGCACCCAGAGGAGGAAGGGTGCAGCCATGCATGCCTAATTCAACATGGGATGCTGTCTCTGAAGCCCATAAACACATCCATGCATCGCCAACTGTCCCTCCTTGTCCGGCCTTCACGCTGTGTGGGGAGGTTCTGAGGGTGCTGCCTGGGGAAGCGAGCATAGAAGCCAGACTTCTGTGTTTACAAGTGACAGAAGAGCGGTAACAGTGAATATGGCCAACCCGGGGCCTATATAAAAGGTAGGGGCCTGGAGCTGCAGCTCCAATAGCCCCTACATTAATCTGGCCCTGAGGAGGAGGACGAGGTAGCCAACACTGCTTCTTTTCAAAAATTTTAAATGAGGGTACACCCCAAAAGAGTGAGAAAGAGCAAAAATGGAACAATGGGTGGGTAAGGTCGGTATCCATTGCTATTCTGCATAAGGTACGGAAAAGTCCCGTGGGATCCATGCCTGGTTCATTTTAATGAACGTGAGCTTGTCCACATTGTCTCTGGACAGGCGGCTGCGCTTGTCTGTTATAACGCCCCCAGCCGTGCTAAATACCCGTTCAGATAATACACTGGCTGCAGGGCACGCCAGCACCTCCAAGGCGTAAAGGGCAAGCTCAAGCCATGTGCCCAATTTGGAGACCCAGAAGTTGAAGGGGGCAGACCCGTCATTCACTACATGTAGGCGTGTGCACACATACTGCTCCACCATGTTGGTAAAATGCTGCCTCCTGCTAAGACGTTCCATCTGAGCTGCTGGTGCTGCTGTTTGTTGTGGCGTGCTGACAAAGCTTTTCCACATTTCGGCCATGCTAACCCTGCCTTCTGAGGTGCTGGCGGTGCCCTGGTTGCGTTGGCGACCTCCTCCTCCTCCTCCTCTGCCTTGTGCTTCCACTGTGGCCCCGCTGTCAGATGGGAATGCCAGCAGCATGGCGTCTACCAGCGTGCGCTTGTACTCGCGCATCTTGCGATCGCGCTCCAGTGAGTGAATTAAGGACGGTACGTTGTCCTTGTAACGGGGATCCAGCAGCGTGGCCACCCAGTAATCAGCACAAGTTAGAATGTGGGCAACTCGGCGGTCGTTGTGGAGACACTGCAGCATGTAATCGCTCATGTGTGCCAGGCTGCCCAGAGGCAACGAAAGGCTGTCCTCTGTGGGAGGTGTATCGTCCGTGTCCTCTGTATCCCCCCAGCCACGCACCAGTGATGGCCATGAGCTGGCCTGGGTGCCACCCTGCTGTGAACATGGTTCCATCTCCTCCTCCAGCTCCTCCTCCTCCTCATCTTCCTTATCCTCCAGAACTGTGCCCCTGCTGGACAATTGCGTCCCTGGCGTTTGCGTGTGCAGGAACCCACCCTCGGAGCCCCTTGCGAATGACTGCCCTGAAAGCCTTGGAAATGTTACCTCTTCATCCTCCTCCTCCTCCTCATCCTGTGCCACATCCTCTTCCATCATCGCCCGAATTGTTTTTTCAAGGAGGCATAGAAGTGGGATAGTTAAGCTGAGAACGGCGTCATTGCCACTGGCCATGTTGGTGGAGTACTCAAAACAGCGCAACAAGGCACACAGGTCTCGCATGGAGGCCCAGTTAAATTAAATAGCGGAATAGAAAATATGATCCAAAAAAAGTGTATGTATATCACACGTACACAACCACACTGGGCCCCAATTACTATTGTTTGTACCCCTAAAAGGCTAGATGAGGAGTAGGGGGAGTATGGAACAGGCAGCACCCTCAAACCTTCAGAAGTATGAGATGAACCCCAACAACTTGGAAAGGTGGATCTCTCTCACACGTACCGACACAGACTATCCCGCAATTCAATTGATCCTCAAAGGTTTTTATTGAATAGCGGAATAGGAAATATGATCAAAAAAAGTGTATGTATCTCGCACGTACACAACCACACTAGGCCCCAATTACTATTGTTTGTACCCCTAAAAGGCTAGATGAGGAGTAGGGGGGGTATGGAACAGGCAGCACCCTCAAACCTTCAGAAGTATGAGATGAACCCCAACAACTTGGAAAGGTGGATCTCTCTCACACGTACCGACACAGACTATCCCCCAATTTAACTGATCCCCAAAGGTTTTTGATTAAATAGCGGAATAGAAAATATGATCCCAAAAAAGTGTATGTATATCACACGTACACAACCACACTGGGCCCCAA
This sequence comes from Pelophylax lessonae, assembly GCF_965119305.1. Lineage (NCBI taxonomy): Eukaryota > Metazoa > Chordata > Amphibia > Anura > Ranidae > Pelophylax > Pelophylax lessonae. The sequence continues at coordinate 100,000,676 of NC_138772.1, forward strand.
TTACTATTGTTTGTACCCCTAAAAGGCTAGATGAGGAGTAGGGGGAGTATGGAACAGGCAGCACCCTCAAACCTTCAGAAGTATGAGATGAACCCCAACAACTTGGAAAGGTGGATCTCTCTCACACGTACCGACACAGACTATCCCGCAATTCAATTGATCCTCAAAGGTTTTTATTGAATAGCGGAATAGGAAATATGATCAAAAAAAGTGTATGTATCTCGCACGTACACAACCACACTAGGCCCCAATTACTATTGTTTGTACCCCTAAAAGGCTAGATGAGGAGTAGGGGGGGTATGGAACAGGCAGCACCCTCAAACCTTCAGAAGTATGAGATGAACCCCAACAACTTGGAAAGGTGGATCTCTCTCACACGTACCGACACAGACTATCCCCCAATTTAACTGATCCCCAAAGGTTTTTGATTAAATAGCGGAATAGAAAATATGATCCCAAAAAAGTGTATGTATATCACACGTACACAACCACACTGGGCCCCAATTACTATTGTTTGTACCCCTAAAAGGCTAGATGAGGAGTAGGGGGAGTATGGAACAGGCAGCACCCTCAAACCTTCAGAAGTATGAGATGAACCCCAACAACTTGGAAAGGTGGATCTCTCTCACACGTACCAACACAGACTATCCCCCAATTTAACTGATCCCCAAAGGTTTTTGATTAAATAGCGGAATAGAAAATATGATCCAAAAAAAGTGTATGTATATCACACGTACACAACCACACTAGGCCCCAATTACTATTGTTTGTACCCCTAAAAGGCTAGATGAGGAGTAGGGGGAGTATGGAACAGGCAGCACCCTCAAACCTTCAGAAGTATGAGATGAACCCCAACAACTTGGAAAGGTGGATCTCTCTCACACGTACCGACACAGACTATCCCGCAATTCAATTGATCCTCAAAGGTTTTTATTGAATAGCGGAATAGGAAATATGATAAAAAAAAGTGTATGTATCTCGCACGTACACAACCACACTAGGCCCCAATTACTATTGTTTGTACCCCTAAAAGGCTAGATGAGGAGTAGGGGGAGTATGGAACAGGCAGCACCCTCAAACCTTCAGAAGTATGAGATGAACCCCAACAACTTGGAAAGGTGGATCTCTCTCACACGTACCGACACAGACTATCCCCCAATTTAACTGATCCCCAAAGGTTTTTGATTAAATAGCGGAATAGAAAATATGATCCAAAAAAAGTGTATGTATATCACACGTACACAACCACACTAGGCCCCAATTACTATTGTTTGTACCCCTAAAAGGCTAGATGAGGAGTAGGGGGGGTATGGAACAGGCAGCACCCTCAAACCTTCAGAAGTATGAGATGAACCCCAACAACTTGGAAAGGTGGATCTCTCTCACACGTACCAACACAGACTATCCCCCAATTTAACTGATCCCCAAAGGTTTTTGATTAAATAGCGGAATAGAAAATATGATCCCAAAAAAGTGTATGTATATCACACGTACACAACCACACTAGGCCCCAATTACTATTGTTTGTACCCCTAAAAGGCTAGGAGTAGGGGGAGTATGGAACAGGCAGCACCCTCAAACCTTCAGAAGTATGAGATGAACCCCAACAACTTGGAAAGGTGGATCTCTCTCACACGTACCAACACAGACTATCCCCCAATTTAACTGATCCCCAAAGGTTTTTGATTAAATAGCGGAATAGAAAATATGATCCAAAAAAAGTGTATGTATATCACACGTACACAACCACACTAGGCCCCAATTACTATTGTTTGTACCCCTAAAAGGCTAGGAGTAGGGGGAGTATGGAACAGGCAGCACCCTCAAACCTTCAGAAGTATGAGATGAACCCCAACAACTTGGAAAGGTGGATCTCTCTCACACGTACCAACACAGACTATCCCCCAATTTAACTGATCCCCAAAGGTTTTTGATTAAATAGCGGAATAGAAAATATGATCCCAAAAAAGTGTATGTATATCACACGTACACAACCACACTAGGCCCCAATTACTATTGTTTGTACCCCTAAAAGGCTAGGAGTAGGGGGAGTATGGAACAGGCAGCACCCTCAAACCTTCAGAAGTATGAGATGAACCCCAACAACTTGGAAAGGTGGATCTCTCTCACACGTACCAACACAGACTATCCCCCAATTTAACTGATCCCCAAAGGTTTTTGATTAAATAGCGGAATAGAAAATATGATCCCAAAAAAGTGTATGTATATCACACGTACACAACCACACTAGGCCCCAATTACTATTGTTTGTACCCCTAAAAGGCTAGGAGTAGGGGGAGTATGGAACAGGCAGCACCCTCAAACCTTCAGAAGTATGAGATGAACCCCAACAACTTGGAAAGGTGGATCTCTCTCACACGTACCAACACAGACTATCCCCCAATTTAACTGATCCCCAAAGGTTTTTGATTAAATAGCGGAATAGAAAATATGATCCCAAAAAAGTGTATGTATATCACACGTACACAACCACACTAGGCCCCAATTACTATTGTTTGTACCCCTAAAAGGCTAGGAGTAGGGGGAGTATGGAACAGGCAGCACCCTCAAACCTTCAGAAGTATGAGATGAACCCCAACAACTTGGAAAGGTGGATCTCTCTCACACGTACCAACACAGACTATCCCCCAATTTAACTGATCCCCAAAGGTTTTTGATTAAATAGCGGAATAGAAAATATGATCCCAAAAAAGTGTATGTATATCACACGTACACAACCACACTAGGCCCCAATTACTATTGTTTGTACCCCTAAAAGGCTAGGAGTAGGGGGAGTATGGAACAGGCAGCACCCTCAAACCTTCAGAAGTATGAGATGAACCCCAACAACTTGGAAAGGTGGATCTCTCTCACACGTACCAACACAGACTATCCCCCAATTTAACTGATCCCCAAAGGTTTTTGATTAAATAGCGGAATAGAAAATATGATCCCAAAAAAGTGTATGTATATCACACGTACACAACCACACTAGGCCCCAATTACTATTGTTTGTACCCCTAAAAGGCTAGGAGTAGGGGGGAGTATGGAACAGGCAGCACCCTCAAACCTTCAGAAGTATGAGATGAACCCCAACAACTTGGAAAGGTGGATCTCTCTCACACGTACCAACACAGACTATCCCCCAATTTAACTGATCCCCAAAGGTTTTTGATTAAATAGCGGAATAGAAAATATGATCCCAAAAAAGTGTATGTATATCACACGTACACAACCACACTAGGCCCCAATTACTATTGTTTGTACCCCTAAAAGGCTAGGAGTAGGGGGAGTATGGAACAGGCAGCACCCTCAAACCTTCAGAAGTATGAGATGAACCCCAACAACTTGGAAAGGTGGATCTCTCTCACACGTACCAACACAGACTATCCCCCAATTTAACTGATCCCCAAAGGTTTTTGATTAAATAGCGGAATAGAAAATATGATCCCAAAAAAGTGTATGTATATCACACGTACACAACCACACTAGGCCCCAATTACTATTGTTTGTACCCCTAAAAGGCTAGGAGTAGGGGGAGTATGGAACAGGCAGCACCCTCAAACCTTCAGAAGTATGAGATGAACCCCAACAACTTGGAAAGGTGGATCTCTCTCACACGTACCAACACAGACTATCCCCCAATTTAACTGATCCCCAAAGGTTTTTGATTAAATAGCGGAATAGAAAATATGATCCCAAAAAAGTGTATGTATATCACACGTACACAACCACACTAGGCCCCAATTACTATTGTTTGTACCCCTAAAAGGCTAGATGAGGAGTAGGGGGAGTATGGAACAGGCAGCACCCTCAAACCTTCAGAAGTATGAGATTGTGTTCACTGTACCCCACAAAGATTGAGTTCACTGCACCCCACAATGATTGTGTTCACTGCACCCCACAAAGATTGTGTTCACTGCACCTCACAAAGATTGTGTTCACTGTACCCCCCAAAGATTGTGTTCACTGCACCCCACAAAGATTCTGTTCACTGTACCCCTCAAAGATTGTGTTCACTGCACCCCAAAAAGATTGTGTTCCACTGCACCCCAAAAAGATTGTGTTCACTGCACCCCAAAAAGGATGTTGTTCACTGCACCCCAAAAAGGATTTTGTTCACTCCACCCCAAAAAGATTGTGTTCACTGCACCCCACAAAGATTGTGTTCACTGCACCCCAAAAAGATTGTGTTCACTGCACCCCAAAAATGATTTTGTTCACTGCACCCCAAAAAGGATTTTGTTCACTGCACCCCAAAAAGGATGTTGTTCACTCCACCCCAAAAAGATTGTGTTCACTGCACCCCAAAAAGATTGTGTTCACTGCACCCCACAAAGGATTTTGTTCACTGCACCCCAAAAAGATTGTGTTCACTGCACCCCAAAAAGGATGTTGTTCACTGCACCCCAAAAAGGATTTTGTTCACTGCACCCCAAAAAGATTGTGTTCACTGCACCCCACAAAGGATTTTGTTCACTGCACCCCACAAAGATTGTGTTCACTGCACACCAAAAAGGATTGTGTTCACTGCACCCCAAAAAGATTTTGTTCACTGCACCCCAAAAAGATTGTGTTCACTGCAGCCCAAAAAGATTGTGTTCACTGCAGCCCAAAAAGATTGTGTTCACTGCAGCCCAAAAAGATTGTGTTCACTGCAGCTCACACACAGAAAAATGGATGTGGATCACTGACACCTGCCTATCTCCAATCCCACACCACACAGCAATATCGATTGTAGTTTGTAGAACACAGTTTCCCTAAAATTCAGCAGACTCTGTCCCTAACAGAATTGAGAAGAGATCGTAGATCAGGATTGAGTGCAGATTCACCCCACCCCCCACACAGCAATATCGATTGTAGTTTGTAGAAGACACTGACCCTATAATTCAGCAGACTCTATCCCTAAAATGCCTACAACTCGCCCTGCCTAAACACTCCGACCTGTCCCTCAATTCTATCCGGACACAAATGGTTTTTTCCTGCCTATCTTTCCCTAATCAGCAGCCAGCACGTTGATGTGTGCTCTGTCCCTGAATCTAAGCAGCATAATGACGCCGCTGCGGCTGCCTCGAACTTATAAAGACTTGGTCACATGCTTCAGACGGCCAATCACAGCTACTGAGACATTTGCAGGCATGGCTGGGATGGCTTAAGGCACACCAGTTAAACGATTGTTGATTGGCTGTTGAAAGCCCGCCATGAAAAGAGCGCCAAAGCATGCAAAACCCGGAAATAAAACGACCGAACACGGATTTTTACCCGAACATACAGTAAAGTGTCCGTGTCCGTGTTCGGGTACAAAAAATCCAATTATTCGGTACGAACACGAATAATACAGTCCGTGTTCGCTCAACACTAAAGAAGATCACAGCTTTTATGGACTATTGTTGTTGATATTTTTTGTTTATATGAATGTAATGACAGTTTTTGTTAGAACAGATTGTAAACAGAGCAGCTAATAATTTTGATGCTGCAAGATGGGTATTCAAGTTTTTTTCTCTGATTAAGTTGAATTTAAAACAATAGAGAAAAATACTAGCGTCTGATCAATAGTATTATTGTATTACATTTGGGATGGTTTACATATTTCTAATGCTTCAGAAGGGTGTAAGAATACCCAAAGTTTTACACTAAATGTGGTTGTATATATTACTGTATTGTCCCTTCCTGTGTGTATTTAGCTTGATTTATAGCAGCATCTACTTTGGTATATTCTGCCACAATCATTGTAGTGGCCTGTAAGGCAGGACCACTGTTGGAGTATGCGTAAAAACAGAATCCACAGGATGTGCACAATACCGGAAAAGAACGAGTGATACTTAAATTTCAATTTGGGGGGGGGGATAAACAATTTAATTTTTTACACACAACTGGTGTTTGGTTTGAAGTATATTTTTCTACATGGCAGTTTGAATTCAAACTAATTATATGATTCATTATGGAAAAGGTAATTTTATGTCCACTCATAATAATTGGTTACCTTCAAAATAAGGTGCTGTAAATATTGATACATACATTGTTATATCTGGCACTCAGCAATCTTTGGCCACCACATTTAATACACTTGGTTGAATTTTCTTGGTAAATGATTATAAAATAAGATAGGTTCCCAGATTTGGTTTTCCTCAATCCTCCCCGATTATGTGTGGGACTGGCATGTAGATTAAGGGTAATTTGTACACACATACTGGGGTCAGTGTAGACTAGAGTCAGTTAGTCTGCCAGAATGTCTTCAGAGTGTGGGAGGAGACTGGAGTACACAGAGGAAACACTCACATTAAGTAGTTTGAAGTTGGGTAGTTTGAAGTTGAACATTGTTTAGTTAGCAAACAGAGTAGTGGGTGATGTTCCTGTACCAATATTTCACACTTAATGAACTAGAAAAGCTGAGTTTTTTTTTCTTTTAGTGTTAGGCCAGGTCGCTAGGGACCATGAATTTAACTGTTCAGAATTCTATGAGGGGCTATATGGGCATCTTTGTTAATTATGGAATGTTGGACTGACAGTCTTGGTAACACACCTGCCTTGACGTCAATCACAAGCATATTGGAGAAAGGAGACAAACGCTTTTGACAGCAGCAACCGTCTATAAAGACTTTGCCACTGATCAGCAGCTGAACTGTTGGTGCAAGTTCCACCTGTTCTTGTGGTCAATTACCTGAACTGTTCTATCTGCTACTATGGTCAAGTACCTGAACCGTTTTATCTGCTCTGATGGTCAAGTGCCTGAACTGTCTGTAAAGTTCCAGCTACCATGTGGTTATGTGCCTGCATGTCTATGACTTCTGAGCTGCAATATTCCAGAGGATATGGACTTTGTGTTCTACAGTTCTTTAACCACTTAAGCCCCAGAAGATTTTACCCCCTTCCTGACCAGGGGGTATTTTGCGATTCGGCACTGCGTGACTTTAACGGACAATTGCGCGGTCGTGCGACGCTGTACCTAAACGAATTTGACGTCCTTTTTTTCCCACAAACAGAGATTTCTTTTGGTGGTATTTGATCACCTGTGCAATTTTTTGATCATGCGCTATAAACAAAAAAAGAGCGACAATTTTGCAAAAATAACAATATTTTTCACATTTTTTTATATGAAATGTAAAAATCTAAATTTTTTAACATTTTCGGCCAATTTGTTTTATGCTACATATGTTTGGTAAAAAAAAATTGCAAAAAGCGTATTTTGATCGGTTTGCGCAAAAGTTATTGCGTTTACTAACAAAGGGAAAGATTTTTGTCATTTTTGTTGTTTTTTTTTAACGCGTAATGGCGGCGATCTGCGATTTTTTTTGCGGGACTGCGACATTGGGCTAGACAGATCGGACCCTTGACTGACATTTTTGACACTTTTGGGGTTACCAGTGACATTTCTACAGTAATCAGTGCTATACATATGCACTGTTACTGCAAAGTGACACTGGTAGTGAAGGGGTTAACTTTTTTTTTGAGAGGGAGGGGTGGTTTGTGTCCCTAGGGGCGTGATTCTAACTGTGATTGGCTGTGGCTTGAGCTGTAGGAACAGTGATCAACGGTCCTACATAGTAGAACCGCATGATCACTGTTTCTACACAGGGGAGAGCGACAGGCGGCTTGTTTACACTAGCCGCCGGCCTTTCTCCCTCTCCACTGATGATCGCTGAGTGACACGCGCGGGGGGGGGGTCCGTGACCGCGCGGGAGTGGGAGCGCGCCTCCGGCGCGGCGCGCTCGCTCCCCAGAGCCTCACAGGCTAGTGACGTACCCATACGTCACTTTGCCTGTGAGGGGCTGACCGCCGCAGTATATGTACTTGCTATAGGTTTGAAAACTGCGCTATACCTCTCATAAGGTGTTAACCATATGTAAAAAAAAACGGCTAGATATTAGAAATTGTACACAATGTAGTAATTACTTAAACCATTATAGTACTTTACCAATAACAATGAATGTAAAAGTTGCCTAAAATCACAATATGTTAATATCCACTAGTATTGGATGATGGAAAAACAATAAATTCTATAAAAATCAGTATAAAATAAATAAAATGTTATTTAAAAAATTTCCGAAGACGTCACACTCTGACGAAACGCGTCAAGTTGGCACGCACGTAGCCTCGCTCTGAAGTCCGCTGGTGGAACGCACGCCGTAGACCACACTTCCGGGTCCGGCAGAGCTACCGCTACACACAGAAAAAGTACAACCGCGAGGCTGGAACATATACCGGTGAGGACAGGGACTTTCATATATTCCTTTTTTTTCGTCTGAAAGACTGTTCTTATTGACTTTGTTGAATGAATTTTTGCACATTTGAAATTGAGTTTTTTTATATATATTGCACATTTGAAGTGGAGTTTTTACACTGAGTGCCCACACATTCCGGAATGGCTTTTTAATGAACTTGCAATGGTTTTAAGTTTATGTGGATAAAATAAAGGAGTTTTTAACAGTCTGCATGAGGAGAAGTCCTTCTGTTTTATATTTCCACATTGTGAGTCATCAAATATCCGGGGAAAAGGAGTCTTGTGTCTATTACCCATCTGTGAGAGCAATCCACTTTCTGGGGACCCTAGCTGAAAGTAGGAGCCGGGAGGCACTATAATCAAGCCTGTTTGATTCCTTGTTGGCGTTACCATTCGAGCACCAGTGGTGAACAGCGAGGGAGTACAACACAGACACCTATATACAGAGACTCTTTCTGCACTATTGCACTTTCCCCTTTCTTAGAAGTTTTTTAATAACATTTTATTTATTTTATACTGATTTTTATAGAATTTATTGTTTTTCCATCATCCAATGCTAGTGGATATTAACATATCGTGATAATGTTTTAGGCAACTTTTACATTCATTGTTATTGGTAAAGTACTATAATGGTTTAAGTAATTACTACATTGTGTACAATTTCTAATATCTAGCCATTTTTTTTACATATGGTTAACACCTTATGAGAGGTATAGCGCAGTTTTCAAACCTATATCAATTTTGCCATAACTATTTATAGTTATTCAAACGTGCAGCTTACCCAAAAAAAAAAAAAAAACATATATACCAGAGACGCGTATTTATTTTTTCTATCATATATGTACTTGCGGCTGTCGGCAAGTGGTTAAGTTCCACAGCATTGCAATTGTTTTTCTGCGGCTGCGATCTCATCACCAGATGTCTAAGACTCTGCTGTCCATCACCAGGTATGGAGGACTTTGACAAGTTTCTATGCTTTGAAAGTCTTGAAAAATAAAGTTTGATGTTCATGCCCGCTCCTGTGCTTTTTGAAAGGAAAAGTTTGGTGTTCTTCTGTTAGTCCAACATATCGTTTTATCTTTTTTGAACTTTGGATATTTTGATATTTTTCAGCCCTTACATGGCTGAATTAGATTTTCTGTGCAGGTAAATCAGACAGGACAAAGGAAAGTAGGTGTCTACACTTTGGATAAATAAACTTTAGATCCCCCATTTTATATTTAAGGTAAACCGGGGGGTGGGAGAATATTTTAATTATTCTTTTTGTTTACACTTATCAGGGGCTTTCTGACATGTTGCCTTTAGGTAAAGTTGGAGGCATTTTATGATAATTGTGAGCCAGGGGGGTGGAGTGATGGGGAAACAATATATTGTATATATCTTCCTTATTATTAAAGTGGCTCACAAATGCAATCTAGGCCTCCAAATCCTGGTCAAGGAGCCATATAAGGACATTAGCCTAGTTCTACTGTATACCAAAGGAATTTTATTGTTAACTGGACAAGTGCTTGAGGGGTCATATTGCAAAGGAAGTTGGCTTGCGGGTGGGATATTACTTATACACAGGTCTAAATACCATTGATAAAACTGCTAAGAATTTAGTCTCACCCAGAACGGCCATGAGGCAAACCCTGGCTAATCCTAAACCCTCATCCCAGGATTGGAGATCTCCTCCCACCCAGATCACTGCGAAATCTCCAGGCTGCAGGTCTCCAACTGGACTTTAGAAAACAATGAAGAAACGTAAAAGCCAGTTTCCTCTGCATTAGGCAAACCCCCTGGAGCCCCTCAACCTGTTTGGTTAAGAATTCTGGATCACAACCTCCTAGACCCTGGCAAGGTAATGCTCTGCCACAAATGCTATTAGCTCTTTACTTTGCAAACTGGATATTTGATGTGGTATGTATTTTGGTATGATATATTCCTCTGTAAAAATGTCAGTTGTTTATAGCAATTGGATGATCACAGCATACCTTGACTGCTTCATGGTAACCATTGCTTTTTGGGTCTTCAGACTGGAATAAGGGTCTGAATAGTCCCAGTTAGTAATACAAGCTCTCTTCTGTCCCACTTCAGGCATCCTTTCCAAGAGAGTATTTAGCTCATTGTATGGCATTGTCTCTGAAGAGTACACCAAATATTCTCCAAAAGCATCAACAGGTTCATATCCATCAGAACAGTGACGCTTAGATAAGCCCAAGATATTCTTCCACCCAAGGCCATCAGTAGCTGGTGAGGAAAAGAATCCATTGTCTACAGCCATCACTGTCATCAACCTCTATCACTTTTTTATTAATTAGAAACCATAATAGTGTCATTCTACCTTAATCCCCTATTCACAAAGCACTCCTATCCCATTCCTTATCATCTTTATTATTAATCCTTTTCTAGACATGTTTCCATGTAGAGAAAAGGTGCAGAGAATTGTGAAATCAAAAAAGCAGCTTTAGCAGGGGTAAAAATCTGAGAAAAAAAATTCAAAATGCCATAAATAAAAAAAAATGTAGCTAATATATCTGAAAGATTTAGCCAATATATCTGACAGCTTTATAGTACTCCCAGAAGACAGCTATCACTATAGTTTTGAGGGAGTGACGATGATCCTTCTGAGCTATCCATCTTGAACAGGAGAGTTGCTGCAGGTGCTTTGCCCACCTCTCCCCTACCCCTGCCCATTCATAGAAGCCTTTGTGTTTTGCGAACACATTCAAAAAAATACAAAGGCTTTTCTGAATGGGCAGCAGAGGGGATGGGTGGGCATTGCTGCTCTGTGTACCTTTATCCTCTCTCATAACCTCAAGTATAGTTCCCGGCAGAGCAAAAAACCTGTCAAATACAAATAATAGGGATAAGTCCAAGAGATGCTGCTCCCTGGTCTTAACTATTAGTATGCCTTCACTTTTTCCAAAGCGGTTAAATTCCTTTGATAGTTGGGGAGGGAGGGCACTGCTTTGCTGATGGAACACATTTTAAAATAAGAATTCTGAAAATTGTCAAAGCTGAATGGTTAAGTTAAAGCTTCTTTTTTAAGACAAGAGGGGGGCCTAATTTTTACGCCAATGTCCCATAGCTTTTAGTCACGGCTCTGACTCTTGTTTCTTCCTGTGAATTCCTGATCATATGGTCAGCATATGTTATAATTATTGTCTTTCATTTACTATTTGTTTGTTTTTGTGTTATGACAGTATATCCGTGGTCTTGTTATGCTTGGACTAAATATTCTAAAACATTTATTCAATGAAAGAAAATAGACCCAGAAATTAAATTAAACATTTGTCTCCAAAATAAACACTGCCCTTAACTTTCACAAAGATGATGCACATTTTAGCTATAAATAAGTAAGGTATTAAAATATGTAATTTGTGTTTTGTTAAAGTGAAACTTTAGTCAGAAAATTAAGTCCTGCTAGATCACTTCAGGCTGGTCTCGTTTGCAGGTATAGCTATGTAAAGCTTTAATAATGCCTAAACTGTTTAAATTCCAGTAAAACGTGGTCTCACATTCTTCTGCACATGCTCAGTTGCTCTCTATTTTTAGGCGCTTTGCAGAGTTTGTAAAAAAAAAAAACACTTTAACCACTTGACCTCCAGGAGATTTACCCCCTTTATGACTAGGCCATTTTTTGCAATACGGCACTGCGTTACTTTAACTAACAACTGCACAGTCCTGCGACACTGTACCCAAAACAAATTTATGTAATTTTTTTCCCCCACAAATAGAGCTTTCTTTTGGTGGTATTTAATCACCACTGACTTTATTTTATGCGCTATAAACAAAAAAAGACAATTTTGAAATAAAGACAATATTTTTTACCTTCTGCTATAAAACACATGCAATAAAAAAATTTTAAAAATCAAATTTCAAATTTCAAATTTGATTTGTGCAAAGTTATAGCGTCTACAAGCTATGGAATTTTTTTTTTCATTTTAATTGTTTTTTTCATTTATTTTACTAGTAATGGCGGCAATCAGGGACTTATAGCAGGATTGTGATATTACGGTGAAAATTCTGACAATGGCACTTTTTGGGAACCAGTGACACTAATACAGTGATCAATGCTAAAAATATGTACTGTCACTGTTTTAATGTCACTGGTTGGGAAGGGGTTTACATCAGGGGAAATCAATGGGATAACTGTGTGCCTAGCCAGTGTTTTACTACACTGTGGGAGGTGCTTTTACTAGGGGAAGAGATGGAATTTATTCTCTTCTTTGCAGGGACACAAATTCCATCCCTTCCTCGTTGATAGAATGGCGATTTGCTTTTTTTTATTAGGAAGCTCACAGTTCTGTCTCTCTTTCTGATTCTGTCGCTCTCTCTGACACCCGCCATCAGCAAGCATTTGTGTCCTCTACCTGGGAGTGAAGGATCATGTAGATACGTGATCCTGCGCACAGCTGCTGCCCTGTAGCAGTAAAACAATCTTTATACTGTCTTTTTTGTTGTGATGCCCATACCTCTCATCTTTTGTCAAAATGTCATAAGGGTAAAAACTGAGGGGATAGCCTTCCAATTAAGTCACAAATAAATATCTGACACAAGTTAAAACCATTCCCTGATCAGCTCAAAAACAAAAGATAACAAATGTGACTGGACTTGCATCAAGTATACAGTATGTTTTTAAAAGTGGAGGAACTTCATAAAATAGTCAGCAACTATGTAGTCAGTAGGAACAGTTGAGACAATAAACACCTGGACCAGAAATAGTGGTGGTCAAAGCTAGTTGTAAGAAGAACCCCCCCCCCCCCAGCATTGGTAGTCAGTGGCTAGCTGGAACAACAACACCCCTCCAGTACTGGTTGTCAGTATCTTGGTGGAAAAATAGCCCCCCCCCCTCCCCCCCGTCTGTTAGGCACAGACTTCTGGTTGTATTGCACAACTCCTGGCTGTACTACACTTGCAAAACAAATGTCCCACTAGATCTCGCTGCTGACTGTGACCTGTGCCTCTTCCAGAATCTCCAAGCACCATACTGTCTAACTCTGCAGCACTGGGGGTTTTCACTTAGCTACAGGACAGTTGGACCTCTTCCCACCAACTTCCTCCTGGCACTCCCTTCTTGGCCCATTGGATCTTTTCATGTGACAACACTGAAGAAATGACACTTTGCTACAATGTAAGGTAGTGAGTGTACAGCTTTTATAACAGTGTAAATTTGCTGTCCCCTTAAAAGAACTCAACATGTATAACAGCCATTAATGTCTAAACCGCTGGCAACAAAAGTGAGGCCCAAAGTGTCAATATTTTGTGTGGCCACCATTACTTTCCAGCACTGCCTAATCCTCTTGGACATGGATTTCACCAGAGCTTTACAGGTTGCCACTGGAGTCCTCTTCCATTCCTCCATGATGACATCACAGAGCTGGTGGATGTTAGAGACCTTGCGCTCCTCCACCTTCCATTTGAGGATGCCCCACAGATGCTCAATAGGGTTTAGGTCTTGGAGACATGCTTGGCCAGTTCATCACCTTTACCCTCATTTTCTTTAGCAAGGCAGTGGTCATCTAGGAGATGTGTTTGGGGTTGTTATTATGTTGAAATACTGCCCTGCAGCCCAGTCTCCAAAAGGGAGGGGATCACGCACTGCTTCAGTATGTCACAGTACATGTTGGCATTCATGCTTTCCTCAATTAACTATAGCTCCTCAGTGCCGGCAGCACTCATGCAGCCCCAGACCATGACACTCTCACCACCATGCTTGACTGTAGGCGAGACACACTTGTCTTTGTAATAATCACCTGGTTGCCATCACGCACGCTTGACACCATCTGAACCAAATCAGTTTATCTTGGTCTCATCAGGCCACAGGACATGGTTCCAGTAATCCATGTCCTTATTCCGCTTGTATTTAGCAAACTGTTTCCAGGCTTTCTTGTACATCATCTTTAGAAGAGGCTTCCTTCTGAGACAACAGCCATGCAGACCAATGTAATGCAGTGTGTGGCGTATGGTCTGAGCACTGACAGGCTGACCCCCCACCCCTTCAACCTCTGCAACAATCCTGGCAGCACTCATACCTCTATTTTCCAAAGACAACCTCTGGATAAGACGATGAGCACGTGCACTCAACTTCTTTGGTCAACCATGGTGAGACCTGTTCTGAGTGGAACCTGTGCTGTTAAACTGCTGTATGGTCTTGGCCACCATGCTGCAGCTAAGTTTCAGGATCTTGGTAATCTTCTTATAGCCTAGACATGTCATCACTAAATGGCAGACATCAGGCCAAGTCCGGACCGAGTCAATGTTCCGTCCGGCCCCGCCGTGGTCACGCCATTTAGGATCTGCTTTTTTTTCCCTCTGCTGCCACTGCCCGCTAGCTCTGTTCTCCTTACAGAGCTGACATCGGAGGAGCAGCACAGCGATGCATAGAGGGCGGGGGCTGGCCCATTTAACTGATTGGTTGCTAGAACCACCCTGTATTCTAGCAACCAATCAGTTAACTGGGGCAGGTCCCACCCTCTGTCCATCCCTTTGCTGCACTTCCGATGTCAGCTACTTTTCCCTGTGTAAGGTAGGACAGGGAAGAAGGCACTGATGATGTAAAGGTGGAAGATGGGTGATATAAAAGAGGCAGGGCAGAAATGTAAGGGGAGTGATATGAAGGGGGATGGGGTGCTATAAAGAGAGTGAGGACAAGAATGTTAAGGGGCGGCTAGGGACTGCAATGTGAAGGGGTGCTATACAGCGGATGAGAACAGTTATGTGAGGGGGGGCTATAAAGGGGGTGAGAACAGTTATGTGAAGGGGGTGCTATAAAGGGGATTAAGACAGTTATGTGAAGGGAGGTGCTTTAAGAGGGGGAGGACAGTTATGTGAAGGGGGGTGCTATAAAGGGGATGATTACAGTTATGTGAAGGAGGGTGCTATAAAGCGGGTGAGGACAGTTATGTGAAGGGAGTGTTATAAAGGGGGTGAGGACAGTTATGTAAAGGGGGTGCTATAAAGGGGGTGAGGACAGTTATGTAAAGGGTGGTGCTATGAAGGGGGAGAGAACAGTTATGTGAAGGAGGGTGCTATAAAAGGGTGAGGATAGTTATATGAAGGGGGTGCTATAAAGAGGGCGAGGACAGCTATGTGAAGAGGGGTGCTATAAAGGGGGTAAGGACAGTTATGTGAAGGAGGGTGCTATAAAGGGGGTGAGGACAGGTATGTGAAGTAGGGTGCTATAAAGGGGATGAGGACAGTTATGTGAAGGAGGGTGCTATAAAGGGGTTGAGGATGGTTATTTGAAGGGGGTTCTGTAAAGGGGATGAGGACAGTTATTTGAAGGGGGGTGCTATAAAGGGGGTGAGGACAGGAATGTGAAGGGGGGTGATATGAAAGGGGCTGGGAACTGCAATTTAAAGTAGAGGGTGATTTAAAGGGGGCCGCAGACAAGAATGTGAAGGGTGGCTGATGTGCAGAGGGACTGAGAACACGGATGTAATAAAAAGGACAGTGATGTGAACTAGTGACTAGATTCACATTATTGCGTAACGTGTGTAGGCTGCCAGTTTATTTCAATGGGCTGCCTTATAAGCAGAAACGCAGAAAAATAAGTCCCTAACCTTTTTTTCTTTTAATTGCGCCGTAGCAAGCTGCATGGTACTGTGGCACCATGCGATGTGGCACTCGAAAAGACGCGCCATGTTTGTCCATTGTACAGAGGTGCCATTGAGAGCCAAACATATAGTTCGGACCTCCGCTTCAAGAAAATTTTACGGACTGGACCTTTATGAATTTTAATTCAATACCCCTGGCCTAGGCCATCTTTATGTAGAGCAACAATTCTTTTTTTCAAATCCTCAGAGGGTTCTTTGCCATGAGGTGCCATGTTGAACTTCCAGTGACCAGTATGAGAGAGTGAGAGCGTTAACATCGAATTTACCACACCTGCTCCCCATTCACACCTGAGACCTTGTAACACTAACGAGTCACATATCCCATGTCACTTTTGTTGCCAGCAGTTTAGACATTAATGGCTGTGTGTTGAATTATTTTGAGGGGACAGCAAATGTACACTGTTATACAAGCTGTACACTCACTACTTTACATTGTAGCAAAGTGTCATTTCTTCAGTGTTGTCACATGAAAAGATATGATAAAATATTTACAAAAACGTGAGGAGCGTACTCACTTTTGTAAAATACTGTACATATCACAGTAGGTTTCTTACTCGAGAGTACAAGTTTAAATTTCATTTCAATTAATTATTCAATTAATTTTAGTCTTTTGGTTGATTTCAGTAGACCTGGGTCTATATTTTTCAACCACTGTAACTGGTGTTTGGCCTACAGATCTTACATGCCAAATATATTTTCTACAGAAGCACACAGTCTGAGTCCAACTGTCACATATTCAGCCAAAAAATGTGAATCATAAAACATTTGAATGATAATGGTCAGTTTGTTAATGGTGCTGGTGGGTCATAACCTGTTCATAACCTGTTTGTACCCTGAAGCAGAGATGAGCCCAACTGGAAGCTTTCTATTTGTCAAAATGTAGACACAATCAGGTCCATTATGGCAAAACTGAATCATCTGGTAAAAAGAATCAGAGTCAATGGGGAAGATAAAATAAAGGTTGTTTGTTCAGTTTATAAGAGTACAATGGGCTTTAAATGGCTCCTGAGGAATAGAGACACTTATTTAACCACCAATTTTAACAGACCAATTTTCAGCTTTCAGCACTCTCACACTTTGAATGATAATTACTCATGCAACGCTGTACCCAATCAAATTTGTTATCATTTTTTTCACACAAATAGAACTTTCTTTTGGTGGTATTTAATCACCACTGGGGTTTTTATTTTTTGTGATATAAGTGAAAAAAGAGCGAAAATTTGGAAAAAAAAAACATTTTGTTTTAGTTTCTATTATAAAATTTTGCAAATAAGTATTTTTTTTTCATAAATTTGGGCCAGAACTTATACTGCTACATATCTTTGGTAAAAATAACCCAAATCAGTGGATATTATTTAGTCTGTGGGAAAGATATAGAGTCTACAAGCTATGGTGCCAATCATTGGAAATTGATCACACCTAATCACACCTGATGTACCGATGGCCTATCTAATTTCTTGAGGCCCTGAAATGTCAGTACAGTACAAATACCCCCCCCCCCCCAAAATGACCCCTTTTGAAAATTAGACATTCCAGGGTATTTAGTAAGAGGCGTGGTGAATGTTTTGAAGTTGTAATTTTTTCCCACAATTCTTTGGAAAATTAGGAAATCATTATTATTATTATTATTTTTTTCACAAAATTCTCATAATAACAGGTTATTTCTCACACACAGTATATGCATACTTGCAATTACACCCCAAAATACATTCTGCTACTTATCCTGAGTATGGCGATACCACATGTGTGAGACTTTTACACAGCCTGGCCACACACAGAGGCCCAACATGCAAGGAGCCCTGTCAGGTGTTCTATGAGCATAAATTAGACATATAATTTCCTAACGGCCTATCAAACTTTTGAAGGCCCTGGAGCACCAGGACAATGAAATTACCCACAAAATGGCCCCATTTTGGAAAGGAAACACCCCAACGTATATTCTATGAGGCATAATGAGTCTTTTGAACACGTCATTTTTTTCCACAAGTTTTTGGAAAATGTGGAAAGAAAATTAAAACTTTTTTTTTTTTTACACAAAGTTGTCAGTTTATAAGAAATTTCTAACACATAGCATGTACATAGCAAAAATGACACCCCAAAATACATTCTGCTACTCCTCCTGCATATGGCGATACCACATATGTGATACTTTGTCACAGCATAGCCACATACAGAGACCCAACATGCAAGGAGCACCGTCAGGTGTTCTAGGAGCATAAATTACACATAAAATTTCATTACAACCAATCACACTTTTGAAGGCCCTGGAGCACCAGGACAATGGAAACCCCCACAAAATGACGCGATTTTGGAAAGCAAACACCTGACACATAATCTAGGAGGCATGGGCTGCAGCTAGGTACTCAGGTACTCTTATGGGCTGCAGACAGGTACTCAGGTACACTGATCGGCTTAAGAAAGGTACGCGGGTACTCTGATGGTCTTCAGAGAGGTACTTGGGTATTCTGATGGGCTAGTGAGAGCTACTCGGGTAATCTGATGCGCTGCAGATAGGTACTCGGGCACTCTGGGCTGAAGACAGGTACTTGGGTACTCTGGACTGGAGACAGGTACTCGGGGCTGGAGACATGTACTCGGGTACTCTGGGCTGGAGACAGGTACTCGGGTACTCTGTGTAACGCTCCTGCGTTTTTGTTATAGGCTGGATTTACAGCTGCAAAATCTCCACTCAGTAGTCATGTAGAGATGTGTTGAATACCAGATCCAACTCTCCAGGACTCATCACCGTGGGCCTGTCAGCTTCAACATACAGATATATACACACTCAATGAGATGTTCCTGGAGTGATAGGATGTATATGATAGTATGAAGGTGATGTGCTGAAGGGACAGGTGTGAACAGTGACAAGGATGGTAAGCACTTGATAGGTTTGTACAGGAGAGTTCAAGATGGTATTTAGGAATGCAGATAGGTTAGTATCGAGTATGCTAACAGGTGGTGAGGACAGCAGATGACAAATACAGGATAGACTAACCCAGTGCAAGGATAGATAGTAGTAGACAGGAGAGCTAGCAATCTATGCAGCAGTGCAGATGATAGATGGTAGTAGACAGGAGAGCTAGCAATCTATGCAGCAGTGCAGATGATAGATGGTAGTAGTCTCAAGAGCTAGCAATCTATGTAACAGTGCAGATGATAGGATAGTATGGATAGGTAGTAACAGTCCTTAATGCAATAGTAGTAGTGTAAGTTATGGAGGTTTCCCCTGCGGGGTACTTATCACTATAGTATAGTAGTAGAAGGGTCCGGTGATGAGGAAGTGATCCAGTAGCGAGATACAGGGATCAGTAGCGAGGTTCGGGTCTGAGGAAGTGATCCTGGTAGCGAGATACAGGGATCTGTAGCGAGGTTCCACAGCGAGACACGCTTGTAAGCATAGATGCAAGGCAGGTTGAACGAACATGTGAGTGAGAACGCCGGCGGTTGAAATAGCCGCTCTGCGGCGCTCAGTGATGACAGCATCGGTCTTAAAGGTGTATGCGCACCTACCAGAAGAGAATGGTGGGACGCATACACGGAATGGAAGGTGGAATAAGGGTACCAGAGGTACCAGAACATTACAGTACCCCCCCTTAAGGCCGGCTCCGGAAGGCCTCTAGAACTGTTTTTTCCGGGTATTTCGAGTGAAAATTGCGAATCAGTCTTTTATTTGGGTAAGGTAATCCGAGGCTACTGGGTTACTCGATGGCAGGATGCGTGGTGGAAGAAGAGTGGGATGAAACCCATAGTTCAAGTAGAACGGACTTTGCTTCGTAGTACTGTGGGTTGCGTTGTTGTAAGCAAATTCCGCTAGAGGAAGGAGATCCACCCAATCATCCTGCAGGTATGATGTGTAGCAGCGTAGATATTGCTCAATGCACTGGTTGACTCTTTCAGTCTGTCCGTTGGTCTGAGGATGGTAGGGAGAAGTGAGCTTTCGCTCAATGCGTAAAATTTGACAAAGTGCTTGCCAAAATTTAGAGATAAATTGTGAACCACGGTCGGACAAAAGAGTCTTTGGAATTCCATGCAACTTGAACACATGTTTCATCAGTAGTTCCGCTGTTTGTTTGGATGAAGGTAGTCTACGGATAGCGATGAAATGTGCCATCTTTGTCAAGTGGTCCACTGACACTAGGATGGTATTAAATCCTTTGGAAGGTGGTAGTTCTACTATGAAATCTAAGGACACAACTTCCCATGGAACCTGGGGTATTGGTAAACTACAAAGTAGTGCAGATGGTTTTGTAGTGTCAATTTTGGACCTTGCACAGATGTCACATGAAGAAACAAATTTTTGTACAGACGTCTTCATTTCAGGCCACCAAAACTGCCTGGTGAGCAAATTAAAGGTTTTCGTCATACCCATATGTCCTGCCATGGGTACATCATGCGATAACTCCAAGATCTTGGTGCGCATAGTAGGGGATATGTAAAGTTTGTCATTGTAATAGAGGAAGCCTTCTGCATCAGTACTTAGTTGTGGTGGAGGTGAATCCATTCCTATACTGTGCAAAATCTCTTCCTTCAAGGATCGGACAACACCAATAATGCGTTCATAGGGTATTATGGGAATGGAAGGGATTTTGGCGCAGTTATCTTCGGTTAGTCGTGATAGCGCATCCACTTTTTTATTTTTGTCTGCAGGCGTATAGGTCACTAAGAAATTAAATCTTAAAAAGAATAATGACCATCGTACCTGCCGGTGGGAAAGAGTCTTGTTAGTCTGGAGGTATTGAAGGTTTTTATGATCTGTATATATGAGTATTGGTAACTGGGTACCTTCGAGCAGATGTCGCCAATTCTCCAGTGCCAATTTTATGGCAAGCAACTCCTTTTCACCCACTGGGTAATTCACCTCTGGGCTGCTTAGTGATTTTGAAAAGAAAGCAACTGGGTGGAGTGATGAAGTGTTTGTTGGTCGTTGGGAGAGAACTGCTCCTACTGCCATATTTGACGCATCTACCTCTAGAATATATTGGAGGGATGGGTCTGGATGGCGTAGTATGGGAGCAGAAGTGAAGCTTGATTTTAACAAGCAGAAAGCTTGATTTGCTTCTTCTGACCATTTGAATGGTTTTTTATACTTGTCAGTTGTGTGAGAGGTCTCACAATGGCGGAAAAGTTCTTGATGAACTTCCTATAGAAGTTCGAGAATCCTAGGAATCGCTGTAATGCCTTACGAGTTGTTGGTATAGGCCAGTCTAGAATACAGGATATCTTACTCATATCCATCTTAATTCCAGTTTTGGATATGAAGTATCCTAGAAATAATATTTCTTCTTTATGAAATAGGCATTTTTTTAATTTCACGTATAGACTGTGTGAGAGCAGTCTGGACAACACAAGTCTTACATGTTTTATGTGTTCAGGCATAGATCGAGAATAGATAAGTATATCGTCTAGGTATACTACAACACAGACATCAAGTAAGTCTCTAAAGATGTCGTTTATGAATCTTTGGAAAGCTGCGGGAGCATTACATAGCCCGAATGGCATCACAAGGTATTCGAATAGTCCGTATCTGGTTCTGAATGCTGTTTTCCACTCATCCCCGTCACGGATTCGGATTAGGTTGTATGCCCCTTTCAGGTCTAATTTGGTGAAATAAGTAGCCCCATGCACTTGTTCAATAAGTTCAGGGATAAGCGGCAAAGGATAGCGATCCTTTATCGTAATCGTGTTTAATTACCTATAATCGATAATAGGCCTGAGACTGGAATCCTTATTGCGGACAAAGAAAAGTCCTGCAGCAGTGGAAGAAGTAGAGGGTCTAATGAACCCTTTTGTCAAATTCTCATCCAAGTATTCCTTGAGGTGAGAAAGTTCATCCTGTGAAAGGGGATAAACATGACCGAAAGGCAATTTGCTGTTAGGGAGTAGATCGATAGTGCAATCGTAATGCCTATGGGGAGGCAACACTTGAGTATTTTTCTCAAGGAACACTTCGGACAGATCCTGATAGCATAGTGGTGCAATTTCATCTGACACCACAGACAGAATCTTCCCATAAGATGGGAGGTTACACGTATTCTCACAATGGTGAGAAGGGAAAACCAAAGTCCGTTTTTTCTAATCTATGATTGGTTGGTGTGTGTGTAACCAGGGAAGTCCCAAAATAATAGGAAAATGGGGTGAGGATAGTATATCAAAAGTGATGGTCTCCACATGTGACTCGTTGGTAGTGGCAAGGAGTGCCTGTGTCTGGTTGGGGATTGGACCAGAAGACAGTGGAATACTGTGACGAGACCCATCTCGCCACTGGGCGTTGGAGAAGCCTCTTTGCTCGCCTCCTGCAATATGACTATGGACCCTCTCATCAGCCCAGGCTAAACGTAAACCCCATGGCAATTTGACTGTGTTTGTGGCATCTGAGCGCTGTTTGGATATGTTGAGCGCTCAGATCCAGGCTATCTGGGGATGGGTTGAATGTGGGGTTTCTGTTCAGTAGACTGGGAGTTATGCATTTTTGTGTCTTTTTGTGTTTCTTTAAACATGTGGCTAATGGAGCCTTGCCTCTCCTGGAAGCTAAAACGTATTCCTGTAAACTGTAAGGAACAGGAAGCCAACTCCTAATATGGGCATTACAGGAAGTTCTGAGGAGACGGACGGTCTATTGACACTCAGAGTGATGTGTATTGAGGGCTCGTTAGGGAACCATTGTTCTGTGTCTGACTGTTGTGTGCATTGATTGCCCCCTGGGGCTTCTGTCTCCATGCATTGGTCAAAGCTATCTGACCAATCCCTGTTGACTCATTTTCAAGCCCTCATTTGCATATACTGGAGAGGACCTTGGTGAGAACTGCAAGTGCTTTGCAATTGACCAATGGGAAGGCGGTTGTTGGGGGAGGGATGTTCCAATTTCTGTATAAAAGTGTGCTCTGTTCTTCCAATAAATGTTGTTCCTGTTTTACCCTCATCTCGGAGCTTTGTCTCGTTATTGGGGGAATCTGCTACAGGGATTGCTATGGTCTTCCATACTCCCTTAGAGAATCACTAAGCTCTTGTAAGAGCTTGTGTAGAGCTTGTTCGTGCTGCACTCTCTGGGGAAAGAGAGGTTCACCCACAGGAACCTGGAGCCTTGTCGTTGGTCCAGGGTGGGTAGGAGATGCCAAGACCCTATCCAAGCTGCGGCGGTTCGTGGAGTCTGAAGTGCTTACGGTGTCTGGTGGAGCCCTCGGGAAGCACTAGGAGCGTCTGTCAACGGAGGTACCTGCTCAGGGGTGCCCTGTTCCGTAACAATTGGTGGCAAGCGACGGGATGGAACCAGCAGTGGAGTACAGATACTCTCTGAGAGAATATGACCATATGGTGTGGTTACGGCTGAACTTTTTCGGACCCAATCCACTGGAGAGATCCAAGCGGTTCGTGAAGAACTTAGTGTTCGGGACTCTGCTAGACAGGGCAGAGAGAGAGGGCCAGCTGGCACGTTGGGAGGAACTCCAGCGGCAGGTACAATTAAGGGAAGAGGAGAACCCAGTCTCCATTCCCCAGCGGCAGCCTGATTTATTGGGAATTGGGAGCCCAGTTTCCATTCTCCAGCGGCAGCCTGATTTATTGGGAATTGGGAGCCCAGTCTCCATTCTCCAGCGGCAGGCTGAGTTAAAGGGGGCAGAGACAGTCGGTCCTGTCGCCCAGCAGCAGGACTCTGTGTTGGGAGGAGAGACAGTCGGTCTCCCTCCACAAAGACTGGAAGTATGTATGGGAGAGGAGATTGTTACCCCCTCTCCCCAGCGGGAGCTTAATGTACCAGGGGGAGACTGTAAGCCCCCCACCAGTGCAGATGGGACCGAGGTCTCTCCACCGGTCCTGCAGGGAATTGGGAGCCCAGTCTCCATTCCCCAGCGGCAGTGTAAAGTGCAGGGAGAGGAGAGCAGTGTCCTCCCTCCCCAGCGGCAGTGTGATGTCCCGGGAATTGGGAGCCCAGTCTCCATTCCCCAGCGGGAGATACAGCAGGGAATTGGGAGCCCAGTCTCCATTCCCCAGCGGCAGAGTATCCTACAGGGAATAGAGAGCCCAGTCTCCTTTCCCCAGCAGCAGGACTCTGTGTTGGGAGGAGAGACAGTCGGTCTCCCTCCGCAAAGACTGGAAGTATGTATGGGAGAGGAGATTGTTACCACCTCTCCCCAGCGGCGGATCAATGATGGGCAGAGTGTTCTATCGGGAGAGGAGCTTGTTACCCCCTCTCCCCAGCAGCAGCTTAATGTACCAGGGGGAGACAGTAAGCCCCCCAACAGTGCAGATGGGACCGTGGTCTCTGCACTCACAGCACAGGGGGTAGGGACAGTCGGTCCTGACCCCCAGCAACAGGGCTGTTTAGCCAAAGGGAAGACAGTCGGTCTTCCCCCACAGCAGCATGGTGGTGTATCTAAAGGGGAGACAGGCGGTCTCCCCCTCCAGCAACCAGGCTCCAACCAGACTACTCCGGTTGTAGTGCTGGCACCAGGACAGAGTACCGCTGGTCTCTGCCCACTCAGCAACCCACCAAGGCAGCCTACCAGTCCCCTACACAGCCGTGGTGAGGCACCTGGACATGGACAAGTTTCTCTTCTACCCAGGTGTAGTAGCCAGTTCTTTTGGGTGGGCTGTACTGCTGTTTCTGTTTTGTGGGTGGGCTGCTGGACTAACAAGGGCACTGACCGGCAGAAGGTCAGGTACCCTGTTAGTCTTTTTGGAAAGGGGGAGAGATGTGACGAGACCCATCTCGCCACTGGGCGTTGGAGAAGCCTCTTTGCTCGCCTCCTGCAATATGACTATGGACCCTCTCATCAGCCCAGGCTAAACGTAAACCCCATGGCAATTTGACTGTGTTTGTGGCATCTGAGCGCTGTTTGGATATGTTGAGCGCTCAGATCCAGGAAATCTGGGGATGGGTTGAATGTGGGGGTTCTGTTCAGTAGACTGGGAGTTATGCATTTTTGTGTCTTTTTGTGTTTCTTTAAACATGTGGCTAATGGAGCCTTGCCTCTCCTGGAAGCTAAAACGTATTCCTGTAAACTGTAAGGAACAGGAAGCCAACTCCTAATATGGGCATTACAGGAAGTTCTGAGGAGACGGGCGGTCTATTGACACTCAGAGTGATGTGTATTGAGGGCTCGTTAGGGAACCATTGTTCTGTGTCTGACTGTTGTGTGCATTGATTGCCCCCTGGGGCTTCTGTCTCCTTGCATTGGTCAAAGCTATCTGACAAATCCCTGTTGACTCATTTTCAAGCCCTCATTTGCATATACTGGAGAGGACCTTGGTGAGAACTGCAAGTGCTTTGCAATTGACCAATGGGAAGGCGGTTGTTGGGGGAGGGATGTTCCAATTTCTGTATAAAAGTGTGCTCTGTTCTTCCAATAAATGTTGTTCCTGTTTTACCCTCATCTCGGAGCTTTGTCTCGTTATTGGGGGAATCTGCTACAGGGATTGCTATGGTCTTCCATACTCCCTTAGAGAATCACTAAGCTCTTGTAAGAGCTTGTGTAGAGCTTGTTCGTGCTGCACTCTCTGGGGAAAGAGAGGTTCACCCACAGGAACCTGAAGCCTTGTCGTTGGTCCAGGGTGGGTAGGAGATGCCAAGACCCTAACCAAGCTGCGGCGGTTCGTGGAGTCTGAAGTGCTTACGGTGTCTGGTGGAGTGCTTGGAGCCCTCGGGAAGCACTAGGAGTGTCTGTCAACGGAGGTACCTGCTCAGGGGTGCCCTGTTCCGTAACAAATACCATTAATGAAACTAACAGAAACAGGCTTAGATTTTGAAATAATAGGTATTTTATTTAAGGTAACAAAGCGTGTATCAATATAGTTTCCACAAGATCCAGTGTCGACCATAGCCTTGGTGGTGATCCTAGTTTGGTCCCACTGTAATATTAAATGAACAAAAAGATAGGGGTTAGAAAAGGAAGTCGTTAATCCTCCCAGCAACACATGTGAACACTCACCCTCTTTTTTGCGAACAAGGGGACAGGTGCTTATCAAATGATCCGGGGATGCGCAATACATGCAGAGATTTCTGGATGTTCTTCTAGCTCGTTCAGTAGTCGTTAAAGGTGGGCGTATGGTTCCTACATCCATGGGAGTAGGGTCAACGGCCGAAATCCGAGAAGGACTAGACAATGGCATTCCCATCTTTTCAGCCCTTCTTTCTCGCAGTCGTCTGTCGATGTTGATACTAAGTTGTATCAAGGCCTCCAAGGTGCCAGGTAAATCCGCTCGGGCAAGCTCGTCTTTAACAGCTTCCGATAACCCGAGTCTGAATTGAGTTCGCAAAGATGAGTCATTCCACCCTGAATCAAGGGTCCATCTTTTGAACTCAGATACAAAGTCTTCTACAGGTCTCCTTCCTTGTTTCAAGGCCCTCAACTGCATATCAGCAATACTCTGCCTATTGGGGTCATCGTATAAGCTGGTGAGTTCCGCTAGGAATAAAGAATAGGTGTTGAGAATCTGATCATTATTCTCAAAGAGAGAGTCTGCCCAGGCCCGTGGATCACCGGTCAAGTATGAAATAATGGTACAGACTTTTATTTGATCAGTGGGGTATGTACGAGGCTTTAACAAAAAAAGCAATTGACATGCGTTTTTGAATTCCCGAAATGTTTTCCAGTCGCCTGTAAACACTAGAGGGGGGTTTATTTTAGGTTCAGGAGGCTGAATAGCAGTAAGCCATGAGAGCTGGGTTACCTGCTGTGTTAAAGTCTGATTCTTTTCTTGTACGTCAGTCAGAGCAAGTATTAACGCTTTTACTTGTTGTGTTAATTGTGTCACTTGAGTGGGTAATTCTGCTGAATCCATTTTTAAGGTTCGTTCAATCTGTAACGCTCCTGCGTTTTTGTTATAGGCTGGATTTACAGCTGCAAAATCTCCACTCAGTAGTCATGTAGAGATGTGTTGAATACCAGATCCAACTCTCCAGGACTCATCACCGTGGGCCTGTCAGCTTCAACATACAGATATATACACACTCAATGAGATGTTCCTGGAGTGATAGGATGTATATGATAGTATGAAGGTGATGTGCTGAAGGGACAGGTGTGAACAGTGACAAGGATGGTAAGCACTTGATAGGTTTGTACAGGAGAGTTCAAGATGGTATTTAGGAATGCAGATAGGTTAGCATCGAGTATGCTAACAGGTGGTGAGGACAGCAGATGACAAATACAGGATAGACTAACCCAGTGCAAGGATAGATAGTAGTAGACAGGAGAGCTAGCAATCTATGCAGCAGTGCAGATGATAGATGGTAGTAGACAGGAGAGCTAGCAATCTATGCAGCAGTGCAGATGATAGATGGTAGTAGTCTCAAGAGCTAGCAATCTATGTAACAGTGCAGATGATAGGATAGTATGGATAGGTAGTAACAGTCCTTAATGCAATAGTAGTAGTGTAAGTTATGGAGGTTTCCCCTGCGGGGTACTTATCACTATAGTATAGTAGTAGAAGGGTCCGGTGATGAGGAAGTGATCCAGTAGCGAGATACAGGGATCAGTAGCGAGGTTCGGGTCTGAGGAAGTGATCCTGGTAGCGAGATACAGGGATCTGTAGCGAGGTTCCACAGCGAGACACGCTTGTAAGCATAGATGCAAGGCAGGTTGAACGAACATGTGAGTGAGAACGCCGGCGGTTGAAATAGCCGCTCTGCGGCGCTCAGTGATGACAGCATCGGTCTTAAAGGTGTATGCGCACCTACCAGAAGAGAATGGTGGGACGCATACACGGAATGGAAAGTGGAATAAGGGTACCAGAGGTACCAGAACATTACACTCTGATGGGCTACAGAGAGGTATTTGGGTACTCTGATTGGCTGGAGACAGGTATCCGGATACTTTGATGGGCAGGCGACAGGTACTCAGGTACTCTATTGAGCTGCAGATAGGTACTCAGATCCTCTGATGGGCTGGATACAGGTACTCAGGTACTCTGATGGGCTGCAGATAGGTACTCAGGTACTCTGAAGGGCTGGAGACAGGTACTCGGGTACTCTAATAACAGGTACTTGGGTACTCTTATAACATGTTCTCGGGTACTCTGATGGGCTGCAGAGAGGTACTTGTGTACTCTGTTGGGCTGGAGACAGGTACTCAGGCACTCTGGGCTGGAGACAGGTACTCGGGTACTCTGGGCTAGAGACAGGTACTCGGGTACTCTGATGGGATACAGAGAGGTACTAGGGTACTCTGATGGGCTGGTGATAGGTACTCGGGTACTCCGATGACAGGTACTCGGGTACTCTGATGACAGGTACTCTGGTACTCTGATGACAGGTATTCAGAGTACCTGAGGACCTGTCATCAGAGTACCCGAGTACCTGTCATTAGAGTACCCAAGTACCTGTCACCAGCCCATCAGAGTACCTTAGTACCTGTCATCAGAGTACCTGATGGGCTGGTGACAGGTACTCGGGTGCTCTGATGGACTGGTGATAGGTACTGGGATGGGCTAGTGACAGGTACTTTGATGGGCTAGTGACAGGTACTTTGATGGGCTAGTGACGGGTCCTCTTTATTGGGGGGGGGCAATCAGTGTGTTTAGGTGTGGACTGTAATCGATAACTAGCTGTTACCGCAATCTCCTCCTCACAGAGGATTGGTATGTGAGGAGGAGAACACGGCAACAGCTAGTTACTGTGCTTTCTGTTTACATTCTGTGACCGGCTTTAATTGGACACAGCCAGTCACGTGGTAAAGAGCCAATTTCATTGGCTCTTTACCCTGATTGGGGTTAGACTGTGTCAGAGTGACACTCTCCATCCCCGATCGCCGCTCTTCGTGCCCCTGGGGGTGCGCACGAGCAGCGTGCACGAGGACAATGCATGTGGCCAGCTGTGATAGACATTTTTTTAATGCCTCTTTACACTGATCAGGGATGGGCTGCATCCCAATGGACACGCCGCATCCCAGATCGCCATGCTGCGAGCCCCCGGGGGGGGGGCGGGAGAGCAGCGGGAACGGGCGGACGTCATATGACGCCCGCCCAGATCGAGGGAGTGTTCCTGCCGGTGTCATTTTACAATGCGCCGGTAGGCAAGTGGTTAAACTATTGTGGATCTTCTCTGGGCCAAAGATCACTAAGTACTGGGGCAACCCTAATAGGAATTCTACCACTAACTATAATGGTAACAATAACATGGTAACAATAACCTTGAACCCTAAGATAACCCTAACACTAGGTTTACACTAGCCCTAACCCTAAGACAACACAATCCTTAGGATCAAAAATGTTTATTTTCAGCATATTCTTTCTATTTACTAGCTGTTAGTGGGGAAAAATCTGTGTTTCTTTTCATCAACATTGTGTGCCGAACTGAACTCACGACAGTGTGAACTTGTAGGAAATCTTGCATATTCCAAGGCAATTGGTGCGGTAAAGCTTCCACTTATACATTCTGTGAATGTGCTGGAAAATTACTTTGCAGTTTACATTAATGACCATGTTTTGTCCCTTCAGCTTTACAACAGTCAAAATTCTACAGATTGTAGAAAAGAAAGGGTGAAATGTCAGCATCAGGATAGGCCAAGCGCTGGAAAAGAAATGGCAATTATTTTATAAAGGGGCACCCAAATGTCATCTCATAATGACCTAATTTTTGTGATTCATCACATTGTATTGTAAAAGAAGAATAGTTTCATCTTTAGTTGAGTCAAAGTTAACTTACAGGAAGGGAATTATTATGATATCGGAATGTTCCTTACAAAAAGAGGAGGAATTGGTTTTACATATTGTGAGGGTTATCTCATAGGTTAGAGAAAAAAAAGTTTAAGTCAAAAACATCAAATAAATCTGATCTTCTCATCAGAAACATTTTAAAATTGATAGGGGAGGGGGAGGAGCCTGCAGATGGTGCTAGGAAGGAGCCAGAGCTAGGAGCTCTGGGGAAAACCATCCTAAAATGAAGCTGTAACTTCGTCCACCCCTGCTTATCCCTGAAATGCCCCCTGCTGTGTGTGGTGGAAAAAATAACCTCTCGCTGCCCTGAAGCGGAGCGCGACCCAGAGCTGACAGAGGTGGAAGTGGTGTCAGATGGGTCGGAAGGCTCATGTGAGGTGGCATCTCCAGCTGAGATCGGGGACTCGGCTGGGGCACGGAAGGCACTGAGAGTGGCCGAAGACATCTAAGGGGGACCGGAGGAGCACGGGAGTTAGACCAGACACCTGAAGTTGTAAGAGCAGGACTCGGCCGGGCAAGCTGGTTCCCGGCGGGAGGGCTGGGAGATCGGCTGCGGCAGGAGACAAAGACAGGCAAATTACACCAAAGCTCATCAGAAAACACCTAGAGTTAACCAGCAATATTCCCCCCCTGGTCTGATGGACTGAAATATATTTTTCAAAGCACAATAGATTCCAGCACAGAAGCGATGAGTCCTCTTTTTGTTTTTAAACTTTATTTCCCTTTTTTTGAATGGCAGCCGCTGCAATTACTTTACATGTGATTTGGTAGGGTACTAAAATGGACTGATCCAACGTAGTGGTGTATGTGCATAATATGTGAAAAGCTATAAAAGAAATATCTTAAAGGGCTGTGAATAAGTGTAGCACTGCCCCCTTGAGGGATGCTGGTTTTTCACACTTTTAGATTCCCCTGGGTTACCCATAGCAACTGCTTGTAGAATCCTAACACTTTACTTCCTTGGCTCAGTCAATGAACAGTCTAGGGGTTGTTGTTTTTTGTTGTTTTATTTAACATTGGGATGGGAGAAGGGATGAGTGGGATACTCCAACGCTTGAACTATTCACAATGCTGAGGACTTCTATCTGAGAATGCGGCCAGGCCGCAGCTTCATCCTGCCACTAGATTAATCTGAGGTAATGTTCCTTTTAGTACCGATCTTCAGGGTACACACCTAGTACCCCCTTTCTATCCACCAGCTGACTTCCCGGTCAGGCCCTTAGGCATGATCCTCTGTACTCACGATACTGCTTTGCATGTTCTCCAGTGCCTCAACTCCTTCAGTCAGCTCTCCTGGACCTCTGCGCTCAGCTCCACACTTCTGGCTCACCAGGCCAACTGCGTGTGACCATACACCAACTGCTGCAGAAGAGGAGGCAGCCGCCACCCTTCTTCTGGGACTCTGCTCACCAGCCAAAGACCTCAAGCACATGTGCTCCTGGCTTTTTAGACCACACCCCACAATGCACAGAGACAGCAGTCTGTGCCAATCCCTGGGGCTGTATCAAAGCTTGTGTACTCATTGGCCAGGTTTCCTCCACTATCCAATGTGCCTCCCCATTGGATCAGCTGGGGACACTCCCTCAGACCAGATGAATCACACACTGAGAACATTGAGCAGACCCGACTCACAGATCCTGCTCCCTGTTAAGCAGAGAGAATATAGAATTTACCTACTGCTCCTCTGATAGGCAGACAGAGCCAAAAACTAAACTCACTCTCTAGCACCTATCTAGGAGGGTGCTACATAAGGAAGGGGAGTGGATGGTAAGAAGGCAGAAAGAGAGACCCATAAACATGAGAGGGAAATCAGCAAGAGGTGGGGTGGTTGCGAAGTCCCCAAAAGAAGTTCAAGTCCAGGAACAATTAAAAAGTATATGTCCCAAGAAGGAAGCTCAGAGAAACAGGCAAAAGATAAGAATGGGCAAAACAGATTAAAAATAAGTATGAGCTCTCTGAGTCAGGCTAGGATGAAACAAGAACTGGAAAGTGACTCGGAGATTAGTCAAAAGGAAAAGCAAAGCATTATTGCCTACATTACCAACAAAAATAGAAACAGCAGCCATGTTCGCAGCATTGGAAAACTTCTTAAAGCGGTAGTATCCCGCTTTTTTACACTTTTACCTACAGGTAAGCCTATAATAAGGCTTACCTGTAGGTACAATTAATATAATAATATTTCCAGTGCATACAGCCGCTCACGCGAGCAGCGCATGCGAGCAGTTTTGCTTACCGGGAGCCTGCCGGAAAATCACTCCCGCGCGCATGCACGGGAGTGACGTCATCGCGGCTCCTGCCAATCACTGCGCCGGAGCCGCTGAACCCGGAAGAGACGGCGAGGGATCATGGCAGCGCCCGCAGCGATGTCCGTGTCCGTGTCGGGGCTTCGTTCTAAGGTAAGTAATACATAATGAGCTAGTATGCGATGCATACTAGCTCATTATGGCTTTGTCTTGCAGGTTTTTTTTTTTTTTTTTTCGCGATTTTGGGTTTACAACGCTTTAAAAACTGAGATGGCAACAATACATAACGATCTGGGACATAGTCCTTTGAGAGTAGATGACATGGAAAAGAGATCAGATGGCCAAACACAACTAATAAATTAATTATAGGAAGAAATTAAAGTTTTAAAAAATGAACAAAAGGAGCTGGCATACAAACTGGAAGATCAAGAAAATTGAAACAGAAGGAAAAATCTGAGAATCCGTGGCCTACCAGAACAGCTGCATGGAGAGGATCTAATAGGAAAAATTAGGAACATTTTGAACCCATTAAAAGGAAGAGAAGAAACAGATCAGATAAAGATTGAAAGGGTACACGGGATTAGAAGACCAAATGGAATATCAGCAGAAACTCCAAGAGATATTATTGTAAGATTTCAAAAGTATGAAGAAAAATGACAAATTTGGGGAAGCAAAATACAAAGGTGAAAGTCTTCAGATTTTTACAGATCGATCACAAGAGACATTAAGGAGAAATCTGAAACCCCTCTTGATGCTGATGAAAACTCATAATGTTCAATACAATTGGGGGTTCCCTGTATGTTTATTAGGCTGGAAGGATGGATGTACAGCAAAATTGAGATTCCTGGAGGAATTGCCAGTCTTCTGTGAAAAGTTAGACATTCCTATAATAGAAATACCGGGTTAGACAGCCCCCAGGACTGAGAAGAAGATCAATGGCGATCTATCTCTAGGAAAAGAAACTGAAACTTAAGTTTATATAGAGCACTAGACTAAAACAAGTGAAGAAAATGAGTGTAGGGACTTTGCTAAACCAGGAGGGGGAGGGGGAGGGATAAATATAAGAAGAAAAGCATGGCAAACCTGGAAATCTGGCTGGTTCTGGACCCTATCCCTAAAGGTTGGGGGAGTGGGCCCCAGGAGTGCACTAGGCAGAGCATCAACCCAGAAGAATAAGAGCAGGAGGGTAAAGAAGATCCCAGTAGGAACAACAATATGAACCTGCTAGAGTACCTGGAGTTGGTCAAAATATCTACAACAAAGATCATTGGTATTGGGTGGGTAGGGAAGGGATGGAGGAGGGATGCGAGGAGGGAGTGGGGGTAGGTGAGGAGAGAAGTGAAAGGGGGGATGTGGTGGGAGGGGGAGAAGGGGAAGAACTTAGGGCACCTATTACTCGGAATACCTCTTGTCGCTGGTCTCCCCCTCTCCTTTAGTACGTGTTCCTTCTTTTTGGTTCTCTTGAGATCTCTCGAAATCTGAGTTTACCATTGGATGGCAATAGAAGAGAGGGGGAATAAGGGAAGAAGGAGATTTTAACAAACTCTGTTGCAGATTCCTACCTTTTGTTATTCTGAAGAAATCCCTGTTTTTTCCTCTGTGCCTCTGTGTTGAATTGGTCAAATGGTAGATGTTTCATAATTATCTATCTGCTGTGGCAGCTGCCGGGCTCAAATGAGGAAAGCTGCTGGGCCCGCATCCCTTTAGACATGTTCCTATTGGGGGTATCTCACCAAAAATTACATTTTTGTTGCAGGGGATGCCAGAAATCTGACTTGTATCTTAGGCAGACTCCTGGAAAAATTGGGGAGCCAATCACACAACCAGGAAATTATGTCTCTGGTGTGTGGTCAGTACACATTCTTACAACAGCTGCAGATTGAAAAGGAAAGGTCATTTTTAATAACATGCAATTACAATATGATTTGTGTCACAATTGTATATGCTATATTGTTTTTTCTTTAGTTGCTATTTTTCTCCCCATGAAAGTGTAGCTACCCTTTAAATTATACTCAAAATATTATCTTACATTACGGTGACTAAGATCAAAAGGTGTGGCAGTAGGGTTTGCAAAGGAGGTAAAGTTCACTCAAGAAGAGAGGATGATTTATTTTTTAAGAGAGAACTTACAAGGGATAGAGTTTACACTGCCAAGCATATAAACCCTGAATAAAAACTCAAAAGGGTAGTTGAAGGAAATTTTAGGGAAACTAATGAGCTTCAAACAGGGTAAATGAATTCTTGCAGGAGACTTGAACTTTTGCCTGGATCCACAAGTGAATAGTACGTCAAGTGCACTGGGGACTGGGAATTCTCAATTAAGGGCAGTGAAGAAGAAATTATACCAATGTCAACTGGTAGATGCATAGCGGGCTCCAACATCCCTGGGTAAGGGTCTATACATAGTTCTACTCCCCTGTGCACAGGACATACTTAAGGATAGATTATATAATGGTGAAACATAGTGTGTTCGATTCTGTAGAGAAAACTTCTAAAAAAATAACGTCAATATCAGATCATGCACCAGTAATTGCAAAGCTTAAAATCACGGGTACTCAGTCCAGAACATGTACCAGGAGGTTAAATGAAGATCTGATACAGGATAAAAAAGTAAATAAAAGAAGAATAAAACAATATTTCTTCTGAAACTAGTCCCCGGGAGTATCAGAAGCCACAATTTGGGAGGCACATAAAGTATATGTAAGGGGACTACAGATATCTATTAGCTCAAAAAAAAAAAAAAAAAAAGAAGGAAAGATCCAACAATATAGAATGCTTTTGAAAGAAATATATGAACTGAAGCAGATACACAAAAAAAATAGACCCTGAGATACAACAGACCTTAGTAATGAAAAGAGATAAACTGATAGATGTAATGGAACAGGAGACCAGACGGGTATTCAATAGAATGGCTAAAGATAGGTACAAATGGGGGAGCAAGCCAGAGAAATATCTAGCAAGAGTACTAAAAAATAAAAAAATCGATAAATTATATAGAGAAAATGAAAAACAGCAAAGGGGAAATAGTATATACGACAGCAGATATTGCAAAAGATTTCCATAGTTATTACAGTTCGTTACATTCAGTGAGGCAAAAAGAACCACAAGATAAAGAGTTAAAAAGGAAACAAAAAATACAAGAATACTTAACGGAAGCAAATTTACCCAAAACAGCACCAGAAAATCTGTTGGAACTGGAGGAATCAATAACACAAGAAGAAATCAGAGAAGCTATAAAGAGTACAGCGGCAGGAAAGAGCCCAGGACCAGATGCATTCATGGTGCTATATTATAAAAAACTCGGGCAACAATTAATACCAAAAAAATCTAGGTATATGAATAAATTAGGAGAAGGAGGGAAGATGAGGAAAGAATCATTGCAGGCATATATATTACAATTATACCTAAAGAAGGGAAGGATGCAACTTTGTGTTCAAATTATAGACCAATAGTGTTTTGGTTAATACTGATACAAAGGTATATGCAAAAATTGTAGCCACTAGATTAAAGGAACTAATGCCCAAATGGATCCATAGAGATCAGACTGGGTTTATCCCAAGCAAAGAAGGCAAAGACAACGGGGTAAGAACACCACTACTATTGCACAAAACAAAATACTCTGGATCCCCAACCATATTTCTGTCAATAGATGCCGAAAAATGCTTATAGGCCCTATAATTACCCAGAGGATCAAAACCTTATATGACACTCCACAGCATCAGTAAAAGTAAATGGGAATCTATCATCACCCTTTGAAATGTCTAATGGAACAAGACAGGTATGTCCATTATCACCATTATTATATGTGCTGTCACTGGAGCCACTTTTGGCAACTATATGAAATAATGGGGACATACAGGGGGGGTTGATAGGAGATGAAGAACACAAAGTTGCAGCCTATGCGGATGACGTCTGGGTATCTAACCCCAGAATTACACTCCCACATTTAATAAATGAACTGAAAATATATAGAGAACTTTTACATTTTAAGGTTAACCCTGTAAGTTTGGTAATCTTGAATATAAAGCTGTGTAAAGAAGAACAGCTAGCATTACAGAGGGAATTCCCTTTTACATGGGGGGGAAAAAGAACGAAAGTACCTCGGGATAAAATTAACATGATCCCTCGGGATATTCCTTTGTTAAATGAGATAAAAACAGAATTTAAAAAATATTAAGAAGACCCTTATCGTGGGTAGAACCTATAAGTATGATAAAGATGGTAATACTCCCAAAAACTCCTAAAAATAAATTTCAGATGTTACCAAGTGCCTTGCCTCAGAAATTATTTCAAATAATAAGGATAATGATAATAAAGTATATATGGCAAAATAAGAAGCACAGAATACAATTCTCGGTCTTAAGTAAAAGTAAAGCACAGGGTGGATTAGCAGTACCAGACATTAAACGATATTACAATGCTATAATACTGACACGAATGATAGAATGGTCTAATATAAAAAAATGATAAAAGTTGGGTGAGGATAGAAAATACACTAAGTGGAACACAATTAAATAAAAATATTTGGATACCACAAAAATATCGAATTTTTGAAGGAAACACACACTAAATAACTAGAATTGTCTTTAAGGTGTATTACACAATTTATAGACAAGCGAAATGGGAATATAATTCGCCACTAATTTCACTAGGAGGAACACATTTTTTTACCAGGAAATGGGGCACATTTTGGGGAATGGATTAAAAAAGCACAATTGAAGGACATAATAAAAAAAGGGAAAATTTGTACATATCAAGAATTGAAACACAAAAACGACTTGATATTATTAGATGAATGGAAGTATTTACAATTAAAACACTTCGTAGCATCATTACCGCAACATATTAGGTCTGAGGAAAATTTTAATTGAATAGAAAAAGTATGTAATTCACAAGTAAAAACGAAACATAAAATATCTCAGATATACAACATACTCACGATGTTGAAAGAACCAAAAATACCTCTCCATTCATTGAAAAATGTGAAAAGAAGTTAGGCACAAGTTTGACAGAATAGCAAGTAAATAGAGCAATAAATGATGTACACAACCCAGCAGCGGATTAAGTGCCGGTTCACATTTGTGCGATCACAGAGATCGCATGTAATACGGAGCGCACTGCTCCTAAAATTACATGCGATCTCTGTGCGGTGCAAGTTCAGCCATACAGTTTTTATGGCTGAATTCGCACCGCAATCGCCCCTAACTCGCACAGGACCCTTTTTTGGTAAGCAGCAGAATCGGATCGCATGGTTGTTCACACTAGTGCGATCCGATTCTGTACGAACTTTCAGATCGCACTGCGATATGCGATCTGATCTGGGGGTGTCGTTAACTTTTAATTGACACCCCCCAGTGTATCGTTCATGGCAGTGTGAACTGCCAGGGGTGCAGATGTGATGCTGTATATTTGCACCATTCCTGCATCGCAGAAATGTGAACCGGCACTTAAACACGATAGAAACAAATTATAAATGCCTGGCAAAATGGTATATTACACCAGATAAGGTGCAAAAGTATCAACTAGATAAGTTCCCCCTGTGTTGGAGAGGATGCACTCAAAAAGGCACCACGGCACATCTTAGGTGGGATTGTAAGAAGATTCGGGAATATTGGCAAGAGGTACAGTTGTATATAAGGATAATAACGAGAATAGAGATTTTAGACGATCCTTGGTACTTCTTTTCTCGCTATATTTGGTTAAGACCAAAAAACAATATAAATGTACAGTAGTGCCATATTAAGTAGTGCCAATAAATGCAGCCAAGGGAGTAATATAAAAAAAAAATGGCAGGATCCAGAAAAACCCACAATTAAAGAATGGTTTAAAAGGATTGAATATATATATATATATATATATATACAGTGGGTACGGAAAGTATTCAGACCCCCTTAAATTTTTCACTCTTTGTTATATTGCAGCCATTTGCTAAAATCATTTAGGTTCATTCTTCTTCCTCATGAATGTACACATAGCACCCCATACTGACAGAAAAACACAGAATTGTTGACATTGTTGCAGATTTATTAAAAAAGAAAAACTGAAATATTACATGGTCCTAAGTATTCAGACCCTTTGCTCAGTATTTAGTAGAAGCCCCCTTTTGATCTAATACAGCCAGGAGTCTTTTTGGGAAAGATGCAACAAGTCTTTCACACCTGGATTTGGGGATCCTCTGCCATTCCTCCTTGCAGATCCTCTCCAGTTCTGTCAGGATGGATGGTAAACGTTGGTGGACAGCCATTTTTAGGTCTCTCCAGAGATGCTCAATTGGGTTTAAGTCAGGGCTCTGGCTGGGCCATTCAAGAACAGTCACGGAGTTGTTGTGAAGCCACTCCTTCGTTATTTTAGCTGTGTGCTTAGGGTCATTGTCTTGTTGGAAGGTAAACCTTCGGCCCAGTCTGAGGTCCAGAGCACTCTGGAGAAGGTTTTTGTCCAGGATATCCCTGTACTTGGCCGCATTCATCTTTCCCTCGATTGCAACCAGTCGTCCTGTCCCTGCAGCTGAAAAACACCCCCACAGCATGATGCTGCCACCACCAGGCTTCACTCTTGGGACTGTATTGGACAGGTGATGAGCAGTGCCTGGTTTTCTCCACACATACCGCTTAGAATTAAGGCCAAAAAGTTCTATTTTGGTCTCATCAGACCAGAGAATCTTATTTCTCACCATCTTGGAGTCCTTCAGGTGTTTTTTAGCAAACTCCATGCGGGCTTTCATGTGTCTTACACTGAGGAGTGGCTTCCGTCGTGCCACTCTGCCATAAAGCCCCCACTGGTGGAGGGCTGCAGTGATGGTTGACTTTCTACAACTTTCTCCAATCTCCTGACTGCATCTCTGGAGCTCAGCCACTGGGATCTTAGGGTTCTTCTTTACCTCTCTCACCAAGGCTCTTCTCCCCCGATAGCTCAGTTTGGCCGGACGGCCAGCTTTAGGAAGGGTTCTGGACGTCCCAAACGTCTTCCATTTGAGGATTATGGAGGCCACTGTGCTCTCAGGAACCTTAAGTGCAGCAGAAATCTTTTTGTAACCTTGGCCAGATCTGTGCCTTGCCACAATTCTGTCTCTGAGCTCTTCAGGCAGTTCCTTTGACCTCATGATTCTCATTTGCTCTGACATGCATTGTGATCTGGAAGGTCTTATATAAACAGGTGTGTGGCTTTCCTAATCAAGTCCAATCAGTATAATCAAACACAGCTGGACTCAAATGAAGGTGTAGAACCATCTCAAGGATGATCAGAAGAAATGGAAAGCACCTGA
The DNA here is from genome assembly GCF_965119305.1 of Pelophylax lessonae. Taxonomy (NCBI): domain Eukaryota; kingdom Metazoa; phylum Chordata; class Amphibia; order Anura; family Ranidae; genus Pelophylax; species Pelophylax lessonae. The sequence continues at coordinate 100,039,649 of NC_138772.1, forward strand.
GTTAAATATATGAGTGTCACAGCAAAGGGTCTGAATACTTAGGACCATGTGATATTTCAGTTTTTCTTTTTTAATAAATCTGCAACAATGTCAACAATTCTGTGTTTTTCTGTCAGTATGGGGTGCTATGTGTACATTCATGAGGAAGAAGAATGAACTTAAATGATTTTAGCAAATGGCTGCAATATAACAAAGAGTGAAAAATTTAAGGGGGTCTGAATACTTTCCGTACCCACTGTATATATAATGGAATTCTTAAGCAGTAGGGAAGAGGATCAAGCAGAAACATTTGCCAGTATTTGGGCTAGATGAATAAAACTTAAGAAAACCAAGGAATATGCTGAAATAATAATAGAAGAAAGGAAAGGAGAGACAGAGGACTGAGAGGAAGTAGAGTGGGCAGTGCAATTAGGGGTGAGGCAGTGGGAGAAAGCAATAGAGACAGGAAGAGGGGTTAAAAAGTGAATTTTCTTATCTAAATGTGTATTTTATCTCCTCTCTGTTTTATTTTGTGGAAAACTAAATAAAGTTTAAATTTTAAAAGAAAAGAAACATTTTATAATTGATAGACAGCAACATTCGCTCTCAGAAAATAATAAAAGCAATTATACAACTACTGTTTATAATGGTAAAAGATAATTATTATATAGTAATATTAAAAATGATTGGTTAGAATCTGTTATATATTTTGGGGGATCTGCATGCTGCATTTTTTTCTAAGCTGGAAATGAAATGTCATTTTGCTTGCAATTTAGGCAAAATTACCTTTGTCTTGTGACCACTTATTTACATCTGCTGAAACACTACCACACTCTTATATAAATATGTCCAAAAACCTATAAAAAATATATTGGTGTAGCTCTTATACACAAGTTAAGAAATAAAGATACAAATAAATAGAAATAAAGTGTCCTTCAAAATAGGCATTATTTTATGAATAAACATCTCCCAAACAAATAGTGCAGTGTGTGCATTTTTATTCCTCATTGTGTATTCTCTGATGCAGTTACAATACAGTCAAGGTGTGCCTTCACTTAAATACATTGACCCTACAAATATGTACGGTCAGATGTAGCTTTTGTTTTACAGAGATTTCAGATCCTCCTACACTGGCACCCCAAAAAGTTTTTATTCAAATGATCGATCGTTTCCTTGTAAGGTTTGCTTCATAATACTCTCCAATTCCAACTTTTCTCTTGCATTACGAGTACATGAAAAATACAATTCCACATAGTGCCTGGACAAGTCACCATGAGATTCAATAGCAAAAACAACAGCCGACCCTAGATATCTGAAGTTTAAAGCCGAGTTTCACCCAAAGTGGTAACTTCTGCTTTAAGTCCTACTCCCCCCCCCCCTCTACCTAATTTGGTATGTATTTTTGGGGGGGAGAGGAGCAGGTAAGTAGTTTTGACAAGTTATTGCTCCCACTTCTGACTAGGTGATCCTAGCAGAAGTTCTTCTCTCCCACTCCCTCCCCACAGTCTTCTGGGACACGTCACATATCCAAGAAGACTGCAGGACCTTTCATAAAGATGCTGATGCGAGGAACCCGAAGGCTAGTGAAGAGCTAACCCAGGTGAGGACAGTGCTGGATCCATGGATAGGTAAGAATCCTATTATTAAAAGTCAGCAGCTACAGGATTTTTTTGATACAGAGTGGAGAACCGCTTTAAATGAGACAGGTCCACATCCTGAGAAGGTTTCAATCATTGGATCTAATGTGGAAAACCAGATTCTAGCATAATGGATTTAAAATGGTGGTAAATGTAAAGGTGTACTTACTTTTTCCACATACCAATCTTTATTTGCTTACTGAATAGTGAATACGCTTTAAATTTTGTGTGTCATTTTCCCAGTATATCACATTTATCTGTAGGCACTCTTTGAATAAAAATCCAGTGTTTGCCTGTTTGAATATGTTGAAAAAGTATTTTGTCCATGACTGTGTAGCCCATCCAGCAACTGACAGGGAGAGGAGCAGCTGCAATTTTATTGTGTTTGCTACTTCCCTTGCTTGTGCTCACAGCAGACACAGCTGCAGGAAGAGACCATCAGTGTGGAACTGTGCAGCCAGTGTTGAACCCGCCCTCTACCCAATAGGGACGCACAAGTATATGGACTGCTAGGATTGAGAGAGAAGTAGTCTTACACAGACTGAGCTGACTTGATAGGTTGTAAGGGTGGACTACAGATCCCATGAGGCACTGGGGTTAGGGGAAGTGGTGTCCTGTTGTTTTTCCTATGCTGAGGAGAAGTGTGGAGGCTGTAAAAAGGGTCTGAATGCACATCAGGCTGCTAGCAGACCACTAACCACTGCACCTGAGAGGGAGAGAAAGGTAGTGACAAACATTCAGGGACACTGGAGAGTGCCACGGATGCAGAAAGAGTCTGCTGCCTGATGGAAAGCAAGGACACTATGGACATGGATTGGCTGTGTTGCCAACAGTGAACCAAGGAAGATTACCTGCTGAAACACGAGTTGTTGTGAGGCCACTGGCCAAAAGCACACTACAGTTGGATCAAAGAGGGATAGCATTGTCTGCAAATAACACAGAGCCAGCGCCTTATTCAGTGCGTAAAAGGACCAAAACCAGTGCCTTTCCCAATGCTTAAAAGGAGCAACACTGATGCCTTTATCAGTCCTTAACTGCTTGCCATCTGCCCCATAGCGGTTTTACCACTCTGGGGCGGCAGCTGTGCGCTAGGATCATGTATATAACCAATTTTGGACTTCTGCCTGCAGGGGTTGTGCATTCGCTGCTGGCGGGCCCTTCTACTGTAATAATTCACAGCAGAAGCCAATCTGTGGGTGCTGGTCACTCCATGACCTCTGGCACCCATTGTTTGTTGGCAATAATGTCAGTTTAATGTCAGAATGTCTGCCGCAATATCACAGTCTCTCTATAAGTAGCTGATCACCACCATTACTAGTATAAAAAAAAATCAATTTTGGATAAAAAAATAAATAAATCCATAAGTATATTATATAGTTTGTAGACGCTATAACCTTTACGTAAACAATTAATATATGCTTATAGAGATTTATTTTATAAAAAATATGTAGCAGAATAAATATTGGCCTACATTTATGAAGAAATTAGATTTTTTTAAATTTATAGGATATGTTTTATAGCAAAGTAAAAAATATTGGGTTTTTCTTCAAAATTGTTGGTCTTTTTTTGCTTATAGCCCAAAAAAGTAAAAAAGGCAGTGGTGATGAAATACCTCTAAAAGAAAGCTCTATTTGTGGGAAAAAAAGGACATACATTTTATTTGGATACAGTGTCACATGACAGCTCAATTTTCAGATAAAATAACACAATGCTATATCGTAAAAACAGCCTGGTCACAAAGGGACATTCTCGTGAGTTCTCCAACATAACAGTTGGGCCCCAAGAAGCTGGCCAGCAAAAGAGAGAGAGAGTATAATACAGACTGCTGAACTGGTATGATGGTGTGACTCTCCTTATTTAAAGTTCACCTTTTATAACATGTTACACCCGTAATCAGGGCGTAACATGTAACATGTTACAGATGGACCGGCCTCTGCTCCCCTCCGATCCCCCGTTTTGACAGCTAGCAGGGGAATTTTCTCCCCCCACTAGCTGTCACAATCTGAAAAAAATGCGGGCATGCGGGTCTTCGCCCGCCGGGCTGCTTCATTCAGTACTACTAGTCCCGACAGCCTCTGCAGCTGTCAGCTTGTAGTTCTCAATGAACTACCATGGTGCTGTTGAGCACTGTGGTAGTTTATTGATTCTTCCTATCAGTGTAAAACTGCCTGCTCGTACGATGCCCGAACGTATGGGCAGACAGCTTACACTGACAATCTGCAAAAGACCCGCATGGCACCAGTAATCTGCTGATCGCTGGTGCAATCCAGGCTCCTAAAAATAATAGTAAATGCACATTTTTTTACCTGCAAAAAATGTGCTGCATTTATTATTTATTTCAAAAAGGGGAACTTATCCTTTAAGATTTCCCCAGAATGGGGTTTAGGAGGAGTTGCTCTATACACTAAATGATTGTTCTTTTTACAATATATTTATTTTTACTGGTCACTACCCGAAATATATTCCTTACTAAAGTTTAATGGTTTTCTGTTTTTTTTTTTATCTTAACTTACACCACTTTTGCAATTAGATACTGCATATACATTTGCAATACATATTCCCAACCCAGCCAGTTGTTTCAGATTGAGTGGTACTATTTGCAGACTTATGCACACAGGAACAGGGGACCCAAGAAACAGTGGCTTCTTCAGGGTAAGTGCTACAACTATATATGCTATAACAGTAAAATCTTGTAAATGGCTTGTATGGGTTGAATTTGTATAATCCTAAAACTGAACTGTGCTCAAGAATTTTTTTCTGGTGTCATTTGTTTAATTTGCACCATCAGAACAGTAAACATTCTTAAGCTTGGATCTAGCAGTCAGAACATGCAGTTTTGTAAGGCAAAGAAGAAAGCGTTCTTGGAATACTTTGTGAAGTCTTCTATTTAAAGAATGGGATTTTCCAGAAACTTTGACCCTATCATCTTAAAGGGTTAGTTCACCTTTTCCAAAAAAAAATGAACCATGCATTCAGGCATCTCCAGTGTATTAAAAATTAAAAAAACACGGCTCAGTTTTGAAAAAAGGGGCTTCTTTTAAATGTCAAACCTGAAGGCGCTGTGCCTGAGAAATTGCTAGTTTGAGCAATTCAAATAGAGGAGTAGGTGCACAATTTATCACATAAAACCCACTCACCCAGCGCTAAAAACAATGTAATTTCTCTCTTTTGTACTTCCACTGGAGAGAAAACTAACTGCTGCTAATAATATAGAATATATGAAACAAAGGTGTAACCTGAAATATTACTACCACCTATATATATAAGCGTATCAATATGTCCAAGATCACACTAGCAGCGCTAATAAATCGTATGTAGATGTACAAATCGCATATGTCTAATCAAAATACTTAAAATCATGTGAACAAAAGAAGAGGGAAGGAAAAAAATGCAGTCCCTGGTGAGAATACTGATAGAAAAGTAATAACACCAATTCTATTAGATCTTAATGCAGTCACTCAAAGCAGGAAATTCTGATAGTCCAAAAAATCTTCCACCACAGTTTTACATGTGACATATAGGTTGCCTTCACCTCACCGCTGTGTGCACTGCATGGTAGTACACACTTACCACAGGCAGCTTAAATATGTGCCTAAATATCCAGCTGTAGAGGTGACCGGTTCCTCAAAGCATCAGAATTCCCCAGAATGGCAACACTCCTCTCATCAATACAATGCAGGATCCAAAAGACTGAAATTCAGCATTCCCAGGGGTGCATGAAATCATAAGAAAACACTCATTGATTGCCCCAGGGGTTAACATCTGGGGCAATCAATGGGTTAAATATGTGCCTTACTAAGTGTAATGTGTGTAACGTTTGTTGCTTTTACAAAAGATCTCTCAGTTTCTCATCCCTGCAAAGCAGAGGTGAGAAATTGACAGATCACTCCATCTATACAGAGCTCAAAGTTGATTACCAACACAGAGCTCTGGTCTGTGATTGCACATAGCTGATCAGCAGGTCCCAGTTGTGAATCATTGGCCAGGAATTGCTGATAGGCTCCTGCTGTTTACAACTACATGCACACGCCCTGAACCCAGAAGTAGGCAACGATGTACAGGTTGCACTATGTATACTGACATATATGAACGGTGTACTGAGCTGTATGTGTGCTGCACTATGTATACTGACATATATGAATAGTGTACTGAGCTGTACTGTATAAAACCTAATACCAAGTTGTTTGTAAATAAATAAAGAGTACTACACCACTTTTTTTAAATGTAACTTTATCACAGCAGGAATTATGGAATATGAATAGATTTTGGTAATTGTAATGAAAGAAAACGGTCTCAGAATACGTATTCGCTCAAACCATTCAACAGATTGTTTTAAGAGCAGGCTACTAAAATGTTTATTTATGGTCTTTTGAGAATTCTCGCTAATAAAAGTTTACAACACCCACTCTAGCTTGAGCAGTTTTAATAGAATTTATGATGACTCTGCTTTTCATCTAACGTTACCTGCTTTGTGTCCTAGTCTGAGCTGTGTTCTGGTGTGTTTATAAAGTATCTCACCATCTGTTGCTGTCCAGCACAGACATAGGATTTCTATCTGACCATTTAGTCACTGACTTGCATATTTGGGGAAATGAGGCTGGGACTGAAAATTACTTCCCCATTATCTCTGCATAGTTTGGGATCATCAGACCCCATAGGATGCTGAAGATTTCACTGATGCTGTTTAGGAGGGAGAAGTTTCAAGTCACTACCTGCTGGACTGGTGAGTACTATATTTTGTATTATGCAGGGTGGCTTCTAAAAATATATATATTTTTTTTATAGTAATAGAAACAAAAAAAAAAAAAGTGATTGCAGAAAAAAGACAGAGTAATCCATCAAGTCTGCTTTTTTTTTTTTTTTGTCTGTTTATTTTCTTTTAATTGATTTTATTCATTTGCTTTTTTTTTTTTTTTTTTTTATAGATCTATGTTTTTATAGATCTATGTTTGTCCCAAGCATGTTTGAAGTCATTTACTGTTAAATGTATCACTACCTCTACTGGAGGTTTATTTCAAGCATCAACTACCCTTTCAGTAAAATATTACTTTCTAAAATGAGTTTTGAGCTTTCCTCCAGTTAAGTTTGAGGTCACACCTCTGTGTTCTTGAATTTGGTTTCATATTAAAAAAACTGCCCTTCTGATCCTTATTAACCCCTTAATGTGTTTAAAGGTTCAATCGTGTCTCCTCTTTCCCTTTTTACCACCAGACTGTACATATTACGTTCCTGAAGCCACTCTGGATGTGTTTTTTATCCCCCAGACCATCCTCTAATTTTGTTACCCGTTGGGATATAGACGCTTGGAAGTATCTGAGCTAAGCGTGAAGTATCTGTTGCATGGTTGACTGTTGTGGAGCTGCCCATTGGACTTTACTTTGTTAACTCTTAGACATTTGGTCTGCTTTAGGCTACGTTCACATGTGGGCGTAGCGGATCGCGGGCAGAATCACTGCGATTCTGCCCGTGATCCGGAATCACTGCAAATCACGGGACGCCTGTGCGATGCCCGTGATTTGCAATGGCACCCCAAACGCTGTGCGATGTTGCCGCAATTTCCGCCTGCCGAATCACGGCAACATTGCACAAACAGAATCGCGGGACGCATGACGCCGAAAAAGGTACAGGAGCTTCTTCTGTGCGTCGTGCGTCCCGCGATTCTGTTTGCGTGATGTTACCGCGATTCGGCAGGCGGAAATCGCGGCAACATCGCACAGCGTTTGGGGTGCCATTGCAAATCACGGGCATCGCACAGGCGGATTCCGGATTGCGGGCAGAATCGCTATGATTCTGCCCGCGATCCACTACGCCCACATGTGAACGTAGCCTTAAAGTGGTTGTAAACCTCAGACATGAAATATGAACAAACCATATCCCACTATAGAGTGTACTTGTCTCAATTAAGGGCACTAAGCCCCCATTCACACCGGTGCAACTTGTCATGTGATTTCACAGTTCCAAATCACCTGAGAAGTTGCATCCCATTGCAATTTAAATGTTTATATCGCTGCTATTCATGTCGTAGAGATTATGAAAAAGGTTCCTGCATTACTTTTTACTGATTTCATTGCAAATTGCATGGACTTCTGTTAATTGAAGTTGTAATCTGCAATGAAATTGGCAGTGCAAATCGCCATGATGTGCGGCTTTGAAATCACGCTGAAGTAGCGTGATTTCAAAGTTGCACTGATGTGAACCAGGAACAAATGTAATTTCTGTCTGCTGCTTCATTCCTCTGCTATCAGCATGAATTAGATCAGACAATATTTCATGACACCAAGGTAAAATTGGTGACAGGGGAGGGATCTCCAGCTGATTGACAGCTTCAGCTCTGTTCCTGTGTGCTGTGTGAAGGGGGGGGGGGGTCCTTTCCCTCCAATCAATGATCATAGATTCTCTACTGTGGAAATATGCCAACTACACTCCACAGTTTCAACTATGTCAAATGCATCTCAGTCAATCTGTCTGTATATTGACTTTATTTGTTTGTCTTGTGCATAATGTTATGTCTATGTGACTAATTTTTTTATGGAATAAAAACTATTTTACTTATATTTGATGTTGATTTGTAACTAATATACCTTGGTATCCTAAATCCAGAACCAATTCCCCAATTCCCACTCCCCTGTCCCATTGAGTACCTCTTCAACTGGGGAGTCTGAGGTCTCTCTTATCCCCCTTCCCTATTTTTGATATAGTCTAGCATCTGGAAGTTGATACCACTATGGTTCTATTAATTATAGGCTTACTTTGAATGCACAATTATATGACATACCATTATGTTTAATTCCAAATCACAAACGCCAGTATTATTTTGTTTGTCTAAGTGTCTGACGTCGTTGCGCACACCACAATCACATAAGGAATGTTCCCCGGAGGAGACCCTCCGCCTCCTCATACTCATCAGTTTGCACCACGGGCGACAGTATGGATGGGGAAATGCCACCCGTAAACTGATGACACACAAAACTGCTGGGACTCACACCCTACCATCCACCCTACCATCCACGAAAACACACACAAAAGTGAAAGTGCCAAACAGTGAGGGGAATAAATAAAAAAATAATAAAGTGGCAGTGCCAAATGTACACTGGCCGGGGCCTAGGGCCTGGTAAGCAAAAATTGCCCCGGACTTAAGCCAAAAGGCCCAACCCATGAGGCGCAGTGCAGAAAGGAAAGCAAATTTGGTGCTGTGACCTTGTGCCTGTTCATACTGTGGGGTCCCACACCCATGTGTTACTAAGAGCACCCCTGGGGCGACCACTCCTAGGTGGCACAGTCACAGCGGACCTTCTGCCCTCCCGGCCCCTGGCCAGAAAAGGTAGTCCATTCAAATCAGGAGGTAATGGACCCTTCCAGCTTTCTTGGGGAGAACTTACTCCTGGCCCCCAATTACGCTCAGGCGCTCCGGTTTCGGTTCCTGTCGATACTAATCTTCCAGGTCCCCATCACTCCAGCAGGTTTTCATAACCACCACCCAACCTTGGTCAGGTCAGGTGACAGCACAGTGTCCCCACTGGATCACTGATAAGAACAGATACTACACTTGATCTTAGCCAAAAGGCCGAGAAGAGATTTGATCCATCTTGAGCTGATTGTATTCAAGTTGACCTAACGATCGAATAGGATACAACCAGTCTGTCAGATTTTTTACATTTGATTACTGTCGGCGGCTATAGCCATGAGCACTATTCGTATTCTGTCAAGCCTGCAACACCCCCCCACTACCCAAGCTCAACACAACAGTACTGCAGGAGGCATTTCCCCATCCACCACTAATCTGTGGTGGAAGGAAAGCAAATTGAGTTATCTATAGGCTGCTTTAGTTCTTGAAAAAGCTGTTTACATTATCTGATTCATCAATATATATTACACAGCAATCTTAAAATTCAGTTTATAGAATATGATTGTAAAATACAGCAAACACGGAAACCCAAGACAGTTTCTTCAAGCACACGTGTAACGTGACTATCGGTATTTTCCTACTTCTGTTTAATAACAATAATAATAATAGTGCTTGGCGCCTCAGACCATTGTGTTACAAATAAAACATTCCCATTGTTTGATTAAGGGGCATAGTCCGCTCTCTGTTCCTCACATGCCTGCCAGCTGAACCGTGGTGAGTCTACTGCCAGCAGCTCAGTTGTTTACATTCTGTAACCTGGCTGTATTCTCTGCTGCCAGCTGGAAGGGAGATTTGTTGAAAAGCCATCATTAAACACTGCGTTTCAAAGACAGTCAGTTCAGAATAGGCAGCAGAACAAGCATGGATAACTTAGTTAGTGTTGGCTAATTTATTACAACATGAATAACCTAACATGCTCTAAAAAGCCTTTTTTTAAATGTCAATGAAGCATGAATAAATGTTATCTTAAAGCCCAACTCCAAGTTATTAGCAATCCCTCTTCCCACCCACCCTCTCTAGCAGCTGGTATGCAAAAAAAAAACTTGTAGCGGAGTAGCCGTACGATCCACGATATCTCCACTGGTAGTCAGGCAGAGCATACAATAATCCTGGTAGCGTATAATATTAACAACCCTATAATAACCAGCAGACACATGGCTTGAAGGTCAACACTAGACTGCCTTGTTTATTGAAAAACACAGGGATTACACTCAGCCAAAACCCCTCCCTCTTCGAGACATTCCACACACAAAACTGAACATCCCATAATACCTTACTCTGCCAGACAAACAATAGGACAATATCCAGTGGCTGTGTTTGCCACACGGGGTCTCCACAGAGGGACAGCAGGGGTTTCCAATACACATTCATGAGCCAGCAGCTAACACAATACAAAATCCTACAGGTACTGCTCGGGTTACGTTTACACATACAATGCACACATAATACAGTTGTACAATCATTCCTGACAGAATACTCTGTAAGTGGCGATGTTTGCCACAATGCTCCCCCCAGAACCAAGCCGGCATACACAGTCTGATCCATAACGGATCGGCTTGGGGATGTCCGGGGAATACTCACAGATCATTTTTCCAGTTCAGTTTGTCGAGATAACCGTCCGCATTGCCATTCTGTTTTCCGGGGCGGTAGTGAATAGTAAAGTCATAAGGTTGTACCACCAAACTCCAGTGCAACAACCGGGCTCAATACTGTTCTTAATCCAAACATTGAAGCGTCTGGACCTCAGAAGGCCAGTAGGTCTCCAGGATATTGGCCGGGGATCTGGACTGGCAGTATCGCTGAGGGCAACTGGCCTAGATCGTTCCCCAGTAAGATGTCGGTGGGGAGCTCCCGTATCAACCCCACATCAATCAGACCTGCCCCGGCACTCCAATTCAAGTGGACCCTCGCAGTGGGTAGTCGGTGTACTGCTCCCCCTGCCATCCGTACCACTGCTGAGCCTCCGGTTCGGGCGGCATCTGGAACCAGGTGTCGCTTGACCAAGGTGAGAGTGGCTCCCGTGTCTCGGAGACCTTGAGCGGGCATTCCATTTAACTGGACCGATTGTAGATGATGCTGTTGGTTCTCCGTGGCGGCTTGCACCGGGTTAGCTTCATGAAGGGTACCCCATTGCTCCTCTGTGTGTATGAACCTGGGTACAACTGGTGAAACCTCTGTGGGATAGTAGGGGACCGTTGTCCGTGCTGAAGGGGGTGACCCTGGTCGGATCCATGCAGCTTGGTTCCTGCTATGGGTACAGTCTCGTCGATAGTGCCCAAACTGCTTGCACCTGTGGCACTGTACCCCACTGCGGGACGGGTATCTGGGTGTCTGGTGTTTGGAGGAGTTTCGCCCCGTCTGTGGTAGCAGTGGTCCTGTGGTGCGAGCCTGCTGCTGGGTAACAACCGAATAAGCTTCGTGGATGGTAGATTGGGGAACAAAAGCTGAAGTCAGCTCCCCCAGGTCGTTGCCCAAAATAACATCTGCGGGTAAATCCTGCATCATGCCCACCTCCACATTCCCTGACCCAGCTTCCCAATTCAGGTGTACTTTCGCAGTGGGAACTTTGAAAATGGCTCCCCCAGCTACTCGCACAGCTACAGAATCCCCAGTGAGTTGTCTGGATGCAATAAGGTGATTCCGGACCAATGTGATGGTAGCCCCAGAGTCACGTAACCCTTCTAGTTGTCTCCCCTCCAGGTGAACAGCTTGCCGGTGGTTTTGTCGATTGTCCGATGCCGCTTGGATGGGGTTAACCTCGTGTAGGGTGCCCAGGGGTTCCTCCATTTGGAGTGCTGTGGGGGGTTGTAATGCAGCGGCTGCTTGGTAACAGTGTACAGCGGCTCGAGGTGCTGGTGCGTAGCCCTGATTCGGCCAGGGCTGACGAGGCCGATTTCGGGGACAGTCTTTCTGTATGTGCCCCATTTGGTTGCAGAGATGGCACCGGGTATGGGCTCCTGGTTGGTACCTGGGGTACTGACTGTTACCTCCTCCTGAACGTGGGCGTGCTGGTTCGGTAACTGCTGGTCGGTGATAGGGTTGCTGGGCAACTACCCTAGGCGGTGGTCGTTGTTCCCGTCTAGTGTCTTGGTGCTCATCTGCTAATTTAGCAGCCTCTGGAAGGGTGCAAGGTTTACGGTCCCTTATCCAGAGCTGCATTTCTTGAGGTAGTCTCCGGAAAAACTGCTCCAACAATAATAATTGCAAAACATCCTCTCGTGAAGTGGCTTGTGTTGCATCTAACCATCCGGTGGCCGCCCTGTGCAACCGATGGGCAAACTCAGTGTGGGAATCTTGGTCTTGCTTTTTAAGATCCCGGAATTGGAGTCGGTATGCCTCGGAGGTGATGGCATACCTGGTCAAAATCGCCTGCTTAACTTTCTGGTAGTCCCGGATGTCGGCATAAGGGACTGCCCGATATGCATCGGCCGCCCGGCCAGACAATTTCCCAGCCAATATCTGTACCTGATCCTCTGGGTCAATGTTATGTAACTGGCACAGCCTCTCGAAGTCTTGCAAATACCCATCTATTTCTCCCTCCGTGTCCGTGAAGTTTTTAAATGCCTGGTACGGTATTTTGGGTTTACCTTGCGGCATGCTGAGTGGAGTTGGGTGTACTTGGAGAGGTTGTGGCTGGGGCCCCCTTATGGCCATGATGTATTCATGTACGTCCGCTGCGACCCGTTCATGGGTTTCCATTGATGGGGTACTTGGATACAACGCTATCCTGCTGAGAAATTCCAGTTCAAATTCCCGGTCTGTTTCTGGCCTTGCATCCATGGCTGCTCTGTCTTCTTCCATGAGTTCTTTGATCAGTGTCGCCTTGTTTTTGTTGCTGGCTATCTTGCCTCTTGCCTCCAGCAATGCTTTCAATGTCTGCCGCTTTAGCCGTGTATAATCCGTTCCCATTCACCAGCCTTTCGTGTAGTTTTATGTACTGCCGAACTCCGGTTTCATCTGAATGGTTTCTTTTCTCTTTGTTCGCATGAATACTGCCGAATGCTGCTTCGCGGTGTGGATAAAGATCCCGTCGCTTGCCACCAATTGTAGCGGAGTAGCCGTACGATCCACGATATCTCCACTGGTAGTCAGGCAGAGCATACAATAATCCTGGTAGCGTATAATATTAACAACCCTATAATAAACAGCAGACACATGGCTTGAAGGTCAACACTAGACTGCCTTGTTTATTGAAAAACACAGGGATTACACTCAGCCAAAACCCCTCCCTCTTCGAGACATTCCACACACAAAACTGAACATCCCATAATACCTTACTCTGCCAGACAAACAATAGGACAATATCCAGTGGCTGTGTTTGCCACACGGGGTCTCCACAGAGGGACAGCAGGGGTTTCCAATACACATTCATGAGCCAGCAGCTAACACAATACAAAATCCTACAGGTACTGCTCGGGTTACGTTTACACATACAATGCACACATAATACAGTTGTACAATCATTCCTGACAGAATACTCTGTAAGTGGCGATGTTTGCCACAAAACTCCTTTCCAAATGCCCATTTTACATAACCGAAGCCACATCAAATGACAGGCCTTCTCTCTTCTTCTATTTACTTCCTGGAGTCCTTTTTTGGGTGTTAACTTTGCTACCTAATTGATGTGGACACCTCCTATTGGTGGAGGTGACACTTCCAGTAGTTGAGTCCTCTCTTATAGGCAGAGATGTATAGTAACTAAGTAGAACTACTTCACTACTGTACTTAAGTACCGAAAGGCGGTATCTGTACTTTCCTAGAGTAGAATTTTTTTCTCCTACTTCCACTTTTACTTCACTACATTTTTTCAATGATTTCAATACTTCTACTCCGATAATTTTTTTTGTGCTGCATAGTTACTCATTACAATTATAAAAATTACCACTGCCAGAACAGTAGATGACAGGTTTCATGAAGTTCAAAACATGTGTATTATCAGCGCATACTAAAATAAATGCTACTGTATGTATAAATAAAAGCTGCATTTGAAATAATTTAATAAATTAATATTTAATAACTAAATAGCACAGTACTTGTACTTTTACTTTCAGTACTTGAGTAGCATTTTTTTTTTCAAAACTACTGGTACTTTTACTTTCAGTACTTGAGTAGCAAAATTAAAAAAAAAACTACTTGCAATACTTAAGTACAAAAAATGTTGAATACTTTAGTACTTCTACTCAAGTCACTTTTTGATCGAGCACTTCCACTTCTACTCAAGTCACTTTTTGAGCACTTGTACTTTTACTCAAGTATGGTTTTCGAGTACTTTATACAACTCTGCTTATAGGCTCCAGAGGCAGGAGAACTCACAGAGACAGTGAAGGAAACAGTGCCTTAGGCTCCTTTAACACGCTGCGCTGCCTGCTGTGGTCTGTTCTCTGCTCAGCGGGGATCGATCCACCGATCCCCACTGAGCAGACGGATGACAGCTCCATCTCCAGAGGTGTCAGAGCCCCACTGCTCTCTATGGGGGATTGGATGAGAGCGGACTGCCTGTCCGTTCTCATCCAATCTCATCCGATCCCCTGGACGGATGGAAAATAGGGTTTCCATCCATCCGGATTTCACAAACAGGATCGGATGCGGATGGCAGCTGGTGTCAACGGGCATGTCTCCGCTGACATCCGCTGCCCCATAGGGATGCATGGAGGATCCGATCAGATCCGCCTAAAAAACTGACAGGCGGATCTGATCGGATCGTTTGTGTGAAAGGGGCCTAAGATGGTAACCAACAGGAAAAAATGCTTGGTCCCCAGGGCAGGAAATTAACTTGGCTCATAGAGGAAACTGTGACTTTATCCATTACACTTCAGGGTGGCTTAGGTAGAGTGTTTAGTATCAAGACTGGGAAGTAAGGCTGCAGATATAGGGGGTTTCAGGCAGTACTCCTGCATACCTCCCAACTTTGAGATGGGAACAAGGGACACTTATTAGCAAAAGTATGAAGGCATAGGACACACCCCCTGTCACGCCCCCTTAACCACCTCAATACTGAGCACTTTCACCCCCTTCCTGCCCAGGCCAATTTTCAGCATTCAGCACTCTCACAATTTGAATAAGAATCACTCATGCAACACTGTACACAAAGGAAATCATTTTTTTTATCATTTTATTTTTCACACAAATAGAGCTTTCTTTTGGTGGTATTTAATCACCACTGGGTTTTTATTTTTTGAGCTACAAATGATAAAAGACCGAAACTTTGAAAAGAAAAATGAATTTTTCTTAGTTTCTGTTAGAAAACTTTGCAAAAAAAGTAATTTTTCTTCATTATACTGCTACATTTCTTTTGGTAAAAATAACCCAAATATGTGTATATTTTTTTAGTCTGTGTGAAAGTTATAGAGTCTACAAGCCATGGTGCCAATTATTGAAAATTGATCACACCTACTGACGGCCCATCTCATTCACACTAGCGCGACTTCAAAGTCGCCCATCTTTTAAGCCTCATCACTCAGCGTAACTTCATCGAGGCTTGCAAATGACTTCTTTAACAGAAGTCCATGCAAGTTGCTCTGAAGCCGCTCCCAAGTAGTGCAGGAACCTTTTTCTAAGTCAGAGCAGCTTAAATAGCTTAGATTAGAACAGCTCCTTTGCACTGATTGGGGCCTGACTTGTCAGGGGACTAAGTCGCCTGACAGGTCACCCCAGTGTGAACCGAGCCTTACATGTCAAGACATTACAAATATTCCCCAAATTACCCCTTTTTGGAAAGTAGACAGTCCAAGGTACAGTATTTAGTAAGAGGCATGGCAAGTTTTGTGAAGTTGCAGTTTTTTCCCAAAATTCTTTGGAAAATGAAGAAATAAATTTTTTTCACAAAAATGTCATATTAACAAGTTATTTCTCACACACAGCATAGGCATACTTGCAACTACACCAAAAAACACATTCTGCTACTCGCCCTGAGTATGGCAATGCTAGATGTGTGAGACTTTTTCACAGCGTAGCCGCATAGAGAGGCGCAACATCCGAAGAGTACTTCAGGCATTATCCTCTTTAAAAAAAAAATCTGTAATTTTTCTCGAAAATGACTTAGAACCCCCAAACAGTATATATTTTTTGTAGCAGAGGCCCTAGAGAATAAAATGGTGGGTTTTGCAAATTTTTATGTCACACAGTATTTGCGCAGCAGTTTTTTTAACGCAACTTTACACACTAAAGCTTAAATACATTTAATGTATTTCAATGCACACAGAGACAATATAATGCCCACATCTTTAGTAAAATTAAAAATTTGGTGTTTCGCCAGGTAAATAGATACCAAACATATCACGCTTTAAAATTGTGCATGCTTGTGAAATGGCGCCAAACTTTGGTATTTAAAAATCTCCATAGGCGATGATTTATAAGCCTTAATTGTTTACCAGTTTAGAGTTACACAGGAGGTCTGGTGCTGGAACTGTTGCTCTCACTCTGACATTCGAGTAGATACCTCACATGTGTGGTGCGATTGCTGTTTGCGTATACGTACGGGACCGACAGGTGAATTTGCCTTTGCACACGAGCACGTGGAGAAGTGGGGTGCTTTAAATGTTTTATTTATTTATTGGTGGGACACTGGTACACTAACAGATGTTTTTGTGCACTTGTACACTGTGACAGATGTTGATCGTCCACTGGTGGACACTGACAGATGTTGATGTCACAATGGAACACTATTGCAGGTGATGGGGACACTGACAGATGTTTTGTGCACTAATACAGATGTTTATGGGCACACTGTGACAGATGTTTTGTGCCCCGATACGGATGTGATGGAGCACAGTGACAGATGTTTTGTGCACTGGTACAGATTTGATAGGGAACTGTGACAGATGTGATGGGGCACTGTGACAGATGTTTTTTGCACTGGTACAGAGGTTTATGAGGACACTGACAGATGTTTGTGCAAAGGTACAGATGATCTCACAGAGCTCAGCGGGGAGAACTGTCCCAGAGACACGTGTCTCTGTTTATACAGTGAAGGCTGTGATTGGACACAGCCATCATGTGATCGGGAGGGCCAATCACAGCACCCATATCCCGATCTCGTCTTGGCTGTGTCCTGTGATCACAGCCATCACAGGATTGTGCTGCTGCGCAGCCTCACGGCTACACGCAGGCACCTGTTTTGAGGGACATACGGGAAAGTCTACTCCGAACAATGAAGCTCTCACCCCACCGTTTACGTGACATTGGTCAGGTGGGGAGCGGTTAAAGGAGAAATATACAAAAAAATATTAATTACATCTTGCAATTTAAATGTGATTTTATTTTTTTTCAAATTATAGGTTTTCCAAGCTACTTTTAAAGTCATTCTAACATCAAATTCTGGTAAGGGGTATAAATTGCAAGTACCCCAACCTACAGCAGTTCTCAGTGACCTTGCTGTGTCTGGATAGTGGGCAGCAATAATTGGACAAAACTTCAGCATGCCCTGATATTGTAAAATCCTTTTTTACCACCTCTTACCTTTAATATATTCCTATTGGCCATTGAGGGGTCTCATCACGGTGTTGGACCAATAGAAATGTATAAGGGGACAAGGTAGCAGGCAAGCTCTGCCACTAGAGGGAAGTGTCAGAACTATGCTCTGTCAGAACAGCTCAGAATTTGGAACGATAGGGGCCCTAACAGCTGCTGCAGGTATGTGCATTATTCTCTAGATCAGGGTTTTTCAACAGGGGTTCGGCAGCACCCTGGGGTGCCGTAAAGAGTCCTCAAGGATTCCCCTGACACATCCTGGTCTGAGCGCTACTCTGTGTTAACTCCAGTGCAGTGCGACCCTGCGAGGAGAGAGAGAGAGCACAGCCTGCACAGCTCTCTCCTCCTCCTTGCAGCTGTGTGTACTATTGCCGGTGTCCTGTCCAATAGTACTTGTCAGATAATGCCTCCAACGATCTGCGCATGCATAGTGCGTGACATCACTCCTGCTGATCTATTGATCATCTGGCATGACATCAACACTGCGCATGTGCAGATCATCGGAGGCATAATCCGATGATCTGGAAAGCACAGAGGGAAAATCGCATTGTCAGATTCTGACTTGCTGTCTCTGCGCATGCACAGGACTTGAGCGGTGGAATCTGCGCTGCAACACACCCAAATCTGCACTGCAAGATCTGCCCTGCAACACACCCAAATCCGCTCAACAACAATAGCTTTCCGCCTGTGACTCCGCCTATGATGTCACTCAAGTCTCGGGCATGCGCAGAGAGAGCAAGACAGAATCTGACAAACAGATTCTCCCTCTGTGCTTTACAGATCATCGAATAATGCCTGGGGCGATCTGCGCATTTAAAATGTTGACATCATGCCAGCTGATCAATTGATCAGCTGGAGTGACGTTACGTACTGTGCATGCGTAGATCTCAATGGAGGCATTTTCCGATGGGATCCACTATTCCACAGAACACCAGAAAAGCAAAAAGCTGTGTGGGCCACCAGCCCACCTACTTCCTACCAACTGATGAGGTCATTGGCTGTTAAGGACATGTCGGGCAGCACTACAACTTTCCGATTTGCCGGCAATAGTACATATAGCTGCAGGGAGGAAGAGAGAGCCATGCAGGCTGTGCTCTCTCTTTCTCCTCACAGAGTCTAACTGCACAGTTAACACACACAGCCCACAGCTGAGGAAGGAAGAGTGGGAGGAAGAAGAGCAACAGCAGCTAATCATATTTTCCTTGGAGAAGTTGGAGAGCAGCAGGTGGTCATCCATTGGGGAATGAAGGAAGAGGAAGCAGAGAGAACTGATCCTAAAAATGGGGGAGGGGGGGCGAAACACTGCACAGGATTTAAACACAGGCCACATTTGTGCTGGGAGAGGGGATTTGGAGGAAGGATTGGAGTGATGTTTGTGCTAGGAGTGGGGACTTGGGAACAGGGGGCTTTGTGCTTGGAGGGGGGATGGGAGGGTTGTGCTAGGAGAGGGGATTTGGGAGGTGTGTGCTAGGAAGAGGAATTTGGGGGGTTGTGCTAGGACGGAGGATTTGGGGGGGGGGGGTTGTGCGAGGAGGAGAAATTTGGGGGGTGTGCTAGGAGGGGGGATTTTTTGGGGGGGATTTCCAACCTAGGAACACTGAACTTTGCCTCACGGACGACATTTTAGGGCTTGTTCTCACCAGGTGTAGTGAGGCAACACGTGCGAGAACTTACGTTTTCCTGTACCGCACAAAAAATTGCTGCCTTTTGCAGTCGCATGTGGGTACCATTATTTCCTAATTACACCCCCATGCATCATGTGTGTACATTCATGCCTAATAAATAATGTGACTTGCAGAAACACACAAAAAACCGCATGCTTGGATGCACCTTCTGGTGTGAAAAAGCCCTCAGACTGATGTGCACCAGGATTGTGCACAGTTCTAAAGGGTGCCTTGACTGTAAAAAGGTTAAAAAACACTGCTGGAGATGCCTGAATTTCAAACCTGTCAGCAGCTTTTTTTTCTTTAGCTGGCCATACACTAGGAGATTTTCGAACAAATAAATCATCATGTACTGATTTGATGAACGTTGTTCAAAAGTACTTAAAAAAATGTTTGCTCTTAGAATGGACATTTCCCAAAGAAAACCATATTTAGTTAGAAATTCGTCATTTGAGAAAAAAAATTTCATCCTGCTCCTTTGAATTTTCTCATTACTCATTAGTCTAAAAACAATTTGACCCCAGTAAGCATTTAAAAATCAAATAAAGGTTCCCATTGGGCCCCAATGCTAGCCAGCTGAAGAATTAGTGCAAAGGACTGTTCTTCCTAAGAAGTTTATCACGTACCTGGAGAGGAAGCCTGACGTGGAGAGGAAGACAATCTCTTTCCCCTCCGGCCTGGTACCCCTGATAATGTAGACAGGAGGCACGGAAGCCTTGAGTGGCTCGAGTGCCTAGAATTTCAGATGGTGAAGGCTGCAGATGTGAGGTCTGTGCATACTTGGATGCAGGCTGGATCGTGACGCAAGGCAGAAGGTACTTGGCAGACTGGCTGGTCACAGGCAGCAGATACTTACCAGGCTGGCAGGTCACAGACAGCAGACACTTAGCAGGCGGGCAGAAAGCAGACAGCAGATATAAGGATGGCCGGTTACACAGCAGGGTCAGGCAAGCCGGGTCAGTAACTAGCATGCATGTCAGGAACAGAGCAGAAGGCAGCAGAGGAGTCTGGTTCAGGCTGGAGTTAGCAATGACAAACAGGCAGAAAGAGGGATAAGACAGAAACGTTGTTGAAAAGCAAGCCAGAGGTCGGTTCAGAAAGAGTACAAGCGTGGTCAGACGGATCAGGACGACAACAGAGTTTAAATACCAGGAAAAGGTAGCAGGTAGCAGAATGCTGTAGACCATAAGGAAAGGTCCCAGTGCAGAAGAGGTGTTTATATAGCCCATTTGGCGCCACTTAATGGTGGGCGTGAACGCTGGTGCGCATGCGCGCGTTCGTGAGTCGTGTGAACAGGAATTCTCTGTCCATAGGTTTGGCTAATAGGCTTTCTCCGTTAGCTAACAAACATTCTCCGTCTGCACATAACTATGTCAAACAGAGGCGCCTCTAAGTGTAGACTTTATGCAACAGGTTCAATGAATAAAATTATGCACTCACGTTAGTAAGCATATATTCATGCCCATAAAACAAGATTCCAGTGTGGAGAAGTGTACATCATCCGGTCATGGACAAGTGAAGAAGGAGCGTGGCTGCCCTCCCCCAGGCAGAAAGCACGCTCGGAAACGCATCGCATGCAGATGACATCATCCAGGTTCGACTATCCACCAAGCCTCGCTGTCAAGCAAATACCCCGAACCTACTTCCTGGTTCTAACCTTGCCGTACAAGCCGGCCACGGCGAAAGGATTTTCGGCTCCAGCATGACGGATGTCCATGAACGGATGATGTTCACTTCTCCACACTGGAATCTTGTTTTATGGGCATAAATATATGCTTACTAACGTGAGTGCACAATTCTATTCATTAAACCTGTTGCATAAAGTCTACACTTAGAGGCGCCTCTGTTTGTCTTTGTTTTAGCCCTGTGGAACCCCTGGCTTTTGGTTTCTGGATGGCTGCCCTACATGGTGGACTTTTTCTCCCCCTGTGCCATTAATGACTTTTAACTCTATGGACTTTTGGTTCGATATGTGATCAAGCGCCTGTTAACATTGTGCACATAACTATGTGCCTGGGCTTTCTTCTTCCCTGACAAAGTTCCTCTGTAGGAAGGTCTGGGTCTCAGCATAGCAATTCATACAGAGGAAATTTTAAGCAGCATAGCTTACAGGTCACAGAAAGGTTATTGCAGAGTTGATCACCATTGTTGTTGCTGTTGTCGGGGCCATTGTTTATTGCTGATCACTGGCGTGCGCAGCCTATGGCATTAGGGTGTGCACCTCAAATCAAAGCTCAAACACATGTGCGTGTGTATATGTGTATAATATGTACTGTAGTATTTTATGGGGAACCTGCCCTTGCCTGGCCTGCTGTAAGGGGGATCTATATGGAGGACCAGGTCCTCCATATAGATCCCCCCTTATAGCAGGCCAGGGTGAGGTAAGGTCCCCCATATAGTTCCCCCCTTACAGCATGCCAGGGTGAGGTGGGGGATCTATATGGGAGACCTCACCTCACCCTGGCCTGCTATAAGGGGGGATCTATATGGAGGACCTGGTCCCCCATATAGATCCCCCCTTACAGCAGGCCAGGCAAGGGCAGGTTCCCCATAAAATAGTACAGTACAGTACAGTCAGTACTACTACTCCTACCTTTTTTTTTGACTGTCCCCAGGCATTGAGGCAAGGTTTTCTTGCAGCACCACAGACCGCCATCACCACACTTCAGGCTCTCTGGCCTCTCCCCCCTCCTTTGCTGAATTGCTGTCCTAGTGTGATGTCCTGTCATCCTCCTTGCCGCGCCGGCTTCTTCTGCTGGTTCTCTGCTGGCCTGGTTCTCTCCCACGCTGTGCTGGGCGGCCGCTGCAAGTCCCTCCCTCAGACAGTCCCTCACCAAGTGATCACTCCGCACTGCACGCCTGTCTCCCCCCACCACTCCACAGTGGGCGGCGCTGGCTGGATTAGATTCGGTCTGGAGCTGAGTGGCCGAGCAGCCAAGCCAAAGCCAGCCAGTGAGCCAGGGGCAGAGCACTCAGTGGCGGGCAGGCGGCCATGGCGGGTTTGAGGGTGATTAGGGTGTGCCTGGGCACACCCGGCACACCCTGTGCGCACGCCTATGTTGCTGATGTATAGATTATTAGGTATGGAACAATTCAACCATTTGGAACTCCGTTCTAAATGGCTTTTTCCTAGTGATCATACTGTTTAGTGAACTGTGCTTGACCTATGTGTCTATTTGCTCATTTCCGTGCTTACTGCCATTTTCCTTAACCTGTTACAATTTCTGGTAGAGAATTGTAACTTGGTGTGTCAGTGGGGCTGAGGTTGTTCACAGAGTTGAGGCAATACAAAAGAGAACCCAATCTACCAAGCAGCTCCTTCGGGTGTAGTGCTACAAACATATAATTCAAATGTTGTTTATACCTATGCACTTTTAAAAAAAATAAACATTCCTCTTTAAAACTCTGCTACCTTGGCCTATAATTTATGGATGTAAACACATATCGGACGAATGCATCAACTGAATGTGACAATCATTTTCTACTGCAACTAAAAGGCCTCATGCACACTGCATGTTTTTACAGCTGCTTCTAGGGGTGTCTGACATTTTTTTTCCTGCCTCCAAACTCTCTACATGTTAGCCTAATGCCCCGTATACACGTACCGATCGTCGGTCGAACAATCGGCCGTCTTTTGTCCAGGGCTGTCGTGTCTGTTGAAAACTGCAAAAGACTGCACATGAATTTTGTCGGCCAACAGCAGCCGACTGCAGAAGCGATGTCATGTGATGGTTAACTTTCCGTGTGTTTTGTCTTTTCTGAGCATGCCCAGTCTTGCAAATCTGCTGATTGTCGGCCGAATTCTGTTCTGACTGGCGAACAATCGGCCGCTCTGGTGTTGGCGTACAAAAATTTTAAAGCATGCACATCAGATTCTTTTCGGCCGAAAGTGCGCTGTCGGCTGTCGGAAGCATCATACTAACAAGCCTACAATCAGCCGATCGGTCGTCGGCCGAATATTTACGGCCGACAAGCGGTACGTGTGTACGGGCCTTATGTGTCTATGCACACATAGGGCATAATTCATTAAAGCTTATTGCATGCGTTATGTCAGTCACGTGCTCACTTAAAGCATGGGATAACGAAAATGTAAATTCACTATCACTCGTATGCTGTATTTAACAGAAACACCAAAAACTTTGGTAAATAATGCATAAAAAGACATTAAAGTATATTCACTAAAGAAAATAAATAAATAAATGCATGTGGTAATTAAAAACTGCTCCAAGTTTGTGATAACTATGCAGTAACCACAGCAATGTCAGACCCCCCCCCCCCCCTGGTCCGTTTCAGGTCCGAATTGAGGTGTGTTACTGGCCGGATCACTGGGTAAAAACAGAAGGAAAAAAGCCTTAAAGTGTAACTCTACTTTTGTTGAGAAAAAAACATTCCCCTCTGGGTGATCTCTGTACATTACAAGGATTATAACAAGCTTTGTTGCAGATTCCTACCTTTTTTTATTCTGAAGAAATAATTGTTTGTTCCTCTGTTCTGAGTGTGTCTAATGGGAGTGGTTTTATAATTATCTGTCAGCTGTGGCAGCTGCAGGGCCCTAATGAGGAAAGCTGCTTGGCCTGCATCCCTTTAGATGTGTTCCTATTGGGAGTATCTCACCAAAAAATAATTTTTTGTCGCAAGGAATGCCTGAAATCTGACTTATATCTTAGGCAGACCTCTGGTAAGCCAATCACACAAGCAGAAAAATGATGTTTCTGGGGTGTGGTCAGTACACATTCTGTGTAGAGAACATCTCCAGGTAGCCATATTGCATTGCAATTTCAGAAAATTACAACAGCTGCAGGTTGAAAAGGAAAGATGATTTTTAATAACATTCAATCACAATATGATTTGTGTCGCAATTGTATACGCTATATTGTTTTTTCTTTATTTGCTGATTTTCTCCCCACAAAAAGTGGAGTTACCTTTTTAAAAAAGAAAATGAATGCAGACACCACATCTAACTATTGGTAAGCTGCAATATATTAAATTTTTGGTTTTGGGCTTAAATACCGTTTTAAAGTAGAACTTCACTCAATCAATCAACATTGACTATTTTTAATCCTATTGTTGTTAGCTTTAGTAAATAGATAGGAAAGTATAATATATTTTTTTCTTGTTTTAATATTTTTTTTACATTTCTTCCTTCCTTTCTTCCTTTGTTACTTCCTGGTTTCCAGGCCTAGGCAAATTATGCCATACATCTCTTTAGGAGGGAAGGACGGAAAGAGCGGTTTTCTCAGCTAACACCTTCCTGCTTGTATGCCTGAGCTAAGGGCAGTTGGATTCCAGGAAGTAAATGCTACATGAATCACCTGCCCTTATTCAAGATGGCCACGACTATGAATACTATGGGTTTTTTTTTTTTTTAAATGATTTCTAAACAAAATAAATTATGGAGACTTGGATGGATGGGCGAGTTTGCTTTAAATATTAACCACTTTACCACTGGAGGATTTTGCTGTCTTACGTCCAGGCCACTTTTTGCGATTCGGCACTGTGCGACTTTAACTGACAATTGCGCAGTCATGCAACGCCGTACCCAAACTAAATTTACGTCCTTTTTTCCCACAAACAGAGCTTTCTTTTGGTGGTATTTGATCACCTCTGCACTTTTTTATTTTTTGCGATATTAATAAAAAAAATGCGAAAATTTTTAAAAAATAACAATATTTTTCTACTTTGACAGTTAAAAAAATATCCAATATATTCAATTTTTGTCATATATTTAGGCCAAAATGTATTTAGCTACATGTCTTTGACAAAAAAAATTGTCATTGAGCGTATTTTTAACCGCTTTAAGACCGGAAGATTTTACCCCCTTCCTGACCAGGCCATATTTTGCGATTCGGCACTGCGTTATTTTAACGGAAAATTGCGCGGTCGTGCGATGCGGTACCCAAATTAAATTTATGTCCTTTTTTTGGTATTTGACCACCTGAACAATTTTTATTTTTGCGCTATATACAAAAAAAGAGCGACAATTTTGAAAAAATAACAATATTTTTCAAATTTTTTTATATGAAATTCCCCCCCAAAAAAATGTAAAAATCAAAATTTTTTAACTTTTTTGCCAATTTGTTTTGTGCTACATATTTTTGGAAAAAAAATCGCAATAAGCATATTTTGATTGGTTTGCGCAAAAGTTATCGCAGCTACTAACTACGGGAAATTTATGTCATTTTTATTGTTTTTTTTTTAACGAGTAATGGCGGCGATCTGCAATTATTTTTGCGGGACTGCGACATTGAGGCGGACAGATCAGACACTTGACTGACATTTTGACACTTTTGGGGTTACCAGTGACATTACTACAGTAATCAGTGCTATACATATGCACTGTAACTGTAAAAATGACACTGGCAGGGAAGGGGTTAACTTTTATTGGTGATCAAGGGGTTAATGTATGCCTGGTGCTTACTGACGTGTGTGGGGGGAGGGGACTGTGTTACACACGGACAGATCACAGCTTCAGCTATGCTGAACCCTGCAATCTGACCCTGCCTGTCACTTAGGAGATCCGCCCGCTTTGTTTACACAAGCGGGCGGATCTCCACACTCGATCCCCGACGATCGGGGAAGAGCAGCGGTGATCACCGCCGCTCCTCCCCTGGCCCGACTCCCGCTGTAACTGAATACAGCGGGAGCAAGCCTCCGGCGGCGCGCGCGCCACCCACAAGGGGAGAAGTACAGCGACGTCGGTCTACGTTGCTGGACGGAACCGAGCCACTTTGCCGCAGTAGCACCCATGTGAGCAGTCGGCAAGTGGTTAAAAATGAATTAAATTGTATTTTTTGTTTTGTTTCATATGCAGTTACGATTTAGGCGGGGTCATTACTGGGACGGTGGGTCAAAAGGATACACAATAAGGAAGATAAGCTTTGTTTTTGCCAGAACTGAGAATAAAAGCGACTTTGAAGTACAGACGCTTTACCAAAAGCTCAAGCAGATAAAGGGGAACATTTGGTCAGGTCAGCAGTGCTAGCAACACAAATTAGGTGCCCTATGAATACAAAAATCTTAGCAGATTCTAAGATCAAAAATAATTTAAAAACAACACAATTTAAAGAATAACCGGTTTCTATGGAAACTGAAATGCAACAAATAACAATACTACACAAACAATTTTGAAATTCAGGGGTTTGAAAATTTTTAATCTACAGAATCTAAATACAGTAAAACCTTGGATTGTGAGTAACTTGGTTTTGGAGTGTTTTACAAGACAAGCAAATTTAAAAAATAAACGAGCAATGTCTTGATATACAAGTAGTGTCACTTCGCAACTGAACACAACTAAAAGAGAAGAGAGGCGCCTCTAAGTGTAGCAATATGTTTACATTAAATGAAGGTTCAACATATCATAACCATATTGCTACACTTAGAGGCGCCTCTCTTCTCTTTTATACTTTTAAGCTTCTAATCCCCTGGGGGAGGCTGCCATTTGTGGATGGACATTTTATGGTTACACAACCTATCACAATGCTAAAATCTTTTTATATGGACTAAAAACTGAACGACTTATGAATAAATGGTTGTGGAATGAATCATCTGAGTTTCAATTATTTCTTATGGGGAAATTTGCTTTGATATACGAATGCTTTGGATTACGAGCATGTGTTCGGAATGAATTAAAGCTCGCAATCCAAGATTTTACTGTATCTGATTCTTACAACTTTAGAAAAAACATTAATTTTGTAGATAGAACTTCCCAAAAAGTGTTGTCCTATAACTGGCATCTCACAGAAATGTCTGAGAGCGCTGATCGGAGTGTTCTGGCGGGGAAAGGGAGGTGGGAGCTGCACCCCTGTCAGAACACGAAAGCTCAGTGAGGAGATCCCTGTACTAACGTCAGATCGTTAGTACAGCTGCTCAGACCGGAGCTGACAATTTTTTTTTCATTCAACCCGCTGGGTTGAACAGAAAAAAACTCATAGTGTGTACCAGACTTAACAGTTCTGATGTGAACAATAGCTTGTAAACGCAGCCCCTTCTCCTTCAGGACGGGTTTGATTTTGCTTCCTGGCTTAATGCATCAGGCCTAAAACAATGGCATTGGGAAAAATCCATTTAACAAAATCAGTGCCATCTTAAGAGCGTTAAAGGGCCCCGGGAAATGCAGTGCACTGGGGCCCCACCTACACAATCACCCACGAGAATAAAAATGTGAATTATCGATAAGGCGATATTTATTGGTACAGCAGTGCCAGGCTAATGAAAGCTTCCAAGTTCGGTGGCTGGGTCCGGAGAACACACACACGGATAGGAGTCTGACTCAACTGTCCTGTGTGTGCCTGTTCCCGTGGAGGTGGACATTCCTGCAGTTGTGGGCTCCCCCTCTATAGCCCTAGTGGCCTGACAGCAGAGCAGGGCCGACAGGCGCTTGCCACCTGCTAAGTTCGGCGGCAGGATGCACACGGGAATCAGCTTGGCTGGGTCGCTGGCCAGGTGGGGCCCCCAGGGCAAGTGGGGCCCCCGGGCAACTGCCCAGCAAGCCCATTCGGTAAGATGGCCCTGAACAAAATTATTTTTTAGATGTATTGTCTACATATTAAAGAACTTAAAATCTGCTGAATTCCCATTATGTAGAAATGTGTGATGTAAAGTTGCTAGCAATATATCAGAAATATAATAACAGCTTATTGTGTATTGATTTATTTGCTCATATGAAAAAGAACTGTGAAGTCTCTTGTGGTCAAAACTCAAAATGTGTTATACAATGAATACAACCGCTAAATACTTTCCAATTGAAGAAGGCTTTGAGGTGCCTAAACACGGGATGGTAGCGACAATAATTTACCATGTCTCTATTCTATCGTTCAATTTGAGATTATCAGAGAAATTGTTTATTTTTTTGAACAAATCTCTTTATAATTTAACTGATAAACTATTACACAAAATTGAGTGGGTCTGTGCTATTACCATTTATCATCCTAGATAAAAATGTACTGGAGATAGAATGTTTTTTACCCTATTGGAAAAATAAATTAGAGGTAATTTATGGCAGCTAAATGTGTTAATACCCCTGGTGTATGTGGATTTATTGTAAACTATGTATGAGAACCTCTGCTGTGCTGAATAAGGCATTTATAGCACTCACAATAAATATGAATTTGACAGATAATAGACAGGTGCCGTCTGCAAGAGCAATCATTCTTTATACATAGTTTTTATGCTTTTTAACTTCTTAGACTAGCATGTAAGCAGGTAGTGGTTAACACTGCTCCAGCCAGGAAGATGGGAGTTATTTGTGTTTTCCGGGTTTTTCTTGGTGGGTATTCCTGAGTCGCCCAAACCCCCCCCCCCGCCACCTTCCCCCGATCCTGTGTACTTAAAAGGGTTGGAGGTCTGGACCCTGGGGGCTCTTGTTGCTGTTCTGTTGGTTCAGTTCCAGGCGGTTTGGTTTAGTTGGACCCATTCCCTGCTGTTACCAGAGTCTGGATTTCCAGTAAAGTGCCAAAGTCAGAGTTCCCACTGCCTAGGAGGACTGCTAGAGCTTGTAGTCCCTCCTGTAGACACCAACTATGGACTCTGCCAAAGATGGTCCCTTTACTTTGCAGGTATGCTAGGGCAGTCACAAGCCTGAGTTAGGGGCTTTAGGGAAATGTTTGTACCTTATGCCGGACTGTTGTCTGTCTAAGTCATTATGTTATTTTATCCAAGTGAAGCTTTTGAACTTTGCCTTTGCCTTGGTCTGTGGTTACTCAAAGGGTGTAATGCAAGTAACTGGCACATATAGTTGCAGCTCAGGTCACTAAACACAGCAGGGTATGAAGATAAGGGTACAAGTGTTCATACAGTGCAAATATACTGTACAAGTCGTTACCAGGAGTAACAAAGGTCTCTCTAGCAGCCTGTCATAAACTTGTTCATGTGGCAGTTGAGATAGTCTCTTGCAGAGAGGGAGATTTTGTCCACTCTCCTTCAGCAGTGATCCATCTCCCATAGCAAAGGGATCTGCACTGCTGGGGCCCTCAACCCGTGCTCAGGTAAAGAAGAGGAAGAGTTCAATGAAGTGCACGCATGGAGTCCACGCTAGGTGTATGGCAGGACTCCATACCGTTACTGGGAGTGAGGTAGTGGTGATACGCTGGTTAGGTGTTGAGGACAAGAGCTCTGCATGTCCCTCCTAAATGCAAAAGGGACCATGAAGATGTACAGTAACATCAATAGAGTTTATCAGAGATCAGCCGGGTGTTCCAGTTAAGGTACCCCCTATGTAAGGCAGTGACCCTAACCAAAGTGCCTATCATTGCCCAGAAGAACCCACCCCAGGGTAGGCTTTTCATGTAATCCATGCTTGGAACCAAATGAGGAGGGGAACATGGAGGACGTGATGACCACGCTATTACCCTACCCTTACAAGAATTAAAAGTTGCACTTTAAATAGGAACAGAGGATACAGGCTATCTAGTAATAATTTAAAGATGAACACCTTCTCAAAAAATAAAAAACCCTGGGCAACGGTTTACCCTTTTGGGCACAGTTAGGGTACGGTTACAATACAAAATAAAAAATGACACAAGGGACTTGCAATTCAAAATGAGAATCATTAAATATTGGCCCAAACCTTTGCAGCTTTATCACCAGAAAGCAAGAACAAAGGAGATGAGCAATCATTAAATGAAAGGCTAAGTTCACATTTCTGCAAAAAATAATAAATGCACATGTTTCGCAGGGAAAAAAAGTGCATTTATTGTTTGTTGCACAGGAGTCTGCAGAGCATTGCACCCGCGATCATTGGTTTGAGGGTGCAATATCAGGCTCCTGCAGACATGTCCTCTGTTTTTTTACCTATGCCTCCTTATGGGAAAATTGTTAGAAAGTTGGAGGACATGTCAGTGGACTATGAAGGCGCTCATCACTGCCCTCAAAGTTCACTGAGCAGCGGTGCACAGCCATGCTGTTTTCAAATGTGGCAGCAGGTGTGGGGAGAGGAACCCCCACCCAACATCACAAGGAAGGGGGGGGATCAGGGGTGCTGGGGGAGATGCTTGAACATGTTACATACTACACCCAATACACGTGGTGTAACGTTTTAACATGCTGAAAAAGGTGAACTCATTCTTTAAAGTGGTTTAAATCTCTAAAACCAAAAAAAGCATATACTTCTATAGTGTGTACTTGCCTCAATTCAATACACCTAGTGTGATTTCTGGCTTTTCTCTTCCCTCTGCCAGAGTAACCATCCCCTTCCAGCATACAGCAGGTGATTGACAGCCTCAGTTTTGCATGTTTCCCTATGAGACTCTGTAGAGTTAGGTGCGTCCATTTCCTGTACTCAGGTCTCAGATTACACTCAGTTGTCCTCTCTGTGCTGTTCAGTGTGTGACATTAAATTTGTGCCCTGTCTCCTGAAAATTAGAAATTCTGGATAAACTGTGCTCTTTGAATGACTGTAGAGAAGTAAGGGCTGCAGACAAACAGGTACAACTTATGTAGGAGGATTTGTTTTACCTCTATGTATCATCTTAGACTAGTCACTTCAATGGGTATATGTAAGAGTTTACAACCACTTTAATAGAATGAAAATGAATAAAACATTCCACTAGTTTACCTGTATCCGCTGTTCCTATTTAAATTTCAATTTTTAATGTTGGTCCAGGAAGTTTACACCTAGTTAGCTGAGTCACAGGAGCCAATAATTAGAAAATTTGAAATCATGGATAATTCCTGCTTCCTTTCTAAAAAAAAAAAAAAAAGGGTAGGATCGCAGCAGCCATATTGTCAGTGTATGTTGGAACTGTAAAGGAGAGCTGAGAATTCCGTGTAGGGAGACATGCTGTTTTTTTAATTGTATTGTATTTATTTATTTATATTTTGCCATTGGTACCTGTCCACCTTGGCAGTGCTCAGCTTCCCATGCCTTTTTCTAGACAATAGTTTGTTCATTAGTTCTACAAATGACCCAACTTGAATAACAAGATTTGAATCCCATTGACTTTGGAAGAGTTAGCTGCAAAGTTCTTGAATTCCTAGCAACATTTGTGAAACTTTTTTCAAACAGTCTCCAAGCAGATTACCCTATTCATTATTCTATCAAATTCCAAAAAGCTAGGTTTCAAAATTTGAAAGTAATAATACAAAAAAGGGCAGGATCTATCCCTGAAAATATAGTGAAAGGTCCACAGAGGGACAAAGGGGGAATTGGGACTATGCAATACCAAATAAATAAAAATGTAACAGAGAATAGAAAGCTAAATATTGAAAATTAATATTCTAAAAAATATTTTTTTTATTGATACAAAACGCAGTAAAATACATCAATGAAAGATCATTGTTGAGTAAGATAAAAAACCATGAAAGCATACAAGAGGACATTAATGTATATATTTGGGAAGGCCCCTGATATAAATACAAATACAGATGTCGAAAGTAGTGGACACAGAAGCCCGACGCATTTCAACCTGAAGTCTTCTTCTGGGGGTAGATTACACACTTATCTACAACAATTATATCAAAAGAGATAATACAAACCATAAAAAAACATACAAACATTTAAATAGAATACAAAGCAACAATAATAAAGCAAAATACGACTTCCCATCAAACCCTACTTACAGTGAATAGATCAACATATAAAAAGAGATCTGTATATATGGTCAGGAAACCAACTGTGTGTCAGAGACTCCAAGAGGACCTCAACGGGATGATAGCCAGGGTTCCCAAAACTGCACAAGGGATTTATACTACTATTGGTAGGCATATAGCCCATACTCATAACTATCATGTCCCTCATTCACTCTTTTGGGCTTTGGAAATCATCATCTAAACTTCTTCTACAGAAAGAATCCCGTTGGATATACACTCTTAGGGCTACCCGTCCCCCTGGCCTTAATGAAATTCTTAGCTATAGACCATTCTTAGAAGTGTTCATTTCTGGCCCCTCTGAACATCTCATGTGAATCCCCCCTTTCTTTATTTGGGGGTGGGGTTATTGTTTTTTATTACTATACATCTAAATTATGTATGTGTATATAAATATATATATATATATATATAAATCAAAATATTCATCAGTTTTTCCTATGTAACAGCTGAGTTTCCTGGATTTGATGGGCTCTCTGGAATGATGCTGTGTCCCCTTTATTGCACCTGGCATGTGTAGCCCCTCTTTGGTAGGGGCACCTTAGCATCATGTGGAATGTATTTTGCTTTATTATTGTTGCTTTGTTTTCTATTTAAATGTTTTTATGGTAATTATCTCTTCTGATATAGTGGACATCTACTCCCAGAAGAAGATTTCAGGTTGAAACGCATCGGGGCTTCTGTGTCCACTACTTTCGACATCTGTATTGGTATTTATATCAGGGGCCTTCCCATATATACATTAATGTCCTCTTGTATGCTTTCATTGTCTTTTATCTTACTCAACAATGATCTTTCATTGGTGTATTTTACTGGATTTTGTATCAATAAAAAAATCTCTTTTAGAATATTAATTTCCAATATTTACATTTCTATTGTCTATTACATTTTTCTTTATTTGGTATTGCATAGTCCCAATTCCCTACTTGTCCCTCTGTGGACTTTTCACAATATTCTATCAAAGTTTGATGTCAAAAAAGGACGGTGTCCCTAAGTCTTGGGTACAAGACCCTTTTTCAGGCAGCCAGTAAGTTGAGTCCCATCAAGTCCATAGTTTTGTTTCTAGTTCTAATTTTTATTCTGGCATTGATTCTGTACAGCAAACAGTAATCTAAAAATTAGCCTGCAGTAATTATAGAAGCCAGACAGAAACTCTTGCCTGCTACCTATCTATAGAGGGCTTGAATTTCTCTTAGGTTTTCAATGCTGTTTGATTCCACTATAGAGGATTTATCTTATTGTCAGTTTGGTATCCATCTCCTTGACAAGAAGTAAGTGTAAACCTCCCTTAATGAGACATATACAGCAGAAAATACAGACAGAGGGTCCTAAATTGACCCCACTTTATCAATAAATGTTTTTATTGCTTCCTTTGTCCTCCTTATAGAGGATTTCATATTACTTAGTGTTTTCTTAACATGATAAAAAAGAAGAAATCTCTTCAACAAATCAATAAAATATTGATAGAAGTTTCCACACTCTATCCAACGCCCCTAAGAAAAGGTTTGGTTGGATTTGCACTTTTATATGCACACAAATCAACCAGTTGTGGACTCTGGATGTGCTACACCCACCTAAAAAAACATAAACAAAGTACACAGGGCATGCATAGTAGTCTTCTTCTGCCCCACTGCGACTCCCCCTTCGCACTTGCAACTATTCCCTTCTGTCAAATGACATCTGGGGAGTTGTTCTTTAACCACTTATGCCCCGGAGGATTTGGCTGCTCAAAGACCAGGCCCTGCATGACTTTAACGGACAATTGCGTTGTTGTGCGAGGCTGTACGCAAATGAAATTGATGTCCTTTTTTCCCACAAACAGAGCTTTCTTTTGGTGGTATTTGATCACCTGTGCGATTTTTATTTTTTGCGCTATAAACAAAAAAAGAGCGACAATTTTGAAAAAATAACAATATTTTTCACATTTTTTTATATGAAATTCTCAAAAAAAAATGTAAAAATCAAACTTTTTTTAACATATTAGGCCAATTTGTTTTCTGCTACATATTTTTGGTTAAAAAAAATTGCAATAAGCGTATTTTGATTGGTTTGCGCAAAAGTTATTGCGTTTACTAACTACGGGAAAGATTTATGTAATTTTTATTGTTTTTTTTAACTAGTAATGGTGGCGATCTGCGATTTTTTTTGCAGGACTGCGACTTTGTGGTGGACAGATCGGATCCCTGAATGACATTTTTGACACTTTTGGGGGTACCAGTGACATTACTACAGTAATCAGTGCTATAAATATGCACTGTTACTGTAAAAATGACACTGGCAGGGAAGGGGTTAACTTTACTGGTGATCACAGGGTTAAGTATGTCCCTAGGGGTATGATTCTAACTGTGGAGGGGCGTGGCTCGTGATGTAATCACAGAGACTTACGATCCGACATAGTTACATAGCAGGATCCCATAGCCTCTGTGATTACTGTAGTGAGAATGACAGATGGCTGTGTTTACATCAGCCGTCTGTCTTTCCCCCTCTCCTGCGGGAGATCGCGAGTGGCCGGCAGCCATCGGAGCCGCCGGTGACACACGCTGGCTCCCCAGGGAACCAGCGGGAGTGGGAGCGCGCCGCTGGCTGCGTGCGCTCGCCCCCTACAGGCTCGTGGGCGAGCGAGGTAGGGCTACGTCACTTTGCCAATAGTCGTTAGGCGGTCAGCAAATGACACCTGGGGAGTTGTTCTTTAAATACAGCGGCTGCAATAGCTGTTGTTCTCAAAAAAGGACTGTTTGGCACAGTGTTTATAAACATCGTTCAGACAAGAGAGCAAGATACAAAATAACATTGATACTTTTGTATTTACTCTCTTTCATTCCTCTGCAAATCAAAGGGATTGTCTTCAATCCACATATGATGTCAGTTAAAGCAACCTGACAAAAAACTGATGTCTTCTTTTTAAATAAAATGCCTTCTTACCTAACCCTTTTTTTTTTAACCCTTAGTTTACCATTATTATCCCTAATCAACTCCTTATTCTCCTTTTTCCCTTAACTAATTTTTCCTGCTAATGTTTTGGTTTGCTACTTTTGTAACATTTAAAAAGTGTACCAGAGTCATAATTTTATAGTATTTTTTATTAGGAAAAATTATAGAATAAAATGTATGCTTTTAACAGTAATACTATTCTTTATTTATTATTAACACTGAACAAAAAGGAAAAAAAAAGTTTAAACAAAACATAAAAAATAGGTATTACTTGACATGAGTAATTACAAAGCTATTGTTGAGTAAACAAGTTCAAAGGTGGTGTACAGGTGTGGAAGCAGAAGTGGTTAATATGACCTAATTGGCACTGCCCAATAATCATTACAATAGGACTATATGTGCTTTTATTAGCTTCTAAAGATTCTTGCATCATGTAAAGCTCTGT
The DNA here is from genome assembly GCF_965119305.1 of Pelophylax lessonae. Lineage (NCBI taxonomy): Eukaryota > Metazoa > Chordata > Amphibia > Anura > Ranidae > Pelophylax > Pelophylax lessonae. Next base: position 100,074,761 of record NC_138772.1, read on the forward strand.
ATGACCTTTGGAGCTTTTAAATCCTCTCCTTGACCAAGTTGCATAAACTGAAATTTATTTCAGAAGCGTTCCATGATTAATATCCTCCATAGTCATAAATGGAATAGTACAGTAATAGCATATTCCTTCATTGTCACCTTCATTTGTAGGGTGATTTTTCTTTGGTTTGTGTTACCTTTATGAGCTAGTGTAAGATCTTAAGGGTAAAAAATTGCACCTGTAAAAAGCGCTCTTCATATTCATGTTATCACTGGGCAGAAATGCGAGGGTTGGAATTCTATGATTTGTGATTCTCTCAAAACCTCAATCCACATCTTTTAAATTTCCTGTCTGACCTCGTGGCAATAAATTCCAAAAATAATAACAAAGTCCTTGATTTTCTACTTTGGCTTCAACCTGTTGCTCATGAGTTCTAATCCATGCTTTCAATGTAACTGACATCTCATCTCTGACAAATCAGTTGTGTTTTAACATTCCAGAGATAGCATACTTTGCTTTTATTATGCAGTACATGGAGGCGCATCAAACAATAAACTAGAAAATGTATCTATCCAGGGTTGCCAACTATCCAGACATGTATGGACAATCCATAAAAATGCAGGCTGGGTAAAGTGTAGGTACACCATAAGAATGAACTTCTCTTATTTTCTATCATTTGATCCATGAGTTTTACCATTGAAAGCATTTGTTACATCTGTTCTATAACAATACTGGGTAATTATGGCAAACTCCAGTGAGCTTGTAACTTGTGACAACAGTGCCTGCACTGCACTAACATTCCAAGCAGTGTTGTCAGCCCACCGCAGTCCACTTCTGTGAATTATGGAGAAAAGAAAATAGAGAGGTGTTCTGTGGTCCTCCTAACACATGTCTTGGTCTAGGGTTACAAAGCTGCTCCTCCATAGATACAGTATAGTGAGTGAGCATTGTCACAAGAGGTTTTACTGGTAGGATCACCAGGTGAAAATAGTTGATCAATAGTAATACCAGAGATTTCCTTAAGGTCAAGTACCCAGTGGTCTCTACTTTCTATGTGCTCCCCTAGATGCCTAAGAATTTAAGAAACCCTATTGTTTCAGGGATCAACAGCCTAAGCTTGAAGACGAGTAAATTGGTAGATGATCATTTACACCCTCATGTAGAAAGCTTACCTTCATATCTAAAAGACACCATTCATTTACTAACAATGTTAGAGGGTGTACATGTGGATAAGGATACTTTTCCTTCTTCAATTTTCGAAGAAGCACTATATTAATACATTCCACATGATGGATTTGTAATGAAGTTCTGATTTTATATATATGTATGAAGAGTTGTATATAAATATTTTCTTGGGGTGTTGCCTCTAAATTCCCTTTTTTTTGTGTAGCCAGGTCTAGACTATCATGTTTATGTGTACAGACTTGTCTTTTGTTGGTTGGAATCGTTCCTGTTCCTCTTTAATGGTGGACTAAGATGGGATCATCATCTGGCAGGAACTGGAAGATTGGCATTGTGGGAGCTGTAGTCTTTTACAGAGTGCTGATCATGAGCTTGAATTGCTCAGGAAACTACCTTCCCAGGAAGCAAAGGGGGAGTGGAGCATCATGGGAGGAGCTATATAACTATCTGCACACAGATTTGAACTCTCTTGCTCTTGGGACTCATCGCGTACACATAAGCCTGCGGAGTGTGTGTGAGACAGCAGATTGCGGCCTACTGCACGAGGCCTGACCGACTTACAGAACTCGGCCTTAGCGGAGCGGATGTCTGACGCTACACTGCGGATGTCTTTGCAGTATCGCTGAGAGAGAAAGTGGAGGTCGGCTGCATGTCTTGAGGCAGCAGAGCGCAGCAAGTTTCCAGACGCCGGAGTGTGGGAGACCGCATCGCCTGTTCCATAGGGCCCTCACAGACGGACATCAGAGTTGGTAAGAGGGTGCCTGTCTTTGATCCAGACTGCAAGTATACACTTCATCTTTACACTGAACACAAACATTGAAACAGATACCAGACCCCTTATGATTACATTTATCATCTTGCTATATTGAACCACAGTGGAACTTGTCTTGTATGAGCTCCAACTGCCGGTGAAGAACATTAGCAAGGCCTTGCTAAGGGGAGGGACATTGTTGTATAGTTGCTCTTAAAGGGGACATGTTCTAGTTATATTGCCATATCTTTAATTTGAATACTGATGGTATAGATTAGCTCAGAGTTCTTCTTTAACTTGAGTATTGCTTTACTGCAGAACAGAATATCTATATACTTATAGAATATAGAATAATATGCTGAATACTGTTCCTTGACATTATAATATTCTGTTTATCTGTTGTTTTTCTGTGTCAGTCCTGCTGAACCCTGATAATTTATGCAGAGTTTAGCTGACTGACATAATTTAATTTGCTTATTCATTGAGTAAACGTTAAAACTCATTTATACTGTGTCAGTGTGTTCCTTAAAGGTGTATACACTATGTCTGAACCTAGAGTGTCAGATTGGCTGGAGGGTCACGGTAGTGCTGAAGAACACCCATCAACCAGCAACCCTCAAGGGGGTAGTGCTTTGTTTGGTAAGTTCTTCTATTGTTATTGTTTGGGATGATAACCTCATTAAATTAATAGAAATAATAGTTTTAGCAACCTCCAAAGCTTTTTGCCAAGAAAGATTTTTTGATCAGATGACTAAATAGGCATTTACAGTATCTGGAGTACACCCCTCACATTTTTGTACATATTTTATTATATCTTTTCATGTGACAACACTGAAGAAATGAAACTTTGCTACAATGTAAAGTAGTGAGTGTACAGCTTGTATAACAGTGCAAATTTGCTGTCCCCTCAAAATAACTTAACACACAGCCATTAATGTCTAAACCGCTGGCACCAAAAGTGAGTACATCCTTAAGTCAAAATGACCAAATTGGGCCCAATTACCCATTTTCCCTCCCCGATGTCATGTTACTTGTTAGTGTTACAAGGTCTCAGGTATGAATAGGGAGCAGGTGTGTTAAATTTGGTGTTATTGCTCTCACTCTCTCATACTGGTCACTGGAAGTTCAACATGACACTTCATGGCAAAGAACTCTCTGAGGATCTGAAAAAAAGAATTGTTGCTCTAAAGATGGCCTAGGCTATAAGAAGATTGCCATGACCCTGAAACTGAGCTGAAGCTTGTTGGCCAAGAACATACAGTGGTTTAACAGGACAGGTTCCATTCAGAATAGGTCTCGAAGTTGAGTGCACATGCTCAGCGTCATATCCAGAGGTTGTCTTTAGGAAATAGACGTATGAGTGCTGCCAGCATTGCTGTAGAGGTTGAAGGGTGGGGGGGTCAGCCTGTCAGTGCTCAGACCATACGCTGCACACTGCATCAAGTTGGTCTGCATGGCTGTCGCCCCAGAAGGAAGCCTCTTCTAAAGATGATGCACAAGAAAGCCCGCAAACAGTTTGCTGAAGATAAGCAGACTAAGGACATGGATTACTGGAACCTTGTCCTGTGGTCTGATGAGACCAAGATAAACCTATTTAGATCAGATGGCGTCAAGCGTGTGTGGTGGCAACTAGGTGAGGAGTACAAAGACAAGTGTATCTTGCCTGCAGTCAAGCATGGTGTTGGGAGTCATGGTCTGGGGCTGCATGAATGCTGCTGGCACTGGGGAGCTACAGTTCATTGAGGTAACCATAAATGTTAATATGTACTATAACATACTGAAGCAGAGCATGATTGCCTCCCTTCGGAGACTGGGCAGTATTTCAACAGGATACCGACCCCAAACACACCTCCAAGACGACCACTGCCTTGCTAAAGAAGCTGGGGGTAAATTTGATGGACTGGCCAAGCATGTCTCCAGACCTAAACCCTATTGAGCATCTGTGGATATAGGAAAATCCCCTAATGGTATGGGATTTTATATGCCACACACACACTGAAAAAGAATACAAGAAGTATGTATGTAAAAATCAACTTTATTTATAACACATAACAAAAAATCTCACAAACATGTATGTCTAGAACAGGATAGACACGACAATTAAAAACTTGCAAGTTAGACAGACCAGTATCCGTACAGAAGACCCTTGGGTGTCATTGGTAGGATGAACCGGACTGGACCCTACGCGTTAAGTCCTTGATACCTATTTATATGAGATATGGATCATTATGTGTAATTCTGATTTGCTCCAATATTTCCCAGACTACTATTTTTATTACAATATTATTAGAATGAGTTGTTATATCATGCCCAGGTGGCTCACGGGTTTGGCACCGCTTATCCTCTTCACTATCTCTTGGATCCTATTTGATCTCCACACTCCTCCTTTATATTCACATTTACTGCATCACTTCGCCTTTTCTTTCCTGACATGCACACTATCTCACATTCGAATACCTATTCCTGGTCCCTCGACCTCTTTTCCGACCATTTTGGCCGCTTCCCCTTATCTCCCCTTCCATTGTCAACACATATCTACTTATACTTTTCCTCTCCAGGATAATATCCACGCCAGACAAATGTCCTACTCTTATACTTTATTTACCTTCTGCCATGAACAAAACGTACTTTGTAGAGGTATGTGAGAAGAATTCCTCTCTCTGTTCAATGACCTTACCTGCCCTACATTAGATATGTTTGATACTTTGCTCACCCTCCCCCACCCTATTATCTTTTCAGTGACATTAAGTGACTCTTTTGAGTGACTATAACTACTCATGAGAAATTTGGACCAGTGACGGATCATTGTGGTGCCCTCGATCGGGTCGGCTTCGGCCCACATTGCTCTATTCTCTCCTTACCTTTCCAATGAACTATGTTCTCCTCGCCACCTGACATCCTTTCTTCGGTTGACACCGATTTTAATTGACAGCCCAGTTGCCCCTACTAAGAAGACCTCTTTGGGTAGGTATTGACCTCTGAAGCCTAAGATTTTCAATGTATTTTTTATATACCGCATACAATGAACCGCCTAATCTCGATGTTGTATGGTTTATGAATTTTACAACACTAATATGTAATTTATGCCCATAAATAGGTTGACATTGTGTACTGAACTTTGGGTGACCCCTGATGAAGGGTTTTTCAACCCGAAACGCGTAGGGTCCAGTCCGGTTCATCCTACCAATGACACCCAAGGGTCTTCTGTACGGATACTGGTCTGTCTAACTTGCAAGTTTTTAATTGTCGTGTCTATCCTGTTCTAGACATACATGTTTGTGAGATTTTTTGTTATGTGTTATAAATAAAGTTGATTTTTACATACATACTTCTTGTATTCTTGTTCAGTGTGTGTGTGGCATATAAAATCCCATACCATTGGGGGATTTTCCTATATCTATTTATCGGGATGATGGCCACCCACACTGGGTATTGAGTGATAGGTCCTACCTAATCCAATATTGAGCATCTGTGGGGCATCTTCAAACCGAAGGTGGAGGAGCGCAAGGTCTCTAACATCCACCAGCTCTGTGGTGACATCATGGAGGAGTGGAAGAGGACTCCAGTGGCAACCTGTGAAGCTCTGGTGAACTCCAAGCCCAAGAGGGTTAAGGCAGTGCTAGAAAATAATGGTGGCCACACAGAATATTGACACTTTGGGCCCAATTTGGACATTTTAATTTAGGGGTGTACCCACTTTTAGCCAGCGGTTTAGACATCAATGGCTGTGTGCTAAGTTATTTTGAGGGGACAGCAAATTTACACTGTTATACAAGCTGTACACTCACTACTTTACATTTTAGCAAAGTGTAATTTCTTCAGTGTTGTTACAAGATATATTAACAAATTTACAAAAATGTGAGGGATGTACTCCCTTTTGTGAGATACTGTAAATGCTCCGGAAAAGCAATTCAAAAAAATGTGTGTACACTTTTTCTTTGCACTGGGACCTCAGAAGTCTATATTTGCCTATGAGCAGAATGAAGTCAAATACAAAAATGTAGCATTAATACTTAAGAGGTGTGAATTGGCTGTGTGTCAGCATTTGCACATAAAAGGCCGGTCCAATTTATCAGAATTTTTTCGTTAAGCCTTCTACTAATATATCACATTCAAATGACAACCATCTATTTGTCTTCCTGCAGAAAATAAGGTTTTTGGGTTCATAATGTGACTAAAATATCTTTTCAAACATCTTGGCCAGAATCGGTTTATGAGCATAAAGTAAGTTATTCCATCTTATTGTCTGGCAAATGACTTAGTCCATGTATCACAGGAAATAAGTAAACACTAGAATTTTTGCCATTCTCGCGAAAGATGGCTCTTTGAAAACTGTTTCTGCACCATTTAGATCTCAAAGTGATGTCAGAGAATTTAATATATATAGGCATGCTCAGCATCCTTTCATCTACAATTGTTTCAAGAATCCCGAAGAGCATTCCAGAAATACATGAATGTCATGTATAGGCCTCTCTTATTTTGTTGCAATTATAGCACTGTAGCTTTATAACGGACTAGTGCCACTTCAAGACTTTTGTTGTATAGCTCATTATTATTGCCAATTTAATTTGGTCTTTATCATTGAAAGTTTATTTTTTGGATTTATTATTGAAAGTTTGCTTTTTGGATTCACAAAAAAATGACATGCCTAATATTGTTATTATATACTGTAGTGTATGGTACTATATTCTTATCAAATGACTATAGCCTTCCGTATATTCTTGTCAGATTTCCTTCCTACTATGTCTGAGTAGCACAGCTCAGAACTGTCACTTATTTGTAGGAACTGTCCCATATTTCAAACCAAATCCCTCTGTCCCTCTTTACTCAGCTGTCCCTCTTTTTGGTCAGGTGCAATAGCATCACTAGCTCTGGGCACCCAGGACACATCTCCGAATAGTGTAATACAGTTTTTATTAAAAGGCTGTCCAAAATAGATTGGTTGCACTCACATGTATGGCAAACAGTTCTGGGCATATCAGTGTCCTCCTCTCATATATGGCCTCTTCAAGTTGAATAAGGAGCTCGAATAGTGCTCCTGTATTCGAACGATGGAAATCCCCTCCTGCTCTCCTAAGCTCTCCTGCGTAGGCGGTCCGCTACGGCATCCCCAGCTTGTGCGCCTGCGCCCGACCTAACCCGCTCTGCCGTCACTATCGCGCATGCGCGGGTGGATCCAACCAGGAGACCAGTGAAGAACGGTGAAAGGCGGGGGAAATTGCGGTTGATGGAGGAGAGGAGCGACATCAGACCCAGTCCTGTTGCTATGACAAAGCGTTTCGGAGGCGTGGCCTCCCTCTTCAGGTCATAGCTACACTCATGCCCCATACAATTTTATATATGTGCTGGCCCCTCCCTCACCCCTCAACTTAAAGTGGCCATACCAGGAGAGGCCCCATAGGTTGGGAACATAAGTAAGCATATACAGGTAGCTGATTTAAAAACAACAACACATAATATCATAATGAATTTACTTTAAAAACACATATTTAAAACCTAAACCTTAACAGGCACACCATTAGTATATATAAAATGCTACATACTGTACATATTAAATGTATATATATATATATATATATATATATATATATATACATATATATACACGCAAGCAAAGATGTTTGTAAATACAGTTGTCTCACAAAAAAATATTTAAAAAAAGAAAATTCCCCATCGGGTTTTCCACATCAGGCAGTTTATCTGCTGTAGTACTCAATTGTTCTATGTTGGGAGGACGGTTCGTACCATGCGCACCAGATTTGGTGAGCATTGCCGCTACATAGAACAAAAAAAGACCAAACACAGTATGCCCCAACATTTCTGTGAGGCACATGGAGGTTACACAGCAGGTTTGGAAGTGTTTGGCATAGAGGCCATATCGATGTCTCTCCCCGAAGGTGAAAGGTTTTCAAGGTTATGCATGCGTGAAAGTTTTTGGATTTTTACTTTGAATTCCATGTCACCTGGGGGATTAAATGAAGAGTTGGAAGTTAATACCCTTATATGAGTTGCTTTGTGTGTTTTTTTTTTTTTTTTTGTGAGACAACTGTATTTACAAACATCTTTGCTTGCGTGTATATATATGTATGTATATATATATATATATATATATATATATATATATATACACATTTAATATGTATGTAGCATTTTGTATACACTAATGGTGTGCCTGATATAAAACGTTTTGGCAGGCTTACGCATCTATATAGAAACCCGTTAAGGTTTAGGTTTTAAATATGTGTTTTTAAAGTAAGTTCATAATGATATTATGTATTGTTGTTTTTTAATCAGCTACCTGTATATGCTTACTTATGTTTCCAACCTATGGGGCCTCTCCTGGTATGGCCGCTTTAAGTTGAGGGGCAAGGGAAGGGCCAGCACATATATAAGCACATATATAAAATAGTCTGGCGCATGAGTGTCACTATGACCTGAAGAGGGAGGCCACGCCTTGTCATAACAACAGGACTGGGTCTGAGGTTGCTCCTCTCCTCCATCAGCCACAATTTCCCCCGCCTTTCACCGTTCTTCACCGGTCTCCTGGTCGGATGTGCGCCTTGTCTTGTTTTGTTTTTGCACAGTGTATTCATCCACCACCCAGTGGAGTTGATTGGAGCTGCAGCAACTTAATTATATCACAGAATGTGATTTTAGAAGGAGGACACACTAGCAACCCATGGACTGGTATGATTAAGCGCATCAATGGTGTATATTATTCTTGTGCACCCAGGACACATGCATGACATCTCTTGCAGGGTGCTCTGGGTGCTCAACACCACAATCATTCGACAATGCAGCAACCAACATCTCTCCCCCCCAGCTGCCTGTCTCAAGCGATAAACATCATAGCCGAGGGAAGCTACCCCTAGGCTTTTCTCCTGCTCCTTTAGTTTAACATGACACAAGCTGAGGGAGAGCCTGGCAGGAAGGACATCCCCGACTATCTGCCACACTATATCTGAGGTCTGTAGGTTTTAAGGAGGGTGAGGAGATTGTATTGGGGGGGACACAATGGCCTGTGGGTTGGGGTATAACAAAGAATTGTGCTGGTGGTGAGAGAATTTGTGTTGTATGGGGGGGATATGGTGGGGGGGAATATGTGCTAGGAGGAGTGATTTGTTGGGGAGAAAGATATAAGGTTCTGTGCTTGCTATAGAGGCAGACGTGTGGGTTCGCTCCCGAGTCAGGCTGTGGGTGTCCATAGACACACACAGCCCAGCTTGGCCCCATCCAACTCTCTACTCACGTTTTTTTTTTTTTTACAGGATTTGATTGACAGCAGAAGGAGCCAATAGCTCCCTCGGCTGCTTCTCTGTCATGTGAATGCAGGAAGAAAGAAGGGAGCCGCTACAGATGGGCATAGCGCTGGATAGAGTGACTTTAGGGGCATAAGAGGGCGACATTGCTACTTGGACTTTTTTTACCTTAATGCAGGGAATGTCTTGGCTTTAGAACCACTTTAAATTTCAGGTGACTACTAAATCCAGTCTTATCATTGGGAAACATGCATTTCTATTGAAACTCAGATTGTAATGCTCATTCATGCATGTTGATGCTTGTGCATAATGACAGATGAAGGTCTGCAATCCAATCGTACCCTTTAAATGTATCCCTGCTTTTGTTTTTCTTTAGTAAATCAGCCTCTAGCACTTTGATAATGTGGTGGATTCTGATGGAACATTTAAGTGAATTACACTAAATTAATGATATAAAAATGCTGCACCAAAGACCACCATTAGTTATTAATTAGTGCCATTTATGACAATTTTTAAAGCCATTTATGGGATTCAGCACCAATGTTGTAATGATCTGGACGTGATACAGTTGTTTGACATACATCTGTGCAGTGTCTTTTGTAGTGCTGGAGTGAAATTTGTGAATAATCACATTTTTCCCTAGATGATCCTTAATTGGCAGACATGTTTAACATAGCCTTTCATTTTGCAAAAGTGTCATTTAGTATCCTGCAAGGGCTGGTCAACACCGCCTAAACAAGGTTTCAGTGGGGATGCTGGTAATGCAGAATGTTGATTTAGAAAATGAAGCTGTGAGTTTCTCTTATGAGCACTACAAACAGTTTGCACCTTCTTGCCAGTAGCAGGAGTCTTGGGTGGGGCTAATCGTGGTGGGTGGGGCCAATTGTGGTTAATAGTGGGAGAGGCTTAAATGATAGATCTAGAGACAATAGTGACAATAGACAATAAACAAATGGGCAAGCGTGGCATTGTGACAGTAACAAATGAGCAATCGTGGCAATATGCAGCAATGATGATAACAATGACAGTGGTGACAATAAGAATGACATGCTCTATACTCCAGCCCTGCTGTCTCCTCCTTTAGTGGAGCTACTAGTTCCAGTACAAATGTTAGGACATGTAGTTCCACAGTACAACTACATCACTACTACACTACAGGCTTCGTTCACACAGAGCGTTGTAATCCATGCCCCATCATTTCACAGACTCTGGAAGGGACAAGATCTGTAAGTGCTAACTAAAAGGCAGAAAGAAAAAATTTCTTCTGTCCTTCCAGACAGGCTTCTATTGTATGGCACAGCTGTTTAACTCTCAGGACTGGATGGAAAGAAATACAGATCTTTTGACAGGTAAACAAGCTCCCATATATGAATTTCATATGTGTACTAGCTGTTTGCATGGAGTTCAGCTTTACGTTATTTGGATGACTAAAAAGTGACTATACAGAAAGAATGGAAAAAAGTGTTAATTTTGACGTCAGATCTCAATTTAGTTTTAGTCATAGTCTTTTGACTAAAGTGCCATTTTAGTTTTAGTCGTATTTTAGTCATCTAAATTGTTTTAATTTTAGTCGTATTTTAATCGACTAAAATAGTATTCATTTTGTCAACGAAAATATTTTCGTCTGCGAATTTAACACTGATAGAGAACTTCGCCAGCAGATGGTGATGCAAGACAATCCTAAATCAAAGCTCAAAAAAAAAACTAGGTAGCTGTAAATTAGTTAGGTTTCCCATTTATAACAGAAGCACAAGTCTTAATCAAACTGGAAACATTTGTTTTTTAAACTATATTATTTTTCTTTTAAAATAAAATTTTTAACAACACATTTTATTACTGAACACACCGCAGCTTTAAAACAACACAGTGAACAGCTTATTGAAATAAACGGGATGAAAGAGTGATTATGAAATCACATCATCTGTAACAGCCCAAAGAAAGTCTAAATTAATTTGTTTCTATATTAACTTTCAGTATGCACACATGCCTTCTAGATGTAATTTTAAATATAGTTCATATCTAGAAAAAAAAATTATAACAGTCATAAATAACAATTTTTATAGAAATAAAAGCTTTCTTTTATTGCTTGTCGTTAAACTTGCATTAACAAGAAGAGTAGCTTATTTACTTAATTCTGATTTATAGGTGCAGGAATAGAATTTGCTTTTATCATTTGGATCGTGTGCAAGAGTACTGTATATTTTCAAGCTAAAAATAAGTTCTTCAAACACATTTAAGGAAAAATATGTACTTGTTTGATAGAACTTTATTTGATATACAAATACTTTGTCTAAATCATGCATGGAAAATGCAAGCATAACATGAGAAAGCAAAGCCATAAAAATATCATATTCTTAGGATAAATATTGAAGCCCAATTTTACGTTGGCCCAAAAATAACATGTAAACAGGACCCCTCACAAATATGGCCCGGACTGGCCATAGGGGAGATCTAATACAGAGGAATACTTATCATCTTTGATGGTCCCAAGGCAGCCAGTGATCTGGCCATCTTCTCTGCTGCAATGCCATGGTGGGGCCTTAACATGGTCCTTCATGAGAAAATATGTGATGACACACATGAGAGGGGCACCTACAGTACACAACAAGAAAAAGTGACTTCAGGAAGCTGGGGAATGTTCACTGCCAGAACCAGAAAGGAGGAAGTTAGCAGGACCATCAAGTTGGGTAAATTTTCCTATTAGACCCCCTAGACCAAACCAGCATTATACATATTGGGGGGGGGGGGCTTTTTAATGTTGGGCCAATGCAGGGCTCTACTTTAAAGGAAACAAATATATACACTGCTCCAAAAAATTAAAGGAACACTTTGATTTCAATGGGCACACTGATATGGACAATAGGCATACTGATATGGACTGCGTAATGTGTTAGGAACGAAAGGATGCAACATCATTTGATGGAAATTAAAATTATCAACCTACAGAGGGCTGAATTTAAAGACCCCCCCCCCCCCGAAAATCAAAGTGAAAAAATGATGCAGCAGACTAGTTCATTTTGCTGACATTTCATTGCAGCAACTCAAAATGGTACTCCTGAGACTACGGACGGTGTCCTGGGGTACTTCCTCGCAGATCTGGACCAGGGCATCACTGAGCTCCTAAACAGACTGAGGTGCAACCTGGCAGCGTCGGATGGACCGAAACATAATGTCCCAGAGGTGTTCTATTGGATTGAGGTCAGGCGAGCATGGAGGCCATTCAATGGTATCAATTCCTTTATCCTTCAGGAATTGGCTGCATACTCTCGCCACATGAGGCCAGACATTGTCGTGCACCAGGAGGAACCCAGGACCCACTGCACAAGTGTAGGATTTGACAATGGGTCCAAGGATTTCATCCTGATACCTAATGGCAGTCAGGGAGCCATTGTCTAGCCTGTAGAGGTCTGTGCGTCCCTCCATGGATATGCCTCCCCACACCATCACTGACCCACCACCAAATCGGTCATGCTGAATGATGTTACAGGCAGCATAAAGTTCTCCACAGCTTCTCCAAACCCTTTCACGTCTGTTACATATGCTCAGGGTGAACCTGCTCTCATCTGTAAAAAGCACAGAGCGCTAGTGGCAGACCGGCCAATTCTGGTGTCCAATGTCAAATGCCATTAGAGCTTCATGGTGTCGGGTAGTGAGCACAGGGCCCACTAGAGGATGTCAGGCCCCCCTCATGAAGTCTGTTTCTGATTGTTTGGTCAGAGACATTCCCACCAGTGGCCTGCTGGAGGTCATTTTGTAGGGCTCTGGCAGTGCTCATCCTGTTCCTCCTTGCAAAAAAAGAGCTGATACCATTCCTACTGATGGGTTAAGGACCTTCTACAGCCCTATCCAGCTCTCCTAAAGTAACTGCGTGTCTCCTAGAATCTCCTGCATTGCTGGGAGACACAGCAAACCTTCTGGCAAAATCACATATTGACGTGCCACCTTGGAGGAGTTGGACTGCCTGTGCAAACTCTATAGGGTCCAGGTATCCCCTCATGCTACCAGTAGTGACACTGACCCTAGGAAAATGCAAAAATAGTGAAAAACAGTCATAAAAGATGAGTAGGAAAAATAATTCAATGGCCTCCACTTGTAAAACCATTCCTGTTTTGGAGGTCATCTCATTGTTGCCCATCCAGTGCACCTGTTGTTAATTCCATTAACACCAAAGCAAGTGAAACTGATTAACAACCCCCTCTGCTACTTAACTGACCAGATCAATATCCCAGGAGTTTAATTGACTTGATACTATACTCTGATTAAAAAGTGTTCCTTTAATTTGTTTGAGCAGTGTACCTACACCTACCCTGCTAAGTTGAAGGCACTATCCTGTGTCTTGATTTGCCATCTTTGCTCCTGATCATTAGTCCAATCTTTGCTGCAGCCCTGGCAAAAATCTTGGCTTGTCTAGGTATGGGCTACTCCTGCACATTCCAACAATGCAGTGCTTGGTGTCTAAGTGGCCTGCCACAAGTACAAGCACTGTCACATGGGATGGAAGGCAGACCAAACAGAGCCTACTGCAGAGCATAGGGAACTTGCATAGGATATTTGCTGGTCCAGGGAAGGTAAGCAAATACAGTACACTGCAGGTTGCCTTCAATACTTCCACTGCAGGAGGGATAGTTTCTATTGCTTTAATACCTCTTCACTCCCACCATTAATTAAAAAACACCAACGTATGTGTTTCATTTCTGTTTTTAGATGGGTTGTTTGAAATAAAAATGAAATATAACCAGTAGAAATGCTTGATTTTTACCTGATTTCAGCCTCCTGTGATTCTCTGTGCAGCAACACTCACAATGAGACAGTGAGGGCAACACTAGGGCGCAATCAGGTCTCTTACTCTCCTATGCACTTAGAAGGAGCAGTGGGAGAAAGAAAGCAATGACCAGTCTGTTGTTGCTGCTAGACCACCTAATCAGTAGGGAAAAGTCAGGTCACCAGGCTCTTCTTCTGCTGTGAAAGTCTGAGGTCTGGATAGACAGAATCCTTTTTGAATGTAAGCGCCAATATACTGTATGCATTTCAGCTGTTTATTTAGCTGTTTGGAGTTCAGATTTGAAGGGCATATTTTTAAGTGAGCGAACCCAGAAATGTGTATGTATGCCTGGCAACAACCTCATATGCTGGCACTTTGATTTCTTTTTTGATGAAATATTCCCTGTAAGAAGTGCAACGGAGAGGCCCTGTCACCGGGAGGAGGCATGGCCAACTTTATTGTCAAACCCACTCTTTCACTTAGCAAATGTTCTGGTTTTCTTGTTTACGTACAGGTTTAAAACAATATTCTGTTTGGGGAGAGACAGTTCTTATAACCCCCTTAAAATAGGGCTTTCAAAACCCTCGGCTTCTCCTTCATGTATATTGACCTATTCTTTCAATACAGTCAGATATATTGACCTAATTTTGGCTGAAGATCATCCTATGTATGAATTCTGTAGGTTGAGGGCCTAGTCGCACTTGTACATTTTCTTGTAGCATACACAGCTCAACATTCATTCTTTTGTTTACAAACTGCTTATTAAGCTAACAGCATATCAAATCTTACACACAATAACTCAATACATAGTCAAATGACACGTCATCAGAAATATGTAGAATAGATACAAAAATGTATAAAAAAAAAATCAGTCACTTCGAAAAATCTCAATAGAGATTGTACAGAAAATCAATCTAGAAATCAGTCTGGAAATAAAGTTCTATCTATGCTATCTAGGAAGCAATCGTCAAAATGTTGTGCCAGCTAGACTTCAATCGATCACAGCTCCAAAGTATATGGAGGAAAAAACCTGGGGAGGCGCAACCACAAAAACAGACCTCAGAAGTCTATGAAAACATAGAACATACAAGTACATCTCATAGAAATTAGAATATCATCAAAAAGTTATTTTATTTCAGTAATTCAATTCAAAAAGTGAAACTCATATATTTTAAATAGATGCGTTACACCAAGCCCGGACTGGCCATAGGGCAGACTGGGCACTTTCCCGGTGGGCCGGGGCCACCACGGGGCTGCTAGGCGGCATTTACTGATAGGGGCTGGTGCCAGCATAAGGCTGTGTGGACGAGGCAAAAATCCATAAATCAGCCCGCCCTGCGCACACCGCTCCACCCACTCCACTGTGTTTCCTTTTCAGTATTGTGGGAGAGGAGAGCTCAGGTCACAGGATGTCTCCTCTTACTGCTTCCCTTATTTGGCTGTAGAGGTGGGTGGGGCTTCAGCAAACACGAGACCTGTGTCAGAGCGCGGGTAAGTCAGACTGAGGGGAAAGACCTGCATCTAAGATTGCTGATGGTGGGATAGGAGTTCAGGTGGTTGCAGTGAAGAGGAAGGGGGAAACTTTTGGAGACTGGCCTGCCTGTCACCTTGAAAGTAGGTTCTGCATTGCTGCTGTACAGACTCTTCTTATAACATATCTGACATTCCTGCAGTGTTGTGACCTGGGATTGTATGGATGCTGGGGCTCCCCTGAAGGTTGTTGGGACTACAAGTCCCAGCAAGCACTGTTTAACATCTGGCTCAGCACTGTCACTTCCTATGACACAGTGAATGGTGTATATAGACTGTGCATGTATAATGGGGCTTCCTTTTTGTCAGCCAGCTCTGTTTGCAACCAGGAGATGCAGTCACCCAGAACATCAAATCATATCACAAGTCACTACTGGTTGGTCATATGTGTGACAAGTTCTGATTACTATGGGTTACTGCACCGCTCCTATGTTTGTTGACTTTATGCAAAGTAACCCGAACTGACCAATCACAGTCCATGTTGCGCTGGCCTGACTTAGGCTGCATTTGTACTGGTAAATAGCACTGGTGCGAATGACAACAGGAGAAATCTGCTGACCATCAAGCCCTGTACGCTTTAATGACAGGTCAGTGGCAGCTGCAGCTATCTGTAACTATCCGCTCTGCCAGCAGCAATCCTCCCAGGTAATCGCTGGCAGAGCGGATAGTTACAGATAGCTGCATCTGCCACTGACCTGTCGTTAATCACTTGTCTACTGGGCACTTTTACCCGCTTCCTGCCCAGGCCAATTCTCAGCTTTCAGCGCTGTCACCCTTTGAATGACAATTGCGCAGTCATGCAACACTGTACCCATATGACATTTGTTATAATTTTTTTCACACAAAAAGAGCTTTCCTTTGGTGGTATTTAATCGCCACTGGGTTTTTTATTTTTTGCAAAATAAACTAAAAAAGACCAAACCTTTTGAAAAAAAAAAAACCTTTTCATAGTTATAACATTTTGCAAACAGGTAGATTTTCTCCTTTAATGATTGGCACTGATGAGACGGCATTGATGAGGCTGCACTGATAGGCGCACTGGTAGGGGGCACTGATAGATTACACTGATGAGGAGGCACCAATGGGCACTGATAGGCAGCACTGATAGGTGACACTGATGAGGAGGCACTGATGAGCAGTGATTGGCAGCACTGATAGGTGACACTCATGAGGAGGCACTGGTGGGCACTGATTGGCAGCACTGATAGGTGACACTGATGAGAAGGAACTGGTGGGCACTGATTGGCAGCACTGATGAGAACTGATAGGTGACACTGATTAGGAGGCACTGGTGGACTCTGATTGGCAGCAACGGTGGGTACTGTTGATCACATGGTAAAGAGCAGCTGATTGGCTCTTTATCTCGACCTGTGATCAGCTGTGTCCGGAGGACACAGTGATCACAATGTGTGGTACCCACACGCCACAGTGGGCGTGCGGAGGGTGCAATCATGGGAGGACATCATATAACACCCTGGCCGGGCAGGCTGTAGTCGTCATTCGGCTATTGCGTGGTCGGCAAGTGGTTAAAGCGTACAGGGCTTACAATGACTGAAGCCGGCCAAATATACTGTAAACTAAAAGACATCGAAAAAACGGTTGTCATTTTTTGTAATTTTGGCTGTTAAATGGGCTGCTCAGTCCAAAATGCCCGGGCCTATTTTTTGTCCCAGTCCGGGCCTGCGTTACACACAAAGTGATATATTTCAAGCATTTATTTATTTTATTATGATGATGGCGTGGCGTAGCGTGGCGTGGCATGCCACATGCAACTTGGATTCCGTGCCTCTCTACTCTTCCTCCAAATGAAATGCAAAATTTTCCACAGTCCATGATGATTTGTGGATCCATACAATCTGCTGGTGTTTGTCCACTGGTCCTGCTGTGTACTGTTGCTTGAATGATGTTTCTTTTACTGCAAATAAATCTCATTTAAGCATATATAGTCTGGTCTCTGTTTCCTTTTGTAGCTATGCAGGTGTGATCATCTCTGCTGTTGAATCCTGACACCGAGAAAAGTGAATGTCTGTAATAGTGGAAGGAGATTTGGGATAGAACTCAGTGGTTGAGATAGAAATTACAGTCATCGGCATACATATAACGTTTAAAATCATGGAATCCATTGGAATAGCCTGAGATATTTGGGTGCAAATTGATGGCCTTGGCCATGGGCTCCTTCTTCAGAGCAAAAAGCAGGGGCGAAAGGAGACATCCCTGATGATATCGCAGCCCAGCAAGAAGAGCTCAGTATACATTCTAAAGAAGTTTGCAAGCAGTAGGGTAAGAAGTTATAATTCAGCAATGAAAAGCCTTCCTACCCCATACCATAATCCCCCCTCAAACAAATGATTTGGTCCAGTGCACAAAGCAAGGTCCATAAAGACATGGATGAGCGAGTTTGGAGTGGAGGAACTTGACTGGTCTTGCGCAGAGTCCTGACCTCAACCCGATAGAACACCTTTGGGATTAATTTGAGTGAAAACTGCAAGCCAGGCCTTCTCGTCCAACATCAGTGCCTGACCTCACAAATGATCTTCTGGAAGAATGGTCAAACATTCCCATAGACACACTCCTAAACCTTTTGGGCAGCCTTCCCAGAAGAGTTGAAGCTGTTATAGCTGAAAAGTATGGGCCAACCCAATATTGAACCCTACTGACTAACACTGTGATGCCACTAAAGTTCATGTGCGTGTAAAGGCAGGTGTCACAATATTTTTGGTAAAATAGTGTATTTATCCCAGGTTCAGTCAGTAGGCAGACTATTTTTCAGATTTATAGTGAGCTTGCTGGGCTGCTTAGGGGTTAATGAGCCCAGCTGAAGCAGGTTGGGAGTGCTCTGGGTTCTAAAAGGACTCCTTCACTCCAGCAGTTGGGGGACAGTAAAAACCTATAGCTGAGCCGTGCCTTTACCGCACCCCAACCACTACCCTCTTTAGCTGCAGAGGCAACTGTGTTTGTCTGCCCCATATTAGCACGTTATGTCCAGTAAAGTATGTGGTAAGGAATTATTTGGCATTTTGCACAGTAGAGTAAGGACTGGCCACAGGAGGTTAACTTTGATGCAGTTGGCCTTCTTAAATATGTATAGCAATATATGCAAAACAGGAATTCCTGATTTTATGCAAAAGTTTACTACTAACGTATAGGAGTGTCCAGCAGGGTGCAGAGGGTTACTTCAAAATTTTGTGTAATATGTGGTGTACAGGACGCCATGGATGGGTCCTGGAAGGAAGATACATGTCCCCATTATTTGGGTTGCAGTCCATTTAAGGGTGACAAAAAGAAGCACAGTTGGAGTACTCAGGGATCCTCACTCATGCTGAGTGAGGGGTTCCGGGGTGATCCAATAGAGAGGAAAAACTGATTTGCAGCTTTCCCAGGATTATTAGGTCCTCAAATGGAACCCAGAACTCAGAGGCTCTGTGAAATTTTGGGTGGGAAAGAGCTTCCAACCCTGACTACAAGAGAAAATTGCAGGAAGCAGCCAGTAGGTGTCCATGAGGTGCTTTGGGGAGCAGGACACACTTGTGAGAGCTGTTTGCTGGGTAAAAATGGCCTTAGATGGATAGAATTTCAAACAAAAATTCTTAGGAAAAATCTTAGGAAAATTTGTACAAAAATTCTCAAAACATTTGAATGTCGTTCTGTATTAATCCTTCCAAATTGAGAGTCATTATTTTTGGGATATGCTACCAAAATATTATTTATTAAGTTATGACATGATACATGATCTGATATATGCCTAATATTAATGAATTGCCTCAAGCAGTCTATGCACTTTTTGTTACCTTGTAAAACTTGTTAAAAATTTGAACCCACAATTGCCCAATAAGTATTTCTAAATCTGGGCTTAATTGCCTGCTTTCCTATAGTTTTATCTATGGCATTATAAATGTAGCACTACCCCCACAGGGGCTGCTGGTAACTGGTTCCCCTTCTGCTGCACAGCCAGGTAACAAGCATTTTCCACATTCATCCAGACACAAGAAACAGTCTCTGAGCTTGGTTTTATTTTATTTTATTATGGGTAAAACCTTGGATGAGATAAAGGGGTTATAATATACCCAGCTTGACCGAAACAATGAATGAAGACAACTTCCTCCCTATGTACAAAATCCTGGACTGTTCTCCTTTCTGGACACCATCAGTCCTTAGTGATCAAGAAGCAAAAGTCCCTTGAGGACTAGGAGCTCTTAGTTCCCTTTATAAAATAGCACAGTAGGTTGTAATCTGCATACAGGAGTAACTCCTCTCCTTTGTAAAACTGCTCCCAGCTCTACTGCCTGCAGGAACTACCAGCCCTCCTGGCTGCTTGTCCACCAGCCCACCTGGATGCTCGGAAGATCTCATAGGGCAAGAGATAGGAAGGGTTAAGCACAGTGCTGTCCCCCTGAAAGCTTGCTACATGCGGCAGTCTCTCCCCTTGTGGATCCCTGGGTGTGCTGATGTACTCACTCTGTCCTTCTTGCTGCCTGCTGCTGCTTAGGCAAGATTCCTCCTCAAACTGTAATACTGCAAGGATCTTCCCAAGCCAGCCTGAGCCCAGCCTGGAGGCCACATCCCCCCCCCCAGACCTAGGGGACCCCACCTAGGCCACCGACATCTTCACCTAATTTCCCTGCTGGCCAAGCTCCACCATATTTAAGGGCTGACTTAACCACCCTTCCAGGACATTCTGCCTGGGGATTGGCCAAGTTCCCTAAAATGCAGATCTGACCTCCACCTACTAACTTCTAGAAGTTTTTTCAAATGTCTAGATCCATGGGGAGGTACCAGAGACTTGCCTCTGTGGAGCCACCCAGCCTGATCTGCAGTAACCCTGACTTAATTTCTGACTCACAAACTATCTATGAGTCATAACTTAAATGTGCCTTCACAAACACTAGTAGAACACTAGAGGGTGCTACATTCATTTACTTAGATAGCCTGAGGCAAGTCATATCTTCTGCCCCCCACTATGTTCCTATTGTCTACATTTCCTCATTGTCTACGTTACAGGCATGTTCCCATTGTCTACAATCGTTATAAGGATTTTTATATTGGGTGACTACAGTGTTTGCACCTAAGCTACAACAACCTTGTGTGTCATTGAATGCAACACTTTGTGAAGCCTGTTTTGTGGTAGAACAAAATCTTCTTCTTTAACATTTATCTTAACTATGAATCAATTCCAGCTACAATCCAGCTTTACATAAAATAAGTAATAGGTATTATGCAGGTTGTTGAGGTGGCTGGGGTTCCCCCTGGGAAAGATTAAGAAGGATTTAGGTGACTTCCAGAGAACAGAGCATACATTCTACTGATACCTAAAACTAATCTATAAGCCCTCCCGCTGAAAGACTTTTCTAAGCAATTGAAACAGTTATTCTCCTACATATTGACAGCCTCCAGCTGTTAAATAGCAATTCATTGGAAATAGACCTTACTACAAGAATTATAAAGCTAACATGCATAGAACAGCTGTCTGCATGGATCGATTGCATCTTCAATGTTAATACAATAAAGTATAGAAACTTTGTGTACTCTTTATTTAGGACCCTTTCAAAGATTTCTCATAAAAATCTGGTTCTAATCAAAGATAACAACGTTTCTGGGTCCTTTAAGTCTTTTGTTCCTGCCCCCCTTGATCTCCATTTTGTTTCCACTTATCTCTGTTATTGTGACTCTTCTCTTCTCTTTCCTTTTTCCTCCCTTCATGTTTCTTTAATCCTTTCTTTTTTGCAATACCCCTATCAATTTACATTTGCTTCTTGCAGGCAAAACAAATACAATTAAATAAAAATCGCAAGAGTGATACACTCTATATGATAAACAGCGTTAGCTCTACAAAATAAGCAGAGACCATCCACAAAATCACAAATGAACAATGTGAATATAATATCCAAAGTGACAAAATAAAAATATGCAATGTGAACACTTGTGCAACAACAGAAAAAGGTTATGTGACCCAGTGCACACAAAGCTTAAATAAAAGTCCAGTGATAACAGTCCCAACTTAAATCCTCCATGGATTCCAAGAGAAAACGACACAATCCTTCTGGCACAATGGCCAGATGCGTCCTAAAAGTGAATCCTACTGACAGGGATAGTAAAACCCTCCGTTAATATTGAGTGAAAAAAATTCCCACTCACCAGACGGTGTTGATCCTTCTTACCATATGGCAAGGGGATTAGATAAAGCCTTGGTGGTCTCCATGACCAAGATGTAGTCTCCAACCAGTCCTCCAATTCACCTTCCTCCAAATGATGAAGAGCATCCAGGTAAATCCAGGAAAAAAGAAACAAAAACGGAGAGCAAACTCCTCATAGCATAAAATGGTAAAATAGCCTTAATTATAAGCCCATGAATAGAGCCAATAGTAAAAATATTTAAAAAGAAAGGCTCTCGTGCGCTTTTCGCATACAATGGGAGGGTTACAAGCCGACCCACCAGGTGTCGGCGTGCGTTCCACCTATAGCCAGAGACGTCGCAGTGTGCGTTCCAGCTTGACGCATTTTTCTCATCAATGTGACGTCTTCAGAAGCTGAAGGTCACGTTGCGCACTCACTACACATATATTTTATATATAGTAAGCTATAGAGCACTGGTAGCCTGGACTGTATAATAGAAGATCTAAACAATAGCTTAAATTATTTATATCAGAGAATGCATACTGTATATTAAATGCATGTTCCTAGTAAAAAAAAAAATATATATATAGCGCTCGTATTTGCAATCACAGCTTCTTAAAGCAGAGTTCCACCCTGGAATTTTTTTTTTTTTTTTAAATACCCCCGGGACAGTCAGGGCTAGTGCATTCCACAATGGCTAGCCTCTGATCTGTCCCGGGTTGCACTTACCTGTTAGGACAAATACTTACCTTGAAAAAGTCTTGTCCAGCGCTGCCATCTCAGATGTGGGCAGCTTGAAGCCAGTGCGATCCTCTTCGGTCCCACGATGCCCTGCGCCGGCCCCGCCGTCACTTCCGGGGGCGCGGCTCATCCCTCCACAGCTTCAGGGCATGCCCAGAAGCTGTTTAGAAGGGGATGACGCGCGCGCCCCGGAACTGACGTCGGGGCCGGTGCAGGCGCAATGATTCCTGGGAGCTATGACGTTCAGCTCCCAGGAATCATTGCAGAGCCAGGAAGTGACGACGGCCGCGGCCGAGGAAGGAGGAAGAAGGAAGTAAGGTAAGTATATTTTCTTCGCTACGAGGTAAGTAAAAAAAAAAATGCGATTAGCCATTTGTTTTTCAGGTGACCCGGAGCGAGAAGATGGAGGTAAGTATAAAATTAGGGTGGAACTCCACTTTAATGCGCAGAACCATTGCTATACCCATCCTCAACCCCATAACCATTAAATGGCCCTATAATGGGGTGCAGGGCAGGACGGCAATGTGTGTCTACACTACACTATGGGCAGATGAATACAAGGAAAAAATACCAAATTATAGAATATAAAAAATGCTAAAAGGCAATAAGATCTGCCCGGTACAGAGAACACACTGTTAATCATTAAAAATTAGATATAAAACAATTTATGTCCATGTCTTAGTTCATACCCTGAGGGCTCATTGTACATAATTCATAAATCCAGCGGGACTCATTTTGTGATACTGCCTTATGCATATCATTACCCCTCCAATGTTGGTCTATTTTATCTATTGCATAAAAAGTGAGTAGACTAGGGTCCCTATTATGTTTAAGCCTAAAGTGGTTGGAAACACTATGCTTTCTGAATCCTTTCTTAATATTGTTGAGATGTTCACCCAATCTCACCGTCAGCTTTCGAATAGTGCGGCCCACATATTGGAGGCCGCACGGACAAGAGAGCAGATAGGTTACATGGGTGCTCTGGCAAGTTATAAGCTTTTTGATAGGGTACTGTTTTCTACAGTTTTACATGGTTTGCACCTACCACATAACTAAAACCCTTTTTGATCCATAAAAGGTTACCAGCCTTTTTGGGGGGTCTTTTACATTTAGCACCAATATATCCCTCAAGTTTGGTGACCTACGGTACACAAACCTAGATTGATGGCGTAAGATGACTACTAATATGTCATCTCACAATAGAATAGGCCAGTGTTTACATATAATCTTTTCAAATTCCTTGTATTTATTGTTTTAATTAGTGAAGAAGACCATATTGTGATCTCCCTCTCCTTTCACTTTATCCTGCAGCAATACTGTTCTGTGCAAATTCAAAATATCCTGTTTAGCATTCGGTAATAGCTGATCTTTATATCCTTTATCCTTAAATCTCTCAATAAGTAAATCAGCTTGATGACTGAATTCAGCCCCCTCTTTAGAATTGAGACAAAGTCTCATCAATTGTCCTTTTGGTATTCCCCTAGTCCACTGCCGGGGATGGCAACTGTGTGTCGGAATCGTAACAATTCTGTGGACTTGAAAAATGTTTTTGTGTATAATCTATTATCTTTTTTTCTATACCATCAGATATAAAAAGTTGACTTGGTCGCAGTCCCAAGCCCCTGAGAACACAATTTTGTAAGCATTAATATTAATGTCCTCCAAAAACTCCTTAATGCCTTGTTCTGCACCCTTTCAAACTATAAACACAGCGTCTATATACCTTTTGTCTATTATCAGTTCCTTTCTCAATTTTCCAAAGATCTCCTCATGTTCCCATTTACTGAGGAAGCTGTTTGCCACACTGAGTGCACACTTTACCCCCATGGCAACGCCTTTATGTTGACAGTAATAAGACCTATCATGCCAGAAATAGTAACTACTCATGGCCAAATCCAGGGTCTCCATTATAAAGGCCTGCTGATCTAACTCGAGTTTAGACCTCTACTTAAAACCCAATGTACGTCTCTCAATGCATCACCCTGGCCAATGTACTTGTAGAGAGACACAGTGGCCATGATTACGTCATCCTCAAAATGGGCATCCATTCATATTAATTAATTGTTTATTATCCTGCAAATATGGCGGGTATTGTTGGGCTAGGGGTTGCAGGTATATATCCAGGTACTCCCCAATTCCCGAGAAAAGGGAATTGATAACACAGATTATGGGCCTACCCGGTGGTGTGGTCTGGTTTTTGTGAAGCTTGGGGATCAGATAAATAATTGGTAACTTGGGGGCTTCTGCTATAAGATATTAAAATTTATTTTTATTTAAAATAGCCTGTGCTTTTTTTAAAATTGTTTTGCATCTATTTCTTTATTTTGCTGTGGGATTATGTTTCAATTGTTCATATGTAGTTGTATCATTGTCACAATCAGGGGTCAGGCTCGAAAACCAGTAGCTATAGCAGTGGAAGCTCACACAGGAACCAGCAGGATAGGAACACAGGCAGGTCACCCTGGCAGATGACATAGGTTCATCTGAGGTGCGGAATCTAAGTACTAACCAGTGTTCCCCAGAGCTCTTGATTGTGGAGATGTATTTTGCTGCATGTTAGCACCAGCTTACGGTCCTCAGGATCGCCCAACGAGGAGGTGAGCAAGCCTAGGTCCAGTAGCACATATATCAGGTAGGGGTCAAGCAGAAGGGTAGTCAAGGAACAAGCCAAATGTCAGTAACAAATGGTTGTGAAGATCTAAACGGCAGCAGGAGAGACAAGCGAGATATTTGCTGGTGAAGGCACAATATTTTGGCAACCAGGAAGTGTGGAGACATGGCTTAAATCAGGAAGTTCATGGGAGGAGCAAAGAGCTCAAGGTTTAAGGCAACTAAGATTCACAGCAGGATCATTCAAAGAATTGTGCAGGGAACTGTCCAGCATTCAGGTGGCTCAGCAAGCAGAGACCTTGCCAGAGGTCCCAGGTTCAAGTCCAGGTCCTGACAGTACTCCCCTCCTCCCAGGATGTCCACTGGATGTCTTAGGACCAGATTTAAGAGGAAATCTTGTTAATCTAGGAGCATGAACATTTTCTGCAGGCTCAAGAATTTTCTTCTGGTCTATATCCTTCCCATTGAACCAGATATTGTAATTTGTTCCTAAAGATCCTGGAATCAAGAATTTTCTCCACCACAAATTCTTCTTCACCCTGTACCTCAACAGGTGGAGGAGGTGGAAGAATTATTCCAGAAAAAGGATTTTCCTTAAATGGTTTAAGTAGCGATATGTGAAAAACTAGGTGAATTCTCATACTGTCAGAAGATTTTCAAAGGAAGGTGACTGGATTGATTTGAGCAGAAAAGGTCCCACAAACATTTGTCCCAAATTTGCAGATGGAACATGGACCTTCAAATTTTTGGTTGATAACCAAACTTTGTCACCTACATGAAAGGTAGGAACTAGGAAGTGATCTTTGATGTCTATCAGCAGCCTTCTTGTAACATTCCTGAGCCTCCCTTAAAGTCTCAATCAATTTCTCCCAAATCTCCTGCAACATAGTTAAGCTGTTGGTTACAGCAGGAATTGGAGTTGAGATAGGGAATAAAAACAGGATGATACCCATTGTTCAAACAGGCTTTGAGAGGTTTAGCTATGTCTAGCATTGTTATAAGAAAATCCTGCCGTAGGAAGATAGTCCTCTAAAGTTTGATTGGTCCTCTCGTTCTGACCATTAGACTGAGGATGAAAAGCAGAAGACAGATGAATTGCTACTCCTAAAGCTGAGCAAAAGCTTTTCCAAAATTTAAAGGAAACTGTACTCCTCAATCTGACACAACGTATTCAGGAATTCCATGTAGCCAAAAGACTTCTCGAACCATCAACACTGCAGTTTGTTCAGAAGAGGGTACACCCTTATCAGGTATAAAGTGAGCCATCTTGGTGAGGCGGTCAACGACTACCAAGATAGTAGTCATTCCTTTTTAGTGTGGTAAAGCAACCACAAAGTTTATAGAAATTGACCCCCATGGTCTTGATGGGACAGGGAGTGGCTGGAGCAACCCCAAAGGAGAAGCTTGGGGTATCTTATTGCATGCACAGGTCAGGCACGAGGCTACATAACTTTTAACATCTTTCTTGTACCCAGGCCACCAAAAGGAATGTGATAAAAGTTTCTCTGTTTTGGAAACTCCAAAATGTCCAGCAAGTTTAGAGTCATGAATCAACCGGAGGACTTCAACCTTAGCAGATTCAGGTACATAGAGGTGATGTGTTTGAGTCCAAAAGCCATTTTTTGTACTCAAGGTTGATGTCCGTAGGAGGATTATTGAGGAGCGAGTCATTCTCATACCCTTCTGTGATGAAACTCAAGAATGCCTTTGAACTTGTGCCCCCTAGGAAGTTCTTTTGAGGCAGAGTTGTGCATTCAGAGTTGTTTTCTAGGAAAGGCCCCGACAACATTCGTAATAAGGCATAAGCCTTACCATCTCTTGACCCAGGTCAATACGAGATAATAAAATTAAATCTAGAGAACAGCGACCAACGTGCTTGTCTAAAAGACAATCTTTTGGCAGAACAAATGAATTCTAGATTTTTGTGATCAGCGAGAACGGTCACAGGATGCTTAGTACCTTCCAGTAGATGCCTCCATTCAGAAAAGGCTTCCTAAATTGCCAGTAACTCTTTATTCCTATGTCATAATTCCTCTTGGCTGAAGACATTAAACAAGAAAAGTAAGCACAAGGATGAAGCTGCCTCTTTTCCCTGCTTCATTGAGAAAGGATAGCTCCCACAGCAGTCAGAAGCATCAAGTTCCACTACAACTGGTAGCTCAGGATTGGGATGTACCAATACTGGTACAGAAGTGAAAAGAGTATTTAACTTAGCAAAAGCAGCCTGTGGATCAGGTGACCACACAAGGGGCACCCCTTTCTTTGTTAGCTGTGTAATCTGAGCTATCACCTTTGAGAAATTTCTTATGAATTTCCTGTAGAAGTTTGGAAACCCAACAAATCATTGAATTTCCTTAACATTTCCAGGGACAAGCCACTACTACTGCTTTTATCTTTTCAGGAACCATGCTTACTCCATCTGGAGAAATAATATACCACAGAAACTGGATCTGGGTTTGTTCAAACTCACATTTCTCCAATTTGGTGCAAAGTCGATTCTGCCTTAATCTTTCAAAGACAGTGCAAACATGCTTGCGACGCTCCCCCAGGTTAGCAGAAAAAATGAGAATGTCATCCAGATAAGCAATTACAAACTGGTCTAACAGATCTTGAAAAACATCGTTGATGAAGTGTTGAAAAGTTGCAGTGTCATTGCAAAGACCAAAAGGCATAACCAAGGACTTGAAATGTCCGTATCTAGTTCTAAAGGTGGTTTTCCATTCATCTTCTTGGCGAATACAAACAAAGGTTATATGCCCCCTGTAAGTCAAGCTTTGTAAAAATTTTGGCAGAACTAAGTCTTTCCAACATTTCAGAGATCAACGGGAGAGGATAGCGGTTTTTAATAGTGATTTTATTTATGCGCATGTAATCAATGCATGGATGCAAGGTGGAGTCTTTCTTTTCAACAAAAAACAGGGCTGTTCCAGCAGGAGATGTTGAATGTCTAATAAACCCCTTCTCTAAATTTTCATCAAGCCATTCCCTGAGCAATTTAATTCAGGTTCCGACAGATTGAAAAGGCGGGCGAAAGGTATTTCTGCCCCTGGGAGCAGCACAATGGGGCAATCATATGGGCAATGAGGAGGTAACTGGTTGGCATTCTTCTTATCACAGACATCCCTAAACTCATGATATTGTGGAGGCAGGTTGTGATATGACTGTGGGGTAACCACATCCACCTGTGACTCCTTGATCGGTGAAGAACTAGTTCGACAAGGCTCTCTACAGTATTCCTTGCAATGGGGGGGGTGTAATATTTATAACCCGTGCTTCCCAATTTATTGGGGGATTATGGGGGGAGAACCAAGGAATTCCCAAGATGACAGGAAATTTAGATGATGTAATTAGCTGAAAACTGATGGTCTTACGATGGTCAGCCTCAAATTGGAGAACCAGAGGGACTTTTTCATGGGTAATAGGTCCTGAAGTTAAGGGTGAACCATCCACTGTCTCAATATTGGGAGGACAAAATGAAGTAGTGAAGAATTTACTTTATTTTCTTCCTGGACCAATGGGGAGATGGAGTGGCTAATGGAGTTTATTTGTTCAGGCATGATCACATCAACCAACGCAATTGTTTTTCTAATTTTGTTAGGACAGGTAACTGCATAATGACCAGGATCTCTACAGTATAGACATAGATTCTCAGAACGTCTTCTTTCTTTCTCCTGATAGGAAATGGATCTCTTAATTGCATCTACCTGCATTGGCTCAGGACCGGTAGAATCTGGAGAAATTTTGAAATCCAACATCTGAATTCTGCTGTGTACTCAGAGACAGAGTGTTTACCCTGCCTCAGACTATACAGCTTTGCTTTGACAGTAGCACAGTGATTGGAATGATCAAAAACCTGATTCATTGCAGTCAAAATAGTCTGCAGATTATTTAAAGTGGCACTGTCCTGTTCAAAATATGAGGAGACCCAAGTTAGAGCTTCTCCAGTCAGAAGGTTAGAGAATAAAGGTTACCTTCCTTTTCTCAGAAGTAAATGCAGTGGGGTGCATTTGGAAATATAAACGACACTGATTAAGGAAACCTCTGTAATGATGGCGGTTTCCATTAAACTTAGATGGTAGAGGCTGAGGCATACGTGTGTTAGTTTCACCTCGGTCCAGTAGTAGTCTCTGCAGAGTATGAATCTCCTCCTGTTACCTTTCCAATATACCTTCTAGTTTAGCAACTTTTTCTTGGTAGGTAGCATCAAATTCTTGCAGCAATTTCCTGTCTAAGAGGAGTCACAACACTTGCTATAGCAGCCTTCATGTTTGGGCCAGAATATTCTGTCATTGTTAGGGGTCAGGCTCGAAGACCAGTAGCTATATCAGTGGAAGCTCACACAGAAACCAGCAGGATAGGAACACAGGCAGGTCATTCTGGCAGATGGCGCAGGCTCACCTGAGGGGCGTTATCTAAGTACTAACCGGTGTTCCCCAGAGCTCCTGATGGTGGGGATGGATTTTGCTGCCTGTTAGCACCAGGTCGCAGTCCTCAGGATTGCCCCACCAGGAGGTGAGCAAGCTTGGGTCCAGTAGCAGATATAGAAGGTAGGAATCAAGCTGAAGCGTAGTCAAGGAGCAACCCAGAGGTCGGTAATGAATAATTGCAGGTGGGGATCAAACAAAAGCGTAGTCGAGGAACAAGCCAAACGCCGGTAACGAATGGTAGTTAAGATATGATTGGCAGCAGGAGAGACAAGCGAGATATTGGCTGGTGAAGGCTCAATATTCTGGCAACTAGGAAGTGCAGAGACATGGCTTAAATCAGGAAGTTCATGGGAGGAGCAAAGAGTTCAAGGTTCAAAACAACTAAGATTCACAGCAGGATCATTCAAGGGATTGTCCAGGGAACTGTCCAGCATTCAGGTGGCTCAGCAAGCAGAGACATTGCCAGACATGGCAGAGGTTACAGGTTAGCCTATTCAATTCCTTATAGTAGTCCTCTTTTTTCAGGACAACAATTCCACCCCCTTTATCAGCGGGGTGGATTACTACTTCTTTTCTCTTCCCTAATTCGTGAATACCTGTCCATATGTCACTCTTGGCTCTATTGTGTTGTCTATTAATACTCTTTATATTCTGTTCAACCATGGATTTAAATGTATCCAAAAACTGATTAGATTCCCTCTTGGAGTTAAAAACGGAATTGTTTCTGAGCCAGCTATGGTGAAACACTGAGCCCTCATCCTCATTGGTGTATGTTTCTTTCATGGAAAAATGTTTTTTGATGTTCAACATACGCATACATTCTGTACATCTATATAAGTGCTAAACTCATCAAACTGTCTATTAGGGGAAAACTTTAAACCTAAATCTAAACCCTTAAGTTAATTTTCTGAGAAAACTGCCCCACTTAAATTAAAAATACCTTGCCCTAATATTCTCTTTTTTGCTGCGGCCTCCCCTGCATCCTCTAGGTCTCTTACCATACCATCTCGCCTCCTCTTTGAGGGGGTGGCGGTGGTGAATAAGTAGACTAGTCCCACTAAAATTCGGGGATCGACGCCATTACTAGTAAAAAATAAATAAATAGGCGCGATAACTTTTGCACAAACCAATCAATATACACTTATTGGCATTTTTTTGTGGCAGAATACAAATTGGCTAAAATTATGAAAAAATTGGATTTTTAGATTTTTTTTTTTTTTATTGGGAATGTTATATAGCAGAAAGTGAACAATATTGTTGTTTTTTTGTTTTTTTTTCAGAATTGTCGCTCTTTGTTTATAGCGCAAAAAAAAAACATTGCACATAGACCGAAATCCCCTTCCTTCTACGGGGAACACAGCCCAGCAGTCACCATTCCTTAGACCTGGAAGGTCACAAAGCGCTATAGGTCTCTCTGCCGTAAGGCAATTGAGACCCATCATATCTGGTGAGTTTACACCTTATCCTTTCCTGAAGCCACTCCTCAAGATTGGATTTTTTGGTCCATTGGAGGATCCGACACCGAGCACTAGCACTTTTCTTTGCACTGAAGTGGATTATTTGTCACTAAGTCACTTTTGAACTTTTTACTTTGGACTTCACCTGGCATCATTACACTTTTATGACACTAATGTTATATATGTATCACTGTGTGTTTATTTTAAGGGTATAGATTTTATGTAAATTTTATTAATAGCTCTTTTATTACAATTTACATTCCTTTATGATCCTACCAGCAAGCGCTATATAATCCCATTTATCTTGGGTTTTTTTTACTCAGTTCCTGTTTTATCCTATAGCAGCTGCTAATTTATTAATACTTATTTATTAGTGTATTTTTCTGCTGAATTAGGTACTCCTAGGCGCGAAGAATATATTCTTCTGAGAATATATACATTTTTATCCTCCCTGGGTCAGCTGATTGCCTCCCATGGTTTTCAATATCATCTCTACGCTGATGACACCCACATCTCTCTCTCCACCCCTCAGCTCACTCCTTCAGTCTCCTCATGCATCACCAGCTTACTAACAGACATATCAGCCTGGATGCCACATCACTTCCTCAAACTCAACCTATCCAAAACCGAGCTCATGGTATTTCCTCCCCCACGGTCCTCTTCCCCTGATTTCTCTGTCAACATCAACGGTACAACTATCAACCCAGCCACCCATGCCAAGGTATAATCCTGGACTCTGAACTATCCTTTCAGCCACACATCCAGTCACTGTCCAAAGCTTGCCGCCTCAACCTCCGCAACATCTCCAAGATAAGTCCATTCCTAACCAATGATGCCACAAAGCTTCTAATCCATTCCCTGGTCATCTCTCGTCTCGATTACTGCAACTCCATTCTCATTGGCTTACCTTTAAAAAGACTATCCCCCTTCAGTCCATCATGAACACTGCTGCCAGGCTCATCCACCTTGCAAACCGCTCTGTGTCTGCTACCCCTCTTTGCCAATCCCTCCATTGGCTGCCACTCAACTAACGCATTCAATTCAAGTTACTAACCATAACCTACAAAGCCATCCATAACTTGGCGCCCAGCTACATCACTAATCTGGTCTCAAAATACCAACCAACTCGTTCTCTTTGTTCCTCCCAGGACCTCCTGCTCTCTAGCTCCCTTGTAACCACTTCCCATGCTCGCCTCCAGGACTTCTCCCGAGCTTCTCCCATCCTCTGGAATGCTCTACCCCCATCTGTCCGACTATCTCCAACTTTGTCTACTTTCAGACGATCCCTGAAAACACATCTCTTCAGAGAAACCTATCTGGCAACCACCTTAACAACTGTACTCTTATTTTCTCCATCGGCCCATCGCCCATAGTTATTACCTCTTGTATCTCTTGACCGTCCCTCTTAGATTGTAAGCTCTAATGAGCAGGGTCCTGTGATTCCTACTGTATTAAAGTGTATTGTATTTGCACTGTCTACCCTCAAGTTGTAAAGCGCTGCATAAACTGTTGGCGCTATATAAATACTATATAATAATAATATAATTCATTTTAAGCTATTTTTTAGATCTTCTATTATTCAGCCGGGCTACCAGTGCTCTATAGCTTACTATATAATGCCTCTCATATCTGTCAATGACATGATTGGATACATAGTGCCATGAAACCTGCTCGATGTTTTGCTTTTTATTGGAGAGGGGTGGGCGTGGTAAGAAGGATATGTGTAGCGAGTGTGCAGCGTGACCTCCAGCTTCTGAGGACGTCACGTTCATGACAAAACGTGTCAAGCTGGGACGCATGCTGCGATGACCCTGGCAGTAGATGAAATGCACACCGATTCCTGGCGGGTCGGCTTGTATCCCTCCCATTGTATAGTGCGGGAAAGCGCACAGGGGCCTTTCGTTTTAAATATTTTTACTATTAGCCCTATTCATGGGCTTACAATGAAGGCCATTTTACCATTTTACGATATGAGGAGTTTGCTCTCCGTTTTTGATCTCTTTTTTCACTGGAGGAAGGTGAATTGGAGGACTGGTTGGAGACTAGATTTTGGTCACAGAGACCACCAAGGCTTTATTTGATCCCCTTGCCATACGGTAAGAAGGATCAATGCTGTCTGGTGTGGGAATTTGTTCACTCAATATTCACGGAGGGTTTTACTATCCCTGCGTCAGTAGGATTCACTTTTAGAATGCATCTGGCCATTGTGGCAGGAAGATTGTGTCGTTTTCTCTTGGAACCCATGGAGGATTTACATTGGGACTGTTGTCACTGGACTTTTATTTAACCGGTTAAGGACCGCCCGCCGCAGTTATACTGCGGCAGGCAGCCCCTCCTGCGCGAACCAATATAGGTGGTTTGCACAGGTATTAGTCGGTCGCGCCTGCAGCTAGGGAGCGAGTGCGCACCGCCGCCGCCGTCATGCCCCCACTCGG
This sequence comes from Pelophylax lessonae, assembly GCF_965119305.1. Lineage (NCBI taxonomy): Eukaryota > Metazoa > Chordata > Amphibia > Anura > Ranidae > Pelophylax > Pelophylax lessonae. The sequence continues at coordinate 100,108,005 of NC_138772.1, forward strand.
CAGCAGGGATTCCAATGCACGGAGCAGATGGCTCCGATTGCCGCCTGGCACCCGTGATCGCTCCCCGCTGAGAGAGAGGGACGGGCAGCTGTTTCAAACTGGAACGATCGCAGAGTGCCTGTCAGAGAAACGGCCATGCTGCAACTGGCAACTCCGCCAGTACTTCCAATGGCTGCAATGGACTCAGGCCATAGACTCATTGTCAGTGAAATGGCTGTGCTGCAACTGGCAACTTTGCCAGTACTTCCCATGGCCACAATGGACTCAGGCCATAGACGAATTCACTGGCCTATAAAAGGACTCTGCTCAGCCCATCAGATTGCTGGATTGTCTTCAGCTCTTCCTGTTTCCTGAGCATTGCTACTTCCTGAATTCCAGTTTGACCCGGCTTGTTCCTGACCTGTCTGCTCTCTCTCCTGGCTTTGACCCTCGGCTTCGTCTGACCATCCCTGCTCCAGTTTGGCTCTCCCGTTATCTGATCTCGGCTTGGCTCTCGGACTTGCTTCCTGTCTACCTGCCCTCCAGTATCTGATCTTGGCTTTCCCACTGACTTGTCTGCTTCTGGCCTTTCTGCTATACCTTTGGCTTGCACCTGTTGCAGCTTCCTGCCGACCCCTGTGTTTGACCCCTGGCCGGTCTTACACCTACTGCCTGGTTGTTCCTGGTTCCTCCTTGGACTGTCCGGTGTATTCCTGCCCAGCACTCTGCTAGAGACCGCCTATCTACCATCAGGACCCTGCTGGCAACCAGTGCTTCTGTGGGCGCTGCACCCTCTGTCTCAACCCCAGGGGTGTGCCGCACTCAGCCGCAAGGGGAGCCCTCGCTGCATCTCGGCCTCGGATCAGGAACGTGACAGTGCCTGTGATCCTTCTATGTAGGATCGCAGGTCTCTATGATCATTTCACAAGCCCCGCCCCCTTACAGTTATAATCACCCCCCTAGGTTCACATTTAACCCCTTGATCACCCACAGTGTTAACCCCTTCCCTGCCAGTGTCATTATTACAGTACATAGTTACATAGTTACATAGTAGGTGAGGTTGAATAAAGACAATAGTCCATCCAGTTCAACCTGTGTAGGTGTGTGTTACTGTAATCATCTCACATACCCCTGAATGTTCTGATCCTTGAGATGTAAGTCTAAGAGTCTTTTGAAAGCCACCATACTACCCGCAGAAACCACCTCTTGTGGTAGAGAATTCCACAATCTTGTAGCCCTAACAGTAAAGAACCCCCCACGTTGCCTGAGGTTAAAACGCTTCTCCTCTAATCGCATTGTATGCCCTTGAGTCCTCATGCAATCCCTTCGAATGAACAGCTTTTTTTCTAAGCTGGGATCCCCATTAAGATATTTATAAATTGCTATCATGTCCCCCCTCAGACGTCTCTTCTCCAGGGAGAATAAATCGAGCGATTGTAGACGCTCTTCATAGTCAAGGTCCTCCAATCCCCTAATTAGTTTAGTTGCCCTTCTCTGGACTCTCTCCAGCTCCAACACATCCCTCCTGAGGACTGGCGACCAGAACTGGACAGAATACTCCAGATGCGGTCGGACCAGAGTTTTATAAAGTGGAAGGATTATAGTCTTATCTCTGGAATACATCCCTTTCTTTATGCATGCTAATATTCTGCTGGCTTTGGCAGCTGCCGCTTGACATTGCATGCTGTTGCCTAATCTATCATCAACCAAGACTCCCAGATCCTTCTCCATTTTTGATTCCCCCAAGGGTTCCCCTCCTAACATGTATTGTGCTTTTATGTTTTTAGTCCCCAAGTGCAAAACCTTACACTTCTCCACGTTAAACCTCATTTGCCATGTTGTTGCCCACTCTGTAATTTTGTCCAGGTCATTCTGTAGGATATCTGCTTCATGCTGTGCAGTTATTGCTCTGGCCAATTTTGTGTTATCTGCAAAAACTGATATCGAAATACTGATCCCGACCTCAATGTTGTTTATGAATAAATTGAACAAGGTTGGTCCCAGGACTGAGCCCTGGGGCACCCCGCTTACTACCTCAGACCAGTCTGAGTATGCGCTGTTTATTACCACTCTTTGGACACGCCCTTTAAGCCAATTCCGTATCCAAGAGCAAACCCTGCTGTCGATACCTGCAGATCTTATTTTATAAATTAAGCGCTTGTGGGGAACTGTATCAAACGCCTTAGCGAAATCCAAGTACACCACATCCACTGGTCTCCCCCTATCTAGCTCACAGCTCACCTCCTCGTAGAATGTTAATAGATTGGTTTGACAAGAACGCCCATTTGTAAACCCGTGCTGATTACTGCTGATGATGTTGTTGTCTTTAGCAAACTCTACGATATAGTCCCTGAAAGGTTGTATTAATATGCCTTATGATTTTTCAGATATATATTTCGGTTTGTGCCCATTCTGTGATGAAGTGTAGGCCCTTGCATTTACATATTAACGAGCTGGCACTGACAGCCATTCATCCACCTTGGTCAGCAGACAGCTATGTTTTGCATTTAGACGACATGTAAACACCTGTTCATTCATTCATTGGGACACTTGACAAAGTTAAGTCTGCGCATGGAAATTACGGACAAACCCATAAACAATTGACAATTGCTTACATTAACACATGACAACGAAATGCAGACAGGGCGACTGTCATAGGACACACATTCAGATTCGGGAACGCCTTAGATTGACATACAGATGCATGGCAAAAGCAAAGGCCCTTTCATGTATTGTTCTGTCTGATATGTAATTCGACTGATGAACTGTAAAAGCGGTTTGGAGCAGTCTTTTCCTGCTCAACAAATATGCTTTAAATATGAGCTTCACATTCAATAAAGTTAGTTGTGACTGCACCAAGTTTGAGTGCTGTGTGTCGTCATAACTCCCAGCTGGTTGGAGGGGAAATCCATTATCTATTGGGGGAAATCCATTATTGATTGGGGGCGTTAGCAACTGAAGGGCTGTAATATCATCATGATTGCCTCCTGACGAGGATTTAGCTAACAGTTTGGTGTCAGAAAGTTGGATCTGCCAAAAAACACAGTATGGGGTAAGTGATTATATTTTCTATTATTATTATTACTACCCTATACTGTCAGAGCAGATAAACGGTACCCAGTTAACCGCTAATTTTAGCAACTCCCGGGAATCTGAAATTCCCAAAGATGGGGTCTGGTACTCCAGCGCGTCTGAAGCGCCAAAGATAAAATGGGGTTTGGAACCCGGTTACAAAGCAGTACTGTGTGTGATGGTGGATTCCCCCTCCAAAACCTTGTATATATTTGTATAGACACTTAAGTGTATTTAGTCGTTATATAAGATTGCATGCCATTGTATAGATGTATGTGGAAATTGTATGTGATATTAAGCTGAGCTTGAAGGTATAGTCTTGCCCACCAAGGATAGTTAATCAGCAGACCATAAATTGGATATATGTATAAATCTGATTATTTAGACGCAGGAAACCGCATAAGTTGGGAACTAGGTTTTTCCAATAAAGTATAAACACTGATGTCACTACCCATAGATATATAAACTTTCAAACTCAGCTGATCTCACGTTGTATTCTGAGCTTAAGATAATGGGAAATTTTCAAGGTAAGGAGAATTCCGGGAAAATTATGAAATTTACGTTTAGGAAGATTGTATGAAAATTGTATCGTGTATGGGCAACCTTAGATCCATGAATCGTTATGTTGTGTTCGTTTTAACACTGTCCCTATAGGTGCTGCTGTATCAACAAAGCATTTCATAACATTGAATGAATGTTGGTTGCATAATAATTTGTTTTGTGGTTATTACTTATGTTTTAAAAGTGATGTGATTTTGCCATACTATGCTGGTCATGGCAGCTTTTAGAAGCAAGGAAATATATATTTGGTGTGTAAAGTGTGACCTTAAGGACTAAAAAATTGTATCTCTATCCTTTAAAAAAATCGTAAGCAATTTTGAACTTTCATCATTAAGGTTTTGTGTCACCAACTTTTCTTTCTTCACTGGCTTTTTTTAAAAAAAAGTATATATTTTCTAAGTGCCCTTTTAGCAAACAAACCCCCCTCCCCCCCCACCTCTTTCGGTCTGTGACACAGGTAATAGAAAGAAGAACTGTAAACAGCTGTATTGTCATACAAATTAACGATCAGTTTTGCCTTTTAGAGAAAACAAGTTTTAAGGAATGTTCCGAATTGCTAAAGAATGGGTGACGTATGGGTTCTTGTATTTCAAATGAGAAATTACTAATGTTTTGAGCTGCTCATTTTTTTTCAACCATGGTGAACAATAATAATTTTTTTTCTCTTTAAGTTTATGGTATACCATAATAATAACAAAAAAATATAGAAATCCACGTGGTAATAATTAATTTGACGTCAACAATTTTTGGTATTAGAAAAGTGCACTGTTAGGAAGGAAATGTTTGATATGCTTACTGTATGCTAAATTCCTCTAACCGTTGGTTTATTTTTAGGAGGAAAAGTAAAATGTTTTGTTACTAAACCTTTCTGATGCTTATTCCTCAGATAAGTGAAATTTGAGATTTTCAGAACGACCAAGCACAGCCTTCAACAACAACCCATGGGAGTATTGTTTCCAAATTGATTTTTTTCTGATTGATTAGACTGTTTTTATGGGTGTTAGAAAGTTTTTATTTATTGGGTGTCAGATATTTGATGTGTTCTAATTTGACATATATGAGCTCTGGCATAAATGAGGTGCTATGCTTTAGATAATTAAGCATCTCTGTTTTTTTTTTTAGAGTTTACCTTTGGTATATTGGTACATACTTTTGTATTCTGGTGCTAAACACTAATTTTTGAATTTATGCACTTATGCTTTTACTACCTTTTCTCTTGACAAGATTGTTGGTATGGGATAATGTGCTCAGGCAGATACTGTAGTACTACTCTTATATAATAATCTTGGATACAAATGAAATTTTACAGATTTGTGTACATATACCATATGTAACTCTGGAAACTAGTGAGCTGATTGTCATTTATATGTCACAGCACGTTATCAGATGTGCAGTATGTGAAATCTGTATTGTTAAATAGTAGAATAGAAAGCTGTCATTCAAAAAAAAAAAAAATAGGATGGAAGTGGTTGGCTTGTTGATAGTATGCTAAGAATTAAAATGAATTTATGCCAGCGTTACTACTTTGAAAGGTAAACCTCCTGCGGTGAATTCAATTAGTTGATCTCTTTTCATCCTGAAAGTGACTCACTGCCCAGGTTTTGCATATGAATGGTCCTTGAAGTCAGATTTTGTGTCTCCAAGGCTATTTGGGTTTCAATTTCCTGTTCAGGTGTCACCAAGCAAACTGAGCAATCACTTATAGATTTATGTCTGCATGAGTACTGACTTCTAGCTGTTTTGTGTGCCTCTATTTGTCCATGTACACAAGACAGCTTGAATTTCACTCCCTGTTGTTCAGTGATCACAGCATCTTAGCCATGCAAGGGATACTCAGTTCTAGGTAGCTTCCTGCTTGGGTGAGTCAGAGGACTGCAATTTAACCCATTTCCACCTTTGGAGGAATACAAGGCAGTTCAACCCCTCCAAGGGCCCCCACCATTGTTGCATGTGTAGACATGTTGTGTTCTCCCAAAACAGTGCCATTAAGTATCCTTCCTGTTACCTGCCTTCCTGTAGGCCCTAAACCTCAGTACTGCGAGTAGCTTCACTAGCATTTATTTTTGCTGCCTGTCTATAGGCCAGAAGCCCAGTGGCGCAAAATACTCCTGCCATTCTTGTAAAACTTGTATTTTTGTCTCTGTACTTACCTGCTATTCTTGCTAAAGTCAGAATGACTTCAGACCCGTCTCAACCCCATGAGTCCATTTATTCTCATATCTAGAGATTTTGCAAGAGGAAAATGTGGCAAAATTAATTAATAGGAAAATTAAACAGTGATTATGGTGATCTCTCGCTCTCGTTTCCTTTGCCAACAGGTGCACCAACCCACTCATTCAAGCCTGGTGACAGAATCCTGGTGAAGGCCCCTCCATAAGCTGACGTCGCTAGACCGATCCTACGGACCCCCTGCAATAGTTCAAGCAGTGACCAGAACAGCGGTACTGACAGACGACTCCCCGGCTTGGATCCACGCATCGCGACAGACGGAAGCCCCACCCCTGGACCCCACGACAACTTACCGGAGATTGTGACGAGCACCAGCCGAATCATTGGAGATTGTGACGACAAGCACCAGACGAATTCCAGCTGGATCTAGACAGACGCATTGGTACAATGCCAGCGGACACCTCTACTCCTGGAAGACGTCGCATTCGTGCGACAGTGGTACGCTTTGTAGCAAGCTGAGCACTAGTAGCCACTGTCTGGTTCCTTGCAACATGTGCTCACCACTCGAGAACCTCTCCTCATTTTGCCCTTGCTCACCCCAGGAAAGGAGAGAGACACGAGACATTCATGTCTCCACTTTTACAGTCGAAGTCAAGCCGATTGGACACAAAGGACATTGTTTTTTCGTTATAGCCACCAGGGACTTGGTCTGACCGCTCTGAACGAGGGTTGAAAGGGAATTTTTTTCCTCTCATTAAAAAAAACGGGAGGTTTATTTTTTGCCCTTTCCTGGAAAAGGCCTTAGGACATGTTGAAAAATCATATGCCATCGTCAACAGGTGGTATGTGCTGCCATGGTCTATTTTGTAGTGACTTTATTGCCATAATAATGGAGTTGGATTTTTCAGACCATGGACTCTTGCAAGCTATGGCCCTCCCCATTGATCGTGTCTGTTTTGATTTAATAGAATTCTAAGAAGTTATATCCCTATGTGCACACAACCAAGTCACCAGCCTACATACACCTTGGAATAATGTCACCTGTTTTGTGCTATTCAGAGACTCTAAGTGATCCCACCGTTATGAATAAGCTGGGATCAAAGGTTGGGTTGAAAGGTTGTATTAATATGCCTTATGATTTTTCAGATATATATTTCGGTTTGTGCCCATTCTGTGATGAAGTGTAGGCCCTTGCATTTACATATTAACGAGCTGGCACTGACAGCCATTCATCCACCTTGGTCAGCAGACAGCTATGTTTTGCATTTAGACGACATGTAAACACCTGTTCATTCATTCATTGGGACACTTGACAAAGTTAAGTCTGCGCATGGAAATTACGGACAAACCCATAAACAATTGACAATTGCTTACATTAACACATGACAACGAAATGCAGACAGGGCGACTGTCATAGGACACACATTCAGATTCGGGAACGCCTTAGATTGACATACAGATGCATGGCAAAAGCAAAGGCCCTTTCATGTATTGTTCTTTCTGATATGTAATTCGACTGATGAACTGTAAAAGCGGTTTGGAGCAGTCTTTTCCTGCTCAACAAATATGCTTTAAATATGAGCTTCACATTCAATAAAGTTAGTTGTGACTGCACCAAGTTTGAGTGCTGTGTGTCGTCATAACTCCCAGCTGGTTGGAGGGGAAATCCATTATCTATTGGGGGAAATCCATTATTGATTGGGGGCGTTAGCAACTGAAGGGCTGTAATATCATCATGATTGCCTCCTGACAGGAATTGAGCTAACAGTCCCTTATCATCCCCTCCAGAAGTTTACATACTATTGATGTCAAACTGACAGGCCTATAATTTCCCGGGATATGCCTCTGGCCCTTTTTGAATATCGGAATCACGTTAGCTTTCTTCCAGTCCCCTGGTACATCTCCTGTCCTAATACTGTCAGCAAAGATCAGGAACAGTGGTCTGGATATAACCTTACTGAGTTCCTTGAGTACTCTCGGATGTACGCCATCCGGGCCTGGTGATTTGTTTGTGTTGCGTTTATCCAGCCTTTCCCTGATTTCACCCTCTGTTAGCCATAGTGGCAAGTCCTGTGTATTACTACTAACCAAACAGTCGTGGTCAGTGTACCCCTCCGTTTCCTGTGTAAAGACTGACGAGAAAAAAAGCATTCAGCACGGTTGCTTTTTCAGTATCCTCTGTAACCATCCTCCCATCATTGTTAACCACTTCCCGCCCGCCCTATTACAGATTGACGGCGGGAATGTGGTTGAGTTATCCTGACCGGACGTCATATGACGGCGGCAGGATAACTCCGCTCTGGGCGCCCCCCGGGGGCGCGCAGAGCGGCGATCGGTGATGCGAGGTGTCAGTCTGACACCCTGCATCTCCGATCTCGGTAAAGAGCCTCTGACGGAGGCTCTTTACCATGTGATCAGCCGTGTCCAATCACGGCTGGTCACATAGTAAATAGGAACAGCCGTTGATCGGCTTTCCTTAGTTCGTGCCTGACAGGCACGAGTAAAGGAGCGCCGATCGGCGGCTCCCCTGACAGGGGGGGGGGGGTCGGCACTGGTAATCAGATCATTGATTACCAGTGCAGACCCTCGGGGGGGGATGCCACTAGATCCACCAGGGATGCCCACTATGACCCCAGGGATGCCCACTATGACCCCAGGGATGCCCACTATGACCCCAGGGATGCCCACTATGGCCACCAGGGATGGCAATCAGGGCTCAGGGAGCCCCCCATTGCCCTCCCCATCAGTGATGCCCACCAGTGTCCTCCCTATCAGTGCTGCCCACAAGTGCCCATCACTGCCATCCTTTAGTGTCGCCCACCAGTGCCCATTATTGCCCACCAGTGCCGCCTATCAGTGCCCATTAGTGCCCATCAGTGCCGCCTGTCAGTGCCGATCAGTGCCGCCCATCAGTGCCCATCAGTGCCCACCAGTGCCGCCTATCAGTGCCCATTAGTGCCCGTCAGTGCCACCTATCAATGCCCGTCAGTGCCACCTATCAATGTCCATCAATGCCGCCTATCAGTGCCCAGCAGTGCCGCCTATCAGTGCCCACCAATGCTGCATATCTGTGCTACCTATCAGTGCCACATATCAGTGCCTATCAGTGCCGCATATCAGTGCCGCCTATCAGTGCCACCTATCAGTGCCACCCCATCAGTGCCACCCCATCAGTGCCACCCCATCAGTGCCTCCTCATCAGTGCCTGTCAGTGCAGTCTCATCAGTGCTCATCAGTGCAGGAAAAAAATTATTTATTTACAAAATTGTATAACATAAACAAAATTTTTTTTTTTTTTTTTTAAACTTTTCGGTCTTTTTTTATTTGTTTAGCAAAAAGTAAAAATCGCAGAGGTGATCAAATACCACCAAAAGAAAGCTCTATTTGTGGGGGGAAAATGACATAAATTTGGTGAAGGTACAGTGTTGCATGACCGCGCAATTGTCATTCAAAATGCAACAGCGCTAAAAGGGGAAAATTGGCCTGGGCGGGAAGGGAGGGAAGTGCCCTGTATTAAAGTGGTTAATTATGTGTGCAATATGCTCTGCCCTAGTTTTTTTGCTGTTGATATATTTAAAGAATTTCTTTGGGTTTTTTTTACTATCCTCCGCTATTTGTCTCTCAAAGTTGATTTTAGCCATCTTGATTTCTTGTTTACTTTTCTTATTTGCCTCCTTGTATTGCTCGAAAGTCGATACTGTGCCCTCTGATTTATACTTCTTGAAGGCCAATTTTTTTCCCCTAATACGTTTTTTGACGCTACGGTTTAGCCAGCCAGGTTTGGCTTTGTCTCTTCTAAATTTATTTCCCATAGGAATGCACTGCAAGATGCCTTTGCCTAATATGTTCCTAAAGCATTCCCATTTTTCCTCTGTGGTCAGGGATCCCAGGGTTTGGTCCCAGTTTACCCTTTCCATCAATGAGTACAATTTTGGAAAGTTTGCCCTTCTGAAGTTTAGGGTTCTTATGTTCCCCACTTGCCTTTTTATATTGTTATTTATACTAAATGTGATCATCCTGTGATCGCTAGAGCCCAGATTGTCCTGGACTCCTACCTGCGAGATTAGGTCTGGGTCATTAGTGATCAATAGATCCAGGACTGCATTTTCTCTAGTCGGAGAATCCACCAACTGTGACATGTAATTATCCAGTAAGGTTTCCGTGAATAGGCGGGCCTTCTGTGAGTGTGCAGTCCCCTCGTCCCAGTCAATGTCGGGATAATTGAAGTCCCCCAATATGACGACTGATCCCAATTTTGCCACTTTACTTATTAGTGCTAAGAATTCCAGCTCTACCTCCTCCCCTTGGTTAGGTGGCCTATAGCAAACCCCCACAATTACTTTCCCCTTTTCTCCTTCCCTATGGAGTTCAACCCACACAGATTCTAAATCCATGCTCATCCCATCCGTAATGTCACTCCTTTCTATCACCTTTATATTGTTCTTGACATAGAGACATACCCCTCCCCCTCTTTTTCCTACCCTGTCCTTCCGGTACACCGAATACCCTTGGATATTGGCCAGCCAGTCATGTGAGGGGTCGAACCAAGTCTCTGTTATTCCCACAAGGTCTATGTCCTCCTCATGTACCAATATTTCCAACTCATCCATTTTATTAGCAAGGCTCCTGGCATTAGCATATACCCCTCTTAGTTTTACGGAAGTTAAGCGCAATTGGCGGTTATGTTTATTCCTGTTTGGTCTGAGATTTTCCCGCACAGACCTGCCAATTGACATTGTGGACCTACTGTCGCTGCTGACCCTACAGCTGCCTTCAGTCCTCTGCTCCCTCCTGACTGACTCTACTTCTGAGCCCTCCCCCCCATCTCCTAGTTTAAAAGCCCCTCCAACTTGGTGGCCATCTTTCTCCCCAAAAGAGCTGTACCGTCCCCATTAACCACTTAAGCCCCGGAGGATTTGGCTGCTAAAGGTCCAGACCCCTTTTTTCAACTTGGCACTTCGTGACTTTAACTGATAATTGCGCGGTCATGCAATGCAGTACCTAAACTAAATTTACGTCCTTTTTTTCCCACAAACAGAGCTTTCTTTTGGTGGTATTTGATCACCTCTGCGCTTTTTATTTTTTGCGATATTAATAAAAAAAGAGCGAAAATTTTGCAAAAAAATGACATTTTCAACTTTGTCTTTTAAAAAATATCCAATATACTCAATTTATGTCATTTTTTTTGGCCAAAATATATTTAGCTACATGTCTTTGACAAAAAAAAAAAATCAATGAGCGTATTTTTATTGGTTTGCGCAAAAGTTATAGCGTCTACAAACTATGGTGTAAATACTGAAATTTACGAAGCTTTAATTTCTGACTGCCTATCTCATTTCATGAAGTGCTAAAATGGCGGAGCAGTACAAAACCCCCCCAAACTACCACTTTTTGGAAAGTAGACATCCTAAGGAATGTTCTGAGGGGCATGTTGAGCTCATTGAATATTTTATTTTTTTGTCACAGGTGTTTGAAAAATGACAAAAATAATTTTTTTTTTTTTTACACAAAGTTGTCATTGAAATGATATATTGCTCACACATGCCATGGGTATATGTGTAATTACACCCCAAAATATATTCTGCTGCTTCTCCTGAGTACAGGGATACCACATATGTGAGACTTTTTGGGAGCGTAGCTGTGTACGGGAGCCGGAAAACAAATCACCACCATCAGAATTTCAAAGGGCGTACATTTTTCATTGCATTTTCTCACTACCTATAACGGTTTTGGAGGCCCTGAAATGTCAAGATACCACAAAACCCCCCCAAATGACCCCATTTTGGAAAGTAGACACCCCAAGCTGTTTGCTGAGAGGCATGGTGAGTCCATGGAATATTTTATATTTTGCCACAAGTTTCGGGAAAATTACAATTTTTTTTTTTAATTTTTTTTTTTTTTACACAACGTTGTCACTAAAAGATAAATTTCTCACACATGACATGGGTATATGTGGAATGACACCCCAAAATACATTCTGCCACTTCTCCTGAGTATGGGGATGCCCCATGTGTGAGACTTTTTGGGAGCCTAGCTGTGTACAGGACCGCGAAAACCAATCAACACTCTCAGGTTTTCTAATGGCGTAAATTGTTCATGTCACCTCTGCACTACCTGTCGCAGTTTCGGAGGCCCTAAAATTCCAAAATAGCACAAAACCCCCCCAAATGACCCCATTTTGCAAAGTAGACACCCCAAGCTATTTGCTGAGAGGCATGGTGAGTCCATGGAATATTTTATATTTTGCCACAAGTTCCGGGAAATATATATATATATATATATATTTTTTTTTTTTTACACAAAGTTGTCAGTAAATGATATATTGCTCACACATGCCATGGGTATATGTGAAATGACACCCCAAAATACATTCTGCTGCTTCTCCTGAGTACAAGGATACCCCATGTGTGAGACTTTTTTGCAGTCTAGCCGCGTACAGGACCCGGAAAACCAATCTGCACCTTCTGGCTTTCTAAGGGCGTAAATTGTTGATCTCACTCCTTACTACCTATCACACTTTTGAAGTCCATAAAAGGCCAAGATGGCACAAAACCCTCTCTCACACATGGGGTATCCCTGTACTCAGGAGAAGCAGCAGAATGTATTTTGGGGTGTCATTTCACATATACCCGTGGCATGTGTGAGCAATATATCATTTACTGACAGCTTTGTGTAAAAAAAAAAAAAAATACATATATATATATATATATATTTCCCGGAACTTGTGGTAAAATATAAAATATTCCATGGACTCACCATGCCTCTCAGCAAACAGCTTGGGGTGTCTACTTTCCAAAATGGGGTCATTTGGGGGGGTTTTGTGCTATCTTAGAATTTTAGGGCCTCCGAAACTGTGATAGGTAGTCAGGAGTGAAATCAACAATTTACGCCCTTGGAAAGCCTGAAAGTGGAGGTTGGATTTCGGGGTCCTGTACTCGGCTAGACTGCAAAAAAGTCTCACACATGGGGTATCCCTGTACTCAGGAGAAGCAGCAGAATGTATTTTGGGGTGTCATTTCACATATACCCGTGGCATGTGTGAGCAATATATCATTTACTGACAGCTTTGTGTAAAAAAAAAAAAAAAAATATATATATATATATATTTCCCGGAACTTGTGGTAAAATATAAAATATTCCATGGACTCACCATGCCTCTCAGCAAACAGCTTGGGGTGTCTACTTTCCAAAATGGGGTCATTTGGGGGGGTTTTGTGCTATCTTAGAATTTTAGGGCCTCCGAAACTGTGATAGGTAGTCAGGAGTGAAATCAACAATTTACGCCCTTGGAAAGCCTGAAAGTGGAGGTTGGATTTCGGGGTCCTGTACTCGGCTAGACTGCAAAAAAGTCTCACACATGGGGTATCCCTGTACTCAGGAGAAGCAGCAGATTGTATTTTGGGGTGTCATTTCACATATACCCGTGGCATGTGTGAGCAATATATCATTTACTGACAGCTTTGTGTAAAAAAAATAAATATATATATATATATATATATATTTCCCGGAACTTGTGGCAAAATATAAAATATTCCATGGACTCACCATGCCTCTCAGCAAACAGCTTGGGGTGTCTACTTTCCAAAATGGGGTCATTTGGGGGGGTTTTGTGCTATCTTGGAATTTTAGGGCCTCCGAAACTGTGATAGGTAGTCAGGAGTGAAATCAACAATTTACGCCTTTGGAAAGCCTGAAAGTGGGGACTGGTTTTCGGGGACCTGTACTCGGCTAGACTGCAAAAAAGTTTCACACATGGGGTATCCCTGTACTCAGGATAAGCAGCAGAATGTATTTTGGGGTGTCATTTCACATATACACATGGCATGTGTGAGCAATATATCATTTAGTGACAACTTTCTGTAAAAAAACAACAAAAAAAAAAGAAATAATAATTTTCCCGACACTTGTAGCAAAATATAAAATATTCCATGGACTCACCATGCCTCTCAGCAAATAGCTTTGGGTGTCTACTTTTCAAAAAGGGGTCATTTGGGGGGTGTTTGAACAGTCCCGGCATTTTACGCTCAATCTTAGCCACACATCACCCACTCTTCTAACCACTTGAAAACCAAGCCTTTTCTGTGCCTTTTTGTTTACATGAAAAAATATTTTTTTTTTACTAGAAAATTACTTTGAACCCCCAAACATTATATATTTCTTTAAAGCAGAGGCCCTATAGAATAAAATGGTGGATGTTGCAATTTTTTTTGTCACACGGTATTTGCGCACAGATTTTCCAAACGCAATTTTTGCGAAAAAAATACATTTTTTTTAAATTTATTGCACAAATACACTATATAATTCCAATTTGTTTGGTAAAATTTAAAAGATGATCTTATGCCGAGTTCATAGACACCTGACATGACATGCTTTAAAAATTGCGCACACCTGAGCAGCGGCAAAAACGTACGTACATTTTTAAAAACCTTTAAAAGTCTCTACAGGTTACCACTTTAGACTTACAGAGGAGGTCTACTGCAAGAATTACTGCACTCGATCTGGCGATCGCGGCGATACCTCAAATGCATGCTGAAATTGCGGTTTACATATGACACTAGACCAACGCTTGCGTGTGCCATTGCGCGCAAGCACGGGGGAAAGGGGGCGGAGCTCGATTTTTTTTTTTTGCTCTTTTATGTTATTTTGACACCTTTCCTTTAATTTTTTTTTTTTTAAATCATTTTTATTGCTATCACAGTGAATTTAGATATCCCCTATGATAGCAATCGGTAGTGACAGGTACTCTTTTTTTTAAAAATTGGGGTCTTTTATACTCTAGATCTCTCCTCTGACCTTAATGCTTCTGACCACGCCAAAATTGGTGTGATAAAATACTTTCCCAATTTCCCAATGGCCCTGTTTATTTCTGGCGAAAAAGAAGTCATGAAATGCTCGTAGCCTCCGGCATCTTAGGCCATAGAGATGATTGGAGCCATTCTAATCTTCAATTAGCTCTATGGTTAGATAACTGAACCACCGGCTGCACTCTCGGGTTAACCGGTGGGACAGGAGAGCCCGAGAAAAACCACGGAAGGCTGCGGAAGGCGGCGGTGGGGGGGGGAGGCCCCTCCCACTGCATGTAAAAGCAGTCTAGCGGCCAATTACCTGCTAGGATTGCTTTTACATGTAAGCCGACCGCTGGCTGTAAAAAACGATACCAAGATGATGCCTAAATCTGCAGGCATCATCCTGGTATAACCACTCAAAGTCCAGCAACGTACCAGTACATTGCTAGTCCTTGTTTGGCATATAGGTTTTTTTTTTTTTTTTCATGCAGCCTGTGGGCTGAACGGAAAAAAAGAGAACCTATCAGAAATCAGCACAGGAATAATGCGTAGTATTACTCATCATTAACCGCCCAAACAACCACCCACTGAATTTAATGATGGGTATACACGGCACTATCCACGTATACCAAAATAGGATTTTAACTGCAGTGCTGAAATCAGAAAATCACCACAGCTGCTATCAGCAAAGGTATCCATATATGCTGAGCGCAAACACTGTTTGTGTCAGAATATATAAAATCAATGCGTGGTAGCCGACAAGTACCTGCAAGAGAAACAGGTCACAAAAGAATGAAAAAACAAAGTACATTAAAAAAAAGTACATTAGGAAGAGTAGGACATATAAAATGACTGACAACAACAAAAGTTTTTGGATTCTCATCATTAACCGCCCAAACAACCACCCACTGAATTTAATGATGGGTATACACGGCACTATCCACGTATACCAAAATAGGATTTTAACTGCAGTGCTGAAATCAGAAAATCACCACAGCTGCTATCAGCAAAGGTATCCATATATGCTGAGCGCAAACACTGTTTGTGTCAGAATATATAAAATCAATGCGTGGTAGCCGACGAGTACCTGCAGGAGAAACAGGTCACAAAAGAATGAAAAAACAAACAAAGGACATTTAAATGTACAGTAAGAAGAGTAGAAGGACATATAAAATGACTGACACAACAACAGTTTTTGGATCCTTTTATTTTTCTTTCTAACTGTTTCTTCATGTCTTGATTTGGGACTGCGATCTTCTGCGATCTTCTCTTCCAGCTTGGGTCTCTCAAAATGTCGATGGACATCCAACATCCTTCGAGACCCTGTTTTTGTGTGCCCTACACTGTGTCGTGCTGTACCCTACACTAATACTCCACTAGTGTATGGTAGCGCTCAAAACATTCCCCGATGCAGAGACCAGGTTGGTCAGGACATTTGGGACAATAATAACGGGTGTCACGCCTAAATCCGCGCCTGCGACAGACACGACATCTTCTTTGGGGCCATCTTTGGGTAGGGGTACTCGGGAGGGCATAAGGAAAATGCCTCTCATGCAGCCGGCTCACTGCATCTGGAAGGGGAAGTTGGGCAGGCATGCCTCCTGGGTACAGGTAGGCAAGGATGATCTCTTCCTGGAATTCCCGGAAAGATCCAGTTCGTCCTGACGCCTTGTATAGGACAAAGGCGTTCAGCATCGCCAATTGGAATAAATAAACAGACACTTTTTTGTACCAGCGTCTGGCTTTACGGGCAACTAAATACGGCGCCAAAATCTGGTCGTTAAGGTCCACCCCTCCCATGTTAAGGTTATATTCGTGGACACAGAGGGGTTTCTCCACAACGCCAGTTGCCGTAGTGATTTGGATTGTCGTGTCTGCGTGAAGGGAGGACAGAACATAAACATCCCGTGTATCCTTCCACTTCACCGCAAGCAATTTGTCCGTTTTCAAGCAGGCTCTCGCCCCCCGACTAAGACGGGAATCTACAAGCCGTTGGGGGAAGCCCCGGCGATTAGGTCGCACGGTGCCACATGCGCCAATTTGTAATTCGAGCAGGTGACTAAATAGTGGCACGCTTGTATAAAAGTTGTCCACGTACAAATGGTACCCCTTTCCGGATAAGGGTGACACCAAGTCCCAAACGATCTTACCGCTGCTCCCTATGTAGTCTGGGCAGTTGGGGGGCTCCACAGTGCTATCTTTTCCCTCATAGACCCGGAAACTAACTGTATAGCCTGTGGCCCTGTCACACAATTTATACAGTTTGACCCCGTATCTGGCACGCTTGCTGGGGAGGTACTGTTTCATAGCAAGGCGGCCAGTAAATTTAATCAGGGACTCGTCAACGCAGACAACTTGTTCGGGGGTAAACAAGGCTGCAAACCGCTGATTGAAGTGGTCTATGAGGGGCCGAATTTTGTGGAGCCGATCGTATGCAGGGTCTCCCCGAGGACGACAGATTTCATTGTCGCTGAAATGCATAAATCGCAGAATTTGCTCATATCTCGCCCTGGACATGGAGGCAGAGTACATGCGCATATGGTGAAGTGGGCTAGTGGACCAATATAGCCGCAATTCACTCTGTTTAGTTATGCCCATGTGGAGGGAAAGGCCCAGAAAGATCTTAAATTCGGAAACCGTTAAAGGTTTCCAGCCGAATTGTCTGGCAAGGGGCGAATTTGGGTTGGCGGCGATGAATTGTTGTGCATATAAATTTGATTGATCCACAATAGATCTGAAAAGATCTTCCGTGAAGAACAGCTCAAAAAAGTTCAGGGGCGTAAAACCAGCTGTCTCCACGTGGATTCCAGGTTGGGCGGTGAATGGGGGAAGTACTGGCGCTGTAGTATCAGTGGGTTGCCAATTAGGAAATGCCAGCGCATCAGGGAGGGCACTATGGGCTCTACGGGCCTGTCTTCGAATACGCGGTGGCTGCGGGCCACTACTTGTGCTAGCCACCGCACCAGCTTCAACTGCACTTAGGGGACTCGCCACGTCACCAGGTCTTACTGCAGTGCTGGTTGTACTAGGTCCAGGGTGTACTAGGCCGCTGGCGCTTGCCAGGTCGCCAGAAGGATGAGCGGCACTAGTACCCACACTCTGCTCCATACGAGCACCCTGCGATTCCTGCATCTCAACAACTCCAGAATGGGGTCGGGTACGCCTGGGTCTAACAGGGACCCATCTGTCGTCGGAGCTATCTGTCAGGGAGCCGCTGCTGTCATTTGGTTCGTATACTGACCCTGATTCTGCCGGTGAGGCTTCCCCATCGCTCTCACCTGACATGGTCATTATACTGTAAATAGCTTCATCACTGTACGAACGTTTAGACATTTTGGTAACTAAATTTACCCGTACAGTGATGCGACTCACAGGTAATAAAAGCACCTGGTTGTCGAAGATTATTTCAAGCGCTACCAAAAAAACTGCTAATGCTAGCAGGGATCAGGCCTGACTCTGCTAACACAGCGGTTTTGTGTCTTGTGTTTTTTTGTAAGTGACAGTAATCTGTTGATTACTACACTTACCTGGGTGAAAGGGTTAAACGCAGGTGCTGGCAGGAATCAGTGCTGATCGTGCAAACACTGCGTTTTGGGAACCCTAAACTATGGGGGCGCTAGTATAGTTCTGATCAGATCAGATATTGATCTGTTCAAACACTATACTAGAAATGGAAGTGTATGTGCGTGCGTGCGTGTGTGTGTGTGGCAATCAAGGGGTTATTTCTAAACTATGCGCTGGGGATCTGGGGGGGGTGGCGGGGACCCTAAACCTCCTTTGGGAAAGAAACTAGCTAGCTAGCACAACCTCAAGTCACAATGACACCAATACAAAATACAGTAAAAACAGTATATTATGTGTGTATTAGTGCTAATGTGACAGAGGGTGTAGGGGTTAACGGGATGTGATCAGGGGGGGATCAGGGGTTTAAATCTTTATTGGAAGGGGCTGGCGGGTATCCTAAGGATAAAAGGAACGGTGGCAAGCGCTAAACCTGGTCACAAGTCACACTTATACGGGTATATAGAAAATGCTATATACTGTATACAGTGTGCGTTGTGGCAGGGGGTGTAGGGGTGATCAGGGGGGGATCAGGGGATTAAATCTTTATTGGGCGGGTGGGGGGGACCCTAAACCTGCTTGGGACACAAACTTAGTCGCCTGCGCTAATTCTGATCACAATCACACTAATACAAAAATACAAAAACACAGTATATTACGTTTGTATTAGTGCTGATGTGACAGAGGGTGTAGGGGTTAACTAGCGGTGATCAGGAGGGGATCAGGGGGGATCAGGGGCTCAAATCTTTATTAGGGGGGTGGCGGGTAATTCAAGTGGAAAAGGGGGGGTCGCAAGCGCTAGACCTGACCACAAATCACACTTATACGGGTATATAGCAAAATGCTATATACTGTATACGGTGTGTGTTATGGCAGGGGGTGTAGGGATGATCAGGGGGGGGTCAGGGGCTTAAATCTTTATTGGGCGGGTGGCGGGGACCCTAAACCTTCTTGGGACAGAAACTTAGTCGCCTGCGCTAATTCTGATCACAATGACACTAATACAAAAATACAATAACACCGTATATTGCGTTTGTATTAGTGCTGATGTGACAGAGGGTGTAGGGGTTAACGGCGGTGATCAGGGGGGGTTCAGGGGGGATCAGTGGGTTAAATCTTTATTAGGGGGGGTGGGGGGTAATTTGAGTGGAAAAGGGGGGGTCGCAAGGGCTACACCTGTTCACAAATCACACTTATACAGGTATATAGGTATATGCTATATGCTGTATATAGTGTGTGTTGTGTCAGGTGCTGTAGGGGTTAATTGGGGGGGCGATCGGGGGTGAAATGTGCCTATCTAACTTTGTGTGGGTGTGCTTGGTGCAGTATTCACAGTAAGATGTGCTCTCCTCTCACGCTGGATCCAAAAAGACCGTTGTGGGGGGAGGGCACATCTCCTCTAAGCCTGTGTTTACATTTCACAGGCTTAGAGGATGATCTGATTGGGCAGGACCGATCAACAGGTCCAGACCAAAAATGATTGGCCTGGACCTGATGACTGATCGGTTCTGAACCCAATCGAGTCATCGGCGGCGGCGGCGGGGCGCGGGAGCGTGCACAGGGCCGGCAAAAAGTGCTGACGTAGGCCTACGTCAGTTTGCCTGGCCGGGGCTGAGTGCCGACGTAGATCGTCGTGCGCCGGTCGTTAAGTGGTTAAGGTGCAGCCCATCCTTACTAAAGAGCCGGTAGCCGACTGAGAAGTCAGCCCAGTTCTCCAGGAACCCAAACCCCTCCTTCCTACACCAATTCCTTAGCCACTTGTTAAGTTCCCTAATCTCCTTCTGCCTCTCCTGTGTGGCTCGAGGTACAGGCAGTATTTCAGAGAAAACCACCTTGGAGGTCCTTTTCCTCAATCTATTACCTAAGTCCCTGAAATCGTTCTTAAGGATCCTCCACCTACCTTTAACTTTGTCATTAGTGCCCACATGCACCATGACCGCTGGGTCATCCCCAGCCCCCCCCATCAATCTGTCTGCCAGATCTGCGATGTGCCGAACTCGGGCGCCCGGTAAACAACAAACTGTTCGGTTCACGAGATCTTTTTTACAGATTGCCCTCTCTGTCCTCTTGATAATTGAGTCCCCAACTACCACAACCTTTCTAACCTTTCCTGAGTTACCGCCCCCCTTCTTCCTGGAGCCGACCCCCCCCTGGCAGCTGGGGGAGGGCGCGTTCTCCAGCTCTGCCACCCCTGAGTTGATATCCCCCTCAACCTGCAACTCGGCAAATTTGTTAGGGTGTACCAACTCAGGATTGGCCTCCCTGGCACTCATCCCTCTACCCTTCCTAACAGTCACCCATCTGCGTACCTCTGCTGCTTGCGTCTCCTCTGTTCCTCCCTCCTCTATGCTGGCCCCTACCAGCGCCTGATAGGCAATGTCCAAGCTCCTTTCCAGGTTGTTGATGCCACGCAGTGTTGCCACTGTGTTCTGTAGGTCCAGGATCTGGTCTACCAGAGCAACAAGTCGCTCACATCTTGCACAGCAGTATTCGCCCTCGATTGGTTCATCAAGGAACGCATACATGCAGCAAGAAGTGCACTGAGTAGCATCCGCAATCCTGTTGGACATTATTACCCTCTACTCTATGGTGATAATATTAACGACCTGCTCTTCCTTACCTACACTACCTCTGTCTCCCCTGGTACTAAACCTGGGGTCCTCACCAGTCGCTAATATACTAACCAGTCGCTAAGATACTCACCAGTCGCAAAGATCCAACAGACGCAAAGATACTCACCAGTCGCAAGGATACTCACCAGTCGCAAAGATACTCACCAGTCGCAAAGATACTCACCAGTCGCAAAGATACCCACCAGTCGCAAAGATACCCACCAGTCGCAGGATACTCACCAGTCGTCAAGATACTCACCAGTCGCCAAGATACTCACCAGTCGCAAGGATACTCACCAGTCGCAAAGATACTCACCAGTCGCAAAGATACTCACCAGTCGCAAAGATACTCACCAGTCGCAAGGATACTCACCAGTCGCAAGGATACTCACCAGTCGCAAAGATACTCCCCAGTCGCAAAGATACTCACCAGTCGCAAGGATACTCACCAGTCGCAAGGATACTCACCAGTCACAAGATACTTACTCAGTTGCAGAGACAGTCACACAGCAGTCAGTCGCAGCACTGTCAAACAGCTATTGATTTCTCACAGAGCTCAGTCATACAGCTTTCTCCCTGTTTGCAGCTGCTGCCTTACTCACAGCTGCTGCCACACACACACACTGGGACGGATGTCTCCTCCTCCTCACTGGGCACGGACGGTCCTCCTCCTCTTCATCCAGGCACTAAGGGAGGCAGTTTCCGACCTCCACCGCCGCGCTCTTCCTCGGTCCCTGCACCCGGTATCCTGGTGCGGTTGTTCACGTCCCTGCTGCCGCTCCCTCTGCTCTTCTAGCGGCTCCCGTCCTCCACCGCCGCTCAGTTGATGGTTACCGGCCCCCTGCACGGTGCACCCGCACCCCTTGTGCGGCTCCCCCCGCACGTGTCCCCGCAGCTCCTCTTCCTCCTCGCTCCCTTGCCGCACGTACACACACTTCCGGTTTCTCTCAGCGCCGCCTCCGGTCAGTGCGCCTCTCCTCACTTCCAATCAGACCCTGATCCAGTAACAGTGCATATTTTTAGCACTGATTACTGTAGTAATGTCACTGCCCCCCCCCCCCCAAAAGTGTCAAAAATGTCAGTTAGGGGTCTGATCTGTCCGGCGCGATGTCGCAGTCCCACTAAAAATCGCAGATCGCCGCCATTAATAGTAAAAAGAATATTAAAAAAAACAATAAAAATTACATAAATCTTTCCCGTAGTTTGTAGACACGATAACATTTGCGCAAACCAATCAAAATACGCTTATTGCAAAATATATAGCAGAAAACAAAAATCTGGATTTTTTTTTCAGAATTGTCGCTCTTTTTTTGTTACTAGCAAACAAAGAGCTGGGGGGCACACCCTGAACATGCATTTCTAAAGCTGGTGCAGCTATGAACCAAGCAACATGCATATTTACAAAGAATAGCGCACACATGCAAAAGAAATGACTATCAAATATAAAGGCAATCAATAAATAAAAATGGGGATTTAGTCCCACCATATGGCCATATTGTACTCAAGCCCACCACTACATCAAAGTACCCCATTATCAGTGGGTCCTACACTATCTATAAAAAGAAGGATGAATCCAGCCTCTCTAAACCATTGGAGATACTTACTCCTTACTGGGAGAGATGTGCAACTGCACTATAAGGGACTCCTCCTATATCTGCTTGCTAGCTGACACTGATAGAATACAGGTGTGGGAGGGTGGGGTGCTCATCCCCAGAGTCTGATCAGACCGAATACATTACAAACAAACAAAGAGCTGGGGGGCACACCCTAAACATGCATTTCTAAAGCTGGTGCAGCTATGAACCAAGCAACATGCATATTTACAAAGAAAAGCGCACACATGCAAAAGAAATGACTATCAAGTATTAAGGCAATCGATAAATAAAAATGGGGATTTAGTCCCACCATATAGCCATATCGTGCTCAAGCCCACCACTACGTCAAAGTACCCCATTGTCAGTGGGTCCTACACTATCCATAAAAAGAAGGATGAATCCAGCCTCTCTAAACCATTGGAGATACTTACTCCTTACTGGGAGAGATGTGCAACTGCACTATAAGGGACTCTTATTTTGTTTATAGCGCAAAAAATAAAAATTGCAGGGGTGATCAAATACCACTAAAAGAAATCTCTATTTTTGGGAAAATAAGGACATCAATTTTATTTAGGTATAGCATCGTACGACCACGCAATTGTCCATTAAATAACGCAGTGCTGAATAGCAAAATATGGCCTGGTCATTAAGGGGGCAAATCCTGCCGGTTAAGCTTTGTAACTGGGTTACAGTGGTCACTTATCCTTTTTCTGTTGTTACACAAGTATTCACATTGCATATTTTTATTTAGTCACTTTGGATATTATCTTCACACTGTGCATTTGTGATTTTGTGGATGGTCTTTGTTTATTTTGTAGAGCTAGCGCTGTTTATCGTATAGAGTGTATCACTCTTGCGATTTTTATTTCACAGTTTCACTATTAGATTTGTAACAGCAGCTGCCCAGTTAATCACATTATATTTAATTTTATTTTAATTGTTTATTGGCGCAAGTGGGTTCACAGTAATAACACAAATACAATCACTGGTGCTAAAATAGTTCTTACTGATCCAAACATTTTTCTGTAACAATATTAACAATCAGATATTGCACATATACTGCAATAGTATAGGATGTTTTAAACCAGCATGATTGACTTAGAATTCATGTATTTAGATCCACATGTTTTATGTATGTTACCATACAAGGCATTCTTTGGAGGTGATCAACGTGAGCTGTTCACTCAAGGTGCTGGTTTTATTGAATTCCTCTCCAGCTACATACACTATATTGTCAAAGGTATTGGGAAGCCTACCTTTACACACACGTGAACTTTATTGGCATCCCAGTCTTAGACCATAGGGCTCAATATTGAGTTGGCCCACCCTTTGCAGCTATAAGATCCTTAACTCTTCTGGGAAGGCCGTCCACAAGGTTTAGGAGTGTGTCTATGGGAATGTTTGACAATTCTTCTAGAAGTGCATTTGTGAGGTCAGGGTGGGGCACTAATGTGGAAGAGAAGGCCTGGCTAGCAGTCTCCGCTCTATTACATCCCAAAGGTGTTCTATCGGGTTGAGGTTAGGACTCTGTGCATGCCAGCCAAGTTCCCTCACCCCAAACTTGCTCATCCATGTCTTTATGGACATTGCTTTGTGTACTGGTCCAAATCATTTGATGGAGGGGGTAGTATCATGAAGGGTTGTTTTCAGAGGTTGGGCAATGACGGGAGATCTTAAGGCCTCAGCATACCAAGGTATTATGGACAATTTCATGCTCCCTACTTTGTGGGAACAGTTTGGGGATGGTCCCTTCCTGTTCCAACATGACTGCACACCAGTGTACAAAGCAAGGTCTATAAAGACATGGATGAAAAAGTTTGGGGTGGGGGAACTTGACTGGCCTGCACAGAGTCCTGACCTCAACCCAATAGAACACCTTGAGGATGAATTAATGGGGATACTGCAAGCCATGACTTCTTGTCCAACATCAGTGCCTGACCTCACAAATACGCTTCTGGAAGAATGGTCAAACATTCGTATAGACACACTCCTAAACCTGGTGGACACTCTTCCCATAAGTGCTGTTAGAGCGGCAAAGGGTGGGCCAACTCAATATTGAACCCTGTGGACTAAGACTGGGATGCCATCAAAGTTCATGTGCGTGTAAAGCAGGTGTCCCATTACTTTTGAAAATATAGTGATTGTTCCCTATTCTGTTGTAAACTTTTTCATTTTCTCAAAAAAAAATAAAAATAAATAAGGACAAGGTAGTGCTAATGGGAATGTTTACATTTTACAGTGATTTATATGTGAACAGGTGCAAACGTAGATAAAAGATGTAAAAGGAGACATTTTCACTGATTTAAATAGAAAAGACATGATGAGTCATGACTACAAATACAAAACAAATACAACTGTACAATAAAACAGTCATTTACCATAAACATCCATGGCGGATATAACTAATTAAAATATACTGTGATTTTACAATGCAATGCATCAATTTACTTAATCAGCTGATAACGTAAACCTTGACTTTGAAAGAAGAATGTGGTCCCGCTATGGCATGGCTTTAGGCAGAGGATGCTTTCAACATGGAGTCCTTTCTGTTCTTGTACAGAGTAGCATAAAGGGTATGTATTTAACCCTGCGGACTGCTGGATAACACACTTCCGGGTCCCTCTGGGTTACCGTTAGCAACATGGGCATTCACAGATTAACACTTTACTTCTTTGGCTCAGTCAATGATCAGACCAGGGGTATGTAGTTGTTTTTGTTGTTTTATTTTAAAATAGGGATGGGAGAAGGGAATAGTGGGATACTCCAAATTGAACTATTCACAATGAGAACTCCTATCTGGAGAGGCAGCCAGGCTGAGATTCATCTTGGGACTCTGCTCATCAGTCAAAGACCCCGCAGCACATGTGCTCCTGGCTTTTATATAGTATCCCATAATCCACCGAGACAGCCAGTCTCTACCAATCACTGGTACTGTATCAAGGCCTGTGTACTCATTGGTCAGGTTTCCTCCCACTGTCCAACATGCCTCCCTATTGGATCAGTGTGGAACCACTATCTAGACTCAATGAATCACACACACTGAGCAGACCTAATTCACAGATTCTGCTCTCTGGTAGGCAGAAATCAATATAGATTTCCCTGATGCTCCTCTGATAGGCGGACAGAGCCAAAAACTATACTCTCTCGCTAGCACCTATCTAGGAGGGTTCTACATGTATGATAGAGAAAACTAAATACTTATCTCTCTGGCAGTCAAGGGATGGCATCTTCGCTCTCTTGCAGAACTAGCAGCACAGTTGCTATCCGACACTTCCCGGTGCGCCAGTAGCTGGGCGCCATAGTCACTGCAAGAGGAGTGAGTGGGAGAAACAATAGAATGCAGTGGGACATATGCTAGCCAACACAGCTTAAAGTGTAACTCCACTTTTGTTGAGAAAAAAACATTTCCCTCTGGGTGATCTCTGTACATTACAAGGATTTTAACAAACTCTATCTATCAGCTGTGCAGCTGCATGGCTTCAATGAGGAAAGCTGCTGAGGCTGCATTCCTTTAGACGTGTTCCTATTGGGAGTATCTCACCAAAAAATGACTTTTTTGTTGCAGGGGATGCCTGAAATCTGACTTGTATCTTAGGCAGACTTCTGGGAAAATTGGTGAGCCAATCACACAAGCAGGAAATAATGTTTCTGGGGGTGTGGTCAGTATACATTCTGTGTGCAGAACAGCTCCAGGTAGCCATATTGCATTGCATTTTCAGAAAATTACAACAGCTGCAGATTGAAAAGGAAAGGTCGTTTTTAATAACATTCAATTACAATATGATTTGTGTTGCCATTGTACGCTATATTGTTTTTTCTTTATTTGCCATTTTGTTCCCCAGGAAAGTGGAGTTACCCTTTAAGTGTCAGATAGCAGCAGTGCTCCTAGCTCTGGAAAGATTTTGCCCTTTGACTGCTAGAGAAGCGAGTATTCAGCCTTTTCTTTTACAGGGTGCAGCTAGCTGCCTGGGTTATTTTAGAAAAGTGACAGGGTCACTTTAACTCTACCCACCTATTCAGAAAAGCCAACAAAAACAATTCTAAGCCTTCACATTTTTTTTAGAAATAGTTACCGTACATACAGTACCTTCATAGCTGCCTACCAGCAATTGTGCATACTTGATAGTACAGTAGCGAGTGCTTTTATGCTTCTTTTTAGGAAGGTAACACCACAGGTGTCTTCCAGTCTGCTATCTGGTCCATAATGGAGGGATCTTGCCCAAATATGCAGACCTTGTGAGCCTATGGCAAACTCTGAATAGGGTTTCTTCTACCTCCTGCAGGAAACATACAATGCACCAGATCTCATTATGCACATGCATGAGATCTGGCTTGGACATCATTGGTGGACTGGTAGAGAGACGCAAGAAAAATAAAACAGTCACTGATGATACAAAAAAGAAGATGGTGCAAACAGTGTGAGGGCTCTGTGGTTGGGCAGTAGGACGAGGAAGTAAGGTGAAGGAAAGTAGGTTTTTTTTTTTTTTTTTTTTTAAACAGAGAATTTTTGAGTTTAATGATTACAGTTTTATAATACCAACAGGGCATTGCTAGGATACCTGGGAAACCTAGAGGAGAAAAGCAATGTGGTGTGGTGAATGGTGGGTATAGCTAAATTGTGCTGAAAGTTGGGGGTGCATAACGGGGCATAATTAAATAAAACCATTTACTGCATACATGACACATATACAGTATGTCACAGTCCTTGTACTCACAAAATACCCTTTAATTGCTTACAAAAGCAAGAGTCCCAGAGTTTAACAAACACATTTAAATTACAGCTTAATCATCTTTCAGAATTAAACCCCTACATAAAGTATGCTTCTCTGCACACAGAAAATAGAGAGAAAGCTAACACTTTGTATATGCTAAAAAACCATTTCAATAAAATAGGGACTACCTAGCAATCAACAATTGTTCAGACAATAAATACTTGGGTCAGGAGCATGTAATTACAAGGCAGAAAATAGTGCAAGGGTCAGGAGTATATAGCGTGTATAGTGTATGAGGTCATGAGTAAGTAATGCACAGAGTGTAGGAAGTCAGAAATGTGTAATGCAGGGGTCAGGAGTATGTCGTTTACAGCATGGTGTATATAGTGCAGGGGTCAGGAGTACATAATGCATAGATTGTGGGATCAGGAGTGCGTAAACTACAGAGTGCAGGGATCAGGAGTGGAGATGTAAAGAGTGCAGAGGTCAGGAGTACATATTACATATATTGTAAGGGTCAGGAGTATGTAATGCAAACAGTGCAAGGGTCAGGAGTACAAAATTCACAGACTGCAGGGTTCAAATGCAAAAATGCACCTCCACATACTACTTTACTCACCAGCAACACACCTCCATCCACCTTCTGCACTCGCCAACACAGCACCTCTCCGCATTTTATGCTAACCAACAGCACACCTACACGTATTTTTGCACTCACCAACACCACAATGACACACTTTTCTGCCAACTCTGAAATTTTTTTTTTTTTTTTTATATTTCTTTATTAAATTTTCCAGGTAAAAAATTATTTACAACACTCCAATCGCTGGAGAATTTTTTCATATACATTTTACACATATTACCTTTTATCCCTTTTTTTTCCCCCCTCCCTTCCTTATCCCTCCCCCCCCCGTCTCTTCTTATCATTCGACTCCTATTATTTCTCTGTATTCCCTTGTATCCTTAAACTCTTGCCACTCATCCCAAATCTCCTCTTCATTCCCCTGTTCCTCCTCCTCCCAGGTCCTCAGCTGCTCCAACTTTCTTATTTTCTCTACTTTTAACAGCCAATCTTTCCTGGAGGGGGCCTCTTCTTTTTGCCAATTAAAGGGAATCAAGCTCTTAGCTGCGTTTAATAAGTGAGGGAGTAATGTTTTTTTATATTGCTTCACTGACATATGGGTTCCATGAAACATACATTTCCAAGGATCCAAGGGAATATCTATTTTAGTAATTTTACTTATTAATTCTATAACTTCGCTCCAGAATACTTTAATTTTTGGGCACTCCCACCATATATGGGCTATAGTCCCTACCATCTGACATCCCCTCCAGCAAAGTCTTGAACTCTCTACCTGAATTCTTCCCATCTTATCAGGAGTGTTGTACCACCTTGTGATCAATTTATAGTTCATCTCCTCCGTGTTGGTGTCTATCGCGGATTTATGTACTAATTGAAGGCTCTTATCCCACTGTTTGTTGTTACTACACGGGCTGAAGTCTCTTTCCCATTTTTCTTTTAATGATATTCCTCTCTCTTTTGTTATTGTTAACAGTATTTTATACACATTCGAAATATTATTTATTATCTTATCCTTAAGACATAATTGCTCAAAAGGGCGGAGGTCGTTTATATCTCTCAATGGCTGCGGTAGTGACAATGTGAAGTGCTTTAGTTGGATATACCTCCACTCATTTATCTTCCAGTTTTCTTTCCTTTGTTTCAGCTCCGCCAAGGTTATAATTTTCCCCTTCTCTACTATATCCCCTAATTGTGCTTCTCCTTCTTCTATCCATTTACCTAATTCCTTCTCTTCCCCTGGTGCAAAAAATTTTGTGCCCTGTAACGGGATCAGTGGTGAATTGTGTTTCCAATTTTCTTTTTTATGTATATTATCCCAAACCTTAATAGCATGTCTTGTGATTATATGCGTGTTAGTGTCCAGATTTCTAAACCTCTCAGGTATCCATATAACTTTTGCTAGGTGTGTACCACTCATCGTGCTTTCTATTACCACCCAATTTCTATCATTATTTTTTTTTGTCCATTCTATCACCCTTGTGAGTGCTGCAAAATAATAATTTTTAAAGTCGGGTAGGGCTAGTCCCCCTTGTCCCTTACCTTTACATAGTGTAGTGTACTTTACCCTTGGCTTTTTATATTTCCAAATAAAGCGGGATATTAATCTTTTAAGTGTTTTAAAAAATACTTGAGGTAATGAAATCGGAATCATCTGGAATTTATATATAATTTTGGGCAGGATTATCATTTTTATCGTATTTATTCTCCCTATCCAGGAAAAGATTCTCGAGGATAATCTATTTAATTCTGATCTTACTTCATTCAGAAGTTCTAGAAAATTTGTTTTGTAGAGTTTTTCTGGAGTTGGGGTTAATTTTATCCCTAAATATTTAATCTCATCTTTTCTCCAGTTGAACTGAAATTCTTTTTTTAACATCTCCTCTTCTTGTTTAGGGATATTAATATTTAATATTTCTGATTTTTTTTTATTAATTTTTAAATTGGATAGTTCTCCATATTGTTTCATTATTTTAATTATGTTGGGCAAAGTGATCCTCGGATTACTTATGTAAAGCAGGATATCATCTGCAAAGGCAGATACCTTATGCTCCACTTGTCCCACCTTTATGCCCCCGATGTCCACACTATTTCTAATAGTTGCCAGTAGTGATTCCAAAGATAAGACAAATAACATCGGAGACAAGGGACATCCTTGTCTTGTTCCATTGAGCATTTTAAACGAGTCTGACAAAGTTCCATTGACCTTTACCTTTGCAGTTGGTTGATTATACAAAGTTTTGATCCAGGCCAACATTCTAGGTTTTATTCCCAACTCCACTAGGGTGTTTATCATGAACTCCCAGTCTACCCTGTCAAATGCTTTTTCCGCATCTATTGACAGGAGTAGACTGGGAGCTCTGCTTTTTACCATATGGTCTATCAACAGTATAGTTTTTATCCCATTGTCCCGTCCCTGTCTCCCCGGGATGAATCCTACTTGATCATTGTGTATCCACTCCCCCATTAGGTTCTTCATTCTAGTGGCCAAAATTTTTGTGAATAATTTAGTATCAACATTAAGTAGGGAGATGGGTCTAAAACTAGAACATAGTAACGGGTCTTTTCCCTCTTTCCGTATAACTGTGATTGATGCTGACAGGGCCTCTCTACTCATCTCGTACTGAGTCCCTATTCCGTTTATATATTCTTTAAATCTTGGGATTAAAATGTCCTTAAATTTTTTATAATAACCCATGGTAAACCCATCCGGTCCTGGGCTTTTACCTAGGCTCGTTTCTTTAATGGCTCTCTCTATTTCTTGTTCTGAGATTGGTCTTTCTAAGAATGTTAACTTTTCCTCATCTATCTTTGTCAGTCCTGCGTCTACAAGGTATTTTTTGATTTTCTCCCTCCTTTCTGTTTCATTCCCCTGTATCTCACCTTTCTTTACTGCATAAAGATTTGCATAGTAGTTTTGGAATTCTTTGGCTATTCCTGTCGTTGTTTGAATTATTTCCCCATTTTTATTTTTAATTTTATCTACAAAATTTTTCCTTTCTTCTTTTTCAGGATTTTTGCTAGGTTTTTCCCAACCTTATTACTTTCAATGTATTTTTCTTTTATGCATCTTTTCATTTCCTGCTTTATTTCCTGTTCTAGCAGATCTTTCAATTCTTCTCTCTTCACCTCAAGTAAATTATTTATTAATATATCTTGTGTATTTTTATGTTTTTGCTCTAATTGATGTACTTCTGTCATTAGCCTAATCTTATCTTTTATTCTTTCTTTTTTCCTTTGGGTCCCCTTTGAGATAAATATGCCCCTCATATAAGCCTTATGAGCTTCCCATACTATGTCTTTTGGTGCATCTTTTGTATCGTTTATTTGAAAATAGAATTCCAACTCTTTCACTATTTCTTTTTCCCACTTTTTATCTCCAAAAATCTCCTTATTTATTTTCCAAGCATCCATCCTAGGTCGCTCTTTCGCCATTTTTATTTTTACCATAATGGGGGTATGGTCCGACCAAGTCTTGACCCCAATCTCTGCCTCGCTTACCCTTTCGATCCACCTATGTTCGATTAGTATATAATCCAATCTTAAGTATGTTCCATGTACACTTGAGTAACATGTATAATCTCTATCTTTTGGATGGAGAATTCTCCAAATATCTGCCAGTTGATTTGTAAATAATTTTTCCTTTATTTTCTTTGCCTGTACTTTATTTATCCGTAGGGTTTTTGATGTGGTATCTACTTTAGGGTCAAGGCAGAGATTGAGGTCCCCTGCCAGTATGACTCCTCCTTTTTTAAACTCCATTAATTTTCCCAGTACTTTACCTAGGAAGTCTACTTGTCTCTCATTAGGGCTATATATATTTACTAGGGTCAAATCTTCATCTCCTATTTTTCCTCTTAAAAAGAGGTATCTTCCCTCTGGGTCTACCTTTCTCGACTCTAGAACAAATCCAAGGCCCCTAGAAATGCCAATGGCTACTCCCTTGGACTTCCTCCCGGGTGAGTCCGCGTAATACCAGGTAGGATGGCTCTTAGAATACAATCTGATATTAGATGCATGAGATAAATGAGTCTCCTGTAAGAATGTCAAATCTGCTTTCAAATAACTAATTTCTTTTAAAAATGTTTTCCTTTTTTCTGGAGAGTTTAAACCTCGGACATTGTAAGATAATATGTTAACTATAACCATTGTTTCTTAATCTTCATTACTGTCTTTCTCTATCATCTCTTCAACTCTAAAGTGGCCATAAAAACTGTTCAACCAACACCAGGGATCCCTAAGAGATGGCATTAATCCCTCTGATTTTTCTTGTCTTGTGAGTTCTCTTAATTCTTGTATTTTCTTATAGGAGACGTTTTGATCTATTGACTTCTTTTTCCCTCTTTCTTCCCCTTTCCTCTTCCCACCCCTACCCTCCCCTCCCCCAACTATTCCCGGTCCCTCCATCAGGGTTGTCGATTCTCCTTCCTCCCTTTCCAATCGACTTGTGGCAGAGGTCGAGCTCTGCTAGTGGTCACCGTTCCCTCCCATCTTCCCTACCGTAGGGTCTAATGGTGACGTCCCGCTGATCTCCATAGGGCCACCCGTTTTTTATTCTTACTTGCTCGTCCTCCCCTCCTCCCCTTCTCCCGCCAGCCCTCCCCCCCTCCCCCAATCCCCCCGGTCCCCCCAGTCCTTTTTCATCCTTTTGTTTTCATCTTTTTCTTCTGTTTCCACTGATTCAATTCTCCTTCATCAACTTCTTCCTCTGGGCACTCCTGGTCTGTCCAGCCTGGAATATCCATAAGTGGGATTTTTACTGCTTCACAAAAGTCTTTGGTTTCCTCTGGGTATCTAAGGAGTACTGTCCTCCCATCTCTTCTCACTCCTAGGCCTGCTGGGAAGTTCCAAAAGTATTGTATATCTTTTTTCTTTAATATTTCTACCATTGGTCTAAGAATGCGTTTTCTGTTAATTGTCTCTTTTGCCAGGTCTGGGAAAATCTGAATGTCCTCCCCGTCATATTTTAATTCCGGTCTACTTCTCCTTTTCTCCCAGATCTGGGCCCTTGTCTCGTATTTATGGAATCTTACAATCACATCTCTTGTTTTCTCTTTTGGTAGATTGGTTGGTTTACGCAACCTATGAATTCTCTCAATCTCAATTTTATCTGTGGTGGCCTTTCCCAGCAGAGGATTAAATAACTTCTCCAGGGTTTCTTCTAATTTTTCTGTTGGCCCTTTCTCTGGTAATCCTCTTATTCTCAGATTTTTTCTTCGATTTCTATTCTCCTGATCTTCGATTTTGTATAACATATTTCTCTGCTCCATTTTCATTTTTCTCATTTGTTCTTTTAGATTTTTTAGTTCTTTTCCTTGGGACTCCACCTTTTCTTCTGTTTCTTCTACTCTGCCCAGAATATGCCCAAAGTCGAAGTGTAAGGTAGCCATCTCGGCTTTGATGGATCTTTCAAGGCTGGCAAACATTTCCTGCATTTCTGATTTTGATGGTGGATAATCTTTTTCATTGAATTCGTCTTCTCTATTCATGTCTCCATCCTCTATTGTTATACTGCTTTCTCTTGACACTTGTAGGCTTTCTTCTCCACTTACTCCTATATGCTTTTGATTCTTAGTTTTCTTGGTTCCCTCTGTATTTTGTTTGGGTCTAACAACCGATTGATCCTCTGGCTGTGTGTTTTGACCTTTTCCCTCAGGTGTCATGTATTTTTTAATTGTTCCTGGGCTTGCTGTAGTTTTTGGAGGATTCCCTGCCACTTCCTTTGCCGGTTTACCTCTCATTGTGGATTCGGCTCTGGGGAATAAGCCCTCAGTATAGCTTCCTCTTATGTCTCTATTTTCAGTATGAACTAAATATCATATACATTTATTCAGTGATTCAAGTAAGAGAGGTCCCACACTTTTTGCACGACAGTCTCACTAGTTCTTAAGCTATACACTCACGCATGATAATATAGCTGTGCTACCAGGGGAAGCTGTTGTTGAAGTCAAACGTATGAAAATTTTGGTGGTTTCCCCTCTCACTTAAGTACTCAGATTCCCGCACATTTCTCAATGCGCGTAAGTAAGATCTGGGGGGTTTCCGCCCTCACCCAAGTGAGTAGAGTCCCGCACTTTTTCCAGAACCGTTCAACTAGCTCTTAAGCATACACTTGTAAATAAATACTGTAGCAGTGCTTTCTAAGAAAGCTGGTATTTGAAATTGGTCATATAAGGATTCTGGGGGGTTTCCCCTCTCATTCAAACAGGCAGAGTCCCGAACCTTTTCAACACAAACCCACCTTCTCTTAGACCTTATACTCATAGATGACAATATGTCTTTGCTTTCAGAGAGGGCCGGTATATTATATCCAATAAAGGAGGATTCTGGGGGGTTTCCCCCCTCCCTAAGTAAGCAGAGTCCCACACATTTTTTCCAAACAGTCCCGACAATTCTTAAGCTATACACTCATGAAAGATAATCTAGCAGTACTTCCAAGGAGGGCTGATATTGAAATCCTGTGCAATAAAATCCTGGGGGGTTTCCCCTCTACCATAAGTAAGCAGTGTCACGCACAATTTTCAGAACCATCCCTCTGACTCATTAAACTGTAAACTCCTAGATGGAAATATACAGATGCTTTCACGAAGGGCTGGGAATGAGATCAAGTGTAGTGCAATTCTATAGGGGTTTCCCCTCATACTTTGGTAAACAGATTCCCGCACATTTTTTTCTCAACAGTCTCGTTGACTCTTAAACTATATACTCCTGGGTGATAATTTAGCAGTGCTTCAAGGAAGGCTGATTTTAGGATCCAACGCAGGGGGGTTCTAGGGGATTTCCCCTCTCGCTTAATTAAGCCTAGTCCCCTACTTTCTTCAGATTAGTCCCTCTGTTCTATTAAGCTGCATACTCATAGATGATAATAAGACAGTGCTTTTTAAAAAGAGCTGATGTTGAGAAATAAACGTACAACCTCTCTGGGGGGTTTCCCTCGCACTCAAGCAAGCAGGGTCCCACACCACTTTTCCATCACAGTCACATTAGCTCTTAAGTTATATAAGTAAGCAGAGTCCCACACATTTTTTCCAAACAGTCCCGACAATTCTTAAGCTATTGTGACAGGAAGTCAGCTAAATCTGGGAATGTAGTCACAGGAAGGAGATACATTTCCACCTGATTGAGAAGTCCATTAATTAATTTAGGGTGTTGGCTACAGAGCTAGCCAGCAGGAAGTTGAAAGGCCTTCACCTGTTCAGAATGAGGGAGTTAAGGCTCTATAATTTGTTCAGAGAAATTCCTGTTGTTTGCTGCCTCCAGAAGCTGCATCCTGAAGCCATGTGGGCTGGGAGCAGGAGGACAGTCAGCGTGTGCCTCCCGACAGGATATGTGGGCCTGGGAGAAGACCCCCCGGAGTGATGTGTGCCCGGGACGGTAACCAAGGGTGAATACGTCTCAAAGGTGAGAAGACGAACTGTTGATGTGAAAGAAATAAAGGACTGTGTTGCCCTGCGAAGCTATTATAAAAGGACTATTGAGTGTCCGCTGTAGGACAAGGAAGTCTGCCCGACGGTAGGTTGGAGACAGACACTTAGGCAGGTTCCAGTTGTGAGAAGGTAGCCGCCCACAGAGGCAAGGATTTATTTTCTGTTTTATTTTATTTTGGATGTTTTGCTGCATACAGCCTGGTGAAGAAAACACCATTTAATAAACCACACTGTTTGTTTGCAAGCACTTGTCGGCTACCTCTCTGGGAAAACGCACCCCCCAAGGGGTCATCCACACCCGCCACCGAGCTAATCCCTTACATATGGTGGAGGATGCGGGCATAAGCAGAGATCCCTGCAAGGAAGTGCAAATGTTTGATGAACTTTGTCTGGTGCATGAGATTGCACAATCTATGTGTGCAGGAGAGAAGATCCTGACAGAAAAAAAAAAAAGTGTTTTAAAGAGACAGCGGTCTCAAAATTATTTGATGAACTTTGTTGTGTCTGGTGCAAGTGACTGCACAAACTGTGTGTGCAGGAAAAGAGAGGCTAAATTACTGAGTACTGTGTATGAGCTCACTACTTTGAGCAATGTGGTAAATGAATGGCGTGCGGACTGTGAAAGTTGGAAAGGGGAAGCCCAACGTGTCCAGCAGCAGTTAAAGGAGAAAGAAGCCTGTGTGGCAGAATTACATTCTTATTCCCAGATGCTAGCCAATGAGGTGAAGGCTCTTATGCAGGGAAAAGGAGATTGTGAACATAAGAGGGAAAAAGTAGAGGCACAGCTTCTGGAATCGCAAGTCAAGGTGTCAGAAGGTGACCGATTGTGTGCTAAGCTGTCAGAGAAGGCAAACCGACTGCAGGTTGAGTTGGACAATGTTACAAATCAGCTTTCTCAAGCAGACAGAAAATCTAGAGAAATTGCGGAAGATTTTTCTATCTTGGAATCGCAGCTGCAAGACACGCAGGAACTCTTACAGGAAGAGAGGTGTCAAAGGCTGAGTTTTAGCACAAAGCTCAAACAAATGGAAGATGAGAAAAATGGCTTCCTGGAACAATTAAAAGAGGAGGCGGAAGCAAAGAAAAACCTATCAGAGCAAGTCGCAACATTGCAAGCTCAGATAGCGGATATGAAAAAACGCATGGAAGAAAGCGTTGGTTCATTACAGTGTGTTGAAGATGTGAAAAAGAAGTTTGTTCAGATGCTTGGTGAAGAGAAGACTGTGTCTGCAAAATATGCAGAAGAACGCGCACGTGCAGAAACGGAGGTGCGTGATAACGAGAGCAAAGCCCTGTTCTTGGCTCGCTCTTTGGAGGAAGCTCTAGAGTGTAAGGCTGAACTAGAAAGTGTTAAACAGCTGCGTACAGAAATGGAAGAATTGGTCAGCTCCAAGGATGATGTTGTGAAAAGCGTTCAGGAGCTAGAAAAGTCTAAGCGAGCCTTAGAACAGCAACTAGAAGAGATGAAGATTCCGTTGCAGGAACTGGAAGAGGAATTCCAGGCAACAGAGGATCTGTCCCAAAGAGGGGATAGTGTGCCTGATGCAGTTTTTAAAAGGATCAGTGTTTTGGGGTCTGTCCTGAGTGAGCCTCAGAAATGTGACGACATGTGGCTTGAATCACCCCTTTGGAATAAACCGTTCCTTCAAAAACTTCAAGCATTGGAAAATGTATCATTAGAACTTCAGCAAACAAAGGAGCTGAGTAAGAAATGTGGTGATTTCTCAGTTCAGGCTGAAAACCTAGTGGAGAAAACTAAGGCTGTTGGTGAAAACGTGAAGCAAATGAATAAGTGCCTTTCAGGGAGTGTTTCCAAAATGGAACTGGTGAAAGACGGGTGGCAGAAGTTTGATCGTGATCTTGAGATGCATTCCATGTGGAATTCAGATAGAGAAAAAGAACTAGGTGACCTTGAGCGGTCAAATAGTTCAGCAGAAAGTGCATTGAAGAAACCTGTAAAAGAATGTGTTGCAGTTCCATGCTTCTTCACTGATGCAGAGAGGAGGTCTATAATGGATACCACCCAGATCGCTGGGTTCAACTGTGTTGTTGCCTTTGACCCCTATGTTGGTGGAAGGAAAGTTGATGATGTTCTGGTTGGCTTCTTCTGTGAAGAGTTTGGCAAGAAATATAAACTGAATATCAAATCAAATAGTAGGCCTTTACTGCGACTCGCTCAGGAGGGCGAAAAGTTTAAGAAGTTGATGAGTGCAAATGCTTCAGATCTGCCTATGAATATGAAATGTTTGGTGAATGATATTGATATCTCTGGGAAAAGGAACAGGGGTCACTTTGAA
Source organism: Pelophylax lessonae (assembly GCF_965119305.1). NCBI lineage: Eukaryota > Metazoa > Chordata > Amphibia > Anura > Ranidae > Pelophylax > Pelophylax lessonae. The sequence goes on from NC_138772.1 coordinate 100,145,356, forward strand.
GAAATGTGTGACAGCCTGTTGTCTCAATTGGAAAATCCTCTGCACAGCATCTTAGAGCAAGCAAAGCTCAAGAAGGAAGATCATTCCCTTTTACAACAAAAAGTCAATGATTGTGTACAGATGTATGGAGAGGCAACTCAAGTCACAGAGGGATGTCAAGAGTCCCTACTTGGAACAAAGCTTAGTGAAGCAAAGGTTCTCAAAGTTTTGTGGAAAACATTTATGGATTGCAGAGAGAGGCGTCTTAAGAATGTTGAAGACATTAAGACTAGCCCAATTGAGTTGCCTATGGATCACGGTCCTCCATGGTGGATTGGACAGACGGTTATGAGGGACAAGCTGTCTGACATTTATGAGAAAGCTGTCAATGAAGATGACAGAAACGAGAAGGAGCGAAATGATGCCAAAAATGCAGTTGAAGAATGTGTATATGAGATGAGAGACAAACTGTGTGGCATTTATGAGAAATCCGTCAATGAAGATGACAAAACAGTTTCATCCGGAAGCTTGAGGATAATAGGAGGCTTATCAGTGAGTCAGCAGTGCCTGACACATGCGTGCCTGGAAATATGTGTCCCAACCCTAGGGTTGAAACAAGAGGGGGGGGGGTATGTGACAGGAAGTCAGCTAAATCTGGGAATGTAGTCACAGGAAGGAGATACATTTCCACCTGATTGAGAAGTCCATTAATTAATTTAGGGTGTTGGCTACAGAGCTAGCCAGCAGGAAGTTGAAAGGCCTTCACCTGTTCAGAATGAGGGAGTTAAGGCTCTATAATTTGTTCAGAGAAATTCCTGTTGTTTGCTGCCTCCAGAAGCTGCATCCTGAAGCCATGTGGGCTGGGAGCAGGAGGACAGTCAGCGTGTGCCTCCCGACAGGATGTGTGGGCCTGGGAGAAGACCCCCCGGAGTGATGTGTGCCCGGGACGGTAACCAAGGGTGAATACGTCTCAAAGGTGAGAAGACGAACTGTTGATGTGAAAGAAATAAAGGACTGTGTTGCCCTGCGAAGCTATTATAAAAGGACTATTGAGTGTCCGCTGTAGGACAAGGAAGTCTGCCCGACGGTAGGTTGGAGACAGACACTTAGGCAGGTTCCAGTTGTGAGAAGGTAGCCGCCCACAGAGGCAAGGATTTATTTTCTGTTTTATTTTATTTTGGATGTTTTGCTGCATACAGCCTGGTGAAGAAAACACCATTTAATAAACCACACTGTTTGTTTGCAAGCACTTGTCGGCTACCTCTCTGGGAAAACGCACCCCCCAAGGGGTCATCCACACCCGCCACCGAGCTAATCCCTTACACTATACACTCATGAAAGATAATCCAGCAGTACTTTCAAGGAGGGCTGATATTGAGATCATGTGAAATAAAATCCTGGGGGGTTTCCCCTCTACCATAAGTAAGCAGCGTCCCGCACAATTTTCAGAACCATCCCTCTGACTCATTAAACTATAAACTCATAGATGAAAATATACTGATACTTTCACGAAGGTCTAGGAATGAGATCAAATATAGTGCAATTCTATAGGGGTTTCCCCTCATACTTTGGTAAACAGATTCCCGCACATTTTTTTCTCAACAGTCTCGTTGACTCTTAAGCTATATACTCCTGGGTGATAATTTAACAGTGCTTCAAGGAAGGCTGATTTTATGATCCAATGCAGGGGGGTTCTAGGGGATTTCCCCTCTCGCTTAAGTAAGCATAGTCTCGCACTTTTTTCAGATTAGTCCCTCTGTTCTATTAAGCTGCATACTTATAGATGATAATAAGACAGTGCTTTTCAAGAAGATCTGATGTTGAGAAATAAACGTACAACCTCTCTGGGGGTTTCCCTCGCACTCAAGCAAGCAAGGTCCCACACCACTTTTCCATCACAGTCACATTAGCTCTTAAGTTATACACTCCAAAATGATGATAGTATTTTTAAGAAAGACTGTTTTGATATCGTTCATATGAAAATTCTGGGGGGTTTCCCCTCTCACCAGTCCCCTTCGGCTAATCTGTGGCGTTCCTTGTAGAGTGGTATGGTGGGGATGATTACGATGTCCAATGTTGCTGGGTCTCTCCAAACTGCATCCCTCCAGCACTGGCCCCTCGGTGGTGTTCACTCCAATCAGACCTTCTCTCCTGATCCTGGACGCCGGCTCTCCCAGCGTCTCAGCAGCCCCTGCGCTCGGCGGCCACCTCTCCAATACACAGCCGATTCCAGTCTCCAGGAGGGACCCAGGGTGCTCGTCCTCCCTCCTCCAAGCCTCAGGGAGGGTCGGCAACCAGGACCGGGTCGGGGCCTCCGGGTAGCGGGGAGGGGGGGCAGCGGGATCCAGCTAGGCAGGCATCAAGGCTAGGTGAGAGAGCATTCCCTCACATCTCTCTGGGCGGTGGCTCAGAGACTCAGCAGGCCGTCGGGATCAGCTACATTAACAGGCTCCTCCCTCCATGTTCCTCCCTCGCCAACTCTGAAATTACATGCACTTTTTCAAATGCCGACAGTGCAACAACGTGCGCCTGTGCTTTTGAGGACACCACACAGATGTAGTTCTGCCAACACCTCAAGAGTGTGAATTCACCATTGTTCACTTTTGTACTCAGCAACACTGCACCAAAGTGCACTTTTCTGCAGTTAGCAACACAGCAACAGCACTTATCATGCTCGTCAACCATGCACCTCCCCATACCTATACATCAGCACTACACTTCCATTTACTTTCTGCACTTACTAACACTGCATGTACACACACCTTTCCACTCATCAACACCACAACTACACACTTTTCTACACTTGCCAATAACTGCAATGAAATGCTTTTTCTGCACTTGCCAACACAGAAATAACACACATTTGACTTGCTGATATTGTAACAGCTGACATCTTTACTTATTTCTGCACTGGTTGACACCACCACTACATGCACTTTTGCTTTCATTAACACCACAAGGATGTACTAGATACAGATTGGGAGCTACCCCTTAAGTGCCATAATCCTAATATTACATAACAAAGAGAGAATGGATGGTACAACATAGGTTGTCCAAACATATATTGTGGCGGACTTTCAAGGCACACGCTGAGTAAGCACACTCCTTATTTAAAATAATTACTTTTATTAAGAAAATTTAAAAAACACAAAGAAAATTATTTTGGTGAACATTGACATGAATATTATTTCCTATACATTCAAAAAATAGTATACAGACATTGTTAACGGTTGGTGAGGGTTACAGTTGTTATACAAATCTGATAAGGTCAACGCGTTTCGCATTTACGCTTCCTCAGGACCTCAGATAGTTGGGTAACCTCTTAATAAAACAGAAAACATATCATACATTACTTTTTCATATATATATATGTATAGATGCATCCATTTACAATGTTTCGTATAGATATAGGTTCGTTACATATGCATGCATATTACTGTATGGTCACGTGGACAACAAAAGAGCGGATAGACCCACCTCCTCACACAACAGTGTATCATACTGTTCGACCGGGGGCTAGACTCGATGGAAGGGGCCACCTCGGACCATAACCACCTAGGTTGGTAAATTTATCAGATGACATTATATGAAATTCTTTTTTAGAGTTAATTCTAACATCTATTGTATGTGATATTCTGTAACAATTCATAATTACCTTTTAGAAAGTATTGATGGATATGGGGAGAGATAGGACGGCTGGGTAGAGGATAGTATGTAGGTCAATTGAGCTTGTTACACCTGAATGTGAACAATATATTTATATTCATATTCTAGTGAATTCTTGATATTTATGATATAGTATATTTTTCATTTTGCCACAATAAAGTACGTGAGTGGACATATTTAGTCCTATTCTGTAAAGTAGATATATCACACCAATAGAGGGAATAAAAGGAGGAATGAGAAAGGAAGAGGGAATTAGGGAAGAAAAAGAAAAGGAGAAGAAGAGAATACAGGAGAGGGGGAAGAGGGCAGAAGGGAAGGAAAAAGGGTAAGCCTAGGAAAGGGGAGGGGAATGAAGAGTGTGACAGGGAAGGATACAGATATGGAAAAAACTGTGGGGATGGGGTGATAGGGAGCAGAGAATAAGAGAAGGTGTGTATATATGTAGTTACAGGCATATGATGTAATTAATATATATTTTGTAATCTTTGTCTCTATGTACTCCAGGGCAAAAGAAATATAAAAGATATTTGATATTTAGTAAGTACTTACACTTTTACTTGTATTCTTATGCTTAGAGGTGTCCTAGTAATGGACTATCTCAAATGGTTTGTTATTAGAAGAGATTTAGGCAGACCCGCATCCAGCTGGTAAACAGTGACATGATCCCCTCATGCTGAAGATAAGAGATAGAGACATAGTGTGTGAGTGTTACCTATGTTAGCAAATAGTACAGATTGTGCTTAAGTATGCAGTATGTTGCAGCTCTCTTTGAGCAGAAAAAGCGGTGTACTTACGTGTAGCTCTGTCCTCGACTCATATCCCAGCCGCCATATCTTTTTCCCTGGTGGTTTCGTGGTCTATATAGGTCCCTCACACCGGCTGCTAATCAGCACAGGTGTTTGACGTCGGCCTCGGCGCACCGGAAGTGCGTCATCGGTCTCCGCCAGAAATGATGTTCAAGGGAACACATCTCCTATCGGAAGTGGGAGGAGCCTAACAGAAGCGCTGAGTGCTCACCAACAACCCGGAAGGGGTGGGTCATAGCCGCCCTGTCGCCACCAGATGGGTCCTCCCCCACCACGATAGTGTGCTGAAGTGTACCCAGAGGAGGTATCACACACTGTTGCAATGATAGGCATCCACGCAGTTAGAGCCAACACGGCCATACAGTACTGCATATAAAAACATACAATACGGCATATGACAACCTTGCATTTGGACAATTTAGTCATTTTCATTTCTATTTCTACCATGTGAAGTTATACATATTGTTTTGTTATTCATTCAAAGTTTTTTCTTTATTAAACAACTCTTTATATTTTATGTTAATTATCAAAAAGATTAAAAAAAAACTATTTTTTATATAAAATTAAAAAGAACCGCTCATCTCATGAGCGTTTGGGCAGACCAATAGTCAATCCTGGTTAGGTATTTATGCTAATATTTAATGATGGATTGGATTATTAACCCATTTAGAGGGATTGTCGACTTCAAAGAATATTGAGACAGTTATCCAAATATTGGATCCTGGATTCAATATCAGGATTACAGCCATAGTTCGCAATCGGGTAGGCTAGCAATTAGGAAGAGAGAGGAAGGGTTTGTATATGCACTATCATGTATTATGGTATGGTGTCATCTTGTTTTGGAGGGGGGGGGCAGACTTGAATAGATTGTTTGGGGGAATTTAAATTTAAGTTGATTTTTTAAATTGATCTTTTAAATTGATCTTTTAAATTGTCACCGGACATCACAGCAGCAACCGAGTTTTATGGTCATCTAGAGGAATGGTTTAAAACTAAGGGCCTCATTAAGGCCTGGGCTTGTGGTTGCCCTCAGGATATAGATCCATCTAGCCTCTCGTTGAAATATGATTTTGTCAAATTCACCGCCTCTAGGATCTTCTAAGATCCGTTCGAGGGCGGCGAATTTGACCACTCTGGTGTTGTTTTTGTGGTAGACACCGAGATGTCTTCCAATGGGTGTAGAGAGGAGGTTGTTTTTTCCGTAACCTATGTGTTCTTTTATGCGGCGCCAAAATTGTCTCTTAGTCTTTCCTATATAATAGGCACCGCATTCGCAATACATGATGTATACGATGCCTATAGTTTGGCAATCTACATAGTGTTTTTATCGCATGTAATTGGTTGTTAGGCAGGTAGAGAGATTGGTTTTCGTATATCCATTCACAGAAGTCACAACTTCCACATTGCCAGGTACCTGTTATGTTTTCTTCCTCTGTAACCCTTTTATCCACAAAATGACTTTTAGTTACTCGGTCCTTGATTGACTTTGCTTTCCTATATGTTATTTCTGGATAGTCTTTTAGGTATTTACTCAAGATGTTGTCATTCTTGTCAAACCAGTGTTGTTTCAAAATGTTTCGGACTGTCTGATGCTGCTTGTGATATGGGGTGACAATACGGACATTGTCTTCTGTGTTCTTGGTTTTTTTGTTAAAGAGAAGTTCCTCCCTGGTTTTTTGGCATGCTCTATTAAAGGCCTTCCGTAATGTGGTGGTTGTATAGCCTCTTGCTAACAACCTATTACGTAGATTGCTAGCCTCCATTCGAAATTGTTCCTCGTTTGAACAAATACGTCACAAAAGTAGATATTGGGAGTATGGTATACTACTCACTAGTTGTTTTGGATGGAAGCTCTGTGCATGTAACACAGTGTTACCTGCCGTTGGCTTATGGTATAGCGTTGTCTCAATTTTCCCGATGTTTGTAATAGATATTGTTATATCCAAGAAAGGTATAGATGTATTGTTTTTTGATGAGTGAATTTGAGGTTGTATTGATTTGTGTTCAGAGCATTAAGAAATCCTCGCAGGTCCTCCTCTGGCCCCGTCCACAACATAAACACATCGTCTATGTAGCGGAACCAGAGGAGGACGTGCGGAAGATGACAGGAAAGGCTGTCGTCAGAAAAGAGTGTCCGCTCCCACCCCCCCAGGTACAGGTTGGCATAGGATGGGGCACAAGAAGTCCCCATCGCTACCCCCTGCACCTGGAGGTAGTGGGAGCGGTCAAAGACGAAGGCATTACCCGTCAATATGAAAAAGAGGCCCTCCAGGGCAAAATTTATCTGTCCTCTATGTTTATGAGGACGTTCCAACAAAAATTCCCTTACCGTTTGTAGGCCTTTTATATGGGGGATACTACTGTAAAGGGCTTCAATATCTATCGCCACAAGTATGGTGTTAGGTGGGACAGATAGTCCCTCCAATCTCTTCAATAGATCTGGTGTATCTTGGATATAAGATGGAAGTTATGTAACATGTTCTCTCAGAATTATGTCGATATATTGACTGAGGGGTTCAGTATAGGACCCTATCCCAGATATTATGGGTCTGCCTGGGGGGGCTGTGAGGCTTTTATGTGTCTTAGGTGTGGCATAGAACATAGGGGTCTTTGGATTTTTTACCAAAATCGCATGGTATGTGTCCTTATTTATCACTCCTTTTTGATAAGCTCTTAGGAGTAGTTGTGCAAATTCTTTTTGAAGTGTATTAGCTTGTTCTTGTGTTATTGGTTTTATACCATTCTCTGTTGTTTAAGATGGTAAGGCACATTTCCCTATATTGCTCTATGTTCATCACTACCACATTCCCCCCCTTATCGGCAGGTTTGACTATAATTTTGTTGTTGTTGCTTAGAGATATTAAGGCTTTTTTTTGTTGTGGACTCAGATTATCCATATTATTGTTGGGTAATGTCTGTATTGACTCAATTTGTTTTGTAACTTGGGTGATGAACGCCGTTATGTTTGGATTTGTGTGTAAAGATGGGAATTTGTCGGATTTCTTTTTTATTGTATGAACCGAAAATTCTTGTACCGTAGGAGCAGGCAAAAGTGGTGTTGAGGAAGGTCCTATTGTTTTGGGTGTGTCTATGGTTTGTGAAGCTAGGTGGGGGGGCTGCAAGGTTACCGGGACCTGGGAGCTTTCGAAGGCCTCGTTTTCCTCAAGGAGGTCCATGAGGTCCTTCAGCCGCCCTCGAACGGATCTTAGAAGATCCTAGAGGCGGTGAATTTGACAAAATCATACTTCAACGAGAGGCTAGATGGATCTATATCCTGAGGGCAACCACAAGCCCAGGCCTTAATGAGGCCCTTAGTTTTAAACCATTCCTCTAGATGACCATAAAACTCGGTTGCTGCTGTGATGTCCGGTGACAATTTAAAAGAATAATTTAAAAGATCAACTTAAATTTAAATTCCCCCAAACAATCTATTCAAGTCTGCCCCCCCCTTCCCCCCCCCCTCCAAAACAAGATGACACCATACCATAATACATGATAGTGCATATACAAACCCTTCCTCTCTCTTCTTAATTGCTAGCCTACCCGATTGCGAACTATGGCTGTAATCCTGATATTGAATCCAGGATCCAATATTTGGATAACTGTCTCAATATTCTTTGAAGTCGACAATCCCTCTAAATGGGTTAATAATCCAATCCATCATTAAATATTAGCATAAATACCTAACCAGGATTGACTACTGGTCTGCCCAAACGCTCATGAGATGAGCGGTTCTTTTTAATTTTATATAAAAAATTTTTTTTTTTTTTTTTTATCTTTTTGATAATTAACATAAAATATAAAGAGTTGTTTAATAAAGAAAAAACTTTGAATGAATAACAAAACAATATGTATAACTTCACATGGTAGAAATAGAAATGAAAATGACTAAATTGTCCAAATGCAAGGTTGTCATATGCCGTATTGTATGTTTTTATATGCAGTACTGTATGGCCGTGTTGGCTCTAACTGCGTGGGTGCCCATCATTGCAACAGTGTGTGATACCTCCTCTGGGTACACTTCAGCACACTATCGTGGTGGGGGAGGGCCCATCTGGTGGCGACAGGGCGGCGATGACCCACCCCTTCCGGGCTGTTGGTGAGCACTCAGCGCTTCTGTTAGGCTCCTCCCACTTCCGATAGGAGATGTGTTCCCTTGAACATCATTTCCGGCGGAGACCGATGACGCACTTCCGGTGCGCCCAGGTACAGGTTGGCATAGGATGGGGCACAAGAAGTCCCCATCGCTACCCCCTGCACCTGGAGGTAGTGGGAGCGGTCAAAGACGAAGGCATTACCCGTCAATATGAAAAAGAGGCCCTCCAGGGCAAAATTTATCTGTCCTCTATGTTTATGAGGACGTTCCAACAAAAATTCCCTTACCGTTTGTAGGCCTTTTATATGGGGGATACTACTGTAAAGGGCTTCAATATCTATCGCCACAAGTATGGTGTTAGGTGGGACAGATAGTCCCTCCAATCTCTTCAATAGATCTGGTGTATCTTGGATATAAGATGGAAGTTATGTAACATGTTCTCTCAGAATTATGTCGATATATTGACTGAGGGGTTCAGTATAGGACCCTATCCCAGATATTATGGGTCTGCCTGGGGGGGCTGTGAGGCTTTTATGTGTCTTAGGTGTGGCATAGAACATAGGGGTCTTTGGATTTTTTACCAAAATCGCATGGTATGTGTCCTTATTTATCACTCCTTTTTGATAAGCTCTTAGGAGTAGTTGTGCAAATTCTTTTTGAAGTGTATTAGCTTGTTCTTGTGTTATTGGTTTTATACCATTCTCTGTTGTTTAAGATGGTAAGGCACATTTCCCTATATTGCTCTATGTTCATCACTACCACATTCCCCCCCTTATCGGCAGGTTTGACTATAATTTTGTTGTTGTTGCTTAGAGATATTAAGGCTTTTTTTTGTTGTGGACTCAGATTATCCATATTATTGTTGGGTAATGTCTGTATTGACTCAATTTGTTTTGTAACTTGGGTGATGAACGCCGTTATGTTTGGATTTGTGTGTAAAGATGGGAATTTGTCGGATTTCTTTTTTATTGTATGAACCGAAAATTCTTGTACCGTAGGAGCAGGCAAAAGTGGTGTTGAGGAAGGTCCTATTGTTTTGGGTGTGTCTATGGTTTGTGAAGCTAGGTGGGGGGGCTGCAAGGTTACCGGGACCTGGGAGCTTTCGAAGGCCTCGTTTTCCTCAAGGAGGTCCATGAGGTCCTTCAGCCGCCCTCGAACGGATCTTAGAAGATCCTAGAGGCGGTGAATTTGACAAAATCATACTTCAACGAGAGGCTAGATGGATCTATATCCTGAGGGCAACCACAAGCCCAGGCCTTAATGAGGCCCTTAGTTTTAAACCATTCCTCTAGATGACCATAAAACTCGGTTGCTGCTGTGATGTCCGGTGACAATTTAAAAGAATAATTTAAAAGATCAACTTAAATTTAAATTCCCCCAAACAATCTATTCAAGTCTGCCCCCCCTTCCCCCCCCCCCTCCAAAACAAGATGACACCATACCATAATACATGATAGTGCATATACAAACCCTTCCTCTCTCTTCTTAATTGCTAGCCTACCCGATTGCGAACTATGGCTGTAATCCTGATATTGAATCCAGGATCCAATATTTGGATAACTGTCTCAATATTCTTTGAAGTCGACAATCCCTCTAAATGGGTTAATAATCCAATCCATCATTAAATATTAGCATAAATACCTAACCAGGATTGACTACTGGTCTGCCCAAACGCTCATGAGATGAGCGGTTCTTTTTAATTTTATATAAAAATTTTTTTTTTTTTTTTTTTATCTTTTTGATAATTAACATAAAATATAAAGAGTTGTTTAATAAAGAAAAAACTTTGAATGAATAACAAAACAATATGTATAACTTCACATGGTAGAAATAGAAATGAAAATGACTAAATTGTCCAAATGCAAGGTTGTCATATGCCGTATTGTATGTTTTTATATGCAGTACTGTATGGCCGTGTTGGCTCTAACTGCGTGGGTGCCCATCATTGCAACAGTGTGTGATACCTCCTCTGGGTACACTTCAGCACACTATCGTGGTGGGGGAGGGCCCATCTGGTGGCGACAGGGCGGCGATGACCCACCCCTTCCGGGCTGTTGGTGAGCACTCAGCGCTTCTGTTAGGCTCCTCCCACTTCCGATAGGAGATGTGTTCCCTTGAACATCATTTCCGGCGGAGACCGATGACGCACTTCCGGTGCGCCGAGGCCGACGTCAAACACCTGTGCTGATTAGCAGCCGGTGTGAGGGACCTATATAGACCACGAAACCACCAGGGAAAAAGATATGGCGGCTGGGATATGAGTCGAGGACAGAGCTACACGTAAGTACACCGCTTTTTCTGCTCAAAGAGAGCTGCAACATACTGCATACTTAAGCACAATCTGTACTATTTGCTAACATAGGTAACACTCACACACTATGTCTCTATCTCCTATCTTCAGCATGAGGGGATCATGTCACTGTTTACCAGCTGGATGCGGGTCTGCCTAAATCTCTTCTAATAACAAACCATTTGAGATAGTCCATTACTAGGACACCTCTAAGCATAAGAATACAAGTAAAAGTGTAAGTACTTACTAAATATCAAATATCTTTTATATTTCTTTTGCCCTGGAGTACATAGAGACAAAGATTACACAATATATATTAATTACATCATATACCTGTAACTACATATATACACACCTTCTCTTATTCTCTGCTCCCTATCACCCCATCCCCACAGTTTTTTCCATATCTGTATCCTTCCCTGTCACACTCTTCATTCCCCTCCCCTTTCCTAGGCTTACCCTTTTTCCTTCCCCCCCCCCCCTTCTGCCCTCTTCCCCCTCTCCTGTATTCTCTTCTTCTCCTTTTCTTTTTCTTCCCTAATTCCCTCTTCCTTTCTCATTCCTCCTTTTATTCCCTCTATTGGTGTGATATATCTACTTTACAGAATAGGACTAAATATGTCCACTCACGTACTTTATTGTGGCAAAATGAAAAATATACTATATCATAAATATCAAGAATTCACTAGAATATGAATATAAATATATTGTTCACATTCAGGTGTAACAAGCTCAATTGACCTACATACTATCCTCTACCCAGCCGTCCTATCTCTCCCCATATCCATCAATACTTTCTAAAAGGTAATTATGAATTGTTACAGAATATCACATACAATAGATGTTAGAATTAACTCTAAAAAAGAATTTCATATAATGTCATCTGATAAATTTACCAACCTAGGTGGTTATGGTCTGAGGTGGCCCCTTCCATCGAGTCTAGCCCCCGGTCGAACAGTATGATACACTGATGTGTGAGGAGGTGGGTCTATCCGCTCTTTTGTTGTCCACGTGACCATACAGTAATATGCATGCATATGTAACGAACCTATATCTATACAAAACATTGTAAATGGATGCATCTATACATATATATATATATGAAAAAGTAATGTATGATATGTTTTCTGTTTTATTAAGAGGTTACCCAACTATCTGAGGTCCTGAGGAAGCGTAAATGCGAAACGCGTTGACCTTATCAGATTTGTATAACAACTGTTACCCTCACCAACCGTTAACAATGTCTGTATACTATTTTTTGAATGTATAGGAAATAATATTCATGTCAATGTTCACCAAAATAATTTTCTTTGTGTTTTTTAAATTTTCTTAATAAAAGTAATTATTTTAAATAATGAGTGTGCTTACTCAGCGTGTGCCTTGAAAGTCCGCCACAATATATGTTTGGACAACCTATGTTGTACCATCCATTCTCTCTTTACCACAAGGATGTACTTTTTGTGTATTTACCAACACAGCAACTATGCACTTTTCTGCATTTGCAGACATCGCAATGACACAAACTTTATAATGGTATGGAAGGGAGATATGGTGAGTCTCCAAGTTTTTATGGAATACCGAATCCTCCTTCCAGTGGGCCATAAACAAATTGGCCATACTGGGGGCAAAACGGGCGTCCGTTGCAACTCCCCTAATTTAGAGGTAAAATTGATGATGATGCCAAAAAATCTGTTATATGTTGAGTTGATTTCAATTGTTTTAGATCGGATAGGTGAAGGTTTAATTTTGTCACTCTATCCTTTGTAATAGTTGTGACTAAAATTCTGGGAGGTGGGGTTTTTATCAGAGTTTATTCTTTTTAGAGGGGATATTTGGATGTATTTGTGGAAATTATATTATGTAACAGATAGCAGCAGGTGTTTTTTCTTAAATAGTCTTTTTATGACTGGTCCTTTTGTGTATGAAGTAACCAGTGTAGACATTGATTTTGTTTTTTAACTAAAGATAAATTTTGTATTATGTGGAATTTTTTTATCATCATAATATTTTATTTACTCCTAAACAGTGTCTCAGGGAGTATTTTTGATCAATGGTGATACTAAGCTTTTATTTAGGTAATTTTGGGGATATGGGATATGTTCTATCCCTATTTGGCCACTAGAAGTCTCCTCTATAGGCTGCATTATGTTTTTTATTTTGAGAGCTTGTTTTTTAAGCTGGCGGGGTTTCCATGGCAGTGTTCATTATATATACAGTGGGCACGGAAAGTATTCAGACCCCCTTAAATTTTTCACTCTTTGTTATATTGCAGCCATTTGCTAAAATCATTTAAGTTCATTCTTCTTCCTCATGAATGTACACATAGCACCCCATACTGACAGAAAAACACAGAATTGTTGACATTGTTGCAGATTTATTAAAAAAGAAAAACTGAAATATCACATGGTCCTAAGTATTCAGACCCTTTGCTGTGACACTCATATATTTAACTCAGGTGCTTTCCATTTCTTCTGATCATCCTTGAGATGGTTCTACACCTTCATTTGAGTCCAGCTGTGTTTTATTATACTGATTGGACTTGATTAGGAAAGCCACACACCTGTCTATATAAGACCTTCCAGATCACAATGCATGTCAGAGCAAATGAGAATCATGAGGTCAAAGGAACTGCCTGAAGAGCTCAGAGACAGAATTGTGGCAAGGCACAGATCTGGCCAAGGTTACAAAAAGATTTCTGCTGCACTTAAGGTTCCTAAGAGCACAGTGGCCTCCATAATCCTCAAATGGAAGACGTTTGGGACGACCAGAACCCTTCCTAGAGCTGGCCGTCCGGCCAAACTGAGCTATCGGGGGAGAAGAGCCTTGGTGAGAGAGGTAAAGAAGAACCCAAAGATCACTGTGGCTGAGCTCCAGAGATGCAGTCAGGAGATGGGAGAAAGTTGTAGAAAGTCAACCATCACTGCAGCCCTCCACCAGTCGGGGCTTTATGGCAGAGTGGCCCGACGGAAGCCTCTCCTCAGTGTAAGACACATGAAAGGCCGTATGGAGTTTGCTAAAAAAAACACCTGAAGGACTCCAAGATGGTGAGAAATAAGATTCTCTGGTCTGATGAGACCAAAATAGAACTTTTTGGCCTTAATTCTAAGCGGTATGTGTGGAGAAAACCAGGCACTGCTCATCACCTGTCCAATACAGTCCCAACAGTGAAGCATGGTGGTGGCAGCATCATGCTGTGGGGGTGTTTTTCAGCTGCAGGGACAGGACGACTGGTTGCAATCGAGGGAAAGATGAATGCGGCCAAGTACAGGGATATCCTGGACAAAAACCTTCTCCAGAGTGCTCTGGACCTCAGACTGGGCCGAAGGTTTACCTTCCAACAAGACAATGACCCTAAGCACACAGCTAAAATAACAAAGGAGTGGCTTCACAACAACTCCGTGACTGTTCTTGAATGGCCCAGCCAGAGCCCTGACTTAAACCCAATTGAGCATCTCTGGAGAGACCTAAAAATGGCTGTCCACCAACGTTTACCATCCAACCTGACAGAACTGGAGAGGATCTGCAAGGAGGAATGGCAGAGGATCCCCAAATCCAGGTGTGAAAGACTTGTTGCATCTTTCCCAAAAAGACTCCTGGCTGTATTAGATCAAAAGGGGGCTTCTACTAAATACTGAGCAAAGGGTCTGAATACTTAGGACCATGTGATATTTCAGTTTTTCTTTTTTAATAAATCTGCAACAATGTCAACAATTCTGTGTTTTTCTGTCAGTATGGGGTGCTATGTGTACATTCATGAGGAAGAAGAATGAACTTAAATGATTTTAGCAAATGGCTGCAATATAACAAAGAGTGAAAAATTTAAGGGGGTCTGAATACTTTCCGTACCCACTGTATTTTGGAAAGGGTGATGATTTGGCTCCAGCCCCGCTGATGAAGTCCTGTAGGACGTAACGCTTATGGGAGGAGGAGCCACTCAATGACGTCACCCGCTGCTATCGCGTGGAGCCAACAGAGAATCAGAGTTATTCATATGTTACCTACTGCTTGTTACCAAGGATATTTTCTGTAAGTGCGATTTTATGAATAAAAATTTCATTTTATATACAGTATGCACTTAGATGCTTTTTATTTTCACATACTTATATTTGATGGCTGGTTGATACACCATTACGCTGGCTAAATGGGAGGCACAATTGGTCCTTATATACAGGGGGATTGCTATTTACAAGGATGTGAGCTGGTGGAATGCTGAGTATCATCTTCCACACTTACCTCTTTTTCTGGGGAATTAAAGTGTGTATGACCTGCTGGTAATACAGGGGTCTAACAGTGAGGTGAGCACATTGTATTGCTTATGGGTGACGGGATTGTCACCTGAAGTGGATCTGTTCCTTGCACCCTCTCTCTCACTTATTACTGGACAATACCTGTTTACCAAAGGACTTTTGGGCCTCACTGCTATTTATTATTGCGCTGCTTAGTGATGTTCCTAGCTTAGTGTTTAGCTTGCAATACAAATTTAGGAGGTCTCATGGTTTGCGCTGATTGTTTATTTGTTTTTATGCTTTTGCACTTGCTGAAGCTACAACTGCACTTTTGCACTTGCTGCCACCACAATACCAACACCGAAGAAACATGCAATTCTTTACTCACCAACATTATGGCTCGCTTTTCTAATACATAATTCTGCACACTTTACACAGCACCAACATGTACTTTCATATTCAATGAATGGCACATTTTTGCTAGTACATGTTAAAATAAATCTGTAATGAGAGAGATACAAGGATTACAATTGGTGACCTCCATCTGAGAATGCAGCTTTCAGCACTTGCATATAGCTATGGCAATATCTACAGTATGTCTCTCTATTGACAGATTTATCTGAAAAGGGTTTTTTATTTTCATACGTGAAGCCCTGAGATAAGCACAAGCCTAACTGACATCAGAGACAGTTTGGTGACCAGACTTTTCTTTACAGCAGCTAAGCAATACAGTTTGGCCACCTCTCTTCCTGCAATCTGTGACTGGATAGCAGCACAATAAGTAATCATTCTTCTGCACTGCAGCAAAACCAATTGGTTCCTAATGCTGTCCCACCCACTCTCAGTCTGAGCTCTTCTGTACAGGGGATTACAAGGAGGCTGTTACCAAGTTAAATTCAGGTACTCTCCCTAGTTGCTTTTGAAAAGAAAATGTATTTAATTTTTTATGTAATGAACATTAATCTTCAATAATTAGTTGTATTTATATTTGTCTTGAATTCAGCTTTAGGAGCTAAAAAGATTGAAAGGGCAGAGTGGACTTTAGAATCCATTATGTAAATCAAATATTCTAATTAATGTAACATTAACAGCTGTCAAGAAAGTACTCAAGATGAAAAATGAAATTAGAATTTCCAAAGCAGGCAGATAAAATTATATGGAGGATATTTAATGTTTTAAGTGTCATATATCTTTAAACAGACAAAATTGTATTTACTTCCTAATTGTGCAAAGTGCCAATCAATGTCTGCACTAAGGTCCCTTACGATTTGCATAATAAGAAAGTAATTGCAATACTGAAATTTAACAGTACATTTTTGCTTCATTAACTTCTCTTATTGTGTCACTTTGTGCCAGTAAACTGCATTTTGTTTTACCCCACTGCTCATAAAGGTAGATGGAAATTGGGAAATGGGCATGAAATTATACATGCCAATCTCACCTCATTGTTAAACTGTCAAAGCAATAACAAAGTAAATTATAGTACACGTTCTTGATGCAACTTGTAGACTGTAACGGTCTGCTTTATGCAGGATGTTTAAACGCAATGAAAGTGTGCAATTGACCACAATGTATGGGCCAGGAAAGCTGCTACGAAACAAATACATGCATAAATACATAGACTGCTAAGTGATGATATCCTTTTGAAAATGTTAGATGTCGATGTCGAACAGTTACCAATGAACAACTGTTTGAGAACAAAATTTAGGTTCCCATTCAACTAATGCTAACGCTGTATCTTAGCCTAGCCCGACAAAGCCTAGACCTAGCACTTTGCAGGGGGGCGGCACGAAAAGAGACCCCGCTGGCTTGCACTACATTTTTAGTGTAGCGCCAGTCTTATGGTCCGGACTGATATGATTTTGAGTAAGTGCATTTGATGATACTGGCAGGGCCGCCATGAGGGGGGGACAGCTTATACATATGTAGGGGGCTGGGACCATTGAGTTGTGTGGGTGGCCGATGTTCTGCATCCACCCACTTCTAATGATGGGCATACACCCACTTCTAATGATGGGCATACATGCTTCTCTCCGCCCTCCGACAGGGAAACTTGACACATGTTCCATGCTTGGCACATGTCCTGAATCCGGTGGTACAGCATTTTTTTAACAGGTACCCGGGCTTACAAGATCTTCTGAGGCAGCCCAGAAAAGTCTGTGGCCATTTCCGGCAGACATAGAATGCCAGTGCTTGGCTATCTGACATTCAACAGGAATTCAACCTGCCCACCAACCGCCTAATTTGTGACATGCCCACCAGTTGGAACTCAACATTGGCAATGCTGCAGCAGCTGCATTCGCAGCAGAGGGCCGTCAATGAGTACCTGTGTGAGGATGGAACAAGGACAGGCTCAGGGGAGCTTGGCTTCTTTGCGCCACGCCAGTGGCTGCTCATAAAGGATGCATGCACTGTTCTGTCACCATTTGAGGAGGCCACAAGGATGGTGAGCCAAGACAATGCTTGCATCAGTGACACTATCCCTCCAATCTTCCTGCTGGAGAACGCGCTTCGTGGAAACATGGACAGGGCACTTGAGGCAGAACAGCGGGAGGAAGAGGAGGACTTCCTTTCCTCACAAGGCCCCCGTTATGTAGATATCATTCCTGCGGGGCTACAAAACACAAAGGAGGATAAGGAGGAGGAGGATTGTGGCAGCATGCATGTAGAGGATAGCATACAGCAGTCTTCAAGAGATGATTTTCATTCCCCAGAAACCCCAGGAGTTGTAGGTGGCTGGGGAGAGGTTTCTCCTGACAATGTCATCCTTAGTGACCCAGAGGAATCTAATGCCTCCTCAACTTACGCTGCATGGGCTCCCTGATTGTGCAAAATCTGCGAAAGGACCAGAGGATTCGTGGGATCAAGGAGAGGTATTATTAATGGTTGGTAACCCTTCTTGATCCACGTTACAAGGGTAACATTGCAGAGCTCATCCTGCCTTCACAGAGGGAGCAGAGGATGAAACATCTTGAGGATGCCTTGAAGAAAAATTTGTGTAACACCTTTCTAGACACTGGGAGGTTACCATTTTTTGGATGTGTTTCTGAGGCTTCGTTCAGCCAAAGGGGGAGCAGTGGAGAAGGCGGCCGGCTGACCGATGCCTTTAAACATTTCTTTAGTCCTCAGTTCTGAGGGCTGTTAGGTTTAAGCAACCATTGGTAGTGTCTCCATCATATGGTGCAGAATTATCTAGAGGCAAAGCAGACTAGGAGACTGAGCATCCACTGGGTTACTGGGTCTTGAGGATGGACCACTGGCCAGAGCTCAATATGCAATCGAGCTACTGGCCTGTCCTGCTTCCAGCATGCTTTCCAAATGGTCATTCAGTGCTGCTGGAGGTTTTGTGATGGACAAAAGAGTGCGTCTGTCCACAGACTCTGTTGACCAGCTGACTTTTATCAAAATGAATAAGTCCTACTGTTGATTGCTTGCACCTAGTCTGAACCTTTGCACCGCTGTTTGTTGTTGTTGTTTTCTTTTTGAAAAATTTCAATAAAAAGATTTTCAAAAAAAAAAAAATAAATGAATAAGTCCTGGATCAACAGCAGCTATCAAGCCCCTGATGCTGATGTAACTGATTGAATTTGCTAGGGGTCTGCCATCCCTTGAAGACTGCATATGCTGCCTATTCCTTTTTCTCAATCTTAATTATGCTAGCTTCCAACAATGTTTTTGGTTTAGGGCACCACCAACACCCAAGCCCTAATTTTTCTGCACTTGTACAACAGGTGCATGCAATTTCAATTTCATATCTAATTTTTAACAGCAGGGCCAGTTCCTGCACCCAAGAGGAGTAACTGCGATGGGGTTACGGTGTTCAGGCACCACAGCACCCAAGGCCCAATTTTTTCTGCACCCGTATGACAAGTATATGCGATTTGAATTCTGTATGGAATTTTTAACAGCAGGGCCCGTTGCTGCACTCAGCAAGGGTAACTGCAAGGGGTTGCAGTGTTCAGGCACCATCAACAACCAAGGCCCAATTTTTCTGCACCTGTATGACAGGTACATGCGATTTGAATTTTGTATGGAGTTTTTAACAGCAGGGACCGTTCACGCACCCAGAAGGAGTAACTAAGGTGTTGCGGTGTTCAGGCACCACCAACAACCAGGGCCCAATTTTCCTGCACCTTTATGACAAGTACATGCGATTTGAATTTTGTATCGAATTTTTAATAGCAGGACCCGTTCCTGCGACCAGCAAGAGTAACTGCGAGGGATTGCGGTGTTTAGGCACCACCAACAACCAAGGCCCAATTTTTCTACACCTTTATAACAAGTACATGCAATTTGATTTTTGTATCTAATTTTTTACAGCAGGGCTCGTTCTTGCGCCCTGCACGTTTTTTTTTTATAATTTTGGCGTACCAGATCCAAATCCATACCAGACCCGAAGGGACTGGGGGGGACCCTACGCTGTTTTTTTCTTTTTTTTCTTTTGTGTATTGCCAGGAGCCAACAATACATTACAGCTGCGAGCAAGTTTAAATTACATTTTTTTCTTTAAAAATGTCAGTACTGCTGCAGCAGGCTCCATACATCTCACAAATGCGCCACTTTACAGGCACATTAAGGGGACCCCTTAAGCATGATATTTAAAGTAATTTTTCCTTTTTATTGTTTCACTTTAGGCATCATTAAAATCACTGTACCCTATACTAATACTCCACTAGTATGTAGGTGAAGAAAACAGTCCCCGATGCAGAGACCAAGTTGACCAGGACAGGAGGGACAAAAATAGCGGGTGTCACGCCTATATCTGCATTTTCTACAGACAAGACATCTTCTTTGGGGTGCTTTTTGGGTAGAGGTACCAGGGAGGACATTGGGAAAATGCCTCTCATGCAGCCGGCTCACTGCATCTGGATTGTGAATATTGGGCCACAGCAACTTCTGGATACAGAAGGACTGTTATGTTCTCTGCCTGGAATTTTAAGAAGGATCCACTTCTTCCTGATGCTTTGTAGAGCACAAAAGCAGAGCAGAGCCATTTGGAATAAGTATACAGAGACTTTTTTGTACCAGCGTCTGGCCTTAGGGGCAATTAAATACGGCGTCATTATCTGGTCGTTGAAGTCCACCCCTCCCATGTTAAGGTTGTATTCATGGACACAGAGGGGCTTCTCAACACCACCAGTCGCAGTTGTAATTTGGACTGTCATATCTGCTTGCATGGAAGACAGAACGAAAACATTCAGTGTGTCCTTCCATTTCACTGCAAGCAATTTATTACACTTCAAGCAGGCTCTCCCCCCCCCCCCCCCCGTCTAAGTCAGGCATATAGAAGCCGTTTGGGGTAGCCCAGGCTATTAGGTCGCATGGTGCCACATGCGCCAATTCCAAAATCAAAAAGGTGACTAAAAAGTGGCACGCTTGTGTAATAATTGTCCACGTATAAATGGTACCCCTTTCCGAATAAGGGTGACACCAAGTCCCAAACAATCTTACCACTGCTCCCTATGTAGTCTGGGCAGTCAGGGGGCTCCACACTGCTATCTTTTCCCTCATAAATTCTGAAACTACATGTTGCCCTGTCACAGAGCTTTGTAACACGGGGGCCGTTAGCTCAGTGGCAGATGCATTTTTCCAGTGATTCACTGTCAATCAGAACTTTGGTTTAAGGGCATGGCAGCTCATTTTTATTAAAGGAATAAGGAAAGTCCACAACATATAGTTTCCCATGCAGGGGTTCTTCTCCAGTCAATATAAAGTAAACCAAAAATGCTAGACCACCTGGCTCTCAAGCTCTCACTCAGCTTTTCATTAGTAGTACCTCGGCTCTTTATGCTGGTCCCCAGACCATGAATTCTCTGAAGCTGACAGTTTCACTGTGGCCTTGGTCCTCAGGCTGTCTCCTGTCTCTTCACACACACACACACACATACGTGTTCTGGCTGCCACCTGCAGCCTCTGACTCCTAGAGAGGATTGGAGTCCTCCTTACTCCCCATGAACAGACCTGTCTGTTGGATGAAGCAGTCTCCAACTGGGAGTCCTGAGGTCTTCTTAGACCTTCATTATAAGGGCTGTGTGTACCTGAGCACACACCCTGCTGGTCATTCACAAAACATGGATACGGGGTTGGAGATTCCATCCCACTCAAGACACTGTGGAATCTCCCAACTACAGAGCCCCATCCAGTAATACCAAGTGCTGGAGAAAGCTGCAAAAGCAGTTTTCTCCACTGCACATCTACACTCTGTAGTCCTGCACTAAGGTGTTGCGGTGTTCAGGCACCACCAACAACCAGGGCCCAATTTTCCTGCACCTTTATGACAAGTACATGCGATTTGAATTTTGTATCGAATTTTTAATAGCAGGACCCGTTCCTGCGACCAGCAAGAGTAACTGCGAGGGATTGCGGTGTTTAGGCACCACCAACAACCAAGGCCCAATTTTTCTACACCTTTATAACAAGTACATGCAATTTGATTTTTGTATCTAATTTTTTACAGCAGGGCTCGTTCTTGCGCCCTGCACGTTTTTTTTTATAATTTTGGCGTACCAGATCCAAATCCATACCAGACCCGAAGGGACTGGGGGGGACCCTACGCTGTTTTTTTCTTTTTTTTCTTTTGTGTATTGCCAGGAGCCAACAATACATTACAGCTGCGAGCAAGTTTAAATTACATTTTTTTCTTTAAAAATGTCAGTACTGCTGCAGCAGGCTCCATACATCTCACAAATGCGCCACTTTACAGGCACATTAAGGGGACCCCTTAAGCATGATATTTAAAGTAATTTTTCCTTTTTATTGTTTCACTTTAGGCATCATTAAAATCACTGTACCCTATACTAATACTCCACTAGTATGTAGGTGAAGAAAACAGTCCCCGATGCAGAGACCAAGTTGACCAGGACAGGAGGGACAAAAATAGCGGGTGTCACGCCTATATCTGCATTTTCTACAGACAAGACATCTTCTTTGGGGTGCTTTTTGGGTAGAGGTACCAGGGAGGACATTGGGAAAATGCCTCTCATGCAGCCGGCTCACTGCATCTGGATTGTGAATATTGGGCCACAGCAACTTCTGGATACAGAAGGACTGTTATGTTCTCTGCCTGGAATTTTAAGAAGGATCCACTTCTTCCTGATGCTTTGTAGAGCACAAAAGCAGAGCAGAGCCATTTGGAATAAGTATACAGAGACTTTTTTGTACCAGCGTCTGGCCTTAGGGGCAATTAAATACGGCGTCATTATCTGGTCGTTGAAGTCCACCCCTCCCATGTTAAGGTTGTATTCATGGACACAGAGGGGCTTCTCAACACCACCAGTCGCAGTTGTAATTTGGACTGTCATATCTGCTTGCATGGAAGACAGAACGAAAACATTCAGTGTGTCCTCCCATTTCACTGCAAGCAATTTATTACACTTCAAGCAGGCTCTCCCCCCCCCCCCCCCCGTCTAAGTCAGGCATATAGAAGCCGTTTGGGGTAGCCCAGGCTATTAGGTCGCATGGTGCCACATGCGCCAATTCCAAAATCAAAAAGGTGACTAAAAAGTGGCACGCTTGTGTAATAATTGTCCACGTATAAATGGTACCCCTTTCCGAATAAGGGTGACACCAAGTCCCAAACAATCTTACCACTGCTCCCTATGTAGTCTGGGCAGTCAGGGGGCTCCACACTGCTATCTTTTCCCTCATAAATTCTGAAACTACATGTTGCCCTGTCACAGAGCTTTGTAACACGGGGGCCGTTAGCTCAGTGGCAGATGTATTTTTCCAGTGATTCACTGTCAATCAGAACTTTGGTTTAAGGGCATGGCAGCTCATTTTTATTAAAGGAATAAGGAAAGTCCACAACATATAGTTTCCCATGCAGGGGTTCTTCTCCAGTCAATATAAAGTAAACCAAAAATGCTAGACCACCTGGCTCTCAAGCTCTCACTCAGCTTTTCATTAGTAGTACCTCGGCTCTTTATGCTGGTCCCCAGACCATGAATTCTCTGAAGCTGACAGTTTCACTGTGGCCTTGGTCCTCAGGCTGTCTCCTGTCTCTTCACACACACACACACACATACGTGTTCTGGCTGCCACCTGCAGCCTCTGACTCCTAGAGAGGATTGGAGTCCTCCTTACTCCCCATGAACAGACCTGTCTGTTGGATGAAGCAGTCTCCAACTGGGAGTCCTGAGGTCTTCTTAGACCTTCATTATAAGGGCTGTGTGTACCTGAGCACACACCCTGCTGGTCATTCACAAAACATGGATACGGGGTTGGAGATTCCATCCCACTCAAGACACTGTGGAATCTCCCAACTACAGAGCCCCATCCAGTAATACCAAGTGCTGGAGAAAGCTGCAAAAGCAGTTTTCTCCACTGCACATCTACACTCTGTAGTCCTGCACGAAGCCAATGTGCACACTCTGTGTCCTTTAAATTACCACTTTCCCCGTGACAGAGTCTTCACCTGTCATAGCTTTTACATCTTGACCTCATATCTGGCACGTTTGCTGGGGAGAAACTGAAAACAAGGCAGCCAGAAAATGTATTTAGGGACTCATCAATGCAGACAGCTTGTTGGGGCGTATACAAGGCTGCAAATTTTAGGTTGAAGTGAGTTACAAGGGGCCGAATTTTGTTCATTGTCATTCAAATGCGTGAACCGCAAGATTTGCTGGTATCTAGTCCTGGTGTCAGGGCACCAACAGCAGTAGAATGGCTCTAGGACCCAGCATCTCTACCAGCACTTTGAGGGGGAAGGACTCTAATCTCCTTGAGCAAAATAACTTAGTACTGGATTCTGTTGCCACCTTCTTTGAAGCTATGGCTACCGTAAATGATGATCCACAGGGGACTGCCCTTCATTCTCTAGTACAAGGCAGACAACCGGTGGAGGGTTATATTGTGGAGTTTCGCAAGTGGTCAGCTGATACCGAGTGGAATGATGCCGCCCTAAAATACCAGTTCCAGCAAAGCGCATCTGAGACTCTCAAGGACGAGTTGGCTAGAATTGAGGCTCCCACGTCATTAATGGAATCTCATCCAAGTCTCTATCCAACTAGACCGATGGCTGTGGGAGCGACGATCTGAATGTACTAAGATTCTCCGGCCCACGTGGGTAATGCCAAAGGGTCCAGGACCAACACCTCCAGTCTCTGTTCCCCAGACCATTATTACTTCTGATGGGGAACTCATGCAATTTAGCCTACCCTGCCCTGTTTATCCCCTGAAGAAAGAGCATGC
Source organism: Pelophylax lessonae (assembly GCF_965119305.1). NCBI lineage: Eukaryota > Metazoa > Chordata > Amphibia > Anura > Ranidae > Pelophylax > Pelophylax lessonae. The sequence goes on from NC_138772.1 coordinate 100,169,608, forward strand.
AGACGACAAGGTAACTTGTGTCTCTACTGTGGAGCTTCAGGCCACTTCCTTCAAAGTTGTCCTGTTCACCTCAACTAGGTCCAGCTTCCACTCTCCTCGTATCTCCAGTTATCTGGGACAGTATTCAGTCATATAATTCTCCCCATCTCTCTGCTTGCTGGCTGGCTGTGGCTGGCTCTGGCAAGGTTGCTGGCTGGCTGGCAGGCTGTGGCTGGCAGGCTGTGGCTTGCTGGCTGGGCTCTGGCAGGCCGTGGCTTGCTGGCTGGGTGGCAGGCTGTGGGCCTGTGGCTTGCTGGCTGTGGGCCTGTAGCTGGCAGGCTGTGGCTTGCTGGCTGGCAGGTTGTGGCTTGCTGGCTGGCTGGTTGTGGCTTGCTGGCTGACTGGCTGGTAGGCTGTGGCTTGCTGGCTGTGGGTCTGTGGCTAGCACTGGCAGGCTTGCTGGCTGGCTGGCTAGCAGTCTGTGGCTTGCTGGCTGACTGTGGCTTGCTGGCTGTGGGCCTGTGGCTGGCACTGGCAGGCTTTCTGGCTGGCTGTGGGCCTATGGCTTGCTGGCTGTGGGCCTGTGGCTGGCACTGGCAGGCTTACTGGCTGGCAGGCTGTGGGCCTGTGGCCAGGGGCGGACTGAGTGGTCGGGCACTTTGGACGTGGTCCGAGGGCCTGGCTGGAAAGGGGGGCCCAGCTGGCAAAGGGGCCTGTTGCCCAGTACAAAATTAACTCACCCGGCGATACGTAGTGGGAGGAGGGGAGGGGAAGGGCCCGGCGGCCGGCGCTGCTTCAGTGTGAGGAGGGGAGGGGCCCGGCGGCCATCACTGCTTCAGTGAGAAGAGGGGCCAGGCTAGCGCTGGATTTCCATAGTGTCCTGTGTGCTGGTGCGTGTTGGCGTCGCATACTGACGATCCCTGGCGGTTTCTGTTTGATTGTGAATAGTTATTGTAACATATGGCCTTTATGTGAAATCCAGCTCCACTTAATGGTCTCTCCTGGGAGGAATGATGTGTACATACATTTGCATTATCCCACACAATTTTAATAAAAATATTTGAAAAATATATGATTCATATATTTTTATTAAACTTGTATGGGATAATGCAAATGCACACATTATTCCTCAGAGGAGACTATTGATTTGAGCTGGATTTCACATAAAGGCCATGGAGTGATTTACACTGGCTACAGGCACACAGCAGCAATACTGGCCTCCCACCCCCCAGCAAACACTGCTCTCACAACATCCCTTTCCTTCCTTGCCATCTTAATCCCTCTCCTCAAGTCCCTGCACACAAGTCCCTCCTGACATCTTACAAAACCATGCTAACTTATCTTCCCACACCCACTAAACACACCTGTCACTAAACACATTGAGTGCCGCTAAGTTGATATACCACTGGCCTGTATTCTCCCTCCACCTCTCTCGGAAATTGAATGAACGCCTGCAGCTGGAATCCCCTACCAGTAAGGACTCGGACAATGAGCTCCCATCTGGCCGACACAGCCATCACCAATGGAAATCCAGCGCTGAAGCAGCAACGGCCGCCACGCCCCTCCCCACCTCACCTCACACAGAAGTAGCGCTGCCGCCACCGGGCCCCTCCCCAGCTCCCCTCTTCATACTGAATCATCGCCAGGCCACTCCCCTCCTCCCACTACTTATCACTAGCCGGGTGAGTTAATTTTATACAGGGCGGCGGGCCCCCTTGCCAGCCGGGCCCCCCCTTCCTGTCTTTCTGGCCGGGCCCTCGGACCATGTCCGAAGTGCCCGACCGCTCAGTCCGCCCCTGCCCCTCAACCTTGCACTCTGTATGTAGCTCACCCCTCAATCCTGCACTCTGTACATAGTGCACTCTTCAACCCTGTACTCTATGTAGTGCACTTCGGGAACCCTGCAGTCTGTATATAGCGCACTCCCGAAATCCTGGTATAGAACAATGCCTCACTGTTAGTGCAGTTTAGCCACTAGCAACCAATCAGTGAACAGTAATGATCTGCTGTAATCTCTTGCAACCAATCAGTGAGCAATAATGATGTGCAGTAACCTCTAGCAGCCAATCAGTTAGTAGTAATGATGTGCAGTAACCGCTAGCAGCCAATCCATGAATGGCAATTATGTGCAGTAACCTCTAGCAACCAATCAGTAAATGGTAAAGATGTGCAGTAACCTCTAGCAACCAATCAGCAAGCAGAAATAATGTGCTGTAACTTCTAGCAACCAGTCAGTGAGCAGGAATGATATGCTACATCCTCTTGCAATCAATCGCAATCACTGCCTGATCTGTTGCAGTAAACTGATTTTGAGTCTAGCTGCTATTTCAAGTATGTCTTAGATTTGGGGTGGGGGCAAGAAAGTGTTTGTCCAGGGTCCAATCAATTTTAAAGATGGCCCTGCCTACTCTAAGCATGTAAACACAGTGGAACATAATCTTTCCCTTCCTACATTGTGTAGCTTAAACAGAATAAAAAGCAGAGTTCCAGCAAACTTTTATTTTTTATTGAATGTCAACAGCTTAGTCCTCCTTTCTATCACTAACCTTCTATTGAGTAGCTGACATATGCATTGAGCATTGACACATGAGCATCACAGGCAGAACAGAGTGGCTGTGACTGACAGCCTGGCTTCACCTTCTCTATTCCATGTAAGAAGAAAGAGGCAGCCACCTTCACATGATTTACTAAGTCCTGGGTGATAGACTGAGCAGGGTTCATTGTTCACTGATTATGCACAGAGTGAAACTTTTATAATTTGCATATTACATAGATTGTAGTTTCTGTACATCACTTTTAAATTAAATGATTGCTTTAAAATAGATCTGACCCCAATCAAATCTCATATAATCTTTCATCTATTAATGTATTTTAAGAATCAATATTTTTAAATCTGCAGCTTTCATTACAATTACACCTAGTGATCCTGCCATGAAGGTCTTTGTTTAGGCACTTTATGTTATAGAGTGACAACTGTCTCTGGAATCTGCTTCTGCAATCTCACCTTGTCACACATTCCCCTGGTGGTGACTACAGGTAGTTATGTCAACGCACTGTTAGGAACCACCACTCCTGATGGTGGCACTGTGGTACTCAGACCAGAAGGGTTCAGTTCCAGTGTCCACCAATGGGTGTCTCTTAGCAGGTATCTGAAACTAGTCTCCACCTGACGCTTGCTGTATTTAGCTCCACAGTCTCACAGAACTGCAGTATTTTGCTGTTGCCTGGTTATGCTGCTCATTGAACCTGTTAAACGTACCCCTTGCCCCTGCTATCAGCTCCGACCCCCATTCTATATTGCTCTCTGTTCCCTTTATCCATGCATGACCATGCTTTATCTGATTTCCCCTTCTGGTCTGTACATAGCTATTTAGCTATTTAGTTTAGTGCTGTATTTATGTTGTTTGATACTTTGTGTTTTTTTTATGACATATATATATATATATATATATATTTATAATGCTTCACTTAAATTAGATGGCATTCTTCTCTGTGTAGCACAACATATATAGTCACATTAGAACTGCAGGATACCAACACAGAGTGTCCTAACACACACACATTGAAAAATCCATGGTCTACCACCATCACTTCCAGTAAACTGGTCCAGAGCATTGATGTTCAGCCAACACTGGACTGAGTGCATGTGGACTGGAAGTGGCTGAAAAAAAGCTGGAAAGAATCAGCATTACTGAGATACAAAAAAGGATGAGAAAAATAAAAATTAAAATTAGTATTTTAGGGAAAAAAAATTCATGGGAAGTCGTGTTTTCGCAAACTAAGGTTGACGTCAGTTGAGGGACTCTGCCACTAGCTATCATGACATCTACAATATTTTAGAATTGAAAGCAGCAGGATAATTAAGAGGCTTGTAGGCAGGGTGTAGGCAGAAGTTGGCTGACCCAGGCTGGGAAGGGGTTCGTGTTCTGCACCTCTATTCCCGGGATTTTTTGGGCCCTGCCTATCCACCCTGTGATTTAAATAGGGGGGGGGCAGATCCCAGAGCTTTAGCCCACTCAAGAAGATGCTGTGATTGCTGTGAATCACAAAAAAAGAGACCGCCATGACCAAGCAGTTCACCAGAGGACACCGAGAGCCCAGAGGACTGCCAAGCCTTGGGGGTACACCAGTAATAGACTACTATCTTGTTGATGTATGCCTAGGCAGCCTAGTTTAAGTCAGTTAGGGAGTGTTGCATTGCATTGTTCATGTTGGACTTTGCTGCAAAAAGTTCAAGTAAAGTTGCACTAAGCCTTGTACAGACAATCAGAAAATTGGACAAAAAGTATCATAGGATAATCTGATTGTTATTACACAGCTTTCAACAGCCGATCACAACAGTTCATGCAAAATTATCTGAAGGGACAAACACAAAACCTTTTCTCATATGATACCAGAACAAATAATTTTCATTTAATCAGTACAGTATTAGGGCTCTTTCACACGGGCGTTCCGTATGTCCGTTTTTCCTCCCATCCGTTTGCGGATGAAAAACGGACATAATGTATCTCTATGTAAATACGGATGTCATCGGATGATCATCCTCTGACATCCGTTTTTTGTCAGTTCAGTTCAGTTCAGTTCAGTTTTTTTGAATGGAGGAGAACCCTATTTTTTCTTCCTTTCAAAAAACAGAACTGAAGCAAAAACGGATGTCAGTTGTGTCATCCGCAGACATCCGTATTTACATAGACATGCATTATGTCAGTTTTTCATCCGCAAACGGATGGGATGAAAAACGGACATACGGACCGGATGACACAAGTGTCATCCGTGTCCGTTACAAAAAAAAAAAAAGGACCTGATCGGGCAAAAAAAAAGGAACGCCAGTGTGAAAGAGCCCTAAGTCTGAAAAAAAATCATAAGACCAAGACCACGCATGCTCAGAAACTAAAGAATACATTACAATACAATACAACACATTACAACACTTCTGAAGTTCTATTCTGTTGTATGAGAATTTTTGTTGTAACTTTAGTATCCTCTTCAATTTCAATATGAGACTATCATAAAAAACAAAAAGCACTATTATTCTTCCGATATTCTCATTGTGTGTATAAGGCTTAAGCCTGGTCTTAAGTCATTTAAAGGGGTGCATGAAGGTTCCTGGTGTATGAAAGAACTAGGGTCAGTAAAGCACTCGTGTGGTATAAAGCAAAGCCACTACGAAAGGTTTACTCAGCAAAACAAGGAGAAGGAATGCAGCTACTAAATGTAACCAAGAACTAGTGCAAGTTACATTGCAGCCGGTCATAAAGCGTGGCACCTGGTGTAGGTGACAGGTTGCTGGTAGCGAGGGGACCAGTGTTCTGGCTCTCTCTCCCTTGCTATCAGTTTCCCAAAGCAACTGACTGACCCCCTTCATTTCGGAGACCTCGTGTGCTTGGCCACATGGGGGAGAAGGAGTCAACAAGTGCATGCATGAGGTTCGCGCTAGGCGCAGAGCAGGACCCTATTCTGTCACTGGAGTGAGGTGGTAGAGGTATGCTAGACTGGTGGAGAGGGCATGGGCTCTGCGGGGCCCCTCCTAAATGCAACATACATCAAACCTAAGTGTGTAGTGACATGGGACAGCACTTTTACAGAAGGAACTCTGTGTGATTAATTACTGCACACTGTGTGAATCATCATCATCATCTCTAACCCGGGGAACTGCCATATTGTTTGATTCTCAAATGAACATGGTCCCCGCCTGATCCTAGGCACTGATGAGTGCGCTCCACACGAAAGTACCCACATGTGCAAGCCAAGTAGCCCCACCCACAGGCTGCTTGTTTTATAGAATCTTTCCCTCTGTAGCTAAGGCATCGACATGTTTCATTGGTTAGTAATCGTAATTCAAAAGTTTTTGTGCCAGTGACAGAGACATCCTTCTGTGTCTGGCTACAGAGGGAGCATTTCCATAAGAACAGACAAGCAGCCTCTTTAGCGATCCTGCCACAGACAAATTGTCTCCTAAATGTCAAGTAATTACAGTTTATATCTACTTTAAATTGGAGCTCCACCCAAAAGGGAAAGCTCCACTTTTCTGCCCCCCCCCCCGGGGGAAACAGGTACCGGGCTTTGACACTGTGAAAGCACAGCCCGATTCACGCATGCGCAGTAGGAAACTGCAAGTCTTCATTGCCAGTTTCCCTTACCCAAGAGGGCAGCGGCAGCACCCAAGAGCCGATTCAAGAATCGGCTTGGGTGAGGACACCGTGGGATCCCTGGACAGGTAAGTGCCCTAATGGTAAAAGTCAGCAACTACAGTATTTGTAGATGCTGACTTATAATTTTTTGGTGAGAGGGGACTGAAGCTCGGCTTTAGGAAAAATTCTTAACTGTCTTTTATTTATAACAAGGTCCAATGGTACAACTACTAAGGACAGTCAGCATGAGAAAAAGAAAGACAACCTGAGCAAACCATTCCAAAAGCCACTTTAGTTTTCAGCCTTAACACAGAATAAAGCCTGTTTACACGTTGGTTGTAAATTCTATTAATCTCATGTTACTAATAATCAGATGTGAAGCAAATATATAAAAAAAAAAAAAACTGAAATTAGGGATAACTGGCATTATAATGCATTGGTGCAGTGAAGAATACATTGGAAATTACCTAGTCTATTGCTTCTACAATCCCCCGGTGAGTTTTTATGCCTGTATAATTATAGTCTGGAAGGGATGACGTGACAGAAGCCTTTGTGGTCAGGTAGCAATGTTCTTTTCTTATCCTGTACCTTTAACGCTATATGACCCCAGCAGATTATTAATTGAATGCCATTTACAATGGAGTCATGTTGACTCAATGTCTTGTGCAATTCATAGTCCTAATTCATCCATACATTTGCTGTGTGGGTTTTCAAAAGAGCCCTGATGGTCTAAATAAATTAATGATAATGTTCTTTACATCACATATGTTCTGCCTATGTATTCAGATGAATCACGATATTTTGAAAAAGCATTTTGATTGATCTTTTTCAACTAAACTGACTGTTTGTGATTACTGTATACACTATATATCAATTCTTGGAAGTTGGAACAGCTGGAGCAGAATTACCGCTGAAATATCACACTGTTCACAGCTGTCACAAATTTGGAGGGACTCTTACTTGTAATGTAAATTTCAGTCTGTTCAGATGTTGGAATGGCTGCTCATTTAAAGGGAAGCTATTGTCCTTTTAATATCTATTATTATTAGACTTGTGAAAGAGAGCAGCCTAATGTAAAAATCATATTAACCTTATTAAAGAGGAAGTAAACCCACACAAAAAAATTAAGGAAAAAAAAACCCTGTAAAGACAAAGGCATAATGAGCTAGTATGCATCGCATACTAGCTCATTATGAAATACTTACCTCAAAACGAAGCCCTTGCAGTGCGGCCCGCTCAGGGACAGGGTGGCCGACATGTCCGGCCGTCCTGCTTCCTTGTTCGCGTCCTCCGGCCATCTGATTGGCCGGGGGCGCGATTACATCACTCCCGCGCATACGCTCGGGAGCCGCCGTTCACGGCATAGGGCTCTGAAGGAAGGGCATGGGTGGCCGTTCCTTCAGAGCGCATGTGCCGATGACGTCATCGGCTGTATGCACTGTAAATATCTCCTAAACTGTGCATGTTTAGGAGATATTTATAGCACCTATAGGTAAGCCTTAATATAGGCTTACCTATAGGCAAAAGCATTTAAAGTGGGTTTACAACCTCTTTAATGTTTAGAAAGCCTTGTTGCTATGTATAGTTTGTAACTACACTGCTTAAAAAATGAAAGGAACACTTTTAAATCAGAGTATAGCATCAAGTCAATTAAACTCCTGGGATATGGATCTGGTCAGGTAAGTAGCAGAAGGAGTTGTTAATCCATATTTGTTAATTACAGAAAGTAAATAGATATCTTTCCAATCAGGAAAGGGACAGTAACAGAGCACTCATTTTGTTGGTAACAGGTTAGAAACTATAATTTTTTTTGCTATGACTTCCAGTCCCGTTACCGCTATTCCCCTCTTCTCTTATCTGGTTGTCAGGACCACAGACAACAATGGAAACCTGACAGAGTTTCTGACCCCTCCCCACTCTTATCAGGGTCAGTTTAGTGATCAGAACAAGTTTGCAACCCACAAACATGTACAGATATAAGATCTAATCCAGAAATGTCCCATACCTATGAGTAACTCAAGTACAGGGCAAGGCACTAAAGCTGCTTTTAGAACTTTAATAGTATATCCATTTAACACCCATCATACCATAATAACATACCTAAATAATAAACACACAACAAGGATTGTGGGGAAGCTTAGATTGTGGGGAAGCTTAGATTGTGGGGAAGCTTAGACTTTGGCCCCTTTATTGGGTTTAAATACATTTTAACCACTTGTTGCCAGCTTACAGTAGATATACTATGTCCAGGCATCCAGGTGTACTTCCTGGTTTGGGGGCGCATGCACCCCCTGCTGACCCATGCTTTGATTGAACACAGTTTGTCAGTAAATTTCAGCCAGTGATTTTGGCTGAAACCTATTATTTTGCTGTGGCCAATCACAGCACCAAGTTCTGTGCTGCAAAACACACAGAACTCTGTACACAAACAGCGACCTGTCCGTTTCTTCTCCCAGAAATCAAATTTGAATTCAGAGAGAAAAAGCAGCCAGATCTGTTAGTAAAAGCAGCACACATTACACACATTACACTGGTAAGGGTCCTTTCACACGGGCGGTCCATATGTCCGTTTTTTATCCCATTTTATTGCGGTGAGAAACGGACATAATGCATGTCAATAGGATTGCGGATATCAGCGGATGACCATCCGCTGACATCTGATTTGCGTCCTTTCCTATCAAGAGAACCCTATTTTTCTTCCGTTTAAAAAAACGGAACGGACGCAAAAACGGATGTCAGCGGTGTCATCCGCTGACATCCGCAATCCCATTGACATACATTATCTCCGTTTATCATCCGCAAACGGATGGGATGATAAACGGACATACGAACCGGATGACGCAAGTGTCATCCATGTCCGTAAAAAAAAAAAAGCGATCCGCCCCGTGTGAAAGGACCCTTATAGTGTGAATACACAATTAGAATATCGCCCGATCATTCGACCACCGACTTTTGAAAAAGTATTTGTCGGTCGAAAACGTTGCCAACATACACGGTCCGAATATCGCCCAACCGTTGCCCGCCGACCATCGAAACAGGTTTCCGGGAAAATATTTTCGGGTATGCGTGATGAGGTTATACAGATTTAAACTGAACGACCTCAACACCAACGTATAGAATATTGTTCTTTCGCAAACGAGACGACAGAAATTTTCGTGTTTTTCAAGCGGTATTTTTCGTTCACAATATCGATATCGCTCATTGATGGCTGGGCATTAACGAGTAGAATATCGGCCGATCGGATTTTCTTATCGTGTATTCAAGCCATTAGTGTTTGAAATAGACTTATCAGTTGTCACGATACTTCAGGAAAGTTGTTTATTACTTAGTAAAGCAATACATACGAAACAGAACAAAACAGAAATGGACAGAAGGAGAGAGAGAGAGAAGTTACATGTCTTCAAAGTGTAGGATGTTTATTTCTCATCTCTACTTGATCTGTAGATATAGTTGTCTTTTATATGTAGCACCCTCCTAGTCAGGTGCTAGGTAAAAGCATTGGGTTGCTTTCCTGCTTATCAGGGAGCAGGATTTCTAGTTAGGCCTGTTACATGTGTCCAGGTGTGATTCACTTGACCTGAGGGAGTGTCCCCACTGTATCCAATAGGGGAGCCTGTTGGACATTGGAGGGAACCTAGCCAGTGACACACAGGCTTTCGTGGCAGTCCCAGTGGGAGGGCACAACAGTGGTGCATCCTGGGATTGACCATAAATGCCAAGGGCACATGTGACAGGGTGTCTTTGGATGGGAAGCTAAGTCCCAGAAGGAGGGCACCGCTGTGTCTCCTTCTGCAGCTGGGAAAGGTGGTCACAGGCAGTCGGCCTGGTGAACCTGAAGGTGTTGCTGAATGCAGAAGTCCAGTGGAAGCTGACAAGAGGAGTTTGGAGGCAACGGTGACTCTGAAAAAACAGTGTCCGTGATTACAGAGGAACTTGCCCAGGGGTCTGCCAGGAAGGGGACCAGTCCGAAGTTAGGGTCAGTGGACAGGTGTCAGCACACCAGCATTGAGAGTAAAGGGGGTGCCAGTTTCAGAACCCCAAAGAGAGGGATTAAAACAGGAGCTTTTCTAAACATCTTCACCTTAGTGGCAGGGTGCAGCAGCGGCCTTGCCACACACACTACAGCTAGTTGTCCCGAAGATTGTGCATAGTTCATAGTTGGAGTATCCCACTCATCCCTTCTCCTATCCCAGTTCCAAATAAAATATACAAAAACCAAATCCCCTGGACTGTTCACTGGCTGAGCCAAGGACTTAAAGTGTTAAGAATTTGCCGGTTGTTGCTAAGGGTAACCCAGGGGAATCCGCTTTAAGCAGCTCCCAAGGGAGTAGTGCTACATTTGGGGGCTCCTCTGGGATGTCGCCCTGGGTTATCTGCCCGGTTGCTAAAGGCAACGGCCGAAGAAAATGTGCAAAGACGCTATTTTTGTCTCAAAGACTGTGTTCTAATACTCAAGACAAATGTGAGGCCTGCTCTACAGGAGATAGGGAGAGTGGGATGAAGAGAAAATTGCATACTAATGGTTGCTCAGGGCAACAGAAAGATTCCTGTCAGAATCGCAAACTGTGCAGTCAAGTGCTGAGAAATTTCTGTCTGAATCATAAGCTGTTTATTCCCATGATGTGCTGGAAGGCGGGAGAAATTAATCTTTCTGTGAACATGGACTGTGTCTGCTTAACAGTAAACGGTGCAAGTGTGGATGGAGAAAATGGCGGCCTAGGGCACGTGGATCGGTGTGTGCCAGGGGCCGTGTGTGTGTCAAGACTATATGGAAAAGTGTTGACCATGCATATGACAGCGGGACATTCTTTCTATATAGTGGCAGTGTTGATACTGTGAAGAAATCTGTCGGCCATGCATTTAATGACAGTGGGACATTTTTCAGATACAGTATTGTGAACCTTGCTGTTACAAGTGCTAGGAGGAGAAATGTCGGCCTTACATATGACAGCGGGACAATTCTACAGACTAGCAAAGAGGGTCAGCTGGCTAAGAGTGATGGAGGCGCAGTTGGAGCCCTGTTACAAGTAAGAAGAGTGGATGCATGCAAGCTGAGAGGCATGGTCCGCTTTGCAGTGACTTCCATGCCGTCTGAGCTGAGAGAGAGTGGCATTGGAGGGGTAACTGTACCACACGGGAAAGCACATGCTGAAAAGTTCTGCCCAGCAGCAGGAGCCACTGCCAACCTGGAAATGTGGGTGGAGACGCCGCTCATGCACAGCCAATTGGGAGCGGGAAGGAAAGTCCATAAATTACTTCCGCCTCCTGATGTGGCTAAGAGGGAGACATGTGTGCGGAGGAGCAAGATGGTGAGTACCGGAGTGAGTCGGAGCGCAGAGGCTAGCCCACATGTTGGTGGAGAACCTGCGGGGCAGACCGGGGAGCAGACCAGAGAGCTGAAGACGTCCACCATGTGGGATACAGGGGTTCGGATGGTGAGCGACGGAAAACTGGCATTGTGCACTGAAGGAGGCGTGGAGCGTTTGGGCCTGGTATGTCCTCAGTGTCTGAATGTCACCATGCGTGTGCAAGCTTGGGGCCAGTGTGGGCACTGCAGCAATCTGCTGCTGGGGGCAGAGAGGAGTGACGGGCGGCCCAAGAAGTTAAGTGTGACATGAGAGACTGGGGTCACTTGTGCCTTGTCGGCTGTGGAGTCGGGGTCCCTCCTGGGCCATGGAAGAGGAATGCTGCGGTTCATGATGCAGCTGGAGACCATCCAGACTGACGGTGGTCCAGCGTGCAGATGGAAGGAGGCCGGAATGTCTGAGCTAGGATGCATGCAGGTAGTGTGGGCTGGGGAGTGGCCACCTGGTGCATTGAAGACTGCAGCGGTAGAGACAAAGTCTGCTCCTACACAGGCAGAGGAGAAAAGATGGCCAGCGGTGACCAGGGTTGCTAGTGTGAGCAGTGAGGAAGAGGCCGGGGTCATTGATGTGGGGTCTCCCAGCTTTCAGAATCGGTTTGGGTCCTTGGAGGAAGGACTAGATGTTTGGAAGTCTGAGGAAGAGACTGAATGGGACTGGGGGTCCGAAAAACGGAGCAGTCCAGCCAGTCTTGATGTGCTAGATGAGGAGACTAGGGATTCTGTGGTGCGAGGAGAGTGCACCAGGGATCTGGGGTTTTGTGAGGCCTATGTCAATCGGGTCCTAGACCTAACCCCACCTAAGAACTATGCCCGGGTTCGGGATCAGAATGAAGCCCACGACTCCCTCATTAAACGAGAGGAGACCCCATATTCTCCAGCTGGGAGAGGAAAGACCCTCCCCAGATTTTCCAGGATGCAACGGTGGATACAGAGTAAAGTGGCCTTGGAGTATGGGTATGACTATCCCTACGCTCCACGGGAGGTCATGCTTGAGATAGAAGCCAAGAGAGAGTCCTGGTGTGATGAGGCCATATGGGACTTCCTCTTTGTCCCCAAACCACATCGGAATCAATCCAGGATGGATTTGTGGAAGACTATTCTGTCAGTCAGGAGTCAGTGGAATCATGGGCGGTCCATCTACCTGGACCGAGTGGAGGTCCGCCGCCCAGATGGAACTGGCCAGGCCTGGTCGATCTGAATACAAGATAAGGATGGGAAGATTGTGAGGATTCCCCTTCCTGATTTCTACTGTTGAGGAGAACTTTCAAATTCAAGTAAGGCTGGCTAGCCTATGTTGTGAACTGAACAAAGAAGAAGAAAAAAAAGTCAAAGCTCAATTGTTGTTGTTGGGGCTTATGCCCTGTTTCCATTACCCCTTTCCCTTCTATCCTTGCAGAAGGGGTCGGGAAACTACAGGGCATCATCAGAAAATGGACTTGTACTAGAGGGCCAACCCTCTCAGGAGAGAATTTTAAGGCATCTTTGCTGTTCCAGAAACCCTTTAGGCCATCGGGCTGGGGTCACGGATTACAAAAGCCAAGTTCCAGATGAACTACTTTGGGCCAATGGGCCAGAACTGGAACTCTTGGAGTAGCTGCCCAGAAGAAGTGAGCCAAGCCCCGGAAATCTTTTGGTGGGGGGTGCCCCGGTGCCAGGGGCCCCTGAAGAAATCTTTGTTTCCCGCTGGACTGTTGGGTTGCCCAGGCTACAGAAACTACAACTAATTTTCCTGTGAGATGAAGAAAACTGACACTGGGTGTCGCTTGGAAGAAGGACACTGAAGACATCAGCAACGGACTGTTACAGATAGTCAGTGGCAGGGTTCAGGGTCACCTTGAAGGAGCGGACTGATCGCTGAGTCAAGATTACACATGATTTGGATCGTCTAGTTAGGGATGCTGGATGAGAAGGCCGCCCCCACAGGGAGGGAGGGTTCTCATCAATTCAAGCTAGGACATATTGTTTTGATATGTGACTACAAGATTGCCTAACTGTTTTTTCCTTTCAGGTTGTTTAGAAATTTAGTGTTAGTCAGTTAGGATTACATGTTTACTCACCAAGCAGAGTTTTGTTTGGTGGGGGGTGCATTCTTCTAAGTGCACCTGATGTGTATATTTGTACAGCAGATGCCTATTTATTTTCTTCATCTAATTTATTTGTACATTCATTCTTTTCCCTTTTCTCCCTTTCCAGGATTGTGGGATACTCCTCGGATTTTTCCAGTAGGAATTTTTGTAGGGAGGTGACTGCCCCAGAGCCGATGGGACAGGGCTCATTTTTTGTGGGGGGTGGATGTAGCACCCTCTTAGTCAGGTGCTAGGTAAAAGCATTGGGTTGCTTTCCTGCTTATCAGGGAGCAGGATTTCGAGCTAGGCCTGTTACATGTGTCCAGGTGTGATTCACTTGGTCTGAGGGAGTGTCCCCACTGTATCCAATTGAGGAGCCTGTTGGACAGTGGAGGAAACCTAGTCATTGACATACAGGCTGTTGTGGCAGTCCCAATGGGAGGGCACAACCGTGGTGCATCCTGGGATTGACCATAAAAGCCAAGGGCACATGTGACAGGGTGTCTTTGGGCAGGAAGCCAAGTCCTAGAAGGAGGGCACAGGCAGTCGGCCTGGTGAATCTGAAAGTGTTGCTGAATGCAGAGGTCCAGTGGATGCTGACAAGAGGAGTTTGGAGGCAACGGTGACTCTGGAAAAACAGTGTCTGTGAGGAACTTGCCCAGGGGTCTGCCAGGAAGGGGACCACTCAAGAAGCTAGGGTCAGCGGACAGGTGTCAGCTCACCAGCATTGAGAGTAAAGGGGGTTCCAGTTTCAGAACCCTGAAGAGAGTGACTAAAACAGGAGCTTTTCTAAACCTCTTCACCTTAGTGGCAGGGTGAAGCAGCGGCCTTGCCGCACACACTACAGCTAGTTGTCCCAAAGATTGTGCATAGTTCATAGTTGGAGTATTATCCCACTCATCCCTTCTCCTATCCCAGTTCCAAATAAAATACACAAAAAACAAATCCCCTGGACTGTTTACTGACTGAGCCAAGGACTTAAAGTGTTTAGAATTTGCCTGTTGCTGCTTAGGGTAACCCACGGGAATCCACTTCAAGCAGCTCCCAAGGGAGTAGTGCTACATTTACTATATATAAAGACGATGTCAGCAAAAAGTGTGTCCTAAGAAGGTAGTAATTCTAAATATAAAGGTAACACTCTTGCATATGGTTTGAGTTTATAGTTAAGACACACAACTACACCCAACATACTGACATAGGAACTCAGAATAGAAATACATACATAGCAAAATGGCTTCTCTGTCCTTCACAAAGACATAATAAAGTCCCCTTCAAAAACAAACATATTACATTTTAACATTCATATGTATTTCAGAGACTTTTATCATTTAAAATAATGTTAAACTCGAAATCTCTAACAGTTTGGCACTCAGTTAACCCCACCCCATCCAGTGGTATTAGTACAGTGTACTAGTGTCACTAGCCCTTTTAGTGTCGGTTAGTGATTCACCCAGCCAGTGTCTGTTAGTACCAGACTGCCCGCCACACTATCACATGCACACTATAAGTTGTTGATCACCACCATTACTAGTATAGTGTCTGTACAGATCAGGATCTTGACTACCATCAGAACTATACTAGTGCCCCCAAAGCATCTTGTCCCCAAAAACACAGTTTTTTTTTTGTGTTTTGTTTTTTTTCAGACATGTAGCAGAATACAATTTTGGCCAAAATTTATGAAGAAATCTGATTTTATTGAATATGTTTTGTAAGAGAAAGTAAAAAATATTCAGTTTTTTTCAAAATGTTTGGTATTTTTTTATTATAATAAAAAATAAAAAACCCAGTGGTGGTCAACCACCACCAAAAGAAAGCTCGATTTGTGAGAAAAAAAAATAATATACATTTAATTTGCGTACATTGTTGCATGACCGTCCAATTGCCAATTAAAGTAGCGCAGTGCTGAATAGCAAAACATGCCCTGGTCATGAAGGGGATAAAACCTTCCACAAGCCAAGTGGTTAATTATGAAATAATCTTAAACCTTTATTTCCAAACAGAACCGCTGTTAACTACTTCTTCCTGCCCATAGGACATCATATGACATCCTATGACATCCTAGACTTTCAGGGGTGATACCGGGATGATCCCTGCAGCTACAGACAACATCCTAGTATCTTGTTTTTTCTGGCGCTGATGCTGTTTAATGTAAAAGCTATACTAGGTAAGTAGTTAACCATTAACAGACCAACATGCTTAGTCACCAAGACTCAAGCAGTAATATCACCAACCAAATAACACTGGACACAACAAAGGACACCAAGTTGTCCTCTGTGTTTATGGGCTTTTGATACCACTGATAGTCAGCCCTTTAAAGGTCTTATTATATTGTGCATTAATGACAACCACATGTCATTTCAGGAGCGCCTTGTCAGTGTTATGTTCTCAAATTTCTATTTATTTTATTCAGCAACCAGTTATCATTTTCTATAACTAGCAAAAAATTCAAATGTTTCTTGCAACCATGGCAACACCTAGAATTTTCTATACGCTGTATACAGAATGCTCCCCAGAATAACACAAGTTTTATAAAAAAAAAAAAAAAAATAGTTTTTTACTTCCTTACACAAAATTTTAGGCAGACATTAGTATTTTTGTACTAGTATTGATTCATAGTAATAAGAGGAGAAATACATTCATCTGTGCATGGCTTTGTCAAAAATATTGTAATTCACCTACTCGTCCACAATTAACTGCAATGGTCATGGTGAAAATTTACTTTGTACTGAATTAAATTTTAACTTTGAGCCCCGGTTCACACTTATGCGATGCGGGAAGGCTGCGAATCCGCAAACGCACCCCCGGCAGTTCACACTGCCATATGCGATACGCTAGGGGTGTCAATGTAATCTTAACGACACCCCCAGTTTGATCGCATATTGCAGTGCGATCTTGCAGTTCGCTCAGGATCAGATCGCACAAGTGTGAACCGCTGTGCGATCCGATCCTGATGCGGCTGCCAAAAAGGGTCCTGTGCGTGTTTGCTGTGGGTGCGGTGCGAATTTAGCCATACAAAGTGTATGGCTAAACTCGCACCACACAGCCGATCGCATGTAATGAAGGAGCAGTGCGCTCCGACATTACATGCGAACGCCACAGCCGCAGTAATGTGAACCGAGGCTTAAATGTTTTTAACTTTTTACTGAATTAACCACTTCAAGACCAAGCCTATTTCTGACACTTGTTGTTTATAAGTTAAAATCAGTATTAAGAGCTACAAAATTACTTAGAATCCCCATACATTATATATATTTTTTTAGCAAAGACACTAGAGAATAAAATGGCAGTCGTTGCAATATTTTATGTTACATGGTATTTCCGCAGTGGTGTTTCAAACTCAATTTTTTGGGAAAAAAATACACTTCACTGAATTAAAAAAAAAAACAGTAAAGTTGGCCCAATTTTTTGTATATTGTGAAAGATGAGGTTACACCTAGTAAATAGATACCTAACATGTTACGCTTTAAAATTGTGTGCACTTGTGAAGTGGCGACAAACTACAGTAATAAAAAATCTCCATAGGCATGCTTTAAACATTTACAGTTACCAGTTTAGAGTTACAGAAGAGGTCTATAGCTAGAATTATTGCTTTAATTTATTTTGTAGTACCTAGAATGGTTTAATGGAAGTGGAGGTAGTCAGTTGATATAACTTGGTAAGGTTCAGGTTGGACTGGGCCTGAAAGTATGATACCTTTTCTATCATACAACATAATATAATATGAAGTTTTGCTTTAAAATTGACTACCAAAACCCACTGATTAGATCCAACCAAAGCTTTGGGTGCTAAGATGTCCTCTGTTTTCCTGTGCACCGCTCAGAGCTGCTACCTCACCTAATCTCAAGTTGTTCTTCCCAGTCCTCATTTTCTATTACAGAAAATTATTTACTCTCTATGGCCACCCAGTCTGGAGAAAATTAACCAAGACTGAGAAAGGGAAGGAGAGATAGAAGAGGGGAATACCAACATGATAATGTTAATAAAGTATATTTTTGTTAAACCCCACCACCCCCTTACAACTCATTGATTTTCCCAAGTGTTTGCCCAGATCTAGAATTTTTAAGGAGCCTCAGCCTCTCTTGTAGTCACTTAAGTGATTGGACATAAAACTGCAATTTGCAGTATACTAAACAAGTGCATAGGATGGCAAAAACATGCATGAATAGCTCCTTATACATGGACTCTTCACAGCAATGTCTCTGTGGCTTAATCAGGGTAACATGTGGATGCATACATAGGTGTGCGCAGGTGGTGTGCCGGGTGTGCCTGGGCCCCTGCTAATACTTCACCAAAGCCCCCCAATGGGACTCCTAAAAACAATAGTAAAAAATAAAAAACTACTAACACTAACTGTGCACTGCCCTACTAACACCAACCTCTGCCCTACTGACACCAACTTCTGCCCTACTGACAAGTCCACTGCCCTACCGATGCCAAGTCTGGGGCCTTGCTGACACCAACCTCTGCCCTACTGACAAGTCCACTGCCCTACTGATGCCAACCTCTGCCCTACTGACAAGTCCACTGCTCTAATGACACCATCCACTGCCCTACCAACACCATCACCGTTTTAATACATTTGGGGTGCACACCCTAATGCAATAGACTGCGCACACCTATGGCTGCATACCATAATCTCTTTAAAACTCTATAACAACAGAGAGTGAAGTTTAGGCTCACTACATGATTTAGAAAGTTCAAAACATAATCAGCTACCTGCAATTATCCTCACAGACATCATCCCTTTCAGTGAAGTGCAGGACAGCTCTGATGACACCAGCATGCAGCTGAAGGCATCCACAACCCAAGGACAAAAGGAAACCCCACTGGAACTTCAGCACTTTGGTATGGGCTTCAAAAAGTAGCTTTCTGGAGAAGCTGTGTGCTATTACGCTCCACCCTGTCTGCCCACAGAACAGTGCTGACAGTGGAGGGCCCTCCACCTGGTTGCAGATCCCTAGTCCAGCTATGTCTGCCTGATTTAGTGTGGCCTCTCTAACCTGCTCTGGAGGGAGGCTGAGGAATTTATAATCTCTGTGCAAGTCCAGGTACCTAGGGAGTTATGGGAAATAGAGCTAAAAGGGCTTGTGTCTGCATCTGAGCATAGTGAGTAGATGGGCCCTCCACTGCTCCACTACTGAGATCGATCATAGGATTATTCCTGGCAGACCCTGCTAAATTGTTATCAACATTGGAGGCTCTTTTCAGAATTCAAACATTTTATTCGATAATATGAAAGCCATCACTTGCAGGTTATCAGCCAAAATGGACAATAAAGATCTTTCACGGCAAGATACAGAATGAGTTATTGTGAACAATTTGTATCTGAGCACTAGTCCCTCTCTGGGGGGTGGAATTTGGTGTGCTAAAAGTATCTAGCTGGAGATGACATGTAACAGCATTGTAAACACTTTAGGGTTGAAAGAAACAAAAGAGCCAACAACTGGGTGGTCTACCCCAGCCATAGCCCGGGGAACAGTGAGGACCAAGAAGCATCCGGAAAGTATTCAGTAATCATTTGAAAATCAGGCAAAGAAGTAGAAGAGAAATCAACAAAGGAGAAAAGGAGGGGAAGGGGGGAGGGGGGGAGTGTACACACAGGCAATGGCTCCAGGGCTCATACAGATGGAAAACATATGAGGTTAGTTAAAGCTCCCAAAGGGAGGCATCAAAATCAGTAGGTAAGTATTTATCAACCCAGGGTTTCTGGGTTTTGGTGTAAAGCTTCACTTTGTCCTGAACTTTTGGGAGACCTTGTAGGTCATTCGTCAAGTATCCTACCAATCATTAAGTAAAAGGTCCAGATTCAGATCAGTGGTCCACTTGGTTACATAGTCTGGCAGGGGGTGGTTGTGGGGGAAGATAGTCGTGTTGTATAAAGTTTAGATATAACCACATTTGCATGCGGATATGATCTGAAAAAGTTCAACGCAACGGAGAAGGAAGAAATGAGGAAAAGGAGAAAGAAGGGGGGGGGGCAGGTAAATTATTTCTCCCATGGGCCATCCAGGTACCCACCTAGATCAAAGATTTAACAACCCTTCCATCTAGTAGGGATTCTGAAAGTGGGAAATTCATGGGGATTTTGAGAGAATTCTTGTGGGTGTTGGAAGAAATGGCAGATTAACTTATCATTAATCATGGTTCCATTCAATAAACAAATAACCTCAGTGAAGTTTACTGCTGGGTATTTCCAAGAACGAGCTACAGTTTGTTTGATGACATTAAAGATGAAAGCAATTCATTTTATTGCTGAACATGGGATATTTGGAGGGGTTTGTTTAGTAGAGCTTCTCCTAGATCCTTGCGTACGTTACAGTCCAGAACAGCATGTTTTAGTGTATAAACTCAAAACCATAACCTGCAAGCCTTGGGGCATGTTCATCATATATGTAACATAGTGCCTTCCTGTTTTTAAGTGCAGAAACATAATGATGAGTACTGAGGTACAAATGTAGCGATTGGGAAACTAGTGAGATACCAGTAGAAAAGGCCTTTATATGAGTACACCAGGGCCAGAATGTAAATGAACTTCTGGCTGTAGAAGTTCATGTTTCCATCCAATTCTCCTCTGGCAGAGGTTTACCAAGTTTCCCCCTTCAGTGGAGTATGTAATGTGTTGTAGGATATGATTTAGAGGAGCGGCTAGAGGCCTGTATTAATTAAATAAGTCCTAGAGTTTGAGGGTTGAAGTGGAATTTACTTTCAATTGTCTTGCACAGGAATGTGAAAACAAAATAATATACAGTATTTTCTGGCGTATAAGACTACTTTTGAACCTCAAAAAAATCCCCCAAAAATGGGGGGTCGTCTTATACGCCGAGTATAATATCTCCAAGGTAACCTAAGTATAAGTATTACTGGTAGATGTAATCTCTCAAGGCGCTGGCTGTGTGGGAATCCTGTACCGTTATACCATATGTACCGTAGCTTCGGGTACATACAGTGTACCACTCTGAGCCAATCACGGAGAGCGATGTATTCTATTATTGAATGCAAAGCCTGCTTGGATTGGTGGAGTAACATCAGCCAGCCTCTCTGACTCTGCCAATCCGAGCAGGCTTTGCATTCAATAATAGAATACATCGCTCACTGTGATTGGCTCAGCGCGGTACACTGTATGTAGCCAAAGCTACGGTACATACGGTATACCGGTACAGGATTCCCACACAGCCAGCATCTTGAGATTACATCTACTGGTAATACTTATACTTAGGGTACCTTGGAGATATTATGAGAGATTACATGTATTACAGTACTTGGGGTACCTTGGAGATCTATGAGAAATCTGATGTTTTTCAATGGTGTTGCCTTTCTTCGGAAGGGGGGTAGTCTTATATGGCGAGTATAGCCCAAAACCTATGTTTTAACTTGAAAATTAGGGGGGTCGTCTTATACGCCCAGTCGTCTTATACACCGGAAAATACGGTAGTTATATACCTGTATATAGGCATACCTCAGATTTAGGGTCCAGAGGGGTCACTTGGAAATATTTCAAGAGTTTGACACCTTCAAAAGTGAGTAGATAGTAAACATCTTTGTAGGCAAAAGACTGACAGTGTTGTATATAGGTTTACCCAAATACTTTTACAATCCTTAAAAGTGCTTAATGTTTTAATAAAGTGGGAATATTTTTTAAAGGATCTTATGCTATGCTGAATTATTTTCTCTTTCATTGATTTCCTCCTTGCCTGGGATATCCATTGAGAGTGGGAGAGGAGAGTTTTAAAAGGTTGACTCAGAGGGCTGCAGACTGTCACTCCCCAGAAATGAAAACACTTGCATGCTGGTTTATCACATTACCAGCCATTCCGACTGGTTGGTGAATTCATTATAAGAGGTGGTGGATCACATTTTTTCTTGATGTGGCTTTAATACAAGACAAGAGGAACACACATTTTTTATTTTTACATTCATTTGGCACTATTTTTGGACACTTTATTCATATTATATCAATGAATTGTTTCAATGGAATATGAACACTAATAATTGATTAATGCATTTGTGGGTATTTCTTTGAAACAATGTAACACCTTTTTGTTACATTTGTTATATGTTTGTTGAATCAGTTTGACATATTTATATGTGGGTATTTATAAAAGCACCAGAACACTTTATTACATACTCAGATAAGCTTACATTTTTTTTTAATACAATATCAGTTTAGTAATAATTTTTCCTTCACACAGTAGGTTTTATGATTTAAGTACTTTAAAGCATTGTCATTCTTTTGCCTACATTTGTGATTGAGATATTCTCAATAAGATAGCAGCAGTATCATATACAGTGCCTTGCGAAAGTATTCGGCCCCCTTGAACTTTGCGACCTTTTGCCACATTTCAGGCTTCAAACATAAAGATATAAAACTGTATTTTTTTGTGAAGAATCAACAACAAGTGGGACACAATCATGAAGTGGAACGAAATTTATTGGATATTTCAAACTTTGTTAACAAATAAAAAACTGGAAAATTGGGCGTGCAAAATTATTCAGCCCCTTTACTTTCAGTGCAGCAAACTCTCTCCAGAAGTTCAGTGAGGATCTCTGAATGATCCAATGTTGACCTAAATGACTAATGATGATAAATAGAATCCACCTGTGTGTAATCAAGTCTCCCAGTATAAATGCACCTGCACTGTGAAAGTCTCAGAGGTCCGTTTAAAGCGCAGAGATCATCATGAAGAACAAGGAACACACCAGGCAGGTCCGAGATACTGTTGTGGAGAAGTTTAAAGCCTGATTTGGATACAAAAAGATTTCCCAAGCTTTAAACATCCCAAGGAGCACCGTGCAAGCGATAATATTGAAATGGAAGGATTTTCAGACCACAGCAAATCTATGAAGACCTGGCCGTCCCTCTAAATTTTCATCTCATACAAGGAGAAGACTGATCAGAGATGCAGCCAAGAGGCCCAGGATCACTCTAGATGAATTGCAGAGATCTACAGCTGAGGTGGGAGACTCTGTCCATAGGACAACAATCAGTCGTATACTGCACAAATCTGGCCTTTATGGAAGAGTGGCAACAAGAAAGCCATTTCTTAAAGATATCCATAAAAAGTGTCGTTTAAAGTTTGCCACAAGCCACCTGGGAGACACACCAAACATGTGGAAGAAGGTGCTCTGGTCAGATGAAACCAAAATCGAACTTTTTGGCAACAATGCAAAACGTTATGTTTGGCGTAAAAGCAACACAGCTCATTACCCTGAACACACCATCCCCACTGTCAAACATGGTGGTGGCAGCATCATGGTTTGGGCCTGCTTTTCTTCAGCAGGGACAGGGAAGATGGTTAAAATTGCTGGGAAGATGGATGGAGCCTAATACAGGACCATTCTGGAAGAAAACCTAATGGAGTCTGATAAAGACCTGAGACTGGGACGGAGATTTGTCTTCCAACAAGACAATGATCCAAAACATAAAGCAAAATCTACAATGGAATGGTTCACAAATAAACATATCCAGGTGTTAGAATGGCCAAGTCAAAGTTCAGACCTGAATCCAATCAAGAATCTGTGGAAAGAACTGAAAACTGCTGTTCACAAACGCTCTCCATCCAACCTCACCAAGCTAGAGCTGTATTGCAAGGAGGAATGGGCAAATATTTCTAATATAGTCTCTCGATGTGCAAAACTGATAGAGACATACCCCAAGCGACTTACAGCTGTAATCGCAGCAAAAGGTGGCGCTACAAAGTATTAACTTAAGTGGGCTGAATAATTTTGCATGCCCAATTTTTCAGTTTTTTATTTGTTAAAAAAGTTTGAAATATCCAATAAATTTCGTTCCACTTCATGATTGTGTCCCACTTGTTGATTCTTCACAAAAAAATTCAGTTTTATGTTTGAAGCCTGAAATGTGGCAAAAGGTCGCAAAATTCAAGGGGGCCGAATACTTTCGCAAGGCACTGTATATGTATATTTTTTTAGTAAACATCTTTGACTCCCTTGTAAAGCCACCAATGAAATCTAGTTGGGAAGTTGATTCTCAAGGGGGAATAGAGGACAATATATTCAGTCCAATAGGGGTGAGAGTGACATTTTCTGTAAAATTTCAAAAAGGCTTTTTCTAAATAATCTGTTCTAAATGAGACAAGCATTGTCCTAACTTCAATTTACTGTCTGATTATTTAATGGATTTTCAGTTAAGCAGCATCTTTTATGTAAATATGGGATTTAAAAAATTGAGAGCTGGATTCAATCTTTCAATTTTTCAGCCATACAAATAACTTAATCTGAAGAGTGACGGACCGTTATGGAAGCATTCAATCAGATATCTCATTGGAAGCGAGCCAGAACAAACTGAAGATTTGTATGTGTTCTTCATAAATCAGGCCCCTAATAACTCAATTTGTCTGTCACACATCAAGTGTTCAAGCTCTAACTTTTAGTCTAGGTTAATTCAGGTAAATGCTGTGCATCATTAACAATTGTAAACATTTCAAAAGTTATAAAAAATCAAGAACCACGTAGGAAACAATTCCAATCGAAAAGCACTCCATGCTTCACCCACAACCTAAATCTAACAGCTGCACCTATATCACAAATAGTAAAATAGTGTGTAAACAACATGTCTAGCACTTACTCCTACCTAAATTATATATTTGTAGAAAAAAATAAAATGTACAAAGTTTATGCTTTTTAAGTTTTCACAGATATACTGTATAGAGTATGTGCAAACATTTTAACAGGAAGTGGAATCATTTCATTGGGGGGGAGTGGGGCTCTTTGGACTTATATATTTTTTGACATCTTATAATTTTGTGCATATTGTTTAACAAATGCTTTTGTTTGGTTTATTTCACACTGTTTGATAACCTGGCACATTAATAGTAGGAGTAATATACGATTTCCCAAGTGGCAAAACACATATATACAGTGTATGTACAAATATATAAATTATATTTAAAGTGACACTCAACAAAATTTTTATTCTCAAAATGTAATCATTACACATCCACACATCCACCCTTTGACTAAGACTTGTTGGACAGGGCAAAATGTATTAGGGTGTGTGGTTTGGTGGAGACATGTAGGCTGCGGCTGCTCCTTATTCTTTATTCAAATGGCTGGTCATAGCGGTGATCTTTTCCTCTTTACATTTACTTGCCCTCTGTATTGGTACCTGCACCCCACGTTTTTGGACACAGGGATATGCTTTTACCTCTACCTTGAGCGGCGTCTAAAGCAATATAACAGGTCACAATACAAATCCACAATTTGATGGCCCTATAATCTATTTTTACTGTGTTTTTCTGACTCTTTGTAAAGTCTTTTGTAAACTTTAGAACCTCTCCTTGTTCCTCTCACTTCTCTTTGTTTGGAATGCACAGTGTTAATCGGGGTCATGTACACTGAAATATACACACTAAAAATCCCAGTGTCGCTAGTCCATCTTGGCAGCAAACAAGAGAATGTAGCTACGTTGCTATATATATAGTGGGACCATGGAGAACAAACATAGCCACCCTCTAACAGGAGGCAGATCACAGCAGTGAATTTTAAGTTAAAAATACATACCTGAATAGGATTTTCTTTTGTTAACCAGAGTTTAGTGTCCTTTTAACTCTTTGAAGGTGCAACCAAATTACTTGTTGTCATACAACAGTTAATTAAACAAAAACAGATTTTGTTGATTGTGTAAGTAGTCAATGCTTTATATTGCCATCTTTGGCTCCAATTACAGTGGAATTTTTGAAATAAGTCTCTTCTGGATCTACAGACTTGCAGGCAGCTTTTTACTCCACGGTCAAGGAACTAAATTTTGCACTCATCCGTTCTGCTTGATGACAATGCAGAATAATAGCTGTGCCTATTTTACCCTTTTTTTAATAATGGATGTACCAGTGTGCTAGGAAGAGTTCAACATTTGCTTTTGCTTCATTGCCCAATGCTGACTGCCACTCCTCCAGAACTTTATGCTGGGCTATTGCTAGCTTTGTGGACTTCATGATGTGGTGTGTTAAGCTCTGTTTTCTAAAAAAAACTTCAGCCTTCCTGAAATAGGTACATTTATTTTAAAAATGTAACACTTACATTTCACACAGGTGTTCTCTATACATCTAATTATAAGACTTTTGAAGGCAACTGGTTTCCCTATGAGCTCACGTAGGGGGTTTACTGCAAAGGAACTCGGTATGAGAAATAAGAGCAATAAAGATACCTTGTCAAGAGGACTATTATCTATCAGAGCAAACGATGCATTTCATTGTTGAAGGCTTCCATTATCTGGTGAAAGTGCTAGTTCTGGTACAGCCATGTCACCGTACATAACACTGCATCTTTGTACTCTGTTCTTGCACTAACACCATAGATAGCTAATGTAAGTTGTACAAATTTGTTTTTGCACCAACACATAAGCAATAATAAGCATAAGCAATAGTAGAAGGAGAGCTAAGAGAGGATGTGCTGTTTAAAGTTTTAGACTGTACTGTAGAATACAGGCACATTTATATTTACTGGTATGATTCACTTTTTAAGCACAGCAGGCAGCTAAACCAGCATCTAAGCCTATGTTAAGCACAGCTGACGTAGAGAGTTATCCTTTAACAAACCCCCATGGAGTTTAAATTGAAAATGTTCATGTTTGATTGGAGTGACCTTTACAACAACACAACGATAAAAAAAGAAAATCCAATATAATTTATTAGAAGGAAATACTTTGTTTTATAATGCTACCAAAACCAGGCTACAGAATATTTACATCTCATTATGCAGACACGTCTGTAAAGTTGTGAGAGTTCTTAAATGCTATAAGTGCACTGGCTAGGTTTAATAAGGTTTTTCATGCAACCATGGGAACCTATCTATGATCAAAAAGCAAGGCACTGGTAGACGAAGCCAAGAAAGAGAAAGAAAGGGAGGTCACCTGGTGTGTGTAGGTGTCTGTGTGTTGTTCAATTTGGGAAGAGCAAAGCCCCCCTGTCATTCAGGCTGCTGTGTCATGCTACTGGAAAACAAATTAAAGACTTTTGTGTTACCATAGACTGCAGATTTTGGGACAGTCAGTGGGTTTTAAACGTTAGAGAAGATTGCTTGCCTAGTCTAGTGATGTCTTCAGACCCGGTAGCAGTTGTGCCATTGTCAAGTTGTTAGTGAGACAATACAGTGCCAGGACCACACTTCAAATAGATTCTATAGAGTGGTACAGATAAGGAATCCTTATTTTTGTTTACCAGGATCAATCCTGGGTCTTTCTTTTAGGAGCCCAGGGGTTACTATGTATATATTTCTTATGTCAGTTTTTTTTCCATTAAAGGTTGGAAAGGTGTGCCCATTATTGCAGTTTATAGTAAAAGACTGTTAAAAGCCCTTTTATGTCTCCAAGTGGTTGTCATTTAAAAAAAAAATAGACAACCTCTTCCTCTGTCAAGCTGTGAACAACAACTCAAGGCTCATACAAGTCTTACAGCTATCATTTGCTTTGTTTGAATGAGTGGTAGAGCTTTCTTTCTGTACAAGGTTCGCAATAGGTAAGAGCAAAGGAAAGGGTAGAAAAGTCACTTCTCTTTCATTAGTGTGTGTAATTTGCAACTTGAGTTATTGAGCTCTTTGAACAGAATTTTCAGTAAAAAAGATAAGCTAGTCTAGCAAATGTAAAAATGAGCCCAGGATTAAACCTTCTGGCTTGATATTAAAATGAAAAATATTAATGTGCAATATATCATATTTGTTATAACCAACAGAAAAAAATATGTACAAAAACATGTATTATTTTATTTAAGAATTTATAGCTCCAGATGGGTTTCTTTCTCCGATAACTGGATCTTTGATCTGATTTCTCTGCTAACATGATCAAGGCCAAGCTCTTAGATAACATCCATGACAATTTTAGGAAGTTGGTTTTATATGTGGTATTTATATAAAAAGGAAATTTTGAATCAGAGGGATAAACCTTCAAAATGCAAAATACAGTAGCACAAAAAAGTGGTAGTCATTAATTACCACAACCACAGCTTGAATGAGAAAATGCGGACATAAACATAATTAAAATAATTAAAATTAGAATAAAGTCCCACAGTCCATCAGCTGCAAGTGATATCAATCAGGATTTGCGTTCCAAATCCAGGGTCTAGGTAGGTGTAATAAAGGAGAGGATCACCCCACAATCCACCACCAAAGTGCCAGGGATATAGTAGAAATGGACACTATGCTTATTCACTCTCATGAACAAGCTAAACTCGCATTATATAAAGAGCATGCAGAACTGAATCAGCTTTCTCTATCCAGAAAACAGCCACCAAGACTCCGGTACATGTGGGAGATAAATAAAACCTCCACTAGTGCAATAACGCTTAAACCATTTATTAATGAACAATTCACAGATCAATTGCACTCACTTGTAGTATAACAATACAACGCATATCAAAATGTGGGTGAGGGTAGACAACCGTTGGACATGGCTCCATGCCATGCCAAGCGCCGCTGGGTGCTTTCTTCACCGCCAAAGTAGTTACAGGGTACGCCTTCTGGCCATTGGTGGTATTGTTTCAAAGAACAAACAAGAGCAAGCAGTAATTTCTTATTACTAGTAGGAATAAATACTGGTAAGACCAGACAGATCAGATGATATGTATGAGCGGTCCATAATTTTTACTCTAGTTCTGGAATAAAAATGTGCAAAAAAAAAAAAACCACAAGTAGTTTTGTAAGACAGCTGAGATATCTCAGCAGGGCTGCATCCATTAATTAATCTTATATATGCAGAGCTATGACTTTTATAGATGGATCTATAAGAATTTCCTTCTTCCACATGGGATGAAATGTATCTAATGAAGAAATATTGTGATGCCTTTGATACAGTATGCCTTACCTCCTTACTACTTTAATTATGATCAACTCCTAAAATTTGCATACACTTGGCGTCAGAACTGTCCTCATTAGCATAATTAGGCTATTTTCAAATATCTCAAAATACACCGCAGATGATGTATCCTGAATATATTGCTTTTATGACTAGCAATTAGAACTGAAAATTCATCAGATTCAATTTGTTTTTCCAGAATGTTGATAAATGATTAATTTTCCCTAACTGGCATGTAGCAAGCAATGCATTATCTATCTTATCTTTGAGGAATCATGACTACTCGAGTAATCATGGAGCATTGTGTATCAGTGAAATGTGGTTATGCTTATATAGGAGATGTATCTTTTTTTTTTTTGTTACCGTCTATTGTAATTACTAGAAATCCTATTTTACATTTTGTATAGTTATCAATGTCTCAATTGGTTTGTGATGGCTGAAATGCTGTAGCTGTTTACAAAGTGTTAGCTGGAGTTCGGCTTTAATTTGTTAACCTATCCATCTAAATGTGCTAGTGTATCTAACACTACCCTTTCCACAGGTTGACAATGCTGCTGTAAAAGGTTATCTACTTTGCTCCTTCACAAAGGGAAGAACCCCATGAGACAGGAAGCAGGCTAATGTTGGATAACCAAAAAAAGTTAAACAAAAAAAAAAACAATGCAGCCACCAAATTTGAGGAATATTAAGCTGCAACATACAGTATTATATTTTTGATTTTGGGTTTAGATATGAGATGGCCTGTGTACTACAGCTACAATGGTAAGAGAGTTTGTGAATGCTTAGAAAGTTTCAGGAATAGTGCATTTATGCACCCTTAAACAAGATCTTAGCCAAAATACGGTAATATAACCAGGCTACTTTAACAAACAAGACACACATTTTTTCACTGAAAAATATTTGTTTATGCAGCTTTATGGGTGCACACTATTTAGGTCAATGGAAAACTAATTAAAGTGCTTTTAAATTGTGGTTTATATAGTTGTTAAAAGTACATTTATCTCATTACCATCCTTTAGTAATCTCCTGCATAGCAGCACCGAGATTAGGAAACGGAGGGTCAGCAATGTCGGTTGCACTGCACTAAAACTGATGACATAAGTGAGCAGAGTGATGACCTCATCAGTGCGCCCACTCACTACTTTTCCTCCAATCGTTGGTTGGGGGAGGTCTTAGAGTGTTGCTTAAAGCAGTAGAAAAGTAAAAAAAAAAAAAAAAATTCTCCTGCATGGTAATATCATAATGTGCTAGTATAGCCCTCCATCGCATAGCCCTCCAGAGGCGTGCTCTGGCGGTACACATTTAGGAGGCATTCCTTATACCTAATTGTAAGCTTTATTATAAGGTTAACTTTAGATGCAAGTGGTGTTTACTATCCCTTTAACTGCAATACTGTCTGCAGTGAGGACAGGGAGTACAAAACCTGCCTCATCTTTTTTCAGGGATATCTGCATCACAAAAGATAAAAGAATATCCGCGCTACCAAAGACAAAAATTAGCAGCCAGCATTTAACCACAAAATGACAGAATAATGTAAAACAAAAAATGCAGCGCTAAAGAAGTTTTATATACAGTCCACCATATAGCATGAGTCCACTTTAAGATGGTATATGGAGCATTCAAATCCACAAAGAGACACCTTGACAAGTGAAGATCTATAATATTGGTGAGAGACTGGAACGGCAAGTACCTCCACCACACAAAAAAGAGCCGATTGGCTTCTTACCAGATGTCTATGACCGCTGCTCTCACAGTGGTCATAGAAAGCCTTGTGATCCTATGGGAGATCAACCCCAGAAACTGCTGTTGGAATATCCCAGAAGATCCAGGAACCAGGACACCTCAGACAACACTTCTCCTGTATATCTCAGAAGATCCAGGAGCCAGGACACATCAGACAACACTTCTCCCATATGCAAAGATATAAAAGGGGAAGACAATAGTGCAGTATATTCCAACAGATAACAGACAGATAAAATTTATTAGAAGCAAATGCACTCACCACACATGTGAAAAAGCAAGTCCTCAATGAATGTTACAGAAGTAGATAAAGCCGCTATGCAGCGGCAAATCCGTTCCGGCTTGTGACGTCGATATCTGCATCACAGAAATAAATGAAAAAAAATACAGATCAGATAAAACAGTTCTCAGATATATGTTTCATCTCTTTATTTTCATCTTACTTGAAGGTTAGGTAAAAACCCTGTGTCAGGATGGCAGCAATAAAAGAAGTGTAAGGCCCCTTTCACATGGGCACACCGCCTGACGGAGTCCGTTCTGCTCAGCGGGGGATCCATCCGCTGATCCCCGCTGAGCAGGCGGATGACAGCTCCGTCTCCGCTCTGTGTGCAGAGATGGAGACGTCAGATCCCCGCTGTCCTCTATGGGGAGATCGGATGAGAACGGACTGCCTGTCCGTTCTCATCCGATCTGATCCTCCAGACGGATGGAAAATAGGGTTTCCATGCGTCCAGATTTCACGGACAGGATCGGATCTGATAGCAGCGGGTGTCAGTGGAGATGTCTCCGCTGACAACCGCTGCCCCATAGGGATGTATGGAGCATCCGATCAGGTCCGCCTGAAAAATTGACAGGCGGATCGGATCGCCCATGTGAAAGGGGCCTAAATGTCAGTGTCAAATGTATTACAATAACATCATAAACAGAATAAGATTAAAATACTATGACACAGTCTGTTGTTTTTTTAAATTGTTCATGGTGACCTGAAGATTATGGCTACGGTGAGAGGTTGCATACTTATACTAGAATGTAAAGCCCAATGGAATGTTTTGGTTTGTTAAACTTTTTTTTTTTTATGTACAAACTTTTTTTTATTTGAAAGTTGCAAAGATGGTACATAAAAATTAGCCTTTCAAATATCATCATAACATCTTAGTACAGACATTTGTCAAGAATTGTAATACATGTGAAAAGAAATAGGTGCGCGAACCTAAAAGCAGATGAAAGTGAGGTGAAAGCAGCACTGAAAAACAAATTAGATATGGAAAAATAGTAATATACGAAACATTACCAAAGTGCGCTGAAACAAAATAAAAACAAAAGTTCAAAAGTTCATGGATGATGTCTGAATTGACACCAAAAACATATACATTCAATTCCAAAAAAGTGCAAAACTATAGAAAGTCTCTCAATTCAAAAAATGGAGTGAAGGTAAGGGAGTGTTGGGAGGTGGGTGGGGCCTCGTCCCAAAATGGTGATCCAAAGTGGTTCTCAATGACCTGGTATACACATGTGAACACCCAGTGATAGGAGTGGACTCTTACCACAATGTGAAGAGATGTGAGCATGTACTGTGTTTTGTCCAGAGGTCTCAACTGATCAGGCTGAAAGGGATGGCTCTCGGAATGGACCGGATCAATCAGCTGCTTCCAAAGTGGGGGGGGGATCTGTAGGCTTCCAATCAGGGGAAAATGCCAAGAAAGATCGTGCCCAGACAAGAGAAGAGGACTATAGTGCATTACCTTCGGCTTTATTTGTAAATTGAGTGAAAAGACACTTACACAATCCAGACGAAAAAACAGCATGTACAGGACGGTCGCGGATGTCTGCAGTACAAACCGGGACCTATGACAGCACGGCTAGCTCCCCCCAAGGGGGGGACAAAACACAGTATATGCTCACATCTCTTCACATTGTGGTAAGAGTCCACTCCTATCACTGGGTGTTCACATGTGTATACCAGGTCATTGAGAACCACTTTGGATCACCATTTTGGGACGAGGCCCCACCCACCTCCCAACACTCCCTTACCTTCACTCCATTTTTTGAATTGAGAGACTTTCTATAGTTTTGCACTTTTTTGGAATTGAATGTATATGTTTTTAAGGTGTCAATTCAGACATCATCCATGAACTTTTGAACTTTTGTTTTTATTTTGTTTTAGCGCACTTTGGTAAGGTTTCGTATATTACTATTTTTCCAATTGTAATACATGACATGATAGTCCAGTCTATAACAGTGTATAATTATCAATGCTAAATTATGGATATTGATGCTTATAATGCGATTATTTCCAAATAGAGAAATGAAGGGACATTAGCATTAACATAGCAATATATATGCTGTTCTGAATAGCTAGAATGAATCATTTAAAAATAGTACAATTATCGAACCAGGGAGACCATTTACTCTTATAATAGGGAATAGTGTGGTAAGGGTAAGAAAACGTTTTTCCACCCTACTTATGGAGTCTATGCGAAGTTTAACTTGGGAAAGTGGTATTGATTGAGATTTCCAATGCAGAGCGACTACCCAATGGATAGCAACACAGATTGTATAAATTAGTCTCATCTATATCGTGGTAACTTTATACACTTTTTATACCCCAGACAAATCTAAGAATTCTGGGAGTTGTATTGAAATATGTGTTCTACTTTGTCCCTTCCTGAATTTAAGTAAATCTTGATAATAATAATAGTAATATAAAAGTGGATGTAAACCCTCACATATACCCAGTGAAGTGAACAACCCCAGATGATACACAGAGATTAAACAAATCTTCCTACATGAGTTTTATTTGTCTATCTGCTGTCTTCAGATTTCTACACTGTTTAGAAAGTGAACATTGCGTTATAAATTTTTCTTCCTGTTCCAGCACTGGGTGTGGAGTCTTGGCATACACTGTATGACAGCTGATTGGAGGAAAGGCACACACACACCCTCCACATAGGTAGAGAAAGGAAGAAACATGCAGAGCTGTGCTGTGAATAGACCAGCTCTCTGCTAATCTATCTCTACGCACCCACCCTGACACAAATTTCCAGCTGCTTTTATCTTTTGTGTCTGAGAACTTGTCATTATGCTGATAACAGAGGATCGGAGAATTAGAAAAACACGGAACTTAGGGCTTTGGAGAGAGATAAGTAAACACTTACTAATATGTGCCCAAGTCAAATTTCATGAATGGGTTTACAACCACTTTAATACTGACAGTGCTGAAAAAAAGGTTCT
This sequence comes from Pelophylax lessonae, assembly GCF_965119305.1. Lineage (NCBI taxonomy): Eukaryota > Metazoa > Chordata > Amphibia > Anura > Ranidae > Pelophylax > Pelophylax lessonae. The sequence continues at coordinate 100,202,923 of NC_138772.1, forward strand.
ATTTATATACAGTTGAAAGAAAGACAAATCACTAACAAGCACATACAGTATATAGATCGAAATTAATGTTACAGTGTAACAAGAATAATAGAGCAGAGATAATCATCTACTCCACATTTACTATTTATTTAGCTTATAAAATCTAATAAGAACAATATATTACCACATCTTTTTAATGCCACCCAATCTTGGTGACCAGATTAGTAAGGTCTATTATGGAGGCTGAATGTTGGTGCTTCCCTCAGAGAGATTAATATGATACATTTTATGAGAAATGGGTATCCTGGATACACCATGAACTCAAAAATACATCAATGGCCACCCAAACACCATTGATTAAGGCACAAAACCCCGATGCATCACCTCTAAACATTTTCATTATAATGACCCTTTCCCTCTTTTCTTTTTAACCTGATCAAACCATTTCATACTGTTCTGGTGAGTCCAATGTCTGATAGTTGCTTAATACGCTCCTTTCTCATAGTTTGCACCTTCCACTTACTGTGTTTGTCCTAATTGCTGATATTAATTATGCTCAATTATGCTGACTCCTTTTCCCCCCATCCAATAGTTATCCTTCCTATACCCCCCTCCTACCCCCCCTCCTCCCCGGTCTAATCTGTTTCTCTCTTCTTGTGAAATGGTACCTCTATCTATATCAATATGTAAGGGGGTGGGGTAATAGGTGGGTAGTGGGTGACCCTTCCTCCTTGGACTGCCAACAACAGTGACTGCAAGATTTCAGGTACAGACCCCAGTCCCTTTTATAATACACAATAAAAGTCTGCCAACAAAGAACCGGGAAACACAATTAACACTAACCCTCCCAGCTGGGGCAGCATAAAACTCTGCATGTTTACATGTAGAATGCTCTTTCTTGATGTCTATACTATGCATGTCAGTTGTCATTGGCAGCTGTCAGTTGTACTCCATCTGTATTGGAAATGTTGCTTGTTTAAACACTAATGGATGTATTCTCAATTAAGCCAAAATAAAAATTATACAAAAAGGGCAGAGATAATACTTCACACAAGTCCATCATCTTGAGTTCTGTATCTTGGCTGAGTTTAAAGAAAGAGAGAAAAAATGGCCAGTGTGCAATTTTTTTTATAATACTCAAGCAGACTAAAGAAACACCAACTCAATACTCAATTTGCATTTGTCATAGGATTTGGCCACTATTGCTAATATCATCAGATCTTCTAATATCAACAGATGTCGCCATAATACTGTGGGCAAACTCCTTGATCCAGGTCAACATTAGGGCACACCCTGCCCTTTGATCTCTAGATAAAGAGATGATGGATAGCTCAGTACATGATATCTTTCTTAGCACTACAGGGTGTTATGTATGAAATCTTTTCCAGGAGATGGGACCTTCATTTATGCCAGTGGTCTGCAAACTTTCTAAACAAAGGGCCAGTTTATTGTCCTGCAGACTTCAAGGGGGCAATACCCCCCTTGCCCCAAATAAAACCAATGATGGGGCATTTTCTACTACCATTGGCATTGGTATTTTTTGAGGGAAGGGGGTATTGCCCAATTGTTGGTATAATGGGAAGGAAAAGTGCCCCATTGTTGGTATTAGTGAGGTGAAGAGTGCCCCATCATTGGGGTTAGTGAGAGGAAGAGTAACCCATCATTGAAATTAGTAAGGGCCACATTTGGCCACTTTGCTTGGAGACCACTGATTTATGTTATAAACACCCTTCTGGGTGATCCTGTTATCCGTGTGTCAGCCATGACCACCAGATGTTCAGGAAATACCCGATATAGATATATACAGTATCTCATAAAAGTGAGTACACTCCTCACATTTTTGCAAAATATTTTATTATATCTTTTTTCATGTGACAACACTGAAGAAATTAAACTTTGCTACAATGTAAAGTAGTGAGGGTACAGCTTGTATAACAGTGTAAATTTGCTGTCCCCACAAAATAACTCAACACATGGCCATTAATGTCTAAACCACTGGCAACAAAAGTGAGCACACCCATAAGTGAAAATGTCCAAACTGGGCCCAATTAGCCATTTTCCCTCCCCGGTGCCACGTGACTCATTAGTGTTACAAGGTATCAGGTATGAATGGGGAGCAGGTGTGTTAAATTTGGTGTTATCGCTCTCACTGTCTCATACTGGTCACTGGAAGTTCAACATGGCACCTTATGGCAAAGAACTCTCTGAGGATCTAAAAGAATTGTTGCTCCATAAAGATGGTCTAGGCTAGAAGAAGATTGCCAAGACCCTGAAACTGAGCTGCAGCACAGTGGCCAAGACCAGCGGACAGGTTCCACTCAGAACAGGCCTCGCCATGGTCAACCAAAGAAGTTGAGTGCACGTGCTCAGTGTCATATCCAGAGGTTGTCTTTGGGAAATAGACGTATGAGTGCGGCCAGCATTGCTGCAGAGGTTAAAGGAGTGGGAGATCAGCCTGTCAGCGCTCAGACCATACGCCACACACGGCATCAAATTGGTCTGCATGGCTGTCATCCCAGAAGGAAGCCTCTTCTAAAGATGATGCACAAGAAAGCTCACAAACAGTTTGCTGAAGACAAGCAGACTAAGGACATGGATTACTGGAACCACGTCCTGTGGTCTGATGAGACCAAGATAAACTTATTTGGTTCAGATGGTGTCAAGCGTGTGTGGCGGGAACCAGGTGAGGAGTACAAAGACAAGTGTGTCACACTCACAGTCAAGCATGCTGGTGGGATTGTCATGGTCTGGGGCTGCATGAGTGCTGCCATCACTGAGGAACTAAAGTTTATTGAGGGAACCATGAATGCCAACATGTACTGTGACATACTAAAGCAGAGCATGATCCCCTACCTTCAGAGACTGGGACATAGGTCAGTATGCCAACATGATAACGACCCCAAACAAACTTTCATGATGACTACTGCCTTTCTAAAGAAGCTGAGGGTAAAGGTGATGGACTGACCAAGCATGTCTGCAGACCTAAACCCTATTGAGCATCTGTGGGGCATCCTCAAATGGAAGGTGGAGGAGCGCAAGGTCTCTAACATCCACCAGCACTATGATGTCATCATGGAGGAGTGGAACAGGACTCCAGTGGCAACCTGTGATGCTCTGGTGAACTCCATGACCAAGAGGATTAAGGCAGTGCTGGAAAATAATGGTGGCCACACAAAATATTGACACTGGGCCCAATTTGGACATATTTCACTTAGGGGTGTACTCACTTTTGTTGTCAGCGGTTTAGACATGGCTAATGGCTGTGTGTTGGGTGATTTTGAGGGCAGAGCAAATTTACACTGTTATACAAGCTGTACACTTGCGACTTTACATTGTAGCAAAGTGTCATTTCTTCAGTGATGTCACATGAAAAGATATAAAATATTTACAAAAATGTGTGGGTGTTCTCACTTTTGTGAGATACTATATATATATATATATATATATACAGTGGGTACGAAAAGTATTCAGACCCCCTTACATTTTTCACTCTTTGTTATATTGCAGCCATTTGCTAAAATCATTTAAGTTCATTCTTCTTCCTCATGAATGTACACATAGCACCCCATACTGACAGAAAAACACAGAATTGTTGACATTGTTGCAGATTTATTAAAAAAGAAAAACTGAAATATCACATGGTCCTAAGTATTCAGACCCTTTGCTCAGTATTTAGTAGAAGCCCCCTTTTCATCTAATACAGCCAGGAGTCTTTTTGGGAAAGATGCAACAAGTCTTTCACACCTGGATTTGGGGATCCTCTGCCATTCCTCCTTGCAGATCCTCTCCAGTTCTGTCAGGTTGGATGGTAAACGTTGGTGGACAGCCATTTTTAGGTCTCTCCAGAGATGCTCAATTGGGTTTAAGTCAGGGCTCTGGCTGGGCCATTCAAGAACAGTCACGGAGTTGTTGTGAAGCCACTCCTTCGTTATTTTAGCTGTGTGCTTAGGGTCATTGTCTTGTTGGAAGGTAAACCTTCGGCCCAGTCTGAGGTCCAGAGCACTCTGGAGAAGGTTTTTGTCCAGGATATCCCTGTACTTGGCCGCATTCATCTTTCCCTCGATTGCAACCAGTCGTCCTGTCCCTGCAGCTGAAAAACACCCCCACAGCATGATGCTGCCACCACCATGCTTCACTGTTGGGACTGTATTGGACAGGTGATGAGCAGTGCCTGGTTTTCTCCACACATACCGCTTAGAATTAAGGCCAAAAAGTTCTATTTTGGTCTCATCAGACCAGAGAATCTTATTTCTCACCATCTTGGAGTCCTTCAGGTGTTTTTTTAGCAAACTCCATGCGGGCTTTCATGTGTCTTACACTGAGGAGAGGCTTCCGTCCGGCCACTCTGCCATAAAGCCCCGACTGGTGGAGGGCTGCAGTGATGGTTGACTTTCTACAACTTTCTCCCATCTCCTGACTGCATCTCTGGAGCTCAGCCACAGTGATCTTTGGGTTCTTCTTTACCTCTCTCACCAAGACTCTTCTCCCCCGATAGCTCAGTTTGGCCGGACGGCCAGCTCTAGGAAGGGTTCTGGTCATCCCAAACGTCTTCCATTTGAGGATTATGGAGGCCACTGTGCTCTTAGGAACCTTAAGTGCAGCAGAAATCTTTTTGTAACCTTGGCCAGATCTGTGCCTTGCCACAATTCTGTCTCTGAGCTCTTCAGGCAGTTCCTTTGACCTCATGATTCTCATTTGCTCTGACATGCATTGTGATCTGGAAGGTCTTATATAGACAGGTGTGTGGCTTTCCTAATCAAGTCCAATCAGTATAATCAAACACAGCTGGACTCATATGAAGGTGGAGAACCATCTCAAGGATGATCAGAAGAAATGGAAAGCACCTGAGTTAAATATATGAGTGTCACAGCAAAGGGTCTGAATACTTAGGACCATGTGATATTTCAGTTTTTCTTTTTTAATAAATCTGCAACAATGTCAACAATTCTGTGTTTTTCTGTCAGTATGGGGTGCTATGTGTACATTCATGAGGAAGAAGTATGAACTTAAATGATTTTAGCAAATGGCTGCAATATAACAAAGAGTGAAAAATGTAAGGGGGTCTGAATACTTTTCGTACCCACTGTATATATATTACAATTTCCAGTGTCTCTTTTTAAAGGGTAACTCCACTTTCATTGGTAAAAAAAAAATAGCAAATAAAAAATAAATAAATAAAAGTGTATACAATTGCGACACAAGTCATATTGTCATTGAATGTTATTAAAAATTTTCTTTGCTTTTCAATCTGCAGCACTGCAATTTTTCTGTAAAGCACAATGCAATATAGCTACCTGGAGGTTTTCTGTACACAGAATATATAGTGAACACACCCAGAAACATAATTTCCTGTTGTGTGATTGGCTTACTGATTTTCCCATTAGTCTGCACTAAGATACAAGTCAGATTTCAGGCATCCCCTGCAACAAAAATGTCATTTTTGGTGAGATACTCCTAATAGGAACATGTCTAAAGGGATGCAGGCCCAGCAGCTTCCCTCATTAGAGCTATGCAGGTGCAGCAGCTGGTTGATAATTATCAAACCACTCCCATTAGATTGACTTTTCCACATGGACACAGACAAACACACAGGGATTTCTTCAGAATAACAAAAGGTGGGAATCTGCAACAAAGGTTGTTATAATCCCTGTAATGTACAGAGATCACCCAGAGGGGGAGGTTTTTTTCTCAATAAAAGTGGAGGTACACTTTAAGTAAGAAGTTTACACCAATAATGGGTACTTGTAATATATGAACGCTGACACTTCATTTTCTGCCCCAGGCTTTTTTGCCTAGAGCGGGATGAATATTTATAATACTGCATTAGAGACATTGTATACAGAAGTTTGTGGATGTAAAAGTACCCAATGTATCCTCCTTGGGAGTCATGTACAACATTGCTCTCACTGCAGGATTTGTAGTGTCTTCTCATTGATAAGCACTAAGCAATTCAGCATTTTAGGTACCTATGATGGAAGTTTATATACTCCAATCTATTACATTTATTTTAGCAATTGCTTTTTACATTTCTCATGGCTATCAATATCATAAGCACTAATTTCTACATGTATAATAAAACATTTGTTTACAAATTAAAAAGTACACTAATAATTAAAGTGTATCTAAACCCCCCAAAAATAGTACATTGTGGCTTACCAGCCCTTAGATGTGACAGCATTCTTTTTTTAGGCTTTATTTGTTTATTTTCACCCGGTAATCTTGTTTTTAACACACTACCTGTCCCTGGGTGGCTACACTCACTCATTCACTATAACAATGGAGGGAGCCTTGGCTGGACTTCAAACATGTCTACCTTTGTCCTTCTTTTTATTATAAAGGGAATAAGATTAGTCATGTAAAAATAGGATTACATTGTATTATGGGAAGATCAACGGGTGTTTTCTGTACTTACTGAACCTGTTCTTACCCTTAAAAAAAAAAAAGAAAACTAATGCAGCCACCACATTTAAAGGATAGATTTAGCTGTAACTACAAATCATGGGGCTACATAGCAAAATTTTCTGAATCTGAATCAATTAGTGAGAGCTCCCCGCTGCTCTCATCCAACATACTAAGTATTGTATATGCCTACTCACAAGTAAAAAAATTTATGGATATGGCGGCTGTGATGGGTACACTGCTCATGGGCAGCAGTGATGTTGACTCTGTGACGGGTACACTGATTAGGCTTCACTAACAGATCCACTGATGAGCTGCACTAATGGGCAGCACTGACAGATCCACTGATGACAGCACTAGGGGCTGCAGTGACAGGTCCACTGATGAGCTGCACTAATGGACTGCAATGACAAATCCACTGATAACAGCACTAATGGGCTTCACTGACAGATCCACTGATGACGGACTAAGGGGCTGCACTTACAGATCCACTGATCGTGACACTAATGGGCTGCACTGACAGGTCCACTATTAGCGGCACTAATGGGCTGCACTAATAGATCCACTGATGGCGGCACTAAGGGGCTGCACTGACAGATCCACTGATGGTGGCATTAAGGGGCTGCACTAACAGATCAACTTATGAGCTGCACTAATGGACTGCACTGACAGATCCACTGATGAGCTGCAATAATGGGCTGCACTGACAGATCCACTGATGGGCTGCACTGACAGATCCACTAATGGGCTGTACTGACAGATCCACTAATGGTGGTACGAAGGGGTTGTACTGACAGATCCACTGATGACCTCACTAAGGGGTTGTCCTGACACATCTACTGAGCAGCTGTACCAATGGATCCACTGTACTAACAGATCCACTGATGGACTGTACTGGCAGATCCACTGATGGACTGTACTGACAGATCCACTGATGGGCTGCATGACAGGATCTTTTTGTTAGGGGGATGTGTGGCGCACAGTACTGTGTGTGGCTAAGGGTTAACTCAGTGGTTGATGGTGTGTGAGAAGAAGCTGGGAACAGCGAGTAACTGCAGTCTGTTTACATTTGCTCCGGCTGTGATTGGATGCGGCCAATCACGTGGCAAAGAGCAAATTACATTTGCTCTTTACCCTGATTGGAAATTCGCTGTGTCTAGGGACACAGCTCATCACCAATCACCGTGCTGCAAGAGCGACGCATTCTGAAGGACGTCATAAGATTGGAAAAACCACCAAATCAAATGTTAATTTTTTTTTTTTTTTATTGAAAAACCTTATTTTTTTTACTGTGCTTCTGGACAGTACACCCAACAATATTTATACGTGAAGCATATTTCTGTGTTCTCTAAAAAGATCATATTTAAAATGCGCATTAGTTAATTCTTTGTTCTTTAAGGAGAACATGCGATATATGTTTTTTTTTTTTTTCTTATAAATGGGCCATAATTATACCATAATGTGTTAGTATGCAGCTGATATTAGCAAATTATGACAGACTTACCTGTTAAATGATGCCCTACAGCACTGCTCTGTCAGCTCTCCTGCTAGTCCCAGGCACTTCCATCTTTTCTCGGTCTTCCATCTAGGTGTCCTCTGTGTGTCCTCTTGAATGGCCAGGCTGCAATAACGTCACTCCCGCACAAGCACAGGAGTGACATCATCACGCCAAAGAGCGGTACTATAAATGTACAATGAGCTGTGCATGTTCGACTCTAGGTACAGTACAGCTGACAGGCAGGGGGATGCATTTATGACAGAAGAACCCAATAGGGTCTCTTCTGTCATAAAAACCGTACCTGTCAGCTTTTTTAAACGTGGCTTTAACTCCACTTTAAAGCAGAACTAAAGCCAAAAACAATATTGAGCTTCAATTTAGAGATTCCCCCCCCCCCTCCAGTGCTTTTTTCTGCTGCTAGATGGTCTCTGCATCATTCATCCACCTACACTGAGCCCAGGTTATCCTGAACACGCCCCAGCCTTTTACCTGGACAGTGACAGAGATGTAGCACAGTGATGAGCTTATCTGTTAGGGTCCATGACCTACGATTTAGTCTGTCCAGGAACGGAACTAACTTGTCCACTGATGACAGAATGCTGGTGAAACTCCTTTGTGTTTGTCACAAAGGGGTGAAACCTTTGGGGAAGCTACCTATGGCAGTATGCAAAAGCAAGTACAGTTAGACAGAAAGGGAAGCACATTTGCCTCCTTCTTGGACCCAGTTGCTGGTTGTCAGCTGCTGAGACTTGTAGCTTGTATAGGCCCTCAGGGAGTGCATATGTAGGGTCCAGGGGGTACAGTCTTTAAGTCACAGTAGAGTGTTAGCGCTCTAAAGTAGCAGCCTGGATGCTGCCTTTTAGGACTCCATCAGTTTATTGTTGAGGGACATGGGGACAAATCTAGCCACAGTTGATAGACTCCTACAGAAATTTGTCCAGAGTACAACAAAATGCTAACTATTGGTACCAGCCTCCTATAGGAGACCAGAAACAGCTTCTAACCAAAGAGAAAAACACATCCACTCTCCCAAGGACATTAGCAAAAACTGAATGAAGGAATAAAGGTTGTTGATGGGGTTATTCTGTGTTTCTCAACAGCTTTTTTCCTGTGTCCCTCAATGGAAGATAAAAAATAAACTTTCCCTGCAAACCTTAAACAACTCAGTTGCTAGAATAAAAAAGCACCTTCCTTGCTGATCTTCTCTCTCTTTAAGAGCTAAGCTAGCAGAAAAATCTTCTGGTCCCCCCTCTGTGTGCTGCCAGCACCTACATCATTACTGTGTCTTGTAGAGAAGTAGCAGCCAACCACAGGATGCAGCGGGGAATCAGGCATACAACACATCCATATGTGGGTTGGATGCTGAAGACTCTTTAGGCACCATAGCTCTTGAAGAAAGCAAAGATTGACAGCACATGAGGTGGCACATGTATTAAAGAGTATAGTATAGTATAGCCACAAAATATATTTTTGTTTTGTTTTCAATCGAATGAGAAGATGCAAAAGTCCTGTTAGTGTTTTCCCATCTTGGAGACCCAACAGAAAGTGGGGGGAACTATACAAATTTAGGGGCATTCCCAATTTGGAAGCCAACAGAACAGGTGACCCCATTGGAGGATTTATTCTTGTCTTGACAATCGCTTTTTGTCACAAATACAAAGAGAAAGGATGAATCTCTCCACCCAGCCCACAACTGCTCTTCAATTTCAAAACTGCCTATTTGCCAGTCAACGTCTTCCTGGGTTTGAATGGCATGAAGAAATGTGCCTCTTTTGCATGTTTAGACCTTAAAATGTTGTTTGGTAGCTCTAGCTTTTAAATGGTGTGGTAACTATGACTACAAGAGATTTTGGTCTCAGGACATTCTGTCCAGTGACTTTATATCATTTAAACAGTTTACTTACATGACTCATATATCACATACAGAGGACAAACTGTGTACTCTAAAAACAAGTTTGTCTTAAGACTTCTCTATCACCTTGTAAAAATCAAAGCTTAGGTACACACATGAATATCTATTTTCACATCTGGCTGCCCATTGTGTTGTGCCCTGTTAATAGACCTAATGCTTTTCATGTATAATAAGCAGTAATGGCATTATGACGTAGCAGATGAGACACCAGTTTATATGTGTCATTGTCCTGGTAGACAACATGAAATTACATAATTACACACAGTATATAGACACAATTATACACAAAGGTGGATACTTATATCATTTCTTTTTTTTAATTCTTTTTTATTAGATTTCAAAATAAATTAATAATACAAAGAATACTTTTCAAAGCAAATAAAAAAAATATTAACACAATAAAACATTTCTCTCCCCCCCCTCCCCTCTTCCCCTTCATTATTTCACTACTCATCTATTCCTCTCTTGTGCATCCTCCCCTTCATCTCCGTATTTGTACCTCTTTCTCTCCTATTCCGCCCAAATTTGCTAGTATTTTTAAATTCTGCCTATTTTCCCATGTATTTGAGAAACTCTCTGTCTGATCCTCCTCTCTACTACCTAAATGTCCATGTTATATGTAAATTCAATTATTTTAAACCAGTCTCTAAGCATGGGTCTTTCCCCCTTAGTTTTACGTTTGTGATGTGGCCTTATCTTCCCTCCTTGTGTAATGTCTTGCAATTGCGTATTTTTAATCCAGTTACCGAATAGTGTCTCATTCCCAGGTACAAAATAATTTCTTCTAGTGATATTAGTGGTGAATTATATTGTTAATTGTGATTGGTGGGCTTTTCAATGTGTAAGAAAAGTGTATATAGGTGTATGTTATAAGGCATACAATAATATTCAATTGTGATGTATAAACCACCTTGTTAACAAAATAATATGGTATTAAAACCAATGGGTGATAAACTGATCAAAATAAATCACAATGTGCTGTAAAACAAAAATATTCAACAGTCCAAATGTGTAAAAGTCCGCAAGTGTGAAAGAAATAAAATTCTTCTTAGACTTCCGTGATGAAAAATATATATAACGGTGAAGAATCCAAAATATAATCAATATCGTGATAAACAAATGGTTAATCCCTCCACCTTGTGAAATGCCTTCTTACCCGGCGGATATAAGATAAGTGCCTTAGAATATACTCTTGTAAAATCGATCTCAATGCAAACACCTCCACTCGTGCGCAGAGTGCAAAAACCAATGCAAGCCTCTTACCAGACAAAGGAGAAAAAAACAGCTTCCTAATCAACAGCTGAAAACTGCAGATATTCCTCCTGTCTCTCTCGATTGGGATCGGTAGCTATCGGCTCACACGATGAATCGGCTTCTTGCCTTGCAGCTATCTCCTGGTGCTCTCAGTCAAATGTGAATTATATTCCCAAAATTAACTTGTCTATGTATCGTATCCCATATCTTTTATGCAGCTCTAGTTATTTCATGTGTATATTCATGTGTTTCCCTAATCCAGATGTTCTTATCTAATTGTGCTCCACTTAACGTGATTTCAATTATAACCCATCTTTTATGTTTTTGCCCATTCTATAATTCGTGCAATGATAACTGCAGTGTTATACCTTTTAATATCTGGTTCGGGTACCCCCCCCCCCTCCCCTGTGATTTATCTTTACTAAGTGACGTGTACTGTACCTTGGCTTCTTTCCATGCCAAATTAACTTTAGTATCATTGTTTTAACTATTTTAAAGTAGGTCTGTGGGATAGTTATGGGTAACATTTGAAGTTTATATAAGATTTTGAGGAGTATTACCATCTTGACCATGTTTATTCGGCCCAGCCATGAAAGTGTCCGTGGAGATGTTTTTTTTAATATCTGCTTTTATCTCATTTAGTAGGGGGACATAGTTGGCATGGTATAAGCCCTTTATCGATGAGACTAGGTTTATTCCTAAGTATTTTAATTCTGACTTCGCCCACGTGAATGGAAATGCCTTCTGCCGAGCAAGTTCTTCTTTCTTACTAAGCCTTATGTTTAAGATTTCTAACTTTAATGGATTGATCCTAAAATTTGAGAGTTGCCCATATTTATTTATTATATTTGTATAGTGTTATTCTGGGGTTAGTAATATAAAATAGAACATCGTCAGCATATGCTGCTACTTTATGTTCCTCATCGCCCACTTTTACTCCCCCTATATCTATGCTGTTCCGTATGGTGGCTAGTAAAGATTCCAGCGACAGGGCAAACAACAGAGGCGAAAGTGGGCACCCCTGTCTCATCTCGTTATACATACCGAAAGAAGGTGAGAAATTGCCATTTACTTTTACCGATGCTGTCGGGTTCCTATAAAGTGCTCTTATCCATTGATTCATCCTAGAGCCAATACCCAGATCTTCTATTGTTTCTAGCATAAAGCCCCAGTCCAGCCTGTCAAATGCTTTTTCTGCATCTATTAACAGTATTAGTTGTGGGGTCTTAATGCCTCTAGGTTTATGTAGTAGGAGCAACAGTCTTATCCCATTATCTTTCCAGTAACAGTTTGATCGGCGTGGATCCATTTAGGCATTAAGTCTTTTAATCTAGTTGATAGCACTTTTTCATATAGTTTTATGTCATAGTTTAGTAGCGCTATTGGCCTAAAATTAGAGCAAAGGTTACATATTTTACTTCTTTTGGTATTACCGTTACAAACGCCTGTAATGATTCTGCTCTTATTTTCTTTCCTTCTCCTATCCCATTCATGTATTTGCATAGTTTTAGAACTAATATTTCCTTTCTATAATAGTGTGTCGTAAATCCATCAGGGTCTGGGCTTTTCCCTGTCGCTGAATTTTTTAGTGCCATTATTTTGTCCTCATTGTGTTATATCTGCCTCTAATGCTTGCAGTTTTTCTGTTGATATTCTAGGTAATTTTGCTTCCTTTATATATTTTTGTATCTTTTGATTTATTTTTTGTTCTGTTTCTTGTGACCCTTTTTTGCCTCACTGTATATTATGTACCATAATAACTTTGGAATGCTTTAGCTATTTCTGTTGTTGAGTATACCATTTCTCCTCTGTTATTTTTTTATTTTTTCTATATAATTAACTGACTTTTTATTCTTAGTATTTTTGCTGAATATTTCCCTGGTTTATTCCCCCATTTATATCTTTTTCTGGCAACTCTATTAAATGCCCGTCTTGTCTCTTCTTCTGTTAGTTCTTTTGATTTATCCCTTATTACTACTAGGGTTTGGTGTATCTCAACCTCTGCTCTCCTTTTTATGTTTTTGTTCTAGCTCATGTATTTCTGTTATTAATCTATTTATATTAGAGGTTCTTTCCTTTTTTCTTTCTAGAGCCTATCGAGATCAACACACCCCTAATATATGCCTTGCAAGCTTCCCAAATCATAGCATCTGATATATCTGGGGTTTCATTGCATAAGAAATACCTTTCCAGTTCTTTTTCTATCTTTTTCCCTATTTCTACTTCTTGTATTAATTCGTCGTTAAGCCTCCAAGTATTTATGTTTTTCTGAGGTCCTATAAATTTTATTTTCATCATTCCTGGAGCATGGTCTGATAATGTTATAGTTCCTATTAAAATATTAACCATTGGTTCCAATAACCTGTGCTCTATCATAATATAATCCAGTCTTGAGTATGTCCCGTGAACAAGGGAGAAAAATGAATAATCTCTCTCCCCAGGATGGTCCAGTAGTTGACAGTGAAATCGTTTTTTCCTCACCATCCTAAGTTGATGACCTCCTGTCCCCTGTGCAGGGGGCGTACAATCCAAGAGTGGGTCCAAGCAGAAGGTAAAATCTCCTACCAAAATCAATTTACCTTTTTTAAACTGCATCATCTTCTCCAATACTCTTTTCAAATAGCCTTTTGGGTTTTTATTTGGGCAATATACATTTGCTACTGTATGACGGATATTCCATCCCCTGCAATTTTCCCTTCAGAAATATGTACCGTCCTTCTGGGTCAACCAGTCTATCCTCCAAGGAAAACCTTACATCCTTTGCCATGCCAATTGCTACCCCCTTTGCTTTCTTGGTTGGTAAATCTCCATAGTACCATACCGGATAGTATTTTGAATATAATTTCACATTTGTATCCTGTGCTATGTGTGTCTCCTGTAAGAATATTATACTAGCAGAGTAACGTTTAAATTCTTCTAATACCTTATGTCTCTTAATTGGCATATTTAATCCTCTTACGTTGTATGTCAAGAAATTTAGGGTGTTCATGTTGTCTCATCTTCTCCTCTCTCCTCCTGTACTTTACCTCTTGCCCCTTTTACCCTCGGTCTAGACCAAAAACAGTTTATGGGGCATAAACTAGGGGTAATACAAAGAGGCTCAATCCAGAGAATAGAAGGGGGGACAACATCAACAAATGATTTTGCAATTTTTGCACATAGTTTCCTTTTTCTTTGTTTTCCCATCCTTATCACTATATCCCCCTCCCCCTTCCCCCAACTCCCCTTCCCTCTCCTTCCCCAGTCCCGTTTCCTTCCCCCCTCTTTGGCCACATCCATTCTCTTTCTCCTCTCTCTTTCCCCCCAGTGCATTCGGCTGATCATGGTAAGATGTAAGTCTGACCATATCATGGCCCTAGAGTAGTATTATGGTGTTCCCCTTGGGCACCTCCTTGTCCCCCTACTCTTCATGCTATTGGGTGGTGCTCTATCCAGTGCACTCCTTAACTAACCCCCCCCTTACTCAGGGGAATGAGTTTCGAGGCCTACTAGAGAGCCAGGTTCACCATCCTAAGTTTCCTAACTCCATCCCTCTCCTCTTTCATTCCAACAACCCCCCTCCAACAAACCCCTCTCTGCAGTTCTCTTTGCCCCAACTTCTGTTTGAGTTCAAAATTCAGTTTCTTTTCTTGGATGCCAATCGCCACTGTTCTTCTTCTTTCTTTATTTATTTTGTCTTATTTTGGGACCAACCCAATATATTTGGTATGTGAATTTCCAGCTTTTTACAGAAGCCCTGCAGTTCTTCCGGGAATCTCAATTTTGCCATACAGCCTGCTCTTCGGCCTACCAGACATTGGGAAGCCCCAATTATACCATATTCCATGATTTTGCATCAACTCAAATAGTGGTTTCAGTAATCTCCTTGTTCTTAATGTTTTTTGTGCCAGGTCTGTAAAGATCTGAAGGTTGACGCTTTCATATTTCACTGGTGTCCTTTTCAAACTCTCCCAAATTTGGGCTTTTTCTTCATAGTTCTGAAATCGTATTATTACATCTCTTGGAGCCTCCACTGGTATACCTTTTGATTTTCTTATCCAGTCTAGTCTTGATATTTTTAACTGCTCTACCTCTCCTCTGTCTAATAATGGGTTAAAGATTTTCCTCATTTTATCCATTAGGTCTTCCCCGTGTGTTGAATCTGGTAGGCCTCTTATTCTCAGGTTCTTCCTTCTATTGCAGTTTTCTTGGTCTTCCAGTTCCTCTGTTCAATTTTTAGATCTTTAATTTCTCTTTTTACTCATTTATTGTTTGTGTATAACAATCTTGTCTTTTTTTTCCATGTCTTCAACACACGTGACAATATGTGGCCCAGATCGCTATGTATTGTTGCCAGTTCTGACTTTAAAGATTTTTCTAATGCCGCAAACATAGCTACTATTTCCACTTTTGTAGGCAATTGGGTATTCATGTTTTGTTCTACAATGTGGTCCCTCTCTGAGTTACTTTCTAAGTCCTGTTCCATTCCTGGTTGCCCAAAGGTATTTGTGCCCATTGATGATCCATTTTGTCTGTTTTTTTCCTTTACTTCTACCTGTCTTGCACGGGTTCCCTGTTGTTTTTCTAATACTTACTGATCTGGGTCATTTTCTTGTGTCATGTACTTTGTTAATTGTTTCAGGGCTTGAGCGATAACTCAGGTAGTTTTACAGTTGCTCCTCCTTTTGTTGTTTTGCCTTTCATAATTGTATATTTTTATTGCCCAGCTCCCTTAATTCGCAGACCCCTGTGGTGTTTTTGTGTCCCCCGTATAGTTGATTGAGTTCCCCAAACAATCCACGCTAAGCGGAGTCAATTAACTATAGACTTGCAAAAATATGTAGGAGAAAACAACTCACTGTTCTGTTAGGGGGATCTGCGAAAAAGATAGTTGGCACATATTGGGAAGACCAATTTTCTGTCTAGAGATTTTTTTGGGACAAATTGTTCCTGTGGAGTTCTGCTTGCCTGTCTTAACAGGGATTGTTATGCCTGTAGATGTCCTACTGTCGATAGACCATTTTTTTGTCCCACTGTTGCTTCAACCAGCCATGCCAAGAGGCACTGAGCTCCCTCAGGCTGAAATGAAGTAGAGACTGCACCAGATTAGATGGAGGGGATGGATGGGGTGAGGGGGAGGCCTCAGAGATACCGCTGCGTTGATGGATGGCTGCCTAGCATGAGCTCCCTACATAGGCTCCTCCCCCTGGATGCTTAAATTAAATAACAGATAACTGAAAGCAATGCCTTATATAAGGTTTGAACAAAAACATTTTCGCAAATTCATTACATAACAGTACAAAGTAAAATGATCAATTAACGTGCACTTTCCAAAAAAAATTAAATATGTTAGAAAAATACAATTAGCACAGTAACAGACATTTGCTCAATACTCTGTATTCACACGTATAACCTGTTCATGCCACAGATCATACAACTTCTTCTTGAGTTCAAAAAAACAGCGGAGACAATATTTTAAAGTGGTTCCAAAGTCAGTTTTTTTTTTACTTTACTGCAAGGCCCCCAGCCCCTAAGCTGCAGACTAGCACCGCCCTGTGGCCTGTTGATGACTGGACCACATGGCAAACGGTGAGCGGCGACTAACGACAGGACAGGATCATCACAGAGCGTTTGCCGCTTACATCCCACTGTGTGGCCTTGCCACTTAGCCTATGTGTCCTCTCCTGCCCAGGCTGCCAATGTCATCCTATCAGCAGAGCAGGGGGCCGGAGGAGCTCAAGATCTGCACAGAGAGCAGGAGTCTTTTCATATTACCAATCAGGTAAACACCCTCTTGTTAACATGATAGGTTGGGCAGCTCCCGCCCTCCTTCCAGATCTCCTTCCAGATCTGCAGCTCCTCCTGCCTCCTGCTCTGCTGATAGGATGACATCCTGCCTTCTGCCCTACTAACTGTAGGACTGTGCAGAGGAGGCAGAGATTTACAGGAGTCGCTCTAATGTTAGAAAGGAAAAAGGGTAGTGTTGGGGGGGGGGGGGGTAACTGCAAGGGGCACTTTGATTGCCATGAGCGCTGTAATGTGGAGCACAGTAATATAAAGGGGACTGCACTGTAAATGGAACACTGTAATCATTACAGTGCCTCTTTGCAGTGCAGTCCCCTTTACATCACAATGCCCCTTTACAGTGCAGTCCCCAATACATTAATTTAAAGAGGACTGCACTGTAAAGGGGCACTGTAATGTAAAGGGGAACTGAGCCCTCCCCTGGACCTGAAAAACTTGGCTGCCACTAAACCGATCCCTGGTGGCAAAAAGTTTGGTGACTGCTGATCTAGAGAGTGTTCACACCAGATGCAATCCAGTGCATTATTCTGCATCAAAAACACATGGAGGGGTTTAACATGTTCTCCAATGACCCTAGCTGAAATTTGGAACATAGCGAAATGCATCAAAAACTAACTAGAATGCACATGTCCTCAGTTGAGATAAAGAAAAAACAGAGGGAAAAAATGCACCAGAACACATAAAAAAAACATATGAAAAACACGCATGCGGAAGCACAGAAATTGTGGTGTGAACCGTTAAACTGTGTTCAGCCACAGGATGGACTTATGTGCCCCTATAATTACTTAGGAATCGGCCATTCCTCCACAGACATCTGTGGGGCTACCAGCCTGTTGCACTCTGCCTTGTCACAAAGCCCTTTGGATTTCTGTGCTAAAGCACTGCGTATCAAATAAATTCATTTTTTTTTCTTTAAGAAATACAGTTTTTACCTTTATTTTATCTCAGTGCTACCAATTTCTTTCAGCTTCTTTGCAGCCATTTCCTGTCTACATGCATGCACTTAGGTGGCAGCTGCGTACCATTGTTTAAGGCAGGTTATCTGATGGTGACAACATTGTGACATGCCTGCGTAAAGTGCATCAGCAGGATTGCTTGTAGTCTCCACTACTGGAAGTCATGTGATAGGTGTCAACACACTGTCCCTGCCACCCTAACAGGAAGTGTCTAAGCAAGGACCTTTTTTGAAGAATTACTAGTTGCAGATTTACAACTTTAAAGTATTTTAAAAATTAAGTTTGAGATAAAAATACCATGTTAAGGATTATTAAAAAATGTTTTAGTTTAAATGTAGTTTAAGGTGCTTTTTTATATTCAATTTATATTGCTGTTAATTACAACCTTTTATAGCAATACAGAAAACAGAACACTGCACCAGTAGTTCTCAAACTGTCTTGCAGACGGGATGTCCCCTTTTGTATGTATTTAGCTAGCCCACCCCACTGACACCAACAATGGGGCACACCTCCTCTTTATGACACAATGCTGGGGTGCAAGAAATTCCCACTGACATCAGAGATGTGGTACTATTCCTCCCAATGACACCAAGGATTAGGTATTATTCTTTCTACCAACATCTAAAATGGTACATTATCCCTTCCCCCACTGACCTCCAGCTCTCAGGCATTTTCTACATCCACTGGCCACCAAGCCTGGGGCATGGTTTATGGCCATTGACTCCAGGATGTGAACATTATACAGGACTTATATAGCGCCAACAGTTTGCACAGCACCACCATGAAGGCAGACAGTACAATTACAATACAATTCAATACAGGAGGAATCAGATGGTCCTGCTCGTTGGAGCTTACAATCTAGGTAATTTTCTATTCCCCCTTGCCACAGCCTGGTACCCCTAAATACTAAAAAAAACAGTAACTGGCTCCTTGGTTATGAAGTTTGGGGACCCCTGCACCACACTTTGATTTCATTAAAGCCTCCTAAAGTTAATCAAAGTATCCACAATTATTGTATCTCTGATTCTAATAAACACTTTTTTACTATACATTTTATAATCAAAATAAGCACTTTTTAAATAGCTTAAGGCAACAGCAATAAATATTTTACTGGCACCAAGAAAAAAAATTAAATATGTATATCCTGAACATGTTTTGTATTTAATTAAACTTCTATGTAGCTTGAAGTGAGGAATCAAAGCTTTGCGAGCTGAAACTACAGGCAGTTATAATAAACACTTGTCAACTGACTATTAATCATACAGAAGCTGGCAAGATCACTAGTTTTCTAGTACGTAGAAGATTTGATGATCTCCAAATACTAACAGACTAAGGGTTAAAGCTCTAGTCTATTGACAGATAGTTTAACAGCATGGCCGGGATTTAAAGGGGAATGTTGCCCTCTGGTGGTTGCTTATTTTTAAAATACTTTTGAAGCAATCTTTGGAATGAATGCCTATCTTCCACTTTTGGTGAAATAATGTTTAATTTGGGCTGTGGCTCTATAAACCAGAATATGGTGGCTGCACAATTTAAGAACTTGGATTATATATAGCAAACAAACACAAAAACATCTTTGGTGTCAGGAAGGCTTCATAAACTATTTACAAGGCTGAAGGTGTGAATTAATGTCAATATGCCAGGGTACAGATGTTAAAATGACATACCATATAAAAGACCATCACTCCTGTTCGATGATAGGTGTTCTAGTAGATGACCTTGCAAACCAGTTGTCCTCAGTGTCTTTGGAAGAATGTCCCTTTTTCCTAAAGGGGAAGTCCAGCCTAAAACTAGAATCTCTAAATCTACTTGCAGCCACAATCTAAGACTAACCTATCTAGCCCTGTAAAGCAAAACTCGCTATACATACCTTTTCTGAAGCTGCTCCGGTCTGGTCTCCAGTGGCGGAAGCTCTGTGCAGGAGACACAGTGGCAGTGGCTGGGAAATGGCTGAGAAGTGACGTCACCCATAGACTTACTATAGGGCTGCCTCTTCTGCAAACGCCTACAAAGCGAAGCTGCCGTTGACAAATCGGTGGGTTCAGATCGGCTTCAGCAAGGTATGTATAGCGAGTTTTGCTTAACAACGTAAAGCCCCGTACACACGCGTCGAAAATTGGCAGGGAATTTTCGTCCGACAACCGATCTGCCGATTTTCGGCTTGTTAGGATGATGCTTCCGACAACTGACTCCGACTTTTCGGCCAAAAAAAATCTGGTGTGCAGACTATAAAATTTTTGTTGGCCGTTAACACAACGGCCGATTTTCGTGCAGTCAGTACAGATTTGGACAGGGAAAAATCTGATGAGCAAGTCTGGGCATGCTCAGAGAAGAAAGAACACAAAGAAAGCAAACCAACACATGACATCACTTCTGAAGTAGAATTTTGTTGGGCGAGAAAATTTGTGTGCAGTCTAGGCACATTCCAACCAACAAAACACAACTCTGGACAAAAGACGGACGATAATCGTTGTGTGTGTACGGGGCTTTAGATAAGTTAGTCTTAGATTGTGGAAAGCAAAGCACAGAGGCAACGCTCTAAACAGGGAACACACCTCACAGATTAAGAGTGGAGTCCTTCACTGGGTACTCTGGTTCAAATGGCCTCCAACCATTGAATACATAGCTACAAGAAAGATGTAGCCGGAAACTCCAGAATCAAGATTAAAAACAACTGATGTATTTTGGCATACAGCCTTGTTCACAGTATACTCAGAAAGCTGTATGCCGAAATGCGCCAGATGTTTTTGGAATTCTGGAGTTGCCAGCTACATCTTTCTTGGAGCTGGTCTTAGATTGTGCCTGCAAGTAGATTTAGAGATTTTAGTTTTAGGCTGGACTTCCCCTTTAAGTTATAGAAAACTGCTGACTCTTGGCCTGTGAATTTGCCATGCTGTGTTTAGCCATTTGTTTGTTGAGAGGCTGTCCCTCTCCCTAATGCAGTGGCATCTTAAGAGCATAAAAGGGCCCCGGGCAATGCAGTGAACTGGGGCCCTGCCTACACAATCACCCACAAGAATAAAAATGCAAATTATCGATAAGGCGATATTTGTTGGTACAGCAATGCCAGGCTAATGACAGCTTCCAAGTTGGGTGGCTGAGTCTGGTGAACACACACATGGACGGGAGTCAGACTCAACTGCCCTGTGTGTGCCTGTTCCTTTGGAGGCGGACAGGCATTGCTGCAGTTGTGGGCTCCCCCTCCACGGCCCAAGTGGCCTGACAGCAGTGAAGAGCCAACAGGCGCTTCGGAAGTGAGATGCAGCAATAGGGAATTGGGACTAATGCTTGGCTGGAGCTGGGGATGGGTCACTGGGCAGGTGGGGCCCCCCGGGAAAGTTGGGCCCCCAGGCAACTGCCCAACGTGCCCATTCGGTAAGATGGCCCTGCCCTAATGTACAGGTATTTTCATTCCGCGTACACATACCAAGTAACTTTGGTTCGGTTAGGGTGTTCAGTCTTTTAGATGTACAAGCTTCTGTCTCAGGGATGCAATGTTTGGTAATCTTTATTGTGATTTTAAACACTCACCTTGTAAAAAAAAAAAAACATTCAGTTTAAAATGGAAATGAAAGGCAAAACATGTGTGTGTACATATAAAATACATTATAAATACTTTTTTTGCTCTTTTTTTGTAAGTGATAACATACTCTCTGTTCTCCGCAGCATAAGAGCTGGGGGAGGAGAAACAGCAGCACACTGATCATCCCAATAAATGGCTGTGTGGTGGCAGTGTGTCAGGACAAGTCTGATAATTGGAGCAGAGCAGCAGCACAGCTAGAGAACTGGCCACAGTATGTTCTCCTGCTTAGTGTGGTCAGTTTTTAATAAAAAAGCAGAAGGCGGGCAAGAACACCAGGCATTTCACACAAAGGAAACAATACAAAGGAAACAGGATACTTTCTCATACAAGTACATGGCACAGCAGACACATATCAGGAATATGAAATGTTGGCTTTACATATTCTTCTATCAAATCTTTGTGTTCCTGACACTGATTAAACCTGAAGAATTGACTTGAATAAGCTACAAAATATCTTCAACATTAAAAAACATGGTCGGTTGAATGTGACTAGCTACTACTAGATATACCATGTCCTAGATAAATGAGAACCTTTGCAGACACTGAGAAAGTTAGTAATTGCATGGGCAATTCAAGATCCTGAGTGGGAGCGGAGGACAGATAGGCTCTTTAAAGTGAACCTCCAGGCAAACAACCCAATACACATTTAAAAACAAATATGTTTTACTTGGAAAAAGGTTTCTAATTTTGGCTGGCTGTTGTGATATACACTTCTTTGCTAGTCAGGAAGATTGTTCTAGTTTTAGATTACAGCTTCCTGGCTCAGCTGTATTACTTATTGGGACAGACCCCCTGCTCAAGGGTCAGATGTGATAATGTGAAATTATTATCTAATGAGCAGGCTCGAAGACAAAGGAAGCTGCATTGTCAAACGAGGAAATTAGTGTCAAATGCCTGGCTGTGGAGTGTGGCAGAGGTACAGTGGGTACGGAAAGTATTCAGACCCCCTTAAATTTTTCACTCTTTGTTATATTGCAGCCATTTGCTAAAATCATTTCGGTTCATTCTTCTTCCTCATGAATGTACACATAGCACCCCATACTGACAGAAAAACACAGAATTGTTGACATTGTTGCAGATTTATTAAAAAAGAAAAACTGAAATATCACATGGTCCTAAGTATTCAGACCCTTTGCTGTGACACTCATATATTTAACTCAGGTGCTTTCCATTTCTTCTGATCATCCTTGAGATGGTTCTACACCTTCATTTGAGTCCAGCTGTGTTTGATTATACTGATTGGACTTGATTAGGAAAGCCACACACCTGTCTATAGAAGACCTTCCAGATCACAATGCATGTCAGAGCAAATGAGAATCATGAGGTCAGAAGGAACTGTCTGAAGAGCTCAGAGACAGAATTGTGGCAAGGCACAGATCTGGCCAAGGTTACAAAAAGATTTCTGCTGCACTTAAGGTTCCTAAGAGCACAGTGGCCTCCATAATCCTCAAATGGAAGACGTTTGGGACGACCAGAACCCTTCCTAGAGCTGGCCGTCCGGCCAAACTGAGCTATCGGGGGAGAAGAGCCTTGGTGAGAGAGGTAAAGAAGAACCCAAAGATCACTGTGGCTGAGCTCCAGAGATGCAGTCAGGAGATGGGAGAAAGTTGTAGAAAGTCAACCATCACTGCAGCCCTCCACCAGTTGGGTCTTTATGGCAGAGTGGCCCAACGGAAGCCTCTCCTCAGTGTAAGACACATGAAAGCCCGCATGGAGTTTGCTAAAAAACACCTGAAGGACTCCAAGATGGTGAGAAATAAGATTCTCTGGTCTGATGAAACCAAAATAGAACTTTTTGGCCTTAATTCTAAGCGGTATGTGTGGAGAAAACCAGGCACTGCTCATCACCTGTCCAATACAGTCCCAACAGTGAAGCATGGTGGTGGCAGCATCATGCTGTGGGGGTGTTTTTCAGCTGCAGGGACAGGACGACTGGTTGCAATCGAGGGAAAGATGAATGCGGCCAAGTACAGGGATATCCTGGACAAAAACCTTCTCCAGAGTGCTCTGGACCTCAGCCTGGGCTGAAGGTTTACCTTCCAACAAGACAATGACCCTAAGCACACAGCTAAAATAACAAAGGAGTGGCTTCACAACAACTCCGTGACTGTTCTTGAATGGCCCAGCCAGAGCCCTGACTTAAACCAAATTGAGCATCTCTGGAGAGACCTAAAAATGGCTGTCCACCAACGTTTACCATCCAACCTGACAGAACTGGAGAGGATCTGCAAGGAGGAATGGCAGAGGATCCCCAAATCCTAAGGTAGGTGATAAGTTCTTTCTTCATATGGTGCCTGAATTTGCGAAGTTGATTCTATATACTTTGTTCAGCCATATGTTCACTTTGGGTTTTCAGGTATGGACATCTGCACCAGCAATTTTGAGAGGGCTCAAGATAGTCTTTTTTTTATATCACTGAGAAAACCCAGGATCTACAGTATAGAATTATAGATTCTAGAAGTTTTTATTAGATTTAAGTATATCAGTGTCAAGGTTTTACCTTGCCTTTTGTGAGGGATTAGCTCGGTGGCGGGTGTAGATGACTCCTTGGGGGGTGCGTTTTCACAGAGAAATAGCCCAAAAGTGCTTGCAAACAACAGGTTTATTCTTCAAACAAGTGCATGCAGCAAAAACATCAAAATAAAATAAAACAAAATAAATCCTTGCCTCTGTGGGCGGCTACCTTCTCACGCTGGAACCTACCTAAGAAGTCTTTCCAACCTACTGTTGGGCCGACACTGCTGATCCTACAGCAGACACTCAAATGTCCATTTGTTTGCTTTTCACACAGCACAAACATTGTCCATTGAACATGTCCCTTTGTTTTCTTTCACATCAACAACACTTCGTCTTCTCACCTTTGAGACGTCTTCACTCTTGGTTACCGTCCCGGGCACACATCACTCCGGGGGGTCTTCTCCCAGGCCCACACATCCTGTCGGGAGGCACACGCTGACTGTCCTCCTGCTCCCAGCCCACATGGCTTCAGGATGCAGCTTCTGGAGGCAGCACTCAATAGATTTTCTCTGGACAAATTATAGAGTCCTTGATCTCCTCATTCTGAACAGCTGAATGGTTTTCAACTTCCTGCTGGCTCTCTCTGCAGCCAACACCCTATAGTATCAGTGAACTTTCAAAGCAGGTGAGAATGTGTCTCCTCTCAGTGACTACATTCCCAGATTTACCTGACTTCCTGTCACATACCCCCCCCTCTTGTTTCAACCCTAGGGTTGGGACACATATTTCCAGGCACGCATGTGTCAGGCACTGCTGACTCACTGATAAGCCTCCTATTATCCTCAAGCTTCCGGATGAAACTGTTTTGTCATCTTCATTGACAGATTTCTCATAAATGCCACACAGTTTGTCTCTCATCTCATATACACATTCTTCAACTGCATTTTTGGCATCATTTTGCTCCTTCTCGTTTCTGTCATCTTCATTGACAGCTTTCTCATAAATGTCAGACAGCTTGTCCCTCATAACCGTCTGTCCAATCCACCATGGAGGACCGTGATCCATAGGCAACTCAATTGGGCTAGTCTTAATGTCTTCAACATTCTTAAGACGCCTCTCTCTGCAATCCATAAATGTTTTCCACAAAACTTTGAGAACCTTTGCTTCACTAAGCTTTGTTCCAAGTAGGGACTCTTGACATCCCTCTGTGACTTGAGTTGCCTCTCCATACCTCTGTACACAATCATTGACTTTTTGTTGTAAAAGGGAATGATCTTCCTTCTTGAGCTTTGCTTGCTCTAAGATGCTGTGCAGAGGATTTTCCAATTGAGACAACAGGCTGTCACACATTTCTTCAAAGTGACCCCTGTTCCTTTTCCCAGAGATATCAATATCATTCACCAAACATTTCATATTCATAGGCAGATCGGAAGCATTTGCACTCATCAACTTCTTAAACTTTTCGCCCTCCTGAGCGAGTCGCAGTAAAGGCCTACTATTTGATTTGATATTCAGTTTATATTTCTTGCCAAACTCTTCACAGAAGTAGTCAACCAGAACATCATCAACTTTCCTTACACCAACATAGGGGTTAAAGGCAACAACACAGTTGAACCC
This sequence comes from Pelophylax lessonae, assembly GCF_965119305.1. Classification (NCBI taxonomy): domain Eukaryota; kingdom Metazoa; phylum Chordata; class Amphibia; order Anura; family Ranidae; genus Pelophylax; species Pelophylax lessonae. Next base: position 100,228,362 of record NC_138772.1, read on the forward strand.
AGCGATCTGGGTGGTATCCATTATAGACCTCCTCTCTGCATCAGTGAAGAAGCATGGAACTGCAACACATTCTTTTACAGGTTTCTTCAATGCACTTTCTGCTGAACTATTTGACCGCTCAAGGTCACCTAGTTCTTTTTCTCTATCTGAATTCCACATGGAATGCATCTCAAGATCACGATCAAACTTCTGCCACCCGTCTTTCACCAGTTCCATTTTGGAAACACTCCCTGAAAGGCACTTATTCATTTGCTTCACGTTTTCACCAACAGCCTTAGTTTTCCCCACTAGGTTTTCAGCCTGAACTGAGAAATCATCACATTTCTTACTCAGCTCCTTTGTTTGCTGAAGCTCTAATGATACATTTTCCAATGCTTGAAGTTTTTGAAGGAACGGTTTATTCCAAAGGGGTGATTCAAGCCACATGTCATCACATTTCTGAGGCTCACTCAGGACAGACCCCAAAACACTGATCCTTTTAAAAACTGCATCAGGCACACTATCCCCTCTTTGGGACAGATCCTCTGTTGCCTGGAATTCCTCTTCCAGTTCCTGCAACGGAATCTTCATCTCTTCTACTTGCTGTTCTAAGGCTCGCTTAGACTTTTCTAGCTCCTGAACTCTTTTCACAACATCATCCTTGGAGCGGACCAATTCTTCCATTTCTGTACGCAGCTGTTTGTTAACACTTTCTAGTTCAGCCTTACACTCTAGAGCTTCCTCCAAAGAGCGAGCCAAGAACAGGGCTTTGCTCTCGTTATCACGCACCTCCGTTTCTGCACGGGCGCGTTCTTCTGCATATTTTGCAGACACAGTCTTCTCTTTACCAAGCATCTGATCAAACTTCTTTTTCACATCTTCAACACACTGTAATGAACCAACGCTTTCTTCCATGCGTTTTTTCATATCCGCTATCTGAGCTTGCAATGTTGCGACTTGCTCTGATAGGTTTTTCTTTGCTTCCGCCTCCTCTTCTAATTGTTCCAGGAAGCCATTTTTCTCATCTTCCATTTGTTTGAGCTTTGTGCTAAAACTCAGCCTTTGACACCTCTCTTCCTGTAAGAGTTCCTGCGTGTCTTGCAGCTGCGATTCCAAGATAGAAAAATCTTCCGCAATTTCTCTAGATTTTCTGTCTGCTTGAGAAAGCTGATTTGTAACATTGTCCAACTCAACCTGCAGTTGGTTTGCCTTCTCTGACAGCTTAGCACACAATCGGTCACCTTCTGACACCTTGACTTGCGATTCCAGAAGCTGTGCCTCTACTTTTTCCCTCTTATGTTCACAATCTTCTTTTCCCTGCATAAGAGCCTTCACCTCATTGGCTAGCATCTGGGAATAAGAATGTAATTCTGCCACACAGGCTTCTTTCTCCTTTAACTGCTGCTGGACACGTTGGGCTTCCCCTTTCCAACTTTCACAGTCCGCACGCCATTCATTTACCACATTGCTTAAAGTAGTGAGCTCATACACAGTACTCAGTAATTTAGCCTCTCTTTCACTTTTCTCTTTGTCGCTGAGAGACAATGTCGCTTTCAGAGCAACATTCTGTTCCTGCGACTCCTGCAGGTCTATTTTTGTAACTTCCAAACACTGAAGACTTTTTTCCAGCTGATTACGCAACTCCAACATATCAGCCATACTTTGCTTCTGCAAAGTCTGAATTTCAATTTCCTTTTCCATGAGGATGGTATCTTTCTCCTTTATAGTGTCTTGACATTTTTGCAACTCGACCAAAAGAAGAGCAGTGGATTCTTCCCACTGTAACACATGAGACTTGAGTAGTTCATTCATTTCCTGCAAGTTTCTATGCTCCATTTTAAGCAATTCCAAGGCTTGTTCCTTTTCTTCCATTTTCCGTTGCAAGGCATCCAACTCAGCCCTGCACACATACTCGGTTTCTTCCAAACCGATGGCCTCCATTGGCTGCTGGCGTCTCTGTTTCCAGCCTGCCATGCTCTCTTGGTGAGCCTTTTGCTGAGCTGCAAAGCTCCGTTGTTTCAGCATCTCCCCCATTTTGAGTTTACTTTTCATCTGAGCACACTGCGTCTCCATAGCAGTTTCATCAGTGTTGCTAGGGACAACAACCTTCCTCTTTAGTAGACTCTCTTTAGGCATGGATGGGGCTGGTTCAGACGGCAACATCCCCTCCATCCAAAGAATCCGGTCTCTCATTTCATCTATCTTTGCATTTTTCAGGCGTTTGGACCGCCCCATCTTCAATAACTCCACAAACAAATTTTTCACAGTCCAGCAAACAATTTTCAGACCACTGTCTCTTCAACACATGTAGTTTTTCTCTCTCTTGCAGGATCTCTTTTCCTGCGCACACAGTTTGTGCAGTCACTTGCACCAGACACAACAAAGTTCATCAAAAAATTTTGAGACCCCTGTCTCTTTAAAACACTTTTTTTTTTTTTTTCTGTCAGGATCTTCTCTCCTGCACACATAGATTGTGCAATCTCATGCACCAGACAAAGTTCATCAAACATATGCACTCCATTGCAGGGATCTCTGCTTATGCCCACTGCATACCTCCACCATATGTGAGGGATTAGCTCGGTGGCGGGTGTAGATGACTCCTTGGGGGGTGCGTTTTCACAGAGAAATAGCCCAAAAGTGCTTGCAAACAACAGGTTTATTCTTCAAACAAGTGCATGCAGCAAAAACATCAAAATAAAATAAAACAAAATAAATCCTTGCCTCTGTGGGCGGCTACCTTCTCACGCTGGAACCTACCTAAGAAGTCTTTCCAACCTACTGTTGGGCCGACACTGCTGATCCTACAGCAGACACTCAAATGTCCATTTGTTTGCTTTTCACACAGCACAAACATTGTCCATTGAACATGTCCCTTTGTTTTCTTTCACATCAACAACACTTCGTCTTCTCACCTTTGAGACGTCTTCACTCTTGGTTACCGTCCCGGGCACACATCACTCCGGGGGGTCTTCTCCCAGGCCCACACATCCTGTCGGGAGGCACACGCTGACTGTCCTCCTGCTCCCAGCCCACATGGCTTCAGGATGCAGCTTCTGGAGGCAGCACTCAATAGATTTTCTCTGGACAAATTATAGAGTCCTTGATCTCCTCATTCTGAACAGCTGAATGGTTTTCAACTTCCTGCTGGCTCTCTCTGCAGCCAACACCCTATAGTATCAGTGAACTTTCAAAGCAGGTGAGAATGTGTCTCCTCTCAGTGACTACATTCCCAGATTTACCTGACTTCCTGTCACACTTTCCATTGGCAGCCATCTTAGACATGTGCAGACTGCTGCCTCTTATAAACTCTGATTGCATCATCGTTTGCCTGCTGCCGGGTGTCGCACAGTGATGATGCACACCGGACTATATCTCCTGATGGGTTGCAGTCCTTGCCCTTGTGTTTGTGCTCCAAGGTGTATCTCTGCTAGCAGTCTTCTGTTCTCCATGTTCCTCCATGTAAGACCTGGCTTGGCTGATGACTCTCCTGGCTCTCGACCCCACATCTCAGACATCCCCGCATCGGTAGACTACTCACTTCTGGACTCGACCCCGGCGTGGATGACTACCCACGTCTGGACTTGACCCCGGCTTGTTCCTGCTCTCACTTCCTCACTCTTGCTGCACGTTTATTGTTGTTCGCTCCAATAAACTGCTTTGTTTTACCTGCATCCCCATGTGGTCTGGTTTCCTGGCACCCTGACAATCAGGTGATGTGTATTTGTATAATGAGGGAGGGAAATCAACACCCTATATTAATCACTTTTCGACCGCTTCACATAGATTTACTGCGACCTAGGTCGCTCACCCACGAGCCTGTAGGGGGCGAGCTCCCACGCCGGCGGCACGCTCTCACCCCCGCTCGTTCCCTGGGGAGCCAGCATGTGTGACCGGCGGCTCCGATGGCCTCCGGCCACTCGCAATCTCCCGCAGGAGAGGGAGAAAGACAGACAGCTGATGTAAACACAGCTTTCTGTCATTCTCCCTGAAGTAAGCACAGAGGCTATGTGATCTTGCTATATAGGATTGCATGTCTCTGTGGTTACTTCACTAGCCACGACCCCTGACAGTTAGAATCACGCCCCTAGGGACACACTTAACCCCTTGATCACCAATAAAGTTAACCCCTTCCCTGCCAGTGTAATTTTTACAGTAATAACGCATATTTATAGCACTGATTACTGTAGTAATGTCACTGGTACCCCCAAAAGTGTAAAAAATGTCAGTCAGGGGTCCTATCTGTCCTCCACAATGTCGCAGTCCCGCAAAAAAAAAAAAAAATCGGAGATGGCCGCCATTACTAGTTTAAAAAAAAACAATACAAATTACATAAATCTTTCCCGTAGTTAGTAAACGCAATAACTTTTGCGCAAACCCATCAAAATTTGCTTATTGCGATTTTTTTTACCAAAAATATGTAGTAGAAAACAAATTGGCCTACAATGTTAAAAAATTTAGATTTTTACATTTTTTTTTTATTTGAGAATTTCATATAAAAAATGTGAAAAATATTGTTATTTTTCAAAAGTGTTGCTCTTTTTTTGTTTATAGCGCAAAAAATAAAAATCGCACAGGTGATCAAATACCACCACAAAAAGCTCTATTAGTGGGAAAAAAAGGACGTCAATTTTGTTTGGGTACAGCGTTGCAAAACCACGCAATTGTCCGTTAAAGTCACGCAGTGCTGAATCGCAAAATAGGGCCTGGTCTTTGAGCAGCCAAATCCTCTGGGGCTAAAGTGGTTATGGTGTGCATAATTATAAGGCAGCTTTTTTTTCTCAGGAAAATGGGCCAAAAAAAGAGATTTAACTGACTCTGAAAAGTAAAAAAATTTAGAAAGTCTTTCAGAGGGATGCAGCACTCTTGAAATTGCTAAGATATTGGGGTGTGATCACAGAACCATTAAATAGTCAACAGAATTGCAAGAAATGTGTTGAGAAAAAAAAAGACACAAATTAACTGCCCAAGATTTGAGAAGAATTAAACATGAAGCTACCAGGAACCCATTATCCTCCAGTACTGTCAGATTCCAGAACTGCAACCTACCTGAAGTGCCCAGAAGTACAAAGGTGTTTAGTGCTCAGAGACATGGCCAAGGTGAGGATGGCTGAAACCCAACCATCACTGAACCAGGGATGTAGTAAGAAAAAAAAAAAAAGACCACAACAAAAATAGTACCATACTATAAGGTGTCAAATAACATCCTGTACAGTAAAGACAAAAAGTAAAGGTAATGTGAAAAGGTCAAGATGTTAAATGGCGCTGTCCAGCTTCTACAGAACTACAGAGGCCCAGTGGAGATAGTGTGCAATTAATGTGGATTCTGACATTTTTTAAGACCATAATTCAAGGAACAGACATTTCAGCACCAGTGTAGTTCAAAGAACGGGACTGTTAATGTCAGTAGTATTGACTATCGTAGATCGTAATTACTGAGGCTATAGATTCATATGTAGGATGCTGTGTGCATGATACCTGACACCTGCCAACTGCAGGCTCTTGTGGGTGCATTCAAATTTTAAGTATATCTGTGTTAAAACAACATCCCTCCAACTCCTGCAGGTACAAATTTCTAGTACTTCCAGGAGCCCCCTGCATCTGACGTCACTTTTGCTAGATTAATTTTGTTACAAAGCACTTCCTCATGAGATGATGCCAGATCCTAGGAGCAAACCAGTACTCATTATTGAAAGAGCAAAAATAAAAAATATATATATTATTTAAAATACATCCTCATTTACTAAAAAACACAAAGAAATCCCATTCTCATATAGTTCACATCCTCAGAATTCCATACACTTACAGCAAGTATTTGAGCCCTTAAATTAAGCATAAATTGTTCACAAATTCTATGAAAAAAACAAAACTTATTGAATTTCCGAACAATTTATGTAAGGGGCTCAAATACTTGCTGTAAGTGTATGGAATCCTGAGGATGTGAACTATATAAGACTGGAGTTTTTGATGTGTCTTTTAGTAATTAGGATTTTTTTAAATAATGAATATCTTTTTAAATCTTTATAATAATGAGTACTTGTTTGCCTATAATGGAATGTATATTCATTTTGTGCCACTGGGGGGAGTGCTATCCTATTTTTTGGTTTTTTTCCATCCTCTTTATTTTCCATTCTTAATTAATGGCTTTGCATATTACAGGTTTTGATATTGTGTGTAATAGAACTATAGCGGTATTTTATGCAAGGGGTGACACACTCCTAAATATTGGCTGCTCAGGTATAGATATTGAGGGGCACGAGATCCACTTTTGCAGGTTTAGCACTGTTTTTAGGTGGGATGTATGGGTGGACGTGTGGGCACTTAGGGCCTAATTTACTATAGCACCTAGTCGGCAAATGGGTAAACAAATGGTCATAAACTACTAAAACTAGTCAGAAACGGTATTTCCCTATAGTACGAGGTGAATATTTACTCACAAAATCAAATTCACTATAGGTCACATAAATCAGTGACCGTCTAAATCAGTAGTCATGCTAGAAGCAGGTGAATTGTACTTGGAAATAATGTTAATAATGTTAATGTGAAAGCAGAAATATGCTTGAAAGTCTGAGAAGAGATAAATTCAAATTGTTTTTATAACTCTGTACTGACACAACTGAGCATGCCCAGACTAGAAAACTAGTCACAAACCTACTCAGGACACTACTCAAAAAAATGAAAGGAACACTTTTTAATCAGAGTATAGCATCAAGTCAATTAAACTCCTGAGATATTCATCTGGTCAGTTAAGTAGCAGAGGGGGTTGTTAATCAGTTTCAGCTGTGTTGGTGTTAATGAAATGAACAACAGGTGCACTAAATGGACAACAATGAGATGATCTCCAAAACAGGAATGGTTCTGCAGGTGGAGGATTACTGACATTTTTCCCCTACTAATCTTTTCTGACTGTTTTTCATTATTTTTGCATTGGCTATAGTCAGCGTCACTACTGGTAGCATGAGGCAATACTTGGACCCTATAGAGGTTGCACAGGCAGTCCAACTCCTCCAGGATGACACATGAATACATGCCATGGCCCATAGGTTTGCTGTGTCTCCCAGCAGTCTCAAGAACATGGAGAATATTCCAGGACACTTGTAGTTACTCTAGGAGAGCTGGACAGAGCTGTAGAAGGTTCCCAACCCATCAGCAGGACCGGTATCTGTTCCTTTGTGCAAGAATCAGGATGAGCACTGCCAGAGCCCTATAAAATGACCTTCAGTAGGCCACTGGTGTGAATGTCTCTGACCTAACAATCAGAAATAGACTTCATGAGGGTGGCCTGAGGGTCCAACATCCTCTAGTGGGTCCTGTGCCCACTGCCTGCCACCATGGAGCTCGATTGGCATTTGCCATTGAACACCAGAATTGACACTGGTGCCCTGTGCTTTTCTGAGATTAGAGCAGGTTCACCTTGAGCACATGTGACAGACATGAAAGGGTCTGGAGAAGCCATAGAGAACATTATGCTGCCTGTAACATCATTCAGCGTGACCGGTTTGGTGGTGGGTCAGTGATGGTCTTGAGATGCATATCCATGGAGGGACACACAGACCTCTACAGGCTAGACAATGACACCCTGAGGGCCATTAGGTATTGGGATGAATTCCTTGGACCCATTGTAAGACCCAACGCTGGTGCAGTGGGTCCTGGGTTCCTCCTGGTGCGCAACAATGCCCAGTCTCATGTGGCGAGAGAATGCAGCCAGTTCCGGGAGGATGAAGGAATTGATACCATTGAATGGCCTCCACACTCGTCTGACCTAAATCCAATAGAACACCTCTGGCACAATATGTTTCAGTCCATCTGACACCCCAGGTTGCACCTCCGGTCTGTTTAGGAGCTCATTGATACCCTGGTCCAGATCTGGGAGGAAATACCCCAGGACACCATCGTCTCATTAAGAGCATGCCCCGATGTTAACAGGCATGCATACAAGCACATAGGGGCCATACAAAGTACTATTTTGAGTTGCTGCATTGAAATTTCAGCAAAATGGACTAGTCTGCTGCCTCATTTTTTCACTTTGATTTTCAGTGAGTCTTTGAATTCAGCCCTCTGTAGGTTAATAATTTTCATTTCTATCAAATGATGTGGCATCCTTTGATTCCTAACACATTACCCAGTCCATATCAGTATAAATATCCAGCATGATAATTTTCCCCATTGAGATCTGATGTGTTTTCAAAGTGTTCCTTTAATTTTTTGGAGTAGTGTATATATAGATATATATATTTTGTTAACATACTTGAGATAGATAGATATTCTATATGCATTCTCTGCAGTACATATATTTGTGTATATACTGCCATGTGCATTGTGTATGCCCAGGGACTTTGCCATTTGTGAAATATATTTTGTTAAACTAAGCATGCTCAGCCACTTTGCCATTTGAGCCATATGTCTGGTTAAACTGAGCATGCTAAAGCCTCGTACACACGCAACGAATTTCCGCCGACCGGTCGTCCGTCTTTTGTCCAGAGTGCGTGTCTGTTGTTTGGAATGTGCTCTAGACTGCACACGAATTTTCCCGTACGACAGAATTCTATTTTAGAAGTGATGTCATGTGTTGGATTGCTTTCTATGTGTTCTTTCATCTCTGAGCATGCCTAGTCTTGCTCATAAGATTTTTCCCCGTCAAAATCTGTACTAATGAGACGAAAATTGGACGTGTGTTGACGGATGACAAAAATTATATAGCCTGCACACCGACTTTTCGGCCGAAAAAATTCTGGAGTCGGTTGTCGGAAGCACCATACTAACAAGCCGAAAATCGGCAAATCGGTCGTCGGACGAAATTTCCCAGCCAAATTTCTTATCGTGTGTATGGGGCTTTAGAGACTTAGCTGTTTGACATCTGATATGTAAATTGTAGATAATGCACGTGTTGCTCTCCATCTCACATAAATCTAAACCAAAACCCCAACAGCTGTCTTCACAAACCACACACAATACCACTGCTGATGCAAATTTAAAATGAGTAACAATTTTGTGTGTTGTTTAGTATTTCCAAATGATCATCAAATTCACCACAAAAATGTAATATGTTTACTAACATTATTAATCAAAATGTCATTACCAAAATTAAGAGGGTAACATCACTATTCTACACTCACACACCAATACACCAAATATCACAGAATAAATCAAGAAACAGAACTCCTGCCTGATGTAATTCCATCACCTATAGGTAAATAACTAAAGAAATGTAATATTTAGATGTATGGGGGTTTCACCACTATTGCAAACCTTGCCATATATGTTCCACGGGGAAGGACAAATAGCAGCCTTGAGAATTGCAAACCAGCACCAATAGCAGCCTCTTACCAAGCATAAAGCCCAACAATTAGAGATGGTCTTATAGGAACATGCTGACAGTAATCAGACATAACCAGCCTTGGAACCAGATGGCATATCACAGAAACAGGTTGGTCAATGGCACTCAGGACTTCCAGGGTACATCTGCATTGATTAACTTTTTGGACCCCAGGGACTTAGGGCTGTTTAACACCACAGAGATGGAGGCTCCATGCATGTGGCAGCACAGTAGCTCACTGGTTAGCACTTCTGCCTTGTAGCACCTAGGTCATTGGTTCAAATCCCAAGGAAGCCACTATCTTTTGAAAGGCTCTTCCTCTGTTGTGGTGTTAGAGCTTCTTTTTCACAAGGTATTATATTTCGGATGGGTTTCACATAATGCAAACAAAAGAAATGACATTGTATATGTAGCAGGTTTTCCAGGCCTGTGGCCTAATATGGGTCTGCCATTGTTACCGGTTACCTCTCCAGCCCATGTGAGCTGCGGCCCTGGGTGTGAGAACTGACACATGGACAACTCTGGCATCTTTGTTTTGTTGTTTTTATTGTATTTGAAGGGGATGGGAGAAGGGAATGAGTGGGATATTCCTTTTCGGCTCAGCTAAGTACAATTTAGGATTTTTTCCTGAAAATGTCTGTTAACGCTGTCTTGACGCCAGCTGACGCTAGCAAATGCTCACTGACGCTTGAAACACACTGTAACTTGGAAGAAGTGCTGAATCCTCGACTTTAAGTCCAGAAGACCCAGGACTGTGAAGTATTGAACTACTGACACTGCTGCACTGCAAAGTCACTGACTACGCCCTCCTAGCCTTGCACTAGCTTGACGTGAATTCCTGTATGGCTGCAACTCTCAACTGGCACTCTGTACAATTCAGGGCCCAAACTGCAGGCGCCCCCTTTACACTTTTAGCTCTTCGGGGTCCACTGACTATGCACCCCCTCTGTAACTTCAGGGTCCTCAACCTAGGTACCCCCTTTACAGCTAGCTGACACTGGATCCCAGAACCTTCACCAGAGTGGCCTCCTCTAACACTTCAGGCGAACCCCCAGGGGCAATCCTCAGTACTCACGACCTGTGTAGGCTTTCCTGGGACTGGACCCCTCTCACTCTCCGCTGGTTCTCGGCACACCGGATCCCCTCAGCTCAACTCAGCACTCTCTGGATTTTCTGGCAACACCCCGAAACATCCGCTTACTTAGACAGGAGAGACAGCTGTACATTCCCTCCTGGGACTCTGCTTCCCGCCAAAGACCACGAGTCATGCGCCCCCTTTCAGACTTATACCCCTTCCCTGAATCCTCTGCGGCAGTATCTGCCTTCTGGGGTAGATACAAATCCGAATGTATCTCTGATTGGGTTTCCTCCACCGCCCTATCAGAAGCCTCTAATAGAACCAGTGGGGAGACTACCCTCTCAGGAGACACACTTGGAAACCATGACAACCTACCTAGCAAAAGAAACCTGGCCCTGCTGGTATCCAGACAAGGTCCACTATGCATTTAACTAACACCTACCTGTAGGGTGCTACATATATAAAGCGAGTGTGGGTTTTACACCAAATCTATAACAGCTTTTTTTTGGTCAGATATGGATTTATGTGTAAGTATGGTGTAATCCTGCACTAATATTTAAATGTTGATGATGATTGTGCTTGTCAACAATTTGTGTAAAGCAGCCCTCACAAAGTTGACATTTCCTGCTTTGTACCCTCCACATGCCAAACAAATTACAACTTGAATTGTTTTGTTTTTGGTATCACTGATCATGGCCAGAGACTTGGACGATTGATCTTTTCAATTATACACTGCACAGGTACATATGCTTATATAGCCGATGCATTCTTTCATTTGCCAAGAGTGTGTGCTCCTGATCAGCAGGTGTGAGTACTTGAGGCATACATGAAGAGACAGTATTAATTACATTGGTGGGCATGTCCTTTACTGGGTGGATGTAGGTGTGCTATCAATGCAACCTATGTTATGTAAAGGCCTGCACTAGTGTGGTTTGCTTTGCCTGAGAAGAGGCCAGATTATTTGCAGGCAGGATGCAATATTGTAAAGTGCTGTGAAAAATGTTGCAGCATTAACCTCCCTGGCGGCAATCTCGAGTGTGGCTCGGGGTTCATTTTCAGTACCAAAAGCGGTAACCCCGAGCCACATTCTGGGTTACGCTGCAGTGAAACTTGCCTTGTTCCTACGATCCCCTGATGTCCTCCCGCTGTGTCCTCCGGTCAATGCCAGCATTCGTCTTCCAGGTTCCGTTCCCTGCGAGCGACACAACGCAGGGGGCAGAACCAGGCGAGAAATAAAAAAAAAAAACCATGACATACAAATTGTAATCTGTTAGGATTACATTTCTGTGTGAAACCATTTCACCTCAGTTTTGTCCCTAGTGCCCTGCTTGCACTTTTACTGTTCTTTCTGCCTGGAGACTTGAGAACGTCCATGGTGTCCAAAAAGCATTCCTTTAGGTCAAAAGCGGTTTTAGACCAGCTAGAAAACAGCGATAGTGAATTAGAATTACTTGAGAAATTGAGCGATAGTGATTAGTGGGGAAATTTGTCATCCGACACTGGAAGTAATGACAGCGACGATTCTGCGACTGAGCTCAGTGATGTGCGAACTTGGTGCTCTATTGACTGCGGTACAGATCAGGCAGCGCACCCAAGATTCCCATTTACTGGAGCACCTGGTATGAAAGACGTTGAACACGACAACCTCTTCGCATACTTACAATTATTTTTGACCGATGAGGTTATTGAAAAAATAGTTACTGAGACAAAATGGTACAAAGAGCAACAATTAGCTACTCTGCATCAGAAGTTTTCAGGAAGCAGAAAGTGGGAACCAGTGACCAAAGATGACATTTGCATTTGGAAACTTCTATACGTCCCCTGGACTTTGAGTTTCTTCTGCAAAACAAAACAGATGCCTATGGAACCGTTAGGGCTAACCAGCGCGACATGCCGCCAACATTTGGCAATATGAAGCTGAAGACTAGAGAAATAGTTGCCTGGCAGAAAGGCAAAATTATGGCATTGCGATGACATGACAAGAAGGATGTGTGCCTAATGAGTACAGTTCATGATACATCCACTGTTATGGTACGCACGAAAGGTGGAAAATAAATCATGAAGCCATAAGTAGTGATAGACTACAATAACACCACGGGAGGTGTCGACAGAGCTGACCAAGCAATGACATTCTACCCAGCATTGAGGAAACCGCAAAAGAAGTACTACAAGAAGATCTTCAGATATCTTCTTGAGCAATGCTTGTGGAATGCCTATATTCTGCTCAAAAAGTGACAAGCCTGTGATTTATTCTGACTTAATTTGGAAAGTTGCCAAACGTATCTTTGTGAACCACCATCAATGGCTGTGAATAGAACTAGACATTGTGCTGTTGGCCTTGTCAACCCGGAAACGCCTGTGTGTATGCATTTTAGGAAAACCGTTGGCTAAAAATTAAATCCTGTATAGTCCTAATGAACTCTACGCACCTGTAAATTAGCTATCAATTTTCACCTCTCCATACATACGTGTCTTGTTTTTGGTTGCCTCATCCTGGTGATGTTCACGTCACCCAATCAAAAGTTTACCATTCACAGAAAATGCCACAGATGAGTCGTCTCTAATCACATTTTAACAGTTTTCCCTGACAGCTGGGTGTGTCTGCATATGCCTCACTTAAAGGCTAAGTTCATTTTATATTTTTCTAAATTCTAGCTCCTCTATGTAACAATAAACCATTAATGTACCTCTGTTGCAAAAAAATACACGATTTCTTTAATTGACATAAGGCCTTACATGTGCTTTTACTATATTTCATTAGAACACTTCATCTTTTGCTGGTATGTAGATATTAGACATAGAAGCCAGTACTGCTGGCCATGCACTATATGAAAAATAGTTCAAACTCAATTTTCTAAAAACGAACACTTGGCCGTGAGTGCAGATGATTGTGCCGCTGAGCCGCCCCCCCCCCCCCCCCCCCAAAGTAAATTAAGCACCAGCTGTCACTGTTTAAATGCATAAAAGTGTTTCATGGCAAACTTAGTAATAAGGGGTCATGAAAATCTGATGAGCCTTTTCATATACTTTAGGCACGGCCGTGGAAGATTAATTTGGATGGCGACATTGGCTGGACTTTTTTTGTCTAGGACTGCACATTTTTTTCACATGTATATTTATAGTTAATTGATGTTTACAAGTGATGGAAAATGTAGTACTCCCCCTGCCCTCTACTATTGCATACTGCTCAGAATTTTTCACCCTGTAATTTTTTTTGAAGAATCAACAACAAGTGGGACACAATCATGAAGTGGAACGAAATTTATTGGATATTTCAAACTTTGTTAACAAATAAAAAACGGAAAAAGTGGGCGTGCAAAATTATTCAGCCCCTTTACTTTCAGTGCAGCAAACTCTCTCCAGAAGTTCAGTGAGGATCTCTGAATGATCCAATGTTGACCTAAATGACTAATGATGATAAATAGAATCCACCTGTGTGTAATCAAGTCTCCATATAAATGCACCTGCACTGTGATAGTCTCAGAGGTCCGTTTAAAGCGCAGAGAGCATCATGAAGAACAAGGAACACACCAGGCAGGTCCGAGATACTGTTGTGGAGAAGTTTAAAGCCGGATTTGGATAAAAAAAAGATTTCCCAAGCTTTAAACATCCCAAGGAGCACTGTGCAAGCGATAATATTGAAATGGGAGTATCAGACCACTGCAAATCTACGAAGACCTGACCGTCCCTCTAAACTTTCAGCTCATACAAGGAGAAGACTGATCAGAGATGCAGCCAAGAGGCCCAGGATCACTCTGGATGAACTGCAGAGATCTACAGCTGAGGTGGGAGACTCTGTCCATAGGACAACAATCAGTCGTATACTGCACAAATCTGGCCTTTATGGAAGAGTGGCAAGAAGAAAGCCATTTCTTAAAGATATCCATAAAAAGTGTTGTTTAATGTTTGCCACAAGCCACCTGGGAGACACACCAAACATGTGAAAGAAGGTGCTCTGGGCAGATGAGACCAAAATCAAACTTTTTGGCAACAATGCAAAACGTTATGTTTGGCGTAAAAGCAACACAGCTCATCACCCTGAACACACCATCCCCACTGTCAAACATGGTGGTGGCAGAATCATGGTTTGGGCCTGCTTTTCTTAAGCAGGGACAGGGAAGATGGTTAAAATTGATGGGAAGATGGATGGAGCCAAATACAGAACCATTCTGGAAGAAAACCTGATGGAGTCTGCAAAAGACCTGAGACTGGGACGGAGATTTGTCTTCCAACAAGACAATGATCCAAAACATAAAGCAAAATCTACAATGGAATGGTTCACAAATAAACATATCCAGGTGTTAGAATGGCCAAGTCAAAGTCCAGACCTGAATCCAATCGAGAATCTGTGGAAAGAACTGAAAACTGCTGTTCACAAACGCTCTCCATCCAACCTGAGTTCGAGCTGTTTTGCGAGGAGGAATGGGCAAAAATTTCAGTCTCTCGATGTGCAAAACTGATAAAGACATACCCCAAGCAAAAGGTGGCGCTACAAAGTATTAACTTAAGGGGGCTGAATAATTTTGCACGCCCAATTTTTCAGTTTTTTATTTGTTAAAAAAGTTTGAAATATCTAATAAATGTCGTTCCACTTTATGATTGTGTCCCACCTGCTGTTGATTCTTCAAAAAAAATTACAGTTTTATATCTTTATGTTTGAAGCCTGAAATGTGGCAAAAGGTCGAAAACTTCAAGGGGGCGAATACTTTCGCAATGCATTGTATTACCCTTAAGTCCCTCCCCCCCTGTTTTGGGATGTACATAGGTATCAGAAAAGGCCATTGGTCATCTTCATTCATTTGTTTGCACTATTTCAGTGACTCACCTAAGAACGTGCATCCTTGGGGTCCTTGTAGGGTACTGACTTCCTGTTTGGCCTTGCTGGTGAATATGGAGGCGCCATTAATGGTAACATGGTTTTAAATTTTCTTCTTACTGATAAGTAATATGCATTAAACATCCTTTGTAGAAATCTCTAAATGTGGAGACTTAAAAAATGTGTTGAGTGACATGTTATTTTGCATACTGGATGTCTTATTGTATATGTTTTCTCTGCATCTAGCCCTTGATGAAAAATTGATTTTGAAGCACGTTTTGCCTTCCTTGCATAAAAGTACAAAAGGCATTGCTGTGATTTCTTGCTTTCTTCTTCTTGCCTGCAGATGGCCATGTCTACAATAGATTTAACTATATTAAATATATGGAAAACCATGGGCAATATGAACATTTAGCCCAGGTACAGGATACTCATACTGTACAGGGACAATAGAAATCGGCATACCAGAACTTCATGCAAGCTCTGTATTGGCATACAACCATCATACTGACGATTCAATTTTGGAAGTGCTATTGGTCAGGCGCCAAAGTAGGAGGACAGCATATACCAAAAGTCATCTAAATGACCTTTCCTGGTCAATATTCAGCCCCTGTAAAGGTTTAACTCTAAAGTGGCACAATATTGGATTTGCTTAAGGTGATTAAAGCCATACTACTGCATTTAAAACAAGACAGTTGAGTACTGTACGTCATTTGTCCTAACAGTCAATTTTTCTCATTTTTTCACCCCCGCCACCTTACGCTTCTTGCTTAGGCTCTCCCTTCGCACCAGGAGACCCTGAGCTACCAGCTGGTGCGTCCGTTGGCTAGTCGGATGCTCAAAGTGGGGATTGGCTTTGATTGGGTCTCCTGCTATGGTAACCCGGAAGCGATGACCTGACATCACATTAGGTTTACCCAGATGTCATTGGCGCCATCTAAAAAAACAAACAATCAATGCTTTTAAGTGCAGAGGCCGTATTTAGGAACTTCTTGACCCCCACATACCTGCATAAAGAGTACCTGTCACATGCCTATTGCTGTGACACAGGGGCCTACATTCCTTGTGACAGCAATAAAAGTGATAAAAAAAATTGAAGCAACAATGCAAAAAAAAGAAAATAATTAAAAAAAAATAAAAATGAAAGTGCCCCCACCCCATGCTTGCACACAAAGGCAAATGCATGTGTCAATCCCCCAGGCACGCAAACAGTAAATGCCCCACGCATATGAGGAATCACCACGAACATCAGATCATGAACAGTAATTCTAAAGCGTGACATGTTTGGTATCTATTTACTTGGCATAACTACATCTTTTATATTTAGAAAATGTGTTATGTATTTTTTTTGCATTAAAATTCAAAAAAGTGTATTTTTTTCCCCAAAAATTGCATTTGAAAAACCACTGTGCAATAACCGCATGACATAAAAAAAATTGCAAAACCCACCAATTTATTCTCTGGGGCCACTGCTTTAAAAAATTGAATTTTTGTAAGAACTTACCCTAAAAATCTTCTCTGACAGACGCAGCCACTTCATAGTTTCCTCACAAATGGGTAATGTGCCACCTACAGGAGTAGACTAGGCAGTGAAACTATTTAGAAAAACTTTTCACTAGACACACCCTTAGGGGCTGTCCCCTCAGACATTACCCCAGACATATCTAGCTTACTAATCACTTTCACAGCAAGCAGTGAAGAAAAAAGACAACCTACCCCAAATAGAGGGGCGGGGTCTGCATCTGACAGAGAAAAGAATTTTACGGTAAGTTCTTACAAAAATTCTATTTTCTCTTACGTCCTCTGACGGACACAGCCACTTCATAGTTTCCTCACAAATGGGATGTCCCAAAGCAGTGTAGGCATGAGAGGTGGGAAGAAATGCAACCAACTAAATGGTACCGATCCATCAAGGCAAGAAAAAAACATAGCCAACAGGGCAACACAAGCTCACCTTTAGTGAATAGGCTTGAACCTGACCCTTTAGTGAATAGGCTTGAACAACCGTCTGTCTGATCCATTTGGAAATGGTTGCAGCGGACGCAGTCGAACCCTTACGAAAAAAGGACAAAGGAGAAGGACAAACAGGGCATCCAGTGGCAGCAAATTCCTTGGGATGCTTGGGCTTCGCACAAAGTGAAGGCAACACAATCTCTTCATTGAGGTGGAAAGCAGACACCACCTCAAAGAAAAGATTGGTTGGGTCGCAGAACAACCTTATCCCTATGAACGACCAGATAAGGCGAACGGCAAGACAGTGCCAACAACTCAGACACCCTGCGAATAAAGGTGAGAGCCACCACAAAGGCAACCTTCTGGGACAACACAGGCAGAGAGACTTCACTGATATTCTCAAAGGGAGGTCGTTGCAAAGCAGACAAAACCAAATTCAGATCCCACAGAGGCAAAGGGGATCTCCTTGGAGGAGCCAGATGACGCACTCCTTAAACAAAAGTAAGAATCAAGGAATTAGTCGCCAAAGGACGCTGGAAGTAAATGGCCAAGGCCGACACCTGACCTTTAAGCACGCGGCAATTTACAAATTGTAAATTCACTAAATGACATGATACAAAGTTGTGATCCTAACGGATTACACTGCATCATGCCATCTCACCACGGGATTGCACCTGGTGACTTTTCCAGTGCTATGCCTGTGCTTTTCCAGTTCTTTGTGCCTGGAAAATTGAGAACGACCATGGCGTCCAAAAAAAGTGTTCTTTTTGTGCAAAAGCGCTTTTAGACTAACTGGAAAACAGCCACAGCGAAACGGAGCTACTTGCAGAACTGAACTATAGCGATTTGTGGAAAGATTCGTCATCAGGTACCGAAAGTGACGACAGCAACGATTCTGATGTCTATTTCTGGCACATAGCTCCATTGGAAATTCTGAAGAATCATTTGATATACTTCCCAAATCCCACAAGCTATGTGCCAGAAAGAGACATCAGAATTGTCCCTGTCGTCACTTTACAGGATCTGCTAGCGGATCACGTGACCGTGGTACAAACCTGTGCACCTTCCTGTTGGGACAAGACGCCAACTGATCCACCTTGGGTGTGCCCCACCTGAGACACAGCTGATGAAATATCTCCGGATGAAAGGACCACTCCCCTTGGTCCAACACCTGCCGACTGAGATAATACGCCTGCCAGTTTTCCACCCCTGAAATGTGTATGGCCTGAGAAGGCACAAAACGATCTGCCCAGCTTCAGCTGCTTCCTCCATTTTTAAAGTTTCACGCAAAGACACAATCAGTGCGTCCACCAGCACCTTTTCATGCGCCGCTACAAAAGTGAAGGAATCATCCTCACAATCTGAAAACTCAGGGTGTGAGGCCGCAGACCCCTCGGCAGGCCCCATCTGCGGCCAGTTCAGATTCAGAATCTGAGGAGACAGATAAAGCAGGGGAAGGCGGGGAGCGCTTTTTACAACCCCACCACCCAAAAGCCACCTCCACCCACGACACAAAAGACTCCAGGACTGCCGTCAGTGCATCAATATATGGTTGGGACCCGGAGGGCCCTGCAGTGCAGGCTCTGAGAGGGGGTCAGGTGGGGAAATGTGCTCCAAGGACTCCATGAGTAATAAGGGTACCCCACAAAAGTGCAAAAAAACACTGCTAAGGGACACCCCCACCGCGCTGGTAACACCACCTGGTCACCAGCCACAAAGCACCACCCTCCCTCGAGGGAGGGGACCCCACCAAACTCACCACCCCACCAGGAACAAAGCACTCCATGTGCGGCATCTAGGAAAGGAGGCCCAAGAGTAAGCACAAGGGGATATTGAGGGGCCCTCAAAGTTAAAATGGACGCCCAGAAGGCTCCACAGTAATGGCCACCATGCAATTCAATGTCGGACTAACGCAAAATGGCTGCCGCGGCTAAACAAACATGACCGCCAGCCTATACAGAAAATAGGCACCGAAAGGCTCCCAGGGACCCGGGAGGGATCCCTGGCCCCAAGCAAGACACAGAGGAAGGGTGGGCCATGGCAGAAGCCCCCCAGCCAATCACCCTGTCGCCGGCGGCGTACCCCCCCACCCCCATTGCCAGTACAGCACCCTTCCCCAGAAGGTAGACGGACCACCGTACAGCCTCAGTATAGGTGCAGAGGGATGAGGGGAGAAGACAGGGGGGATAGATGACCCACAGGACTATCAGACTCAAGGGGGGGGCCTCGGGGTCCGCGTGTCCCAGGGAGGGGCCCACGTCCACCCCAAAACCCTCCAAGGGAAGAGGGGGATAGCTACTCACCATACCAGGAACAAGGCGGGCACCGCTCAAGACAGAACCTCCTCACCTTCAAAATGGGGGCTGTCGGCCAGGAGGAACGCTGCCACGCAGGCCGAGACCCGGTTGTATGCAACCTCGCGAGCCGTTTGACTCGCAGGCCAGCCCCCCTCCGGTGGGGCTATGTCGCGGCCGACCTAGCACGGAGCTGAGATCTGCGTGCGCTCACTGGCCAGACTAGGGTGACCACTTGATCTAGATTGTCAAGCCCGTGGCCCTGTTCGGCAGTTGATTGTAGATCTCACAAGAAAAAAAACAGGAGAAAAAAATCTAAAAAGGAAAAACTGCCAGGACCAGAGATCCCAGCAAGGAACTAGGTCCTTACTCCTGACTAGGCAAAAAAAAAAACTGAGTACCTATATCAGAGAGGGGGAATCTACCACCTAGAACTGCCCATAGGCGTAGTCAAGTTCTTTTTCTGCCTAGTGTCCTACTCCTGTAGGGGGCAATATAACCATCAAGAATATCAGAAGAAGGTCAAGATGATCAGAAGCTGTGTCCGTCAATGAACGAAAGAGAAATTACATTTTTGGTGCAGGGAATGCCAAAAACTCTGATTTGTATCTTAGTGTAGACTTCTGGGAAAATCAATAAAACCAATCACACAAGCAGGAAATTACATTTATTAACCATTTAAGCCCCGGATGATTTGGCTGCTCAAAGACCAGGGCCTATTTTGCGATTCGGCACTGCGTGAATTTAACGGACAATTGCGTGGTCGTGCGACACTGTACCCAAATTAATTTGACGTCCTTTTTTTTCCCACAAACAGGGCTTTCTTTTGGTGGTATTTGATCACATGTGCGATTTTTATTTTTTGCGCTATAAACAAAAAAAGAGCATCAATTTTGAAAAAATAACAATATTTTTCACATTTTTTTATATGAAATTCCCCAAAAAAATGTAAAAATGTAAATTTTTTAACATTTTAGGCTAATTTGTTTTCTGCTACATATTTTTGGTAAAAAAAAAAAATCGTATTTTGATTGGTTTGCGCAAAAGTTATTGCGTTTACTAACTAAGGTAAAGATTTATATCATTTTTGTTTTTTGTTTTTTTAACTAGTAATGGCAGCGATCTGCGATTTTTTTTGCGGGACTGCGGCATATTTTAAATACTGTGTATGAAGTATATGCTTGTCCTTTTTTACAAAATATTGTTTTAAAACCTTGAATTATTTAAAATCCTTATTTGGGTCAAAACTTTAAATGCTTCTAGAAAGTGCTCATAAAAAGGTGCTCCGTGTGTCCAATGTGGATAATTAATAAATTACAGCAGTATACATCTATATATCAATTCTGTGTGAATAAGAGATTGACCATGATTAAGTGCCGGGTCACACTTGTGCGATGCGGGAAGGCTGCAAATTCGCAGCCTGTTCCCGCATCGCAAACGCACATCTGGCAGTTCACACTGCCATATGCGATACGCTGGGGGTGTCAATGAAATGTTAAGGACACCCCCAGTTTAATCGCATATCGCAGTGCGATCTGACAGTTCGCACAGGATCGGATCGCACAAGTGTGAACCACTGTGCGATCCGATCTTGATGCGGCTGAAAAAATGCCTCATGTGCGACTTTTGTGCGGGTGCAGTGCGAATTTAGCCATACAAAGTGTATGGCTGAATTTGCACTGCACATCCGATCGCATGTAATGAAGGAGCAGTGCGCTCCGATATTACATGCGATCGCCGCACACGCGGAAGTGTGAATCGGCACTGAAGGAGATAAAAATATGCTACAATGTGTTAAAGTGCTACTGTGTGATATCCAATTAAAAAAAAAAAATTTTTTTTTATATACAAATGTAAGGTGTCCTGTTACCTTGTTACAATTATTCCAAAAGCTTTTTTGAATCTTCTGTTATTCTAATACATATAAAAAAGTGCTTATTGTGAATAATTCCTAATACCGAAAAAAGTGAAATAGTGCTTCTTAAAGGTGTTTCTTAAAAGAAAGTGCTCTGTGCATCCAATAAATGTCAATATCAATATGAGAATATGTAAAAACTCCAACAATAAAAATATTGTGCCAATGTGTAAAGACACTTAAAAAAATATATATAAATGATTCAGTCCAACCAGTGGATTTACAGCAGTCTGTTAGAGAAATCGAGCTGCACCGAACAGCTTGATCTGTGACAGTATACCAAAAAACCAATGAAATAGAGAACGGTGATATATCTTCTTTTCCTCCACCTTGTGCTGTGATAACACTTCTAGGTGCACTAAATTCTCACCTCAATTTGGAGTATAGTACGCCTGTATTATATATGGATAGCTGATGGATCCTTTTCCCTCTTTGTTCCAGCGCAGTGTCTGATACCAACGGAAATTTTCAAAGAGATCCTGAGTTCCTTCCCGATATTGTTCTGTCTATGGGGGGATCTTTACAAGCCTCCTATATGGTGTGATCTCCTTAACGGTCTCCTTAGCTGGGTCTCTCCTCCTTAGGGCTCATTAGAATGATGGGGCCATCATAGTGTAGTATTTTAAAACTTTTATTGTACAGAAATATAGCAAACTTACATTTAGAACGGCTGTATCCAGTATGCAAACAACGATGTGGGAACTGAGTCCCGTCTTGCACGTCACGTGACTCCGTGACGTAACGCGTAGGAGGAACCCGGAAGTGACGCGCGAGACGGGACTCAGTTCCCACATCGTTGTTCCGACATCGTTGTTTTATCTCCTTCAATCATGGTCAATCGCTTATTCGCACAGAATTGATATATAGATGTATACTGCTGTAATTTATTAATTTATCCACATTGGACACACGGAGCACCTTTTTATGAGCACTTTCTAGAAGCATTTAAAGTATTGATCAAAAAAATGGATTTTAAATAATTCAAGGTTTTAAAACAATATTTTGTAAAAAAGGACAAGCATATACTTCATACACAGTATTTAAAATATTATTTTCGCACATCTTTCAGAGAAGACACACAAGCATTTTATATATATTTTAAACATCCAGAAGCGCACTACAACCCCCTTAAATTATTGGCAATTCAAACTGTTTCACAGTACCAGTATCGTGGTGCAGCATCAGGGTGACCGGAATAAATCCAAGATAGCGCAGGAACCATACTATACATAAAAATACCAGTGAAATTACTACAGTAATCAGTGCTAAAAATGACACTGACAGGGAAGGGGTTAACTTTATTAGAGATCCAGGGGTTAAGTGTGTCCCTAGGGGCATGCTTCTAACTGTCAAGGGGCGTGGCTTTTCATGTAACCACAGAGACATACGATCCTACATAGCAGGATCGTATGATCTCTGCAGTTACACCAGGGAGAATGACAGACGGCTTTGTTTACATTAGCCGCCTGCCTTTCTCCCTTTCCAGCAGGAGATCGCAAGTGACCGGCGGACATCGGAGCCACCGGTCACACGCGCGAGGATGGCCGTAAACAAGCGGGGGCGAGATTGCGCCTCCGGCGGGGCACGCTCGCCCCCTACAGGCGCTTTGCCCAGGAGGGGCTGACTGCCGCAGTAAATGTACTTGCGGCGGTCGGCAAGTGGTTAAGAGGGTGTTCTGTACACCATCTATGTACAGAGTGCCTCCATATTGCATTGCATTTTACAGAAAATTACAGCACTGCAGATTGAAAAGGAAAGGTAATTTTTAATAACATTCAATTACAACATGACTTGAGTAGAAAATTTAATACACAATATATATTTTTTTTTTTTTGCTATTTTTTCCCACTAAAGGGGAGTTACCCTTTACGTTCGAAGAATGCAAGTCTGTTTATTATCAAGTGTGACCTGGATATTTTTATTTTCCTTTTTATTTATTTTTTCCTCTTCCCGACCTCGGCCACCTTTCTCACATAGGTGAAAATGACGTCTCTGGCGCTGCGAAGACTCCTGGGATATAAGAGTTCTAAATTTTAATTGCTACAGACAATTGCAAGTGTAGAGATCAGAAAGCTCTGCCACTACTGAACAAAACTCAGGTTTGGAGTACAGGTGTCCGCAGGTATTTGACCACTTCCCCCAAAAATCTCAAAACATAAATGGCCTTACACTGGTGTAACCCACTAAACATAAAAGCTAAGTCTAGATAGAGCCCCCTGAATAAAAATGTTACTAGCTTCTGTGTCCTTAAGCATAAAATTCCCAGCACTTTTCCATTGCCAGGGAGCCACGCACAGCAGCCACTAAAAGTCCCTTTCTCATTTGGTGGAAATCTGCCATACACCCATGCGCAAGTAAAGATTGATGCAGAAACGATAGATGATTGCACGAGCATGTACATTCACTTGTATTGGCAGCTGTACGCAACCCCTTCAGCTCTCCTGGTGTGGGAATGACATAGGTATTTACACGTGTAGACACAGTAGCTATTAAACATTTACATGCACAAGGCCAAAAATTGATTTTGAACTATTTATGGGCTTGGGTGTCTTATAATTCTTTGGAACTCCAGCAGAAAGGCCTTCCCACCATTTTTCTGAGCTCTTCCCCCCAAAGCACCTATTGTGAAGCCAAATACAGAAATCCCGCAGGAACCACTGATAACAGTTATGGTACTTGGCAAGTAAGAGGCAGAGAATAAAACAATAAAAAAAGTGTAGGGAAATTACTAAAACTTCTATAATTACCAATATGATCACAGTTATTTCATCCTTCACTATGACTACAACACAGCATGGAAGCATGAGAAGGGTGACAATTGCCTTTGAAGCAGCCGGTGTGACTGGTGAAATTTGTCAGGCTTCCAGCATTGCTCCCATGATGCCAGCTTCTGGGATACCTCCTCCCCCATCTCCTCCATCCATTTACGAGACTATGGCTTCTCTGGACATGGACTTATAGATCACCACTTTCTAAAAGAACAGCTTGGACTTTTCAAGACCCACATGAATGGCTATTTGAGTGTTATATGGCTTGGAAACTTTTCCTGATCAAACTGATGGCTCCTATACTGGGCAATCATGAACTACATAGCACACAGTTGAAGGTGCTCTCCTGTATTTATCTAGTTGCCAACGAAGGGAGGTTATAGGGTGCCATGCTACAAACTATATGAATGTTCTATGTGATGGCCGGGGCACCTCTCCCTGGGAGTTTTCCAGTTATGCTTGATACATGTGCCAAAACTCACTCTGGCTACATGCTGCTCAAAAAGGGGTTGGTCTTAGAACACATTTTCATTGAAAGACACCCTCACGAACTTGAAATGTTACTTAGCCAAATGCAGTGGCCCATCATCACCGTTTATATGTAGGTTGGTCTCACTCTACAGTCCCTTAATGAACTTTGAATGACATTCAGGCATATGATAGTCCCGAAATATATCCTACCAAAGGATCCTTTCAGTGATTCTGAAGAACACACAGTTATATGCAATATGAAGGAGCAGTTTCAATTTTGTGATCTAGTTCATGTAGATTGTGCTCCCTACTGGGATATACCTACTTATGAACACTTTGAGCCGCATAATTACTTTTCTCCCCCCCATTTTTTTTCTGGGGGGGGGGGCGTTTACACAATTTTCCTGCAGCTGCCATTGTTAGGTTTTCAATAATTGGCCAGTTATGATTTGATTTTATTAGTTAGTGATTTTTTTGTGTTCCAGGTTATAAGTGTTTAATAAAGTTAACTTTCTTAATTATTACATGCGTCAGGCAACTTTGCGGGGTCTCCTATATATACATATATCCATTTAGGGATACATTATACTTTTGCATATTGGGGTTGAGCTCAGTCTGGTTTTTATTTTTTTTCTCTCTTATGTATGCACTAACTGTTCGCTCAAAATATAATCCAATTTAAGTTTTTTTTTTGTTTTTTCTCTGTCTTAAGGATACATTTTATCTGTTTTTTTCTTTGATACGCAGCATGAAAGCACCACTGACTTTGCTGCATTATTGTAATGTAAAATAAAGGCAAAAATCAGCAGTGGGAGTGAGATTCAATCTAATTATATTATGAATTGTGCATAGCTGGGGACTCGGGTGCTGATATCTCACTGCTGGAGTCCCTCAGACACATAAGACAGTAAATGATTGCAATCTTAATTAAGAAGCAGACATACAGGGCAGATAAATGAGCAAACCTTTGTATCCTAAAACTGTGAAAATACAGGGGTTACTTTAACCAATCAATGGCCAAGTGCATAAAACTATTAGAGTAACAAAGTGCCTGTACAAAAAATATCATTCAGTATAAAAATAGATAAACAATTTACATTAGGCAATCCATTACAATGAATAAAAAGTCTGCTATTTTACACATTTACAGAATCTCCTGCAAAATTAACTGAAGTTTTTCTAACTCCTTTGGCTGCGGTTTGGCCCACTTCTTCTTTATATATTGGATCTCCACTGTTCCAGATGCTTTGGCTAAAGCCAGGCCCATCAGATTATTGTTTTTTTCTGGTTCACCGAAAACTGACATACTCAGTACCCTGGGAAGAACAAAAAAGTTTTCCATTAAATGTGGAACAGATATTGTTGTCACATGTCTGATATCAGCAGGGTATCATTTACTAATATGTGGGAGGTAAAATATACCTAAAGCCAAAAGGTTTCATTTAATTTTGGATAGAGTTGGGAATGGTAAAAACCTGTAGTCAGTTTTTTCCCCATCTGTGCCCCATTGGAAATATTTCCCCATCACTCCCTGATCTGTAGATGCACAGGAAGCAGCACAAAATCCCCCAAAAACCTGAGATTTGACTAGTAATAATGGTCACCAGAACAAGTGTTCCTACTGTAAGATTTCCACTCTATTTTTGTTCTGTTGGTAACTTGAGTATTTTGGTTTCTCCCTTACTTTCAGCCCCAGTAGTCACCAGTACGAATCAAGAGAGTATATTTCCCTAACTGGGACACACAACAAGAAAAGTCCGACTGGAGTTCTAACCATATAATAAAAAGTATTGGCTTCAAATACGCTTTATCTATAACAATACCACTGTAAAAAATGGCGGAGAGGTGGACATGTTATTCTTAAGTGCTGTTTAAAAACAGCGATCTGTTTGCTACATGTGTGCACACCCGCATACTCAATACCCATGATCGCACTGTTTTTAGACAACGCATATCACAGGCAAAATGCACAGAGCCAATCAGAGTAACTCTGTGCCTTGCAATGGCATATCACAGCAATTAAAAATGTAAACACTACAAGTATTTGACAGCCCCCTTGTTCTAACAACAGAGGAGTATTTATGAATAAAGGTTTATTAAATGAAGGATAGGCTTTAGAAGGCAGGGAGGTTTAATTAATCTGAAGATTAATTTGTAGGATTTTTTTTTTTTTTTTTTTACCTTTTCACTTCCACATCTTTTGAGTTTGAGCTGTACATCTTGTCCCCATCCTGTCTCTGGACTGTATAATTCCTTCACCTCTCTTAGCCTGCACATTAACCCCACTCATCTATGTCCCCCCATTAAATGTGACCTGTATGATAACCCCTTCTCTCCCTCTCCTCCCACTGTGCAACGATCTCTACATCAATGATGTGCTGTATTTAGTGCAACATTACCAAGCGCCATACTTTAACCACCTTAATACCTGCATGTTTCGTCAAAAATATTGACAAGAAGTTAGATCACTATGGTGATCATTTTGGGGTTGTTCGTACTGTCCTGGCATTTTTATTTGAAATGTTTTACAACAAAAACTGAAGAAAACATTTTTATAAAACTTTAATCTTTTTCTTTATATAGTTTTAAAAAAACAAAAAAAAACTTAATATTGCCAAAAGAAAGTTCTTCCTGTCTTAAAAGAAAGATATAAAAGTAACTTGGTACTAACAGTGTAGCATGACCGAGTAATTATCAGTCAAACAATCACAGCACAGAAAACTGAAAAATGGCCTGCTAATGAACGGGTATTACAGGCTGCTACTCCTTCCAATTAATCACAGAAGATGCTGTTCAATGATCTGCAGGCCTTAGCTCGTTTAAGAATAACTGCACTATTGGTGTAAGGAAAGTTTAACATCTGTTATCTGAATTAGATGTGCTAAGACTTACTGTATTTAAATGCGTTGTTGCCATTTGTAGACAATCTAATCAAATTTTAGCTATAGTTATCAATTAAAACAGGTCAATCTTGCCTGCTGGTGATCAAAAGAGGAAACTCCTAAAAGCAAGGTTCAACCTAGAGGAAGTCGTGTAGATGTCTTCAACATGCATTATTCTTGCAGATATAAGCAACCAGAGTATAAGCAGATTTGGCCTATTAAACCCCAACTTAAGCTAAAACCTTTTGTTTTTAGTTTTCAATAGAGTAGGGAAGGAATAGAGCCTCTGTTATATTGTAATGTTAATAATGTTCCCTGCTGGAAAATGTTCTATCCCTTCCTGTTGTGGTTCCCAGGACAGAAAGGGAGTCTCTCCAGCAGAGACACAGACAATAAAAGCACTTTCATTTAGCAATATGTGCAATGGTTGGAACCCTTGCAAGGTACGTAATGCTTCCCAGGGTCAAGGACATTCGGCTCGCTTCCTTTGTGGTCATAGATATAGGTTATAACCTTTCCTCCACAACAACTTCATGGCCCCTTTCACACTACAACCCAGTGTGCTTCAACACCAAGGCACATATTGTAAAGCCATAGATGGATTGAAATTCAGCCAGTTCAGCAGGGAGCGGCTGAATTTTGATCGTTAGATCAGCTTTGGTCTAATGGGCCTGTTGGAAGTTTTTTCTCCATCAACCAGCTGTAGCCAATCTGCTGTAGCCACTGATTCAACAGCAGAGAGTCCCACTTTCAGAATACCAAATGTCCCAAGAGGGAGGATTCCCCCATCCATCTCGCTCGTGTGGATTGAGAAATCTGTTCCTGTTTTTTTTTTTTTTGTTTGGCTGAACAAAATTAAATGAATTGTCTATGGCCAGCATTAGGCAACTTATTCATTTTGAATCAGCAGCCATTGCACCTTAACGTACCCAAAAAAAGGCCCTGCTTTTTTTTTTCTTTCAAAAAAGCAAAGCAGCAATTTTATCTGCACATTGTGGGGCATTGCACCCAATCACCGAAATCTAAATATGCTTCAACATGTTCTAGTTGAAGTAAAAAAGTGAAGATCTGCTATGTTATAGGGAACAGTGGGAGGGGCCGAGAATCCCCCGCTAACGTCAGTGGGGAAGAGGAGGTGAGAGGCAGCCGGTCAGGTGAGCGCCAAGAGGCGCTCAGAAATACAGTATAGAATGGCATTTTTTTACTAAAACAGATACACTAGGCACATTGCATTAAGGGAGACAGGTGAGTACCAGAAAATAACAGTGTTATTTCAGCAGGTGGGGAGGGGTGGGCCTTGACACAGAGCTGACCGGTGTGTGTGTGTGTGGGGGGGGGACAGCAGAGCTGCAAATGACAGAGGCAAGCAAACTGATCACGGTGTAAGGCTCAGCAGCCATGATAGACCGTGGTCAGTTTACAGGGGGGAGGGCAAAAACTGGCAGGATCAGCCACGTTTTTCAGGTGATACAGGGGACTGAATTACGTGTAACATGCTTTAAGGAAACAGGATCAATTATTTTTTTATTCTCCCACTGACCACCAAACCAAACTTCCCCCCCCCCCCCCCCCCATGTAAAGGAGCACTTTTAAATTGACTATCAATTTAAAGTGGCATGTTTAATAAAGTTAAAGAGCACAACAAATTGAACAGTCTTTTTTTTTCTGGCCATGATTATTGGTTTAATTTTATAATTATTACAATTACTTATTACTACAACAAGTAGACCTAGTATGCTGCATTTCTTATGCTTTTATTTATTCCTTTAACCACACCTTCATGTTCACAATACTATCCTGTGAGCTTTACATATTAGTAGAGGATCCCTAAGATTGAAAGTTATTTTAAGAATTCCTTATTGTTCAATAGGTTGAAAAAGTCTACTCTATAATATTCCCCGTCATTCCTCCCTGGGCAGCTGTGCATTAGGTTATGTAAGGAGATGAGGGTGGAAAAGCTGGGTCAGCACAATTTCAGGATCAAAGAGGGTTGTGGTGTGCAAGGAGGGAGGGGTTGTGCTCCTTACACATCATAACGCTCTCCTCTTCTGGGAGTGCCTTATTACCCCCTGTACTGGACCAGCATTCCCACCCCTCCCCTCTCAACCTTTATAAATCAGCAGGAGGAGGAACAAAGGGTATGTCCTTTTAAACAAGGGGACTTCCACGGGTAAATAACATGCATACATTCTGTTAAATGCAAATATGATCCTATAGGAAGATTTGTGTTTAAATGAACGGTCTCACAACAAGATCTGAGTATTGTGGGGGAAAAGAAAAAAAAAAGGAGGAAAATGGAAAAAGGAAGATAAAAAAAATGTAGAAAGAGGGACAGAAGAGGACAAACTAAAGAATTTAAAACTGATCATTTAATGTACACTTACTGGTCAGATGTGATGGATTCTTTGGCTATTGGCTGTAAATCATTTTGTACCAAATCCCATATGTGGATAGAGGATGCAGCATCCAGGACAAAAAACAAGGCTGGTCTTGTCAGTGACCATTGTAGTGTAATAATGGACTGGCCACCAGTAGTATCATTCCACTGCGTTACTGGATACTCCGCACTCATTGTGTGTAACCGTATACAGCCATCTGTACATCCTACCTTAATATAGCACAGCAAAGAAAGACAAATAAATATTTCTGCCGTGTATATATTGTAACTAATATCCCTCATTACATTTTTCACAAAAAGCAAATATAAATAGTAAAAGATAAAAATTATAACCCACCCTTCCATGTGCTTTTACATGTCAGCCAAACTTGGGTAAATCAAGTAATAACAAGATCTTCACAACTTGCAAATGCTTCTTACTGTTCACATGGGTGCCCCTTCATGCCCCAATTATTAACTTCTTCCTGCCCACGATCTGTTTATAACCATTCCCCAGCACGATGCTCTGTGCAGAGGATGCATTAATAATTCTCGCTGTGAGAGCAAGCAGCAAACAGTACATGTGGCTGCTGGCTCTCAAACCCATCCGTCACTCACAGCCTGGATCCCCACTGATGATCGAGAACCAATAAGAGTGGATCCCGATCATGTGACCGCTCTGTCAGACTATAATAAAAACAGTGAAGTTGTACCTAATAGGTTTTTTTTATATATATATATATATATATATATATATATATATATATATATATACATACATACATACACACATATACACACACACAAAATAATCACATTTTAAAAGAAGAAAAGTAGACTGACAAGTTTTTAGATAATCGCACTCTTAATGGCACACAAAGCCATTTGACTTTTAACGGTGATCAGCTGTGGTCATTTTGATTAGCTCAGCATGTAAAAGGGCTTACCTGGAGCATTTCAGTCCCTGATAATGAAACTGAAGCAAACAAACAACTATGGGTGGCAAGGCACTGCCAAAAGATCTTCAGGATACAGTTGTGGACAGGTCAGGAGATGGTTACAAAAAAAATTGAAAGGCTTTATTAATGCCTAGAAGCACAGTGAAATCTATTATTAAGAAACGGAAGGTATTTGGTACAACACAGACCCTTCCTGGATCAGGACCTCGCTCCAAACTGGAAGAGCCAGAAGGAAACTGGTCCGAGAGGCTACCAAGAGTCCTACAGCAACTCTGAAGCAGTTGCAGGAATTTATGACATAGAATGGCCATTGTGTGCATGTGACAACAAATCAACAAATTCTCCACAAATGTGGCTTGTATGGGAGGGTTGCAAGTAAACTGCTAATTCTGGTGTTCAATGGCAAAATGCCAATCGAGCCCCACAGTGCCGGGCAGTGAGCACATGGCCCACTAGAGGACGTCGGGCCCTCAGGCCACCCTCATTAATGGTTTCTGATTGTTGGGTCAGAGCTATTCACACCAGTGGCCTGCTGGAGGTCATTTTGTAGAGCTCTGGCAGTGCTCATCCTGTTCCTCCTTGCACAAAGGAGCAGATACTGGTCCTGCTGATGGGTTAAGGACCTTCTAAGGCCCTGTCCAGCTCTCCTAGAGTAACTGCCTGCCTCCTGGAATCTGTTCCATGTTCTTGGGACTCTGCTGGGAGACACAGCAAACCTTCTGGCAATGGCACATATTGATGTGTCACCCTGGAGGAGTTGAACTGCCTGTGTAACCTCCATAGGGTCCAGGTATCGCCTCATGCTACCAATAGTGACATTGGCAGCGTCACTTCCGGTGGGACCAGCCATAAATAGCGGAGCGCACGTGTGGGACGCCGGCAGCGGCTCCTACCGTGCACCCGCATGGCTGAATGGTTTGAAACAAAGGATAAGACTTCAAGGTAATCACCAATATGTCTCTATTCAGAACGAATTCTAGGCTATAAGGTGGGCAATTAAAGCGATCTCCCCTATTATGGAATCAATTATACTTGGAAATATGGGGTAATTAGGTTATTGTGCCATATACTAATGGGCTCATATCTGTGAGGCTGGCTGTATATCAACTTGAAACATATTTTCCATAGAGGATTATCTCTAATCACTAAGATTATTTACATGTTCTAAGGTAGATGAGATATCTGGGATATCTTGAACCCAGAAAGAATGTATGGGGAGATCTCTTGTTTGTCCCATAGCCTGGTACTATACCCGGGAATCTCTAAAAGGTCTTCTGATCATAATAGTTGATTCCTTGTCTTCTGCTTTTCATTAGCCTACACCAGTTTACCATTTACCCGGTGTGAGGTCCAATTCCCGCCAAGGAACCTAACCATTGTATGGCTGGTTCAGGCTGCACGTTTACGGCCAACCCCTGATTGGGACCTCGGTACCCTCTAGGCAGGAAGGCTAGGATTGGGACTTACTGCACCCCTGGAGCTTTTCCATCATGTGGAGTCCGCTTGATTGAAAAATATTGTAAAACTCTATTCATAAATGCATGGTAAGCTTTTGATCTGTATTATGTACTTTAATCTGGTTGCAATGATATAAACTATGTAACTTATTGTATTTCCTTTTTTTCTCTTCATAAGCAAATAGATGAAAAATCTTCTGCTCGTTCCTGACGAAGCAACGTGTAGTTTGTCATATATTGCGAAACGCGTTGAATGAGTGGATTTGTTTGTATCCATTTTCATCTATGCATTATTTATATACATATGTATGTTATTAATCTTGCACAAGATTGCACTATGTGCATTTTTGTAATTGATGTTATTCTGTAATAAACTTGTTTTTAAGTAATATGCTTACCTTGCCTTACCTACCCCAATAAAGTCCCACCTTGCACGACCCTACTGGTAACTGGGACCAGAGGTTCAAATTTTCTTTACATTTTTATTGGGTATGTTTTATAGCATAAAGAAAAAATATTGTTTTTAATTTTTTTTTTTTAATAGCGCAAAAAATAAAAACCGCAGAGGTGATAAAATACCATCAAAAGAAAGTTCTATTTGTGGGGAAAAAAGGACATCAATTTTGTTTGGGAAAAGTGTCACACGACCATGCAATTGTCAGTTAAAATTACGCAGTGCCATATTGCAAAAAGTGGCCTTGTCATGAAGGAGGGTAAACCTCTGGAGCTGAGGAGTTTAAAGTGTATCTAAAGCTAAAATTTTTATTTTTGGGCAGACAGGTGAAGTGTTAAAACCTTTGTCAGGTTTTTCTTGATGTCTGCATCCCTACTGCGAAGATTTAATCCTTCTATTTGTGAGGAAAACTCCAAAATACAGTCGTCAGCCCAGGAATATAAGAGAAATTTTCCAATGTGGATACTTTTTTCAGATGATAATTGACGAAGAGCTTATATAGATGGCTTTTGCATTCCCATGCAAGTCTGTGAGAATGCAAAACCCATTTGAAGCAGGTCACATACACGTTAGCCGGTCAATGATTTCTGAATGATCTCAGAAGCTTCTAAAACCGATATCAAACTAATGCCATTGCCACAGGGCCAAAGCTTATTGACAGAGGCCTAAGAGAATTTTCAGCCTTCTGTTTTGTCTCTGAGACAGGAAGAATTTTAAGAAAGGTTAGATTCAGCCAACCTTACTTGTACATCACTGCTATACTAACTAGCTTTAGTGCAACAATTAAAATTAGTTACCAAAAATGCTGGGAGTGCAAACGGTGAGAAATCAATTGCAGTGACCTTTGATGGTCTTAGCCTGCTGTGCAGAGATGAGTATTGCACTGGTGGTTCTATCAATCCATATCGTGTTCCGTGGGTTACTATTCCCTGTTGGCAAATAAAATTTTAAATGTTTAAAATGTTTCACTTTTGCAGCTGAAAAGTACAAAAACAGATATGTGTATACTACTAAACTAGCCGCTATGCCAAGTTGGCAGCTATTCTGTCTGCTAATACTTGAGCTCTGTATGTTGAAAGATTTTCTATGGTAACCAACAAATAATTTCGAAAAAGGGTCTGGACCAGACCAGAAAGGCAAACTTATCTGAACAATTGTGGGAAATAGGAAAACAGCTGGATATACAAATACAGAAGACACAAAAGAGGCACAAAAGCACAACACAAAAATCTTATAGGTTATTAATATAAATATTTAACCTGAAATAAAAAAAAAAAACGTGGAAATCTTTCTGTACTCATATCCATCATATAAATTCAGGTGATAGTCATCAGAGGGTCAGTTATAACTTAAGGGGGAACACATATTTCTGTATTGCAGCATAAAAAACATGCCTAACTTACAATATCTGTTCCAATGACAAAATGGTTGGAGTCTTGCGGAAGGAACTTAATATTCATAGTTTCAGGGAATCCCAGAGTCAGAACATCTTTGTGAAAAAATCTACAAAATAAAAAAAAAAATATATCAATGGCAAAAACAGAAAACAGCAAATAAAACTGGCTTTTTGTCAATTTTATTTTAGAATTGATTTTAAGTATATTAAGTGAAGTGTTCTATAATATATTGATTTACTTGACCAAAAATCTTTTTTTTTTTAAATAAAGCCCAAAACCACCTTTATCTTATTAGGGCTTATTCCCAACCATGCATTGTGGTGACGTATGTATTAATGCAACGCAAAGAAAAGCTCTATATGCATTAGTGCTGTACAGCAGTAATTACATGTGTTAATGTAAAGATGCTGTGGATGAGAGACGTGGCCATACTGGTGGCTGCAATGTACATAGTGGCCACAGACCTAACCCTTTTTAGGCTATCAAATAACGGAATTTTTGTAAAATCTTACCTGTAAAATTCCTTTCTCTGAGTCCTCCGACAGTCGCCGCCTCTTCATATTCGTCACATATGGGGGTATTAGACTTTGCTCCGAAGGAGTAGCTAGGCAACAGAATATGTTAACATTAAAGCTTTTAACATATCCCACCCTCAAGGGGTGGTCCCCTCAGTCAATACCCTCCTACTTCCTGCAACCATATCTCAGTTTCAGTGGAATAGCAGTAGAGTATACAACCAAACCCCAAAAGAGGGGCGGGGGCGGCGACTGTCGGAGGACTCAGAGAAAGGAATTTTACAGGTAAGATTTTACAAAAATTCCGTTTTCTCTTACGTCCTCCGACAGTCGCCGCCTCTTCATATTCGTCACATATGGGGACGTCCCAAAGCAGTGCAAACATGAGGGGTGGGAAACGCATCCGCGCCGAAAGGCAACGCAGTCTCCGCATCAAAGAAAGGAACCTTACCAAAAGAAGGAAACCAGCTGGGCTACAGGAAAAATAATTGCTCAACAGGAGCAACAACCCAGGAAAAGACAAATAACCAGGGGATAAAAAACTTATCCCAACAGCCAGAGGTCCCCAACAAGGGACCCTAGGGAATTGCCGCACTAAGAACCTTGCGGCCAAAGGAAGCATCCGCCGATGCCTGAACATCTACTTTGTAGAATTTTGTGAAAGTGTGCACGGTCGACCAGGTCGCCGCCTTACACACCTGGGCTACAGAAGCCCCATGACGACAGGCCCAAGATGTACTCAGATATCTAGTAGAGTGCGCCTTCACAGGCACAGGGGGAACCTTCCCCTGCAAAGCATAGGCCTGTTCAATGGTCTGCCTTATCCATTTGGCGATGGTAGAGGCCGACGCCGCCATGCCCTTCCGAGGACCCTCTGGAAGAACAAACAAGGAGTCCGTCTTTCGAAAAGACTCAGTCGATTTAAGGTAAACCCTTATCGCCCGAACAACATCCAAAGAATGTAGTCTCACCTCCTTTGGATGTTTAGGCTTCGCGCACAGCGAAGGCAAGACAATATCTTCATTAAGATGGAATTCTGAAACTCGCTTCGGAAGAAAAGAAGGATTAGGTCGCAAGACCACCTTATCCAAATGAACAACCAGATACGGAGACTTGCAGGACAAAGCCGCCAGCTCCGACACTCTGCGAGCCGAAGTGATCGCAACCAAAAAGGCGACCTTTTTGGACAACATAGACAACGAGATCTCCCTGATCTGTTCAAAAGGAGCACGTTGTAACACAGATAGAACGAGATTCAAGTCCCAAGGGGGCAGAGGATCCCTCCTAGGAGGAACCAGATGCCGCACTCCCTGAACAAAAGTGCCAACCAAGGAGTTGGAAGCCACGGGACGTTGAAACAGAACGGCCAGCGCAGACACCTGACCCTTTATCGTAGCCAGCGCCAAACGCTGATCGACACCCTTTGAAGGAAGGACAGCACTCGGGAAACTGAGTACGTGCGGGGTGAAAACCCCCTGGACTCACACCAGGCAAAATAGGCCTTCCAAGTACGGTAATAAACCTTCCCCGAGGAAGACTTCCTCGCGTTGATCAAGGTATGAACGACCTCAGGGGAGAGACCCTTTTCCTTCAGGACCTCAGTCTCAACAGCCAGGCCGTCAAAGCCAGCGACTGTAAAGCAGGATGGTATATCGGTCCTTGAGACAGGAGATCGTCTCGAAGAGGCAGACGCCACCGGGCGTCGACCGCCAGATTCACGAGGTCTGCGTACCAGGACCGGCGAGGCCAGTCCGGTGCCACAAGAATCACTGTGCTGCGTTCCGAGTGTAACCTGCGAAGGAACCTGGACAGCAACTGAATCGGTGGAAAAGCGTACATCAGCCTGTACTGATGCCACGGGGCCACTAACGCGTCCGACGCGTCTGCCCGAGGGTCGCGCGTCCTTGCCACGAACCTTCTCACCTTGTTGTTGAGACGAGACGCGAACAGGTCCACATCTGGAAGACCCCACTTCGCGCACAACATCTGGAAGACAGCCGGGTGGAGAGACCATTCCCCCTGATCCAGGGTCTGGCGACTCAGATAGTCCGCCTGCCAGTTCTCCACCCCCGGAATGTGAACCGCCGTTATCGCCGGGACATGAGTCTCGGCCCAAGACAGAATGTCGGCCACTTC
Organism: Pelophylax lessonae; assembly: GCF_965119305.1. NCBI lineage: Eukaryota > Metazoa > Chordata > Amphibia > Anura > Ranidae > Pelophylax > Pelophylax lessonae. Next base: position 100,265,126 of record NC_138772.1, read on the forward strand.
TCGAGCCGCTTGGGCACTCCTGGTGCCCCCTTGGTGGTTGATGTAGGCCACCGCCGTGGCATTGTCCGTCTGCACCCGAACCGGGCAGCCCTGCAGCCGGCCCGTCCAGCGATGAAGACAGAGATTTATCGCACGCAATTCCAGAATGTTGATCGGAAGGGAGGACTCCCCCTCCGACCAAGTCCCCTGGGCGGACAGAACGCCCAGAACACCACCCCAGCCCGACAGGCTGGCATCCGTGGTAATTACCGTCCACGAGATAGGACGAAACGACTTGCTCCCGGACACCATCGGGGATTGGAGCCACCACAGAAGGTCTCTTCTGGTGCGATGACTCAACGAGATTTGAAGATCCAGAGATTGAGGTCGCCCGTCCCACATGGACAGGATCTCCGCTTGGAGACCCCGCGTGTGAAACTGGGCGAAAGGAATCGCCTCGAAGGCCGAGACCATCAATCCCAGACATCTCATGCACGTCTGCAGAGACGAGTGCGGAACGTCCCTGAGGGACCTGACTTCCTCCTGAAGAGTTCTGAGTTTGTCTTCCGGCAGGAAGACCTTCGCCTGCACCGAGTCCAGAATCATTCCCAGGTAGGGAAGACGAACCGACGGACTCAGTGTCGACTTTGGAAAATTTATCGTCCAACCAAACTCCTGCAGAGTTTGCATCGTGACAGACAGGTCCTTCTCCAGACCCTGGCTGGTCGCAGACTGAACCAGAATGTCGTCCAGATACCCCAGGACAGAAATGCCCTGGGCCCTCAATAATGCCAGAACCGGTGCAAGCACCTTGGTGAAGACCCGCGGAGCCGAGGCGAGACCAAAAGGCAACGCCACGAACTGGTAGTGATCCTCCGCAATGGCGAATCGAAGGTACCTCTGGTGACCCTCGAAAATGGGGATGTGAAGATACGCATCCTTCAAATCGATGGAGGCCATGAATTCCCCCGGAACCAGGGCAGCCACCACCGACCGCAGGGATTCCATGCGGAACTTGCGAACCCGCACAGAGCGGTTCAGAGCCTTCAAGTCCAGAATTGGACGAACCTTGCCCTCCTTTCTGGGCACGGTGAACAGATTGGAATAAAACCCCCGAAATCTGTCCCGATGAGGCACCGGAACTACCACTCCCTGAGCCCTCAGGTCCCGCACCGCCAGGTGCAGGTCCCGTAAACGCTCTGGAGACAGTTGAAGATTTGAGGGAAAAAATCTGCTCTCCGGCCGAGAGAGAAACTCGATCTTGTAACCAGATCGAACGATCTCCTGAACCCATCTGTCCCGCACGCGGGCCAACCAGGGCTGAAGAAAACCGAGCAAGCGTCCCCCCACCCCAAAACTGGGTGAGGGCGCCCCTTCAGGCCGCACTGTTATGGGCTGCGGATCTGGATTGACCGGACTTCTGTTTTCCAGACCAGGGCTTCTTCTGAGAGCCTTGACCTTTGAACGGTTTGCCCTTGTAGTGCGACCGAAAGGCACGAAAGGACCCCTGAGGGGGCCGAAAATTAGCATGCTTCTTCCCAGAAGCCCCCTTAGCCTTGGGGAAATGGGGCAAGAGAGTGCTCTTACCTCCGGTGATCCCCTTAATCAACACATCTAAGGACTCCCCAAAAAGGCGAGACCCATCATAAGGCAGATTGGCTAAGGTCTTACGTGAAGACTGGTCCACCGACCAACATTTCAACCAAACCAGGCGGCGAGACAACACCGCCACGCTGTGCACACGTGCAGCCAACGGGACTAGGTCCAAGTCCGCATCACACAGATACATGACACCCTGGTGGATTTGATCCACCATATCCAGGGTCGCCGGCGAGGCCGAATCGGCCACTAGGACGCGCCTAAGCATCTGCGTCCAACTTGCGACCGCCTGGGCCGCCATGAGAGAGGCAAACAGAGCCTTAAGCATAGAACCCGTAACAGAATAAGTATGACGGGCAAGAGACTCCAATCTCCTATTCGTGGCATCACGGAACACAGGGGAATCCTCTGCAGGAATCGCAGTGAATTTGTTTAAAACCGCATTGCGTGATCCACTGGGGGTGGCACACACCACCTTTCATCAGTGGAAGGCGAGAAAGGATAACGCAGTTTGAACCTACTTGGTACAGCAAAAGGTTTGCGCAGATTGCGCCATTGTTCCTTAACAGCGCGCTGAAAATCATCATTGCAGGGAAAAACCTGTGGCGTCCTGCGTTTTCTCTGCGTCCCATAAGCCGCCAAGGCAGCGGGGGGACACACTTCATCCTGCAAACGCAGCGTTTGTTTTATGGAAGCAATCAATTCATCCATGATTGCAAGCTCTTCAGGCGAGCCAGGGGGAGAATTATCAACCCCTTCAACTTCAGCCTTCACCTCGGACCCCACTAGATCCAGGGAGGAGCGGGACCCCGGTAAGGAGGCCACCGCCATAACAGCCCCATCACCTTCACCCTCAGAATCAGAGGAAAGAGAAACTCTGGGTCTTTTAGTAGATTGAGCAGCCACCAGCATCTGCACCTGAGCAGCAAGGCCAGCCACAATAGTGGCTAAATCCCCCCCTGGGGGGGAAACAGCGGTCCCCTGGCTTTCCACCAAGGCGGTAGGAAATTTGCCCTCCTGAGAATCCATTGCCCCTATTACAAATGCCGGATGATAAAGGGTTAACTGCCCCTTTAACAAGCGCGGCGAGCGCAGCCCACCGCACCACACACAAGCACAATGAGACCCCCACAGGGACAATAAAACTGACACAGGCAATGGATAAGAAGGATATAACCTGAGGAGACCCTCGCCGCTGCCTCGATCGGTGTTCCTGGAGAAGAGGAAGTGATGCTGCCAGGGCGCTCTATGAAAGCCTATGGGAGGCTACAAGAAAATGGCCGCCATGCATGTAGAACATGCGGCCGGAGCGAGTGTAGGCAAAATGGCGCCGTTTGGCGCCGAAACCGCCGCTCCACAGTACAGTAATGCACACATGTCATCCATGTATAAAAAAACATGTCAGATCGCCGCAGCGATCGCTGTATAGTGCCCAAACATGCCCAAAACATGCCCCACAGCACACAGCTTCTCACACTGACAAGGCTGACACACACAGTGTCACACAGCTCCGCCCCCCCCCCCCCCCTGCAGCCCACAGCATGCAGCCGAGTGATAGGGAGACAAACAGTGTGAACAGAGGCAGGTTACACAGTCCCAGACTGACACCCCCCCAGACAGACAGGTCCCCACATAGATACACTTACCTCACAATGGCGTGGGGGACCCGCACAGGCGAACAAGCCGCTGCACATGAGGCAGGGAGAGTCGCATACAAGACGCACAAAATGGGGGTTAAGAAACCGCACAGCGTCCAGTGAGGTAGCCACCTCACCAATCATCCCTGCACCGAACAGGGATGGGTCGTTCACTGTGCCAGGAGCGTTACCTGGCTGAACGCTCGATGGCAGGCTGGGAAGCCACTGACCCACGACCTGCGACCAGGGGGATCAGCCCGAGACCCAGCCCGCATGATCCTCTTCATCCGAAGAACTAACTAACGCTGACAAAAAGAACAGCTAAGTAAAGGTAGAGAGAAAACTCAAACAAAAAATCAAAAAAGAAGAAAGAGTCTGGGGCACAAAGCCCCAGCACAGAGAGAGCCAGCCACTCCTGACAAGCTAGACATTGAAACTGAGATATGGTTGCAGGAAGTAGGAGGGTTTTGACTGAGGGAACCACCCCTTGAGGGTGGGATATGTTAAAAGCTTTAATGTTAACATATTCTGTTGCCTAGCTACTCCTTCGGAGCAAAGTCTAATACCCCCATATGTGACGAATATGAAGAGGCGGCGACTGTCGGAGGACGTAAGAGAAAATAAAATTTCAACTGATTTAAAATACAAAGCCATGAAAATCACAGGTAATCATACATTTTAAAGCATGATGGGGTATCAGCATTTTAAATATAACTTTATTGGGTTAGCTGCAGATCAGCTTTAAAACTCAATTCCTTCCCCCCCTCCAACTATTAAAGTAGAACTAAAAGCAAAATTTTTTTTCATTTTGGAAAGAGCAAGGGAGGGTTATAACTATTGTTAGATTTTTTTTTTCTCGCATCTGTGTCCCATTGCAGAGATGTATCCTCACTTCCTGTTCCATAGCTAAACAGGAAGTGAGAGAAAATCTATGCAAATTAAGGCAATTCCTTGGGAACCCCCAGGTCACCAGAACTAGTGTCCCTATTTAAAGATTTCCCCAATATTACTTTTCTGGGGACAACCCAAAATGTGGGATTTTCTTATACTTTCACTTTCAATTATTATGGTATACAGGAAAAAATCAAGAGTGTGAATCTCCTTAATGGGGGCACAGACAGCTATAAAAACTGACAAGTATCCGAAACGAAAGAGAACGTTTTGCCTTTAGCAATACTTTAACCCTTGTCCATCTCCAAAAAAAAAAAAAAACCCTTGAACACCAGACCCTTCACCCACCTTTTCCCCCTTCTGGTGTATTTTATTTATTCCTTCAGTTGCGCTAATGTGAGTACACTACAGCATGAATGACTGGGGCGATGGTGACACTAAAAGGTGGGTCCATAAAGTCCTGCACACACAATATGTCCTCAGTCTTCTAGGGTGTTTAAACGCTAGGCACCATTAATCCCTGGAGAATGAGGACATCTTGTAGTGGAGAAAAAGTACTGCAAGTGATACGATCTAAGTGAAGGGGAGTATTGCAGCCTGTGCCTTTTTTTTTCCAATGTCTAGGAGACCTTTTTTAAAAAAAAATAATAATGCAGCCCTGTGTTGACATTTAAGGTACATGGTTCACTTTACAAAAAGCTATACAGGCATTAGGAGGTGTTATTGGTTGTTGTGGGCAACAAAGCTGCTCTTTTCCATGTGGTCAATTTAAGAGTTAAACTCAAGAGAACTGAAAATGTCCAGTGTCTGCTGTAAACAGAGTCTTACTAGTTCGGCATGTTGGCGATCCACACTTCTCTGCTGCCTCCATCTGGTATTATTTGATATGAGAATTGCTTTCAATTTGCCAAGGACAAAGATATAAAAGCCACATTTTTTGTTCAAAGAAAAAAGCAGTCAAAAGAAAAAACTTTGCACAAGACTGTCTAGTCACAGATCCCACATGAAACGTATACTTACTTGTCAATAAGATTTATAGATGAACTGTGTATTAGTTTCACTTTTCCTCCTGGAATCAAACCTGAAAAATAAATCTAAATTGTGAAAATAGGCCTGCAAATATATTTTCAACTTAAATCTCAGCCTTTGTTTAAAAACAGATTTACCACTTTCTACATTGGGCGAACCCTCGATTTTGGGTGGTTTAAACAGTAGTAAAACAGATTATATTCTATCATTCCCATTAGAAAAGTCTTAATGCAAATTACATTGTTGTTTACTGTACTGTAGCATACTTGACTATAATGCCTCTCTCAGGAGTAGAAATATATTAGCACTACCCATATTCTTGTTTAGAAGTAATAAGTATATGGTTACATGCATCCTTAATTCTGTCCTTAGTTGCCTAGACATATCTTTTATATTGTCTCTTCTACTATGCATATTTATATGGTCCGAGTTTTTTTTTTTTTTACAATACAGGAGTTTTTTATTAAAAAATTGTAAAAGTGCAAAAACAATACAAGTGAATTCAAACAGGAACCATTTGACATGGTGAGTCCAGTACATGTTTCAAGTTATTGAAGTCATCATCCTTGACACTGATGACGGATCTGGGAAAGCTCACTGACTTGTAATCAAATGTATGCATTTTTATTTTTTTTTTTTTTTTTAAGAAGAAGAAGCAGTGAATGTGCTCTGTAGAGACCAACAAACTGGTCTCTGGAAGGGCCATAATCTGGAGCGTTCCAGACTTGCTCACCACTATCGGAAGAAACACAGAAAAAGGTAAGGGCCTCAATCAAGATGAGAGATTTCATAAAAAACCCAACTCCATAGAAATGCATGGTAAATAACTGGATTTTTGTTACCCACTTTAAAAATCCCTTTTTCGGAGTTCATTGACAGACACAACTTCTTCTGTATTCTTGACCATTGGGTTATAATGCCACCTACAGGAGTAGGACACTAGGCAGAAAAAAAAAAAAAAAAAACTCAGCACCGCCTATGGGCAGTCCTAGCTGATAGTCAGCCTCCTCTCTGCCATAAGCAGCTCAGTTTTGTAACAAAGCAGTATAAGTAGAGAAAAACCAACAGAGGGATGGGTGTTGTAACCGTCAATGAATTCAGAGAAAGTAATTTTACTGTAACGAAAATCCCGTTTTTGCTTACGTTCATTGAGGGACACAGCTTCTTCTGTATTCTTGACCATTGGGATGTCCTAAAGCAGTGCCTCAGTGAGGGGGTGGGAAAACCAAAAAACAATTGGAGCAACCAGGCAAACATGCCAACCAAACAACCCCTAAGAGCCGGTTCACACTGAGGCTATCCGACTTGCCGGGGCGACCTGTGAAGTCGCGGTGCACAGCGCGCACCGTGACCTTGGAGCGACATGCACGGACTTCATATCATTAAAGTCAATGCAGGTCGCTCCAGGTCGCCCCAAAGTAGTACAGGACCCTTTTTCTAAGTGTCGCTCCTATTAGAACGGGTCCTGTGCTAATCTATGGCAGGCGACCCACGGCGACTTGTCAGGCGACCAAGTCGCCCCAGTGTGAACCGGCTCTTAAGGGGGCCAAAATGAAGCGTAAACACCGTCTGCAAAACTTTGCGCCCTAAAAAAACACTTGAAGATGCAACACATCAACAGGGAAAATTTAGTCAGAGAACATACATAAAGACAAGGAACTGCCTCGCAACCCTGAGACACAGATGCCCGAAAGCACCAGAGGCACTAGAGCCCTCATGGAGCATGTGCTAACGGTTATGGGAGGAACCCGCCCTTAGGAGTGAACGCCTGAACAGGCATCCAACAGAAAAAAACTTGGCAGAGAAGGTCCAGGCCTTCCCAGGAACCCAACAGGAACATAAAAGACACCTAACCAACTGGCAGGAGGTCGCAGTGTACAAGGACACATGAACCACACAGACCAAATCAAAAAGTGTGCAGCGCAAGCTCCTTAGGATGCCAGACATCGCCACAAGAAAGGCAGAGCAATACTCTCAGGTAAGTGAGAGATTGACACCACCTGCCAGGCAGGAGACACAAAAAAGGAATCACCATATCTCTGTGAAAAAACAAACAGGAAGACGAATAAGCCAACTCAGATGCGCCCCGCAGAAGCAAAAATACTCAAAAGAGCAACCCTCTAAGAAAGAAAAGCCAGGTAATATCCTCCATACCGTCCAAGGGAAGGCTTCTAGAGAACCAAAACCCCAACTCAAACCCAATAAGTGTCACAGAGAGAACACAGGAAATGTCAACGAAGAACACCTAGAAAATCATCCAGGGTGGTCTAGACCCTAGGGAGGCGCCCCTTCTGAAGAGGCAATCGACAGGGAACATCCAAGACCAGCCGTACCATATCAACGTACTACAGACAAGTCTGGGGCCACCCGAAGGACTGGAACCACTACAGTTGCCGTCCCATGAACCCTACAGCAGACAAGAGAACATAACGCATCCAATGCATCCGCCGGGGGTTACCTGTAGTCTCCACCAACCGTTACACCTCATTGTAAGGTAGGCTATCAGGACAACCCCTCCAGGGATTCTCCACTGTAGGCAAATCTGACAAAAAACATAACTCACTTTACGAGCCAATTCTCAATGCCAGATATGTGCACAATGGGCCAGAAACATGCTGTGCCCCTCACGATAAAAGAAGGACACTGCACGTGTGGCCCTGGCTGAAAATCTGGGCCACAGTAGTGGTAGCGTCAGATCAGATCCAGACAGGAAGCTCAGGGGGAAGGGTAAGAAAAAAAAAAAAACGGGTCAACCTTAACTCTCGTGCCCGAAGACAGTAAAGAGCAGACGAACCAATAGGTCTCCCTCCAGCTGGGTAGGTTGGCATTCCATACTAATGACCGTCCACAGGAAGGGAAGAGAGTGCACCCCGGATAGCCGAACAGGGGACCAGAACCACCATAAGAGGAAAGCCCTTGTCGATTGGTCCAGAAGAACTGTTTGTCTAAAGAAATGCAATTCCCACGGCAGAATCCTCACATGGAATTGCTCACACAAGGCCATCTAGAAAGGTGGGTACCATAGGGAACAGAGTCTACAAACAGGACTGCTGGAAGGATACCCACAAGACAAAAGTAATCGGACCATATTCCAAATCAATGTCCACCAGAAGAAACATGCTGGCATGCTTTGAGACGAGAATCATGTCCATAGACTCCAGTCTCCCAGTCAGAACGGTCTTCAGGATGCTCCGTAACCAGCCAAAGCCCTGCAGGGAGCCTTAGGTCCCCTAAGCTATCTGTCACAGTGACCTAGAAGAGCACTCGCCCATGAAACCAGGCAAAGCAATCCCAGCTGCCTCAGCAACACCAGGACTGGAGCCAAAACCTCAGAAAAAAAACTGGGTGCAACAAAGCAGGTCAAGGTAAAATGCCACAATAGATGGGACGTGTCCCCAACAGCAGATCGCAGGAAACACATGTCCCTCGCCCATAGGATTGTGCAGGAAAGCATCCTGGACGTCTACAATTGAGAGGAAAAAAAAACCCTGAGAAGATGTAGGATTCCAGCTTGACCTCTGGTCCCTGAGGTCGGACAGAACAGAACGAAGGAACACTCGGAACTTGTGCCAGCTTGGACACTGGGACAAATACCCCCTAGCATGGAAGATTCAGCACCAGGCGCATACAGGAAATGTAAAATTTGGGGGGGGGGGGGGAAGGAACTGCCCAAGCGTATAAGAAGGAAACGCTATACTGAGCCAGACACAAGCCATACGCAGACCCACATGTTGCGAACAAGGGGGGTTCCACAGGACGAAAAACCTGCAAGGCAAACCCCTACCCAGAGAGTGGGTGGAACCACCTCAGTGCTGAATAGGACTTATCTGTGAGCATTGCGGACTTGATGGTCCCGGAGTGCTTACCCCCCTCCGAGGGGGGTGCCTTGAAGAGTGAAGAGCTGGAGCTGTTCAGACAGCAAGTAGATGCAGCTATCTATGGCCTGACAGACACAGTACATGGCCCATACTATGGATTTTAAGACCCACAAACCATCAACGGTGACCTGACACCTAGCAAATCAAGGAAGGGCCAATCTACATGCTAAGGCATAGCGGCAGTTTTGAAGAGAGACCCGTCACATGCCGTTGCCAGATGAGCCAACCTACAAAAGGAGGCTGGCAGAGGTCCCACAAAACAAAGACCTCGCAAAGGGAGCTGCCGCCAGAGGCCCCGCAAAGGGAGCTGCCGTCTGAGGCCCAGAAAAAGGAACTTGCCAACGGAGGCCTCGCAAAGGAGGCCGTTGTCGCAAAAGAGGCCACTGTCTGAGACCAAGTAAAGAGGGCTGCCGACTAAGGCCCCATATGGTCCCCAGATAAGGGACGTATCAGATATTGAACTGATAAGAACAGACACTACACCCGATCTAAGCCAAAAGGCCTCGTCTGAGACCCCACATAGGCCCCAAAAAAGAAGGCCGCCGACTGAGGCCCCAAAAAAGAAGGCCGTCGACTGAGGCCCCGCAAAAGGAGGCCGCCGACTGAGGCCCCACAAAGGAAGCCCACCATCCAAGGCCCCACAAAGGAGCCCACTAGCTGAGGCCCTGTAAGGGAGCCCACCATCCGAGGCCATGAAAGGGAGCTCACCATCTGAGGCCCTGAAAGGCAGCTCACCATCTGAGGACCCGCAAAAGGGAGCACACGGTCTGAGGCCACTCTAAAGTGAACCGCCGGCCAAGACCCTTCAGGTTCTGAAGGCCTGCAAGGGAGCTCACCGTCTGAGGGTTCCGCAAAGCACCCCACTGTCTGAGACCCCAAAAAAGGGGATCACAGTCTGAGACCCCTTCAAAGGGTACCGCTGGCTGAGGCTCTCAGGCCCAGCATGGGCCCCAAAAGCATAGCAGCCGCTGGGGGACTACAACACAAAAAACGGCTACCGCCTTGACTTCCACACTACAGCAGGGAGGAAGGCAAGGGCCCGCCAGCAAGGCAGCAGAGCCTCTGGCTGCCCCATCACTGGAGCGGGTAGTCCTGCCAAGCAAGGGAGCCCCACTGGTAGGCCGCAAAACCGCAGCCTAAAGTTGCGGGCGTAGCCATACCGCTAGTAGCCCGCAAAAGCTGAGGGGGCACGGCCGTGTCCGCAACTTTGCCCCATCTATATGATCAGGTGAGACTGCCACTATTAGGCCACAAAAGCCGCGGCCTAAAGTGCTTTTGGGGGCCCCAGTAACACAGCCCCGCCCCTAAGCCCATAAACGTGCATCCCACAGTCCATCAACTATCCCCCTAGTGACACAGGGGGACTCGGCAACAGAGCCCCCACCTTAATATGCCGCAAACACCTTAGGGGGATAGAGGGAGAACAAGTCCGGTGGGAGGGAACCTTGTAGGGACAGACCACCCCAGGGAGTACCCGTGACCCACACTACATCCAGGGCAGGAAGGAAGGTTCACCTACTTATCAATCCAGAGGTGCGAGTGGGCAACACTCCCAAGACAGAACCTCCTCCAGACGTTTAACTTGTTGCCCGCCCTGATCCAGGATGGGGCATGTCGTGGCCGACACAGCGCGTAGCTAAAGGTCTGTGTGTGCTCGCTGGCCAGACTGGGGTGACCTCCTGGATCTAGATTATCCAACCCGTCGCCAGTCTGGCTGTTGATCTGGCCAGTTCTCTGCAGGAAGAAATTCCAAGAAAAGAGAAAAAAGTAATGGAACTTTAGGTCCCATCAGGGAGCCAAGTCCTTACTTCTCACTAGGCAGAAAAAAAAACTGGGCTGCTTTTGGCAGAAAGGAGGTTAACTATCAGCTAGGACTGCCCAGAGGCGGTGCGGAGTTCTTTTTTCTGCCTAGTGTCCTACTCCTGTAAATGGCAATATACCCAATGGTCAAGAATACATAGGAAGCTGTGTCGTCAATGAACCTTAGAGAAATAAAATTTTCAGATAAGTACTTAGTAGTCACATGAAAAATTTACCCAAATCACTCTGAGATCCAGCTAGGTCTACTTTTCTTAGTTCCACAACTACCTGTAAATAAAAAAAAAAATAGCAAATACATTTTAATGCAAAAATGAATGGCAATGTTTAATAAGTACATGTTTTACACTAATCAGAAGACTACACTTAAAGGCCTATGCAAAAAAAAAAAAAAAAGGCACAAATTATCTGCCATTATATAATGAAACTGAAGCAGCCATCCTAGTTAAAAAATAAATAATCATCAATAGAGATGAATCGATATATCGATCTATATCTCAATACACATATTACAGACCCTGCTCTAAAGCGTTTATTAAAAAAAAGAAAAAAAAAATTTCCCTGTTCCCTTTAAGCACATTATACAGCACAGTGCTTGTGCTTTTTAATTTGGCCCCCTGTATCACCTAAAAAACCTGGCTGATCCTGCCTGGTTCTGCCCTCCCCCCTGTAAACTGACCACGGTGTATCATGGCTGCTGAACCCTGACATTGTGGTCAGTTTACGTGCCTCGGTCATCCGCAGCCCTGCTCTCTGTTCTCCTGGGTCATCCTCCCCCCTCCCTGCCTTTCAGTTCCGTGTCACGGCCTGCACCTCCTCCTGCTGAAATAACTGTTAATATGTTAAATAATCATCTTTGCTTCCTAAGCCTATGTGCCTCTCTCTATGTTTTTTTATTAAAAAAAATGGTATATATACCTGATTTCATTGTGCTGCTCGGCGATCAAATGACCGGCCAGCTCTCTCTCTCTCTCCTCCATGTGACCTCAGCAGGGGAATCTCGGCCCCCCGCCCACTGCAGCTGTCAGACCGGGAGAGGAGAGAGTCAGCCAGTAACGTGATCGCCGAGCAGTACACTGAAATCAGGTATATACAGCATTTTTTTTTATAAAACACATAGACAGTGGTACACAGGCTTAGGAAAAAAAGATGAATATACAAAGTCATGCAAGTGGCTTACCAACCACTTTAAAGAGAAACTGTACTGTGGAAGCTGCACTCAAACATAGGCAAGGGATAAAGGGCTATTTATGAGCAATGGTTTTAGGTACCCTGAAGCGGCTTATTTCCCCATTACGGACATATTAGCCTTGTTCACACTATGTGTGGAGGCAACCCTCTTGATAGAAGAGTAGGTCTGTGCTTACTCATGTCAGACGAAGGAATAATGACGAAGCCACAAAGGCATTGCAAGAAGCACAGCTTCGCACAAGTTAAAAAGCAGCAGCAGGATTGCTCGTCTGCTGGTCCTCTTGCACAGCTTCTTCTAACATTCCAATTAAATGCTCATAAAAATGGGATTTTTGACTTACTGTAAAATCCATTTCTCTGATGTTTATTGATGGACACAGCTCCTGATCTTCTTAACCATTGGATTATACTGCCCCCTAGAGGAGTAGGACACTAGGCAGAAAAAAAAAAGTCTTGCTACGCCTACGGGCAGTCCCAGGGTGTATACTTCCTCTCTCCGCTAGAAGTACTCAGTTTTGTTACAAGCAGTGTTAGAAGAATTCCAACTCCATAGAGGGGTGGATACTGTGTCTGTCAATGAACATCAGATAAAGATTTTACGGTAAGTCAAAAATCCCATTTTCTCTTTCGTTCATTGACGGACACAGCCCCTGATCTTCTTAACCATTGGGATGTCCCATAACAGTGTTAAACATGAGGGGTGATAACAGCAAAAAAGAAGATCCCAAGGCTAAACTATAGCCAACCAGGAAAACAGGAGCTCAACCAAAACAACTGTAGCTCAGCTGAAAAAAACAAACAATACACCCTCAAAGAGGACCACGTCCTATAAACTTGCAAAACCTTGCGGTCAAAGGAAGCATCCGCAGATGCCAACACATCCACTTTACAGAACTTTGTGAAAGTGTGCACCGACGACCAGATGGCTGCCTAGCAAACCCGCGTCACTGGCGTCTGATGACGGAAGGCCCAGGAGGCACTGAGCGCTCGAGTAGAGTGTGCCTTGACAGGGAAAGAATGAACCTGACCCTTGATGGAATAGGCCTGAATCACCGTCTATCTGATCCATCTGGAAATGGTCGCAGAGGAGACGGGCAACCCTTTCAAAGGCCCATCCGCAAGCACTAATAGTGAGCCTGACTTCCTAAAAGACTCCATAGCTGACAGGTACACCCTAATTGCCTGGACCACATCAAAGGTATGCAAAGCAATTTCCTTTAAAGGTTTTGACCTGGGGCACAGGGAAGGCAACACAATATCTTCATTCAAATGAAAATCAGAGACAACCTTTGGAAGGAACGACGGACAGGGGCAAAGAACCACCTTATCTCTGTGAACCACAAAGTAAGGTGAACGACAGGATAAAACCGCCAATTCCGACACCCTGCACGCAGAAGTGATAGCCAACAAAAACACCACATTCTGAGACAGCGTAAGCAGGGGAATCTCCTGAAGATTCTCAAAAGGAAGGCTTCTGGAGAACTGAGAGCACCAAATTGAGTTCCAAAATGTGAGAGCACCAGGTTGAGGATGTTTTGATCTGAGGCACAGGGAAGGCAACACAACATCTTCATTCAAATGAAAATCAGAGACAACCTTTGGAAGGAACGACGGACAGGGACGAAGAACCACCTTATCTCTCTGAACCACCAAGTAAGGTGAACGACAGGATAAAACCACCAATTCTGACACCCTGTGCACAGAAGTGATAGCCACCAAAAAAGCCACATTCTGAGACAGCCTAAGCAGGGGAATCTCCTGAAGATTCTCAAAGGGAGGCTTCTGGAGGACAGAAGGCAGCAACAGAGACCACACTGGAGAAGCCAAGTGCCGAAACTCCCTGAAGAAAAGTACGCACCAAGGACAGTTGAAAGAAGACCGCCATGGCCGACACCTGACCCTTGATAGTACTCAAGGCCAGTTTCTGCTCAACCCCCCAGTTAAGAAAATCAAGAGTCGAGCCCCCGAAAAAGAGCGAGGATGAAACCTAAGTGATTCACACCATGCGATGTAAGTCTTCCACATACAATTATAGATCTTCCTAGAAGTAGTTTTCTGAGCTTTTAACGGCATTGGAATCACAGACAAACCTCTATATTTTAGCACCTGGCTTTCAACAGCCAAGCCGTCAAAGCCAGCGACTGTAAAGCTGAACGGAACATTGGCCCCTGGGACAGCACATTCTCCTCGAGAGGAATCTTCCAAGGAATGTTGGCGCCCAGCCACACCAGATCCGCGTACCAATCCCAGCGAGGTCAGTCTGGGGCCCCTAAGATGACCAGAATCCCTTCTGTCTCGATCCTGCGTAGAAGTCTTGGCAGAAGCTTGAAAGGAGCCAAAGCATAAATCAGACAACACTAACCCCACAAGGCCATCAACACGTCTGTGGCGTCCGCAAGAGGATCCTGTGACCATGTCATAAACCTCTGCACCTTTCTGTTGAGCCGAGATGCCAACAGATCCACCTCAGGGATGCCCCACCGGAAATACAACTGATGAAACACCGCCGAATTAAGGGACCACCGCCCTTGGTCCAACGCCTGGCAAATGAGGTAATCTGCCTGCCATTTTTCCACCACCGGAATGTGCACGCGAAGAGGACTGAAACTAAACGTTCTGCCCACCTTAGAATGCTGGCTACCTCCAGTGCTGCCAGGACACTTCTTGTGCCCTCCCTGGTGATTGACATAAGCCACAGCCGTGGCATTGTCCGATTGAATGCGCACTGGACATTCCTGAAGACGAGCCGTCCAATGTTCCAGGCACAGTCTTATCACTTGGAGTTCCAAGACATTGATCGGTGGTCTGGATTTTTCCAGTGTCCAGACCCCCTGAGCAGAATTCTGCTGAGGACACCTCCCCATCCGGACAGGCTGGCATCCGTGGTGACCACTGTCCAATAAAAAGGGAGGAAGGATTTTTCCAGCCGATGCGCTGGAGAACAAAGCCGCCATAAAGGGACCCTTTCGCTCCCCAGCTCAGGTCAGATCTGATTGTCCAGAGACTGCGGATTCTTGTCCCATTTTCAAAGGATCTCCCTATGCAGGGACCTCGTATGGAACTGTGCAAATGGAACCGCCTTGACGGTAGACACCATCAGGTCCAGCAGCCGCATGCATGTCAAGAGGGATGACTATCTGCTGGACAGCAGGAGCCGAATTGCAGCCTGCAGTTTCTGGAGTTTGTCCAAAGGAAGGGGTACTCTGGCTAAGGCCGAGTCCAGAGTCAGACCCAGATAGTCCAGCTTTGTGGATGAAACCAGAGCAGACTTCTGCAAATTCAGAATCCAGTTGAACTCCCTCACAGTTCGTATGGTGATCTCAAGGTTTTCCACATGAGCAGTAGGAGACTTTGCACGCAGGAGTTCGTTCAAGTAGCCCAGTACCGCGATCCTCTGCTGATGTAACAATGCTAGCACCAGGGTCAACAGTTTTATGAAGACCTGAGGAGCGGAGGCGAGACCAAAGGGTAACGCCACAAACTGATCATGCTCCTCTTCCACAGCAAAGCAGAGGAAGAGCTGGTGACCGGCACATATTGGAATGTGAAGGTAAGCATCCTTGATGTCGATAGAGGCAAGAAAATCCCCCTGATGCAGGAATGCCTCCATTGTGCGAATGGACTCCATTCTGAACTTCTGCACTCGCACAAAGTAGTTAAGCGCCTTGAGATCCAGAATTGGACACACCTTGCCTTCCTTCCTGGGAACTGTAAACTGGTTTAACTATAACCCCTGAAAACGTTCTATAGGCGAAACCGGGAGACAATCACCCCTTGAAGTAACAGGTCTTGCACCGCCCCAAAAAGACCCTGTAAGCGGTCCGGGGACAGGCGCAAGTTGAAGGGAAAGAACGTTTCCGGAGCGTAAGAACCAAATTCGTTTTTGAACCCGGACCGTATGACTTCGTTGACCCACTTGTCTTGGACCAGGCAAGTCCACGGGTCCGGAAACCAGCGAAGACGTTCCCCAGATACAGGTGAGGGCGCACCTTCATGCTGAAGGAGCCTTGTCCGCAGGTCTGGAGAAGCCCGCTCTTGACTTGCCAAACCAAGTTCGCTTGGATCCACCAGAGGAGGCCCTGAAAGGCTTTGCTCCCTTGTCAGTCGCCCCTGAGAGACAAAAAAAACTTCTTATGAGCCGAGAAGGATGACCCACATCTACGACGAGGGACCTTGCCCTTACTAACCTACGGAAAAAAGGTACCCCCTCCGTGTGACCGTTAATGATGTCATCCAGGTTGGCTCAAAACCGGGCATCTCCTTGAAAAGGAAGATCAGTCAAGGCCTTTTTAGAAGTCTGGTCCACAGACCAGCATTTGAGCCCAAAAATACTGCTCCCCCTCTAGGTCAGCCAGGGCAATGGTGAATACCGGCCTCAGTGCCCAACCAGCCACAATCTACATATTGTGGGCCACAGCCTCTGCCTTCCAGTCAGCCGTGGTTCTTAAAGGTCAGAGACTCTTCAACCGGAATCATGATTGCCTTGTTCAATCTGGAAACCAGAGGGTCCACCACTGCTGGAACAGTCCACTTTTTAAGAAGGGACTCCTCATAGGGACCACAAGGGGACGTTTTGGTCGTTCCTACTCTTTAGCAACAATTCTGTCAAAATAGGAGGGGAAAGCAAACATCTTTTCCACTCTGGATGGCTTGTGAGTGCCAAGGATTAATCAATGCCTCTGTTGCAGCTTCAGCTGTGTCCTCCATCTTTAAGTTCTCACGCACACATACAATAGGTGTGTCTACCAGCGTTTTTCGTGTGCGGCTACAGGAGTGGAGGAATCATCCTCATGATCTGAGAACTCAAAGAGCTTTGTCGCAGGCCCAGCAGAGTAACCCACGTCCACAGTGGCCGAATCAGATTAAGGATCTGAGGAGACAGATGAGGCAGGGGAAGGTGGGGGATGCTTTTTGCTAGCCTGTTGCCTGAAAATCACCTCGACCCGGGACACAAAGGACTCAAGGACTGCCATCAGTGCATCAATGGATGGTTGGGACCCAGAGGGCCCCGCAGCATCTGAGAGGGGCTCAGGTGGGGAAATGTGCTCCAAATACTCCATGAGTCAATAGGGGGATCCCACAAAAAAGGGTGTAAAGACACTAAGGGACACCCCCACCGCTCCGGTAGCACCACCAAGTCGCCAGTAACAGAGCACCAATCGAGCCTCAGCAGAGAGGGAGAGGACCCCAACAGGCAGAAGCAGGTACCTTGCAGTCACCAGGATAATCTGCACTCCATGTGCGGCGATAAGGAAATGAAATGATCCAGGAGTCAGCACCAGGGGGATGGGGAGGGGCTCCCACCACTGAAATCAGTGGCCAGAGGGCTCCACCGTCATGGCCGCAAAATGGCCACTGGACTACACCAACATGGCCGTCGTGCTTTAGACAAACAGGCTTCAGCAAAATGGCAGCACCACAAGGCCCTCAGGGACCCAGGAGGGATCCCTAGGGCTCAGAAACTGGCAGAAGCAGGTACAGCCCCCCACAGCCAATCGCCAGCGGCACACCCCCCGCCACCATCGCCAGTACAGCACCCTACCTCCACCCCAGGAGATGGACCGCAGCCCCAGCATGGGTAAAGAGAGGGGGGGCAGATGGGGGGCTAGATGGCCCACAAGGACTACCAGACCGATGAGGGGGTTGCCTAGCAGGAAGGAGGGGAACTCGGGGGTCTGACCGTCCCATGGAGGGGCCCATGTCTACCGCAAAACCCTCTAGGGGAAGAGGGGGACAGTTACTTACCATACCAGGAACCAGACGGGCACTGCTCCAGACAGAACCTCCTCTCCATCGAAATGGGGGGGGCTGTCGGCCTAGGAGGAACGCTGCGATTCAGGCCGAGACCTGGTCGTATGCGACCTTGCAAGGCGTTTAACTCGCAGGCCAGCCCCGGTCCGGTGGGGCTATGATGCAGCCGACCTAGCGCAGAGCTGAGGTCTGCGTGTGCTCACTGGCCAGACTGGGGTGACCACTAGATCTAGTTTATCCAGCCCGTCGCCCAGTCCGGCAGTTGATTGTAGATATCACATGAAAAAACAAGGAGAAAAAAAAAATCTATCTAAAAAGAAAAAACTGCCAGGAGATCCCAGCAAGGAACTAGGTCCTTACTCCTAACTAGGCAGAAAAAAACTGAGTACCTATAGCAGAGAGAGGGAGTATACCCACTGGAACTGCCCATAGGCGTAGCCAGACTTTTTCTGCCTAGTGTTCTACTCCTGTAGGGGGCAGTATAATCCAATGGTGAAGAAGATCAGGAGCTGTGTTCGTCAATGAACAAAAGAGAAAATAGTATTTAAAGAAACAGTGCTTTAGATAATCTGTACCTATCCCCAATGAGGCACAGGAAGTGCACTCGCATTTTAGGGTGGAATGCAAGGCAAAAAGGTACTTTGTTCAGGGTACTGTTTGGGCACAAATAACATATCCAGATATTTACTATAAGACAGAAAATCTTCACATTTTGTGTTCAGGTCCACTTTAACTGAGTCACAGAAAAAGGAAAGAGAAAAAGTAATAGAGTCACAGAATATAGGAGTTAGGAATAGCTAAATCTGGAGAAGGACACATTATATCCACACATCTTCCCAAGAGAAACTGAACTACAATACATTTTGCATGGATCAATAGATTATGATTAGATTATTATATAATTTTACAAACCAAGTCACATATTTGACACTGAGCATGGCTTCATGAAACATTGCTCAGTTTGCCTTTATGTAGCAGAAGGCCCATATATCACACACATAACACAACTGTGCTTGGAAAAACAGCATACATTTAAATACTGGAAAATCTTGATGTAATCTATACACACATTTTCATCTGTTTTATTATTTTAAACATACCCAAAAAATTAGATGTCCATTTTCATCTAAAGATGCTAGTTGAAATGACAAACCAGACTCTAAAAAAAAAAAAAAAAAAAAAAAAAAAAAAGAAGTATTTAATAATGCAATTAAAAGTGGTTGTAAAAGCAGAAGGTTTTTATTTATAGCTTACTGCATTCTAGTAAGGTAAAAAAAAAACCTTCTGCGTGCAGCTCTTCAACTGTCAAGTAAAAGGGATCTGGGCAGCTCTAGAGCTGTCCAATCACATTTTTACAGGGTTCGGTTAGGAAAAATAAATGCAGATTTTAAAGTGGATCTAAATTTATCTTCCCTTCAACGGTCCTGTCCCTCGCCGGCGTCAGCATCTTCTGCTGCCTGCCTTCCAGTACAGGTAGGTGGGTAGGGAGGTTTAAGGACAGATTTTACAATCTATAACTCTCGGTTGACAGACATGTCAGCATTTTTCTTCCTCCAAACACTTGCCAAAGGGTTTTTCCCACTGTGTATATATATATATATATATAATATATATATAGTGTACGATACATTTTAAGTTATACTTCTCTACATTTGCACTTTGCTCAATCTAAATCATAAGGTGAATGTCAGTGGCTTTTAAACTACAGTTTTGTTATAGAAGAGAGTAACACTTGCTATGTATAGGGTATATGTGTTTAATAGATCTTTTATACCTTCTTCTTGAGAGGAAAATGCAGATATCCCATGCTCCTTTGCTTCTGCAGTTGAAACAGGTTCTATGGACTTTACTTGGTGTGTGTGATTCACATAACTGAAAATACCATCTGCAAGAACACAAACTTCTATTAGTCATAGTCATTGAACACTAGAGTTGAATGTCAACTTAAGTGTCAAATTATGAATATTACCAAAAAAAAAAAAAAGGACACATTCAATACAACAAATGGTGCTTACACAAGGTGTGTGTGATTCACAACTGAAAACACAATTTTTTCATGTGAAGCCAAAACCTTTTTTGTTTCAGATAGGGCAGGCAAGGGTTAAATCCCCCATTAGGGTTATTTTTTTTTTTTTTTGCTTCCTGTGTCCTACTGAAGAGATCTCTCTTCACTTCTGGTACCAGAAAAGCAACAGAAGACAAAAGGAAATCTACTCAAAGTGAACAAAATCTTGAGTTGTCATAGAAACAGTTGCCTTTACTGGAGGTTTTTCCCCTCACATCTTTTTCTAATAAGAACTTAACATTTTTGGATTTCCACTTACTATTCGTCTCTGTAAGAATGGGTATCGAGACAAAACAGAGGGGTGAATTTTCCATGGGTCACAGAAAGAAATAAAAATCTAATAAAGGGAATGCCCTCCTTCTCAAGCCTGCCAAGTAGATGAGAGAGAATCTAGAGTGGTGTAAAGGCATAGATCAGGCTGAATTGGCCCCACAGCATTAGCAGAGTGCCCACTGCAAAGGTCCAAGGGTCCCTAGACCTGGCAAAAAAAACCTGTATATTGTGCTACTTAATCTGGATGCCAACAGGTCCACATCCAATGTGCCCTACCTGTAGCAAGGGCTTGAAAGCGCTCTGTATAGACACCCTATTCCCTGAAGTCCAGACACTGACAAATGGGAATGTCCACCTGCCACTTTTTATGCCGGATATGTGGATTGTGGATGGATGTTCTGCCCAAGCGAGAATCAAGTCTGCATTCTTTAGAGTGACACAATTTCTGGTGCCCCCTTGATGGCTGACGTAGGGAACAGCCATGGCATTGTCTGTCTGGTTTCTTGTTGGGTGATCACACAAAGGAGTCCAGCATTAAAGGGACAGTGGAATCACCATGAGTGCCACAATGCTGATTGGAAGGCAAGCTTCCTTTAACAACCAAGTCCCCTGAAAGGATAGGGGGTTCTGCTCCAACAGTCTAGCTCTGTTGTGAGAACTTTACACAAATATGAAGGATAGAACATCCTCAACTCCAGCACTGGTTTGAATGTTGAATTGGAATGGTCTGCAGTAAAACTGAGCATATGGTACAACTTAGAAGGAGACAATCATGAGATTTAAGACCTTCAAGCAGGTGCAAATTTATGGCTTCCTCTGGTCCTGGAGCACCTGGCATGAGAACAAAGACAGAAGTATTTCCTGAGGCAGAACGATATTGGACAGGGCCATGTCCAGCATCAGACCCAGTTAGTCAAATCTGTAAGAGGGGTCCAGCAAGGACTTAAATTTAAGGATCCAAATGAAGGTCTGCAAGGCTTGTACCGTCAGTTTAATGTAGGCTGATAGGGACAGGAGGACTTGTTAATAGAAGATCGTCAGGTGCCCCACACCATGAATACCCTAAGCATAGAGTAGAAAGCCAGGAGTGGCAGCGGGGGACCCAAGAAGAGGACGATTAGGACTACTCTGAGCAAAACCA
Organism: Pelophylax lessonae; assembly: GCF_965119305.1. Lineage (NCBI taxonomy): Eukaryota > Metazoa > Chordata > Amphibia > Anura > Ranidae > Pelophylax > Pelophylax lessonae. Next base: position 100,286,378 of record NC_138772.1, read on the forward strand.
TTGCACAGAGGAGGTAAGTATAACATTTTTATTATTTTGATTAAAAAAAAAACAAAGTTTACAAATCACTTTAAAGCAGACCTTCACCCCATTTACCCATGTTGCAGACCCCAACTCCTACCCCCTATTTAACACAACTGCATTTTTTTTTTAATTTGTAATTTTAATTTTTTTTGCTTGCTTGCATTTTCAGTTTTCTCACCAAAGCAAGAAAGATGTCCCACAGCTGCCCACAGCTTCCTGGGATACTCACATCATGCATTCCAGCAGGCTTTGGTACAATCCACAGGATCTGCACATGCGCACCTTATTGAATGTTGAATTGGAATGGTCTGCAGTGAAACTGAGTATATGGGACAACTTAGAAAGAGACAACCATGAGCCTTAAGAGTTTCAAGCAGGCGCAAATTGTGGCTTCCTCTGGTCCTGGAGGACCTGGCATGAGAACAAAGACAGACGTTTTTTTTTCTGAGGCAGAAAGATATTGGAAAGGGCCATGTTCAGCATCAGACCCAGTTAGTCAAATCTGTAAGAGGGGTCCAGCAAGGACTTCAATTTAAGGATCCAAATGAAGCTCCGCAAGGCCTGTACCGATAGTTTAATGTAGGCTGATAGGGACAGGAGGACCTGTTAATAGGAGATCATCAAGGTGCCCCACACCATGAATACCCTGAGCAAAATGGGGCAAGAACCTTGATGAAAACCCAGTGGGCCATGGAAATGCCAAAGGACAGGGCAACAAACTTGAATTGCTGATCGCCAACAGCAAAATGAGGATAGCATCGATCAGGCAGAAATATGGGTATGTGCAGCTAAGCATCACTTTTGAGACCAGAAAATCTGCCTCATCTTCCTAACCCTAGTAGAAGATCTACTTGCCGAGACACAAACCTTCTGAGGAAGAAAGGTACTCTTATCTTTTTGTGATATTCCAGGATGTACTTCTCTAAGGAGGGATGAAACAATCGTTCACCCTCAAAAGGTAAAAGCTCAAGGCATTTCTTGCAGGGGACTTCTGCTGACCAGTATTTAGGCAAATCTTGCGCATGTGGTCAAAGAGAAGGCTAGCAAAGTGTATCTGCCAAGCTAATCAAGCAGTAGTGGAAGGCTGTGGTCCAACTGACTATGGACATTGGGTCTGTAAGAATGGAGCTGGGATTCCAGGCCATATGCTTGGTCCAGACAGCAATTGTCTGGACGACTGTCAAAAACGCAACCCTAAGTTGTATAGCAAACAGCTTTAAGCAAAGCCTTTAACCATTTATCTATCAGGTCCTTAAACGTGGAGTTATTCCCAAGGGGTCCATGAGAATAGTTCAGATCCACCACAGGAATTAAACAACAGTGGAAAGGTAGCCGCTCAGGTGCTAAATGATTGAACCTTCAAGGATCAGTTGCATGTCGTCCAGTCCGCGGTCTGAGCAAATCCAAGCACAAGGGAAGCTTTGACCGCATTTCAACATAGAAGGTAAACAATGGACTTTATTGAGTAAAAATATATCCAAATATCAGGGCTCAAAATTTCAAGTCCTGAGCTACTAGCAAGGCCTTAAGAGTTACTCGCCACTTGTTGCCCCACCCAAACCCTACCCTGCTCCGCCCCAAAACACGCCCTCGTAAAATATCTCATAAAATTACACTGTTAAATGTTTTATTCAGAATTAAGTTACAAAAATAAATATTAACAACAACAACCACCGAGAGAGGGGGTGACAGGAAGAGAGAGGGGGTGACAGGGAGAGAGAGAGAGGGGGCTGACAGGGAGAGAGGCAAAGGGGGTCACGGAGGGAGAGAGGGAGGGGTGACACGGAGGGAGAGAGGGAGGGGTGACACGGAGGGAGAGAGAGAGGGGACTGACAGGGAGAGAGGCAAAGGGGGTCACGGAGGGGTGACACGGAGGGAGAGAGGGAGGGGTGACACGGAGGGAGAGAAGGAGGGGTGACACGGAGGGAGAGAAGGAGGGGTGACACGGAGGGAGAGAGGGGGGTGACACGGAGGGAGAGAGAGAGGGGGGTGACAAAGAGAGAGAGAGGGGGCTGACAGGGGGAGAGAGGGGGTGACAGGGAGAGAGAGAGAGAGGGGGTGACAGGGAGAGAGAGAGAGGGGGTGACAGGGAGAGAGAGAGAGAGGGGGTGACAGGGAGAGAGAGAGAGAGGGGGTGACAGGGAGAGAGAGAGAGAGGGGGTGACAGGGAGAGAGAGAGAGGGGGTGACAGGGAGAGAGAGAGAGAGGGGGTGACAGGGAGAGAGAGAGAGAGAGAGGGTGACAGGGAGAGAGAGAGAGGGGGTGACAGGGAGAGAGAGAGAGGGGGTGACAGGGAGAGAGAGAGAGGGGGTGACAGGTAGAGAGAGAGAGGGGGTGACAGGGAGAGAGTCAAAGGGAGTCACAGAGGGAGAGGGAGGGGTGACACGGAGGGAGAGAGGGAGGGGTGACACGGATGGAGAGAGGGAGGGGTGACACGAAGGGAGAGAGGGAGGGGTGACACGAAGGGAGAGAGGGAGGGGTGACACGAAGGGAGAGAGGGAGGGGTGACACGAAGGGAGAGAGGGAGGGGTGACACGAAGGGAGAGAGGGAGGGGTGACACGAAGGGAGAGAGGGGGTGACAGGGAGAGAGAGAAGGGGCTGACAGGGAGAGAGGCAAAAGGGGGTCACGGAGGGAGAGGGAGGGGTGACACGGAGGGAGAGAGGGAGGGGTGACACAGAGGGAGAGAGGAGGGGGGGTGACAGGGAGAGAGAGGGGGTGACAAAGAGAGAGAGGTGACAGGGAGAGAGAGAGAGAGAAGGAAGGGGTGACACAGAGAGAGTGAGAGGGGGTGACAGGGTGAGAGGAGGTGAAAGGGACAGACAGGGGAAGATGACAGGGACAGACGGGGGAAGATGACAGGGACAGAGGGGGGAGGATGACAGGGACAGAGGGGGGAGGATGACAGGGACAGAGGGGGGAGGATGACAGGGAGAGACATGAGGTGACAGGGACAGAGGGGGGATGGTGACAGGGACAGGGACAGAGGTGACAGGGACAGAGGGGGGGGAAGATGACAGGGACAGAGGGGGGGGGAAGATGACAGGGACAGAGGGGGGGGAAGATGACAGGGACAGAGGGGGGGGGAAGATGACAGGGACAGAGGGGGGGGGGAAAGATGACAGGGACAGAGGGGGGGGGGGAAGATGACAGGGACAGAGGGGGGGGGGGGAGATGACAGGGACAGAGGGGGGGGGGGAGATGACAGGGACAGAGGGGGGGGGGAGATGACAGGGACAGAGGGGGGGGGGAGATGACAGGGACAGAGGGGGGGGGAGATGACAGGGACAGAGGGGGGGGGGGAAGATGACAGGGACAGAGGGGGGGGGAAGATGACAGGGACAGAGGGGGGGGGAAGATGACAGGGACAGAGGGGGGGGGAAGATGACAGGGACAGAGGGGGGGGGGAAGATGACAGGGACAGAGGGGGGGGAAAGATGACAGGGACAGAGGGGGGGGGGAAGATGACAGGGACAGAGGGGGGGGGGAAGATGACAGGGACAGAGGGGGGGGGAAAGATGACAGGGACAGAGGGGGGGGAAAGATGACAGGGACAGAGGGGGGGGGGAAGATGACAGGGACAGAGGGGGGGGAAAGATGACAGGGACAGAGGGGGGAAAGATGACCGGGACAGAGGGAAGATGACAGGGACAGAGGGGGGGGGGGAAGATGACAGGGACAGAGGGGGGGGGAAAGATGACAGGGACAGAGGGGGGGGGGAAGATGACAGGGACAGAGGGGGGGGAAAGATGACAGGGACAGAGGGGGGAAAGATGACCGGGACAGAGGGGGGAAGATGACAGGGACAGAGGGGGGAGACAGGGACAGAGGGGGGAGATGACAGGGTAGGGAGTAGTAAGTCCAGGCACAGTGCTCATCTTACGCACTCAGTCAGAGATGTTCACCATGTAGCTGCTGGCTGCTAATGAAACTTTCCCGTCCACAAATCTCCTTCACATACAGCACGCACGGGCTGTACTGAGTGTGTGGGCAGGCACAGGGAGAGAGAGAGAGAGAGAGGGGGCGGGAGAAGGCAGAGCAGATGCAGCCTCTCCCATTCCTGGAGGGGGGGGAGCTGCTCACTGGGCTATGAAACACACACACACAGCATTGTGACAGGAGGGGCAGGCTGAACAGAGGCGCTGCATATTCCCCCTACAGTACAGCCCTGTTCTTACTCGCCCTCATCATTTCACTCGCAATATGCGAGCAGGCGAGTGGAATTTTTGAGGGCTGCAAATATTGCAAAAATCATGGACAAAACAGACAGGAGGAAGCAGCTGATGCGTTTCACAAATTAGATTAGCCTAATCATAACTACAGGGATTGCCCATCATCTAAGGAAAATTTCATTAATAGGATACTGTTGGTAAAACATTTAGGAGGAGAAAAAAATATTCTCCAGCTGAGGCCAGTCTCTATACAGAACAGGAGCATCCAGCGCATGGACCAGGATGGTTTTAACCGGTTTTGGGATTTTAAAGCACCTCATATTGAATATCTTTGAATGATCAGACTCTGCCTGCTCTAATGTTAAACAGCATACAGCTTCAAAAACAACCTCCATAGCCGTGGAGCAGGACAGAGGATGCCTCAGTTAAAGCACTTGTAGTCCGCAAGGGTAAACAGCTAGTTACACGCCCTTAGAGAAAGAATCAAGAGATATTTTCGGTTTGGAGTCCCAAATGCA